>NC_044038.1:64524281-65246059 GCF_901765095.1 Microcaecilia unicolor | reverse complement strand
AGTTGAGGGAGTACATAAGTACATAAGTAGTGCCATACTGGGAAAGACCAAAGGTCCATCTAGCCCAGCATCCTGTCACCGACAGTGGCCAATCCAGGTCAAGGGCACCTGGCACGC
The DNA here is from genome assembly GCF_901765095.1 of Microcaecilia unicolor. Lineage (NCBI taxonomy): Eukaryota > Metazoa > Chordata > Amphibia > Gymnophiona > Siphonopidae > Microcaecilia > Microcaecilia unicolor. Next base: position 65,245,942 of record NC_044038.1, on the reverse strand, counting down.
TCCCCAAACGTAAAAACATTCCAGACAAGTTATACCTAAAAATGCGGAATTTTTCCAAGTCCATTTAATAGCGGTCTATGGACTTGTCCTTTAGGAATCTATCTAACCCCTTTTTAAACTCCGTCAAGCTAACCGCCCGTACCACGTTCTCCTGCAACGAATTCCAGAGTCTAATTACACGTTGGGTGAAGAAATATTTTCTCCGATTCGTTTTAAATTTACCACACTGTAGCTTCAACTCATGCCCTCTAGTCCTAGTATTTTTGGATAGCGTGAACAGTCGCTTCACATCCACCCGATCCATTCCACTCATTATTTTATACACTTCTATCATATCTCCCCTCAGCCGTCTCTTCTCCAAGCTGAAAAGCCCTAGCCTTCTCAGCCTCTCTTCATAAGAAAGTCGTCCCATCCCCACTATCATTTTCGTCGCCCTTCGCTGTACCTTTTCCAATTCTACTATATCTTTTTTGAGATACGGAGACCAGTACTGAACACAATACTCCAGGTGCGGTCGCACCATGGAGCGATACAACGGCATTATAACATCCGCACACCTGGACTCCATACCCTTCCTAATAACACCCAACATTCTATTCGCTTTCCTAGCCGCAGCAGCACACTGAGCAGAAGGTTTCAGCGTATCATCGACGACGACACCCAGATCCCTTTCTTGATCCGTAACTCCTAACGCGGAGGAGACAGAAAAAGAGAAAAACTATAGTGAGGGAATAGAAGAAGATAAGAGGAAAGTGGAGAAAGGACATATGAACCACACCCACTGGAAAGAAAGCAAAAGACAGACAAGAAATCAGAAAAGAAGAAACTGGTACCAACATGCTTGAAAAAATAAAACACCCAGACAACAAAGGTAGAAAATTATTTAATTCTGAATGTATTTGGTGGAATATGTATGTTAGCTTTGAGAAATGTGCTTGACAAAGGTCTTAGTATTTGTTTAATACAAGAGGAAATGCATTTCTGTTTTTATTTCTATGTTGTGGTACATGGCTAATCTGACTTCTGGGATTCCCAATTCAATTTTGTCTTTATATTTCTAATTTGTGATCCCTTGTTCTGTATTTGGTTTGGGTTTGTCTGTGCTTTGTGCGTGAAGGAGGTGTATTATTCTCTTTGCAAGTAGTTTCTGTGTAGAACTCTGTAGCAGTCCCACTTGTTGTTTTACCAGTATTATGTGTATTGGTTGTTCTAGGGCCCTGTGTGATATTTGTAGTGCTGCCTATTCTTAACTAGGATTCTTGTTTAAATCAAAGGAATCAGTGCTACTGTTCTATGGTACATTTGCTATATGTATGTTGAGTTAGGATTTTATTTCAGGTTTTGTGTTTTTTCACAATGTGCCTGGTAGCAGAGAGAATTATTTCGCTATTACTGAGATGATGTGAGAATCAGGTTTTGTTTTTTTTAATAGTAACTTCCATGGTAAAAATGTGCTAGTTATGATTTGCACCTCTTATTGGGGGAGGTGAGTGTAAACATACTCTACATCCACAAAAACCCTAATGCATAAGAACTGACATACTGTATCAGACCAAAGGTCCCATTTTTGAAGCACCCGCTTCCTCTATCTAAGTGGCAACCTTAGTCTGCTAGCTATGGCCTTTACTGTACAGCGAATGCTACATACCTGTAGAAGGTATTCTCCGAGGACAGCAGGCTGATTGTTCTCACTGATAGGGTGATGTCCACGGCAGCCCCTCCAATCGGAACACTTTCTAGCAAAGTCCTTTGCTAGTCCTCGCGCGCCGATGCGCACCGCGCATGCGCGGCCGTCTTCCCGCCAGAACCGGCTCGTGCCGGCCAGTCTCATATGTAGCAAGACAAAGAGAAGGGAAGACACAACTCCAAAGGGGAGGCGGGCGGGTTTGTGAGAACAATCAGCCTGCTGTCCTCGGAGAATACCTTCTACAGGTATGTAGCATTCGCTTTCTCCGAGGACAAGCAGGCTGCTTGTTCTCACTGATGGGGTATCCCTAGCCCCCAGGCTCACTCAAAACAACAACCATGGTCAATTGGGCCTCGCAACGCCGAGGACATAACTGAGATTGACCTAAAAAAATTACCAACTAACTGAGAGTGCAGCCTGGAACAGAACAAACATGGGCCTAGGGGGGTGGAGTTGGATTCTAAACCCCGAACAGATTCTGAAGCACTGACTGCCCGAACCGACTGTCGCGTCGGGTATCCTGCTGCAGGCAGTAATGAGATGTGAATGTGTGGACAGATGACCACGTCGCAGCTTTGCAAATCTCTTCAATAGTGGCTGACTTCAAGTGGGCTACCGACGCTGCCATGGCTCTAACATTATGAGCCGTGACATGACCCTCAAGAGCCAGCCCCGCCTGGGCGTAAGTGAAGGAAATGCAATCTGCTAGCCAATTGGATATGGTGCGTTTTCCCACAGCCACTCCCCTCCTGTTGGGATCAAAAGAAACAAACAATTGGGCGGACTGTCTGTTGGGCTGTGTCCGCTCCAGATAGAAGGCCAATGCTCTCTTGCAGTCCAATGTGTGCAGCTGACGTTCAGCAGGGCAGGAATGAGGACGGGGAAGATTGTTGGCAAGACAATTGACTGGTTCAGATGGAACTCCGACAGAACCTTTGGCAAGAACTTAGGGTGAGTGCGGAGGACTACTCTGTTATGATGAAATTTGGTGTAAGGGGCCTGGGCTACAGGGCCTGAAGCTCACTGACTCTACGAGCTGAAGTAACTGCCACCAAGAAATGACCTTCCAGGTCAAGTACTTCAGATGGCAGGAATTCAGTGGCTCAAAAGGAGGTTTCATCAGCTGGGTGAGAACGACATTGAGATCCCATGACACTGTAGGAGGCTTGACAGGGGGCTTTGACAAAAGCAAACCTCTCATGAAGCGAACAACTAAAGGCTGTCCTGAGATCGGCTTACCTTCCACACGGTAATGGTATGCACCGATTGCACTAAGGTGAACCCTTACAGAGTAGGTCTTGAGACCAGACTCAGACAGGTGCAGAAGGTATTCAAGCAGGGTCTGTGTAGGACAAGAGCGAGGATCTAGGGCCTTGCTGTCACACCAGACGGCAAACCTCCTCCACAGAAAGAAGTAACTCCTCTTAGTGGAATCTTTCCTGAAGCAAGAAAGATACGGGAGACACCCTCTGACAGACCCAAAGAGGCAAAGTCTACGCTCTCAACATCCAGGCCGTGAGAGCCAGGGACCGGAGGCTGGGATGCAGAAGCGCCCCTTCGTCCTGTGTGATGAGGGTCGGAAAACACTCCAATCTCCACGGTTCTTCGGAGGACAACTCCAGAAGAAGAGGGAACCAGATCTGATGCGGCCAAAAAGGAGCAATCAGAATCATGGTGCCTCGGTCTTGCTTGAGTTTCAACAAAGTCTTCCCCACCAGAGGTATGGGAGGATAAGTATACAGCAGACCCTCCCCCAGTCCAGGAGGAAGGCATCCGATGCCAGTCTGCCGTGGGCCTGAAGCCTGGAACAGAACTGAGGGACTTTGTGGTTGGCTCGAGATGCGAAGAGATCTACCAAGGGGGTGCCCCACACCTGAAAGATCTGTCGCACTACACGGGAATTGAGCGACCACTCGTGAGGTTGCATAATCCTGCTCAACCTGTCGGCCAGACTGTTGTTTACGCCTGCCAGATATGTGGCTTGGAGCACCATGCCGTGACGGCGAGCCCAGAGCCACATGCTGACGGCTTCCTGACACAGGGGGCGAGATCCGGTGCCCCCCTGCTTGTTGACGTAATACATGGCAACCTGGTTGTCTGTCTGAATTTGGATAATTTGGTGGGACAGCCGATCTCTGAAAGCCTTCAGAGCGTTCCAGATCGCTCGTAACTCCAGAAGATTGATCTGCAGATCGCGTTCCTGGAGGGACCAGCTTCCTTGGGTGTGAAGCCCATCGACATGAGCTCCCCACCCCAGGAGAGACGCATCCGTGGTCAGCACTTTTTGTGGCTGAGGAATTTGGAAAGGACGTCCCAGAGTCAAATTGGACCAAATCGTCCACCAATACAGGGATTTGAGAAAACTCGTGGACAGGTGGATCACGTCTTCTAGATCCCCAGCAGCCTGAAACCACTGGGAAGCTAGGGTCCATTGAGCAGATCTCATGTGAAGGCGGGCCATGGGAGTCACATGAACTGTGGAGGCCATAGGGCCCAGCAATCTCAACATCTGCCGAGCTGTGATCTGCTGGGACGCTCGCACCCGCGAGACGAGGGACAACAAGTTGCTGGCTCTCGTCTCTGGGAGATAGGCGCGAGCCGTCCGAGAATCCAGCAGAGCTCCTATGAATTCGAGTTTCTGCACTGGGAGTAGATGGGACTTTGGATAATTTATCACAAACCCCAGTAGCTCCAGGAGGCGAATAGTCATCTGCATGGACTGCAGGGCTCCTGCCTCGGATGTGTTCTTCACCAGCCAATCGTCGAGATATGGGAACACGTGTACCCCCAGTCTGCGAAGTGCCGCTGCTACTACAGCCAAGCACTTCGTGAACACTCTGGGCGCAGAGGCGAGCCCAAAGGGTAGCACACAGTACTGGAAGTGACGTGTGCCCAGCTGAAATCGCAGATACTGTCTGTGAGCTGGCAGTATCGGGATGTGCGTGTAGGCGTCCTTCAAGTCCAGAGAGCATAGCCAATCGTTTTGCTGAATCATGGGAAGAAGGGTGCTCAGGGAAAGCATCCTGAACTTTTCTTTGACCAGATATTTGTTCAGGGCCCTTAGGTCTAGGATGGGACGCATCCCCCCCTGTTTTCTTTTCCACAAGGAAGTACCTGGAATAGAATCCCAGCCCTTCTTGCCCGATGGCACGGGCTCGACCGCATTGGCGCTGAGAAGGGCGGAGAGTTCCTCTGCAAGTACCTGCTTGTGTTGGAAGCTGTAAGATTGAGCTCCCGGTGGACAATTTGGAGGTTTTGAGGCCAAATTGAGGGTGTATCCTTGCCGGACTATTTGGAGAACCCACTGATCAGAAGTTATGAGAGGCCACCTTAGGTGAAAAGCTTTCAACCTCCCCCCGACTTGTAGGTCGCCCGGCACTGACACTTGGATGTCGGCTATGCTCTGCTGGAGCCAGTCAAAAGCTCGTCCCTTGCTTTTGCTGGGGAGCCGAGGGGCCTTGCTGAGGCGCACGCTGCTGATGAGAGCGAGCGCGCTGGGGCTTAGCCTGGGCCGCAGGCTGTCAAGAAGGAGGATTGTACCTACGCTTGCCAGAAGAGTAGGGAACAGTCTTCCTTCCCCAAAAAAATCTTCTACCTGTAGAGGTAGAGGCTGAAGGCTGCCGGCGGGAGAACTTGTCGAATGCGGTGTCCCGCTGGTGGAGCTGCTCTACCACCTGTTCAACTTTCTCTCCAAAATATTATCTGCACGGCAAGGCGAGTCCGCAATCCGCTGCTGGATTCTATTCTCCAGGTCGGAGGCACGCAGCCATGAGAGTCTGCGCATCACCACACCTTGAGCAGCGGCCCTGGACGCAACATCAAAGGTGTCATACACCCCTCTGGCCAGGAATTTTCTGCACGCCTTCAGCTGCCTGACCACCTCCTGAAATGGCTTGGCTTGCTCAGGGGGGAGCTTATCCACCAAGCCCGCCAACTGCCGCACATTGTTCCGCATGTGTATGCTCGTGTAGAGCTGGTACGACTGAATTTTGGCCATGAGCATAGAAGAATGGTAGGCCTTCCTCCCAAAGGAGTCCAAGGTTCTAGAGTCCTTGCCCGGGGGCGCCGAAGTATGCTGCCTAGAACTCTTGGCCTTCTTTAGGGCCAAATCCACAACTCCAGAGTCGTGAGGCAACTGAGTGCGCATCAGCTCTGGGTCCCCATGGATTCGGTACTGGGACTCAATCTTCTTGGGGATGTGGGGATTACTTAATGGCTTGGTCCAGTTCGCCAGCAATGTCTTTTTCAGGACATGATGCATGGGTACTGTGGACGCTTCCTTAGGTGGAGAAGGACAGTCCAGGAGCTCAAACATTTCAGCCCTGGGCTCGTCCTCCACAACCACCGGGAAGGGGATGGCCGTAGACATCTCCCGGACAAAGGAAGCGAAAGACAGACTCTCGGGGGGGAGAAAGCTGTCTTTCAGGAGAGGGAGTAGGATCAGAAGGGAGACCCTCAGACTCCTCGTCAGAGAAATATCTGATGTCTTCTTCTTCTTCCCACGAGGCCTCACCATCGGTGTCAGACACAAGTTCACGGACCTGTGTCTGCAACCGTGCCCGGCTCGACTCCGTGGAACCACGGCCACGGTGGGAGCGTCGAGAGGTAGACTCCCTCGTCCGCACCAGCGAAGCTCCCTCCGCCGACGTAGTCGGGGAGCCTTCCTGGGAGGCTACCGCAGTCGGTACCGCACGCCGCCCCGACGCCGGAGACCTCACCCCGGGCAATGGGCCAGCCGGCGCCTTGCTCGACGGTACCGGTGGCGCAAGCACCCCCGGTACCGGAGGGGTAGGGCGCAACAGCTCTCCCAGGATCTCTGGGAGAACGGCCCGGAGACTCTCGTTCAGAGCGGCTGTAGAAAAAGGCATGGAAGCCGATGCAGGCGTCGATGTCAGAGTCTGTTCCGGGCTGTCCAAAGGGGAGCGCATCGACACCTCTTGAACAGAGGGCGAGCGGTCATCTCGGTGCCGATGCCTACTGGGTGCCGACTCCCTCGGCGACCCAGAGCTCTCGGTGCTGACATGGTAAGGGGATCGGTGACGATGCTTCTTCGACTTCTTGGGACGAAGCATGTCACCGGAGCTTCCCGGCACCGACGAGGACGTAGAATCCAGCCGTCACTTCCTCGGGACCGAGACCGAAGGAGGTCGGTCTCGGGGGGGCTGTACCGCAGGAGCCCTCGGGATGGGGGGAGACCCACCCGAAGGCTCACCGCCACCAGCAGGGGAATGGACAGCCCTCACCTGCACTCCAGACGAAGCACCACCGTCCGACGACATCAGCAGACGAGGAGGTCTCGATACCACCGACGCCGCCTTCCGATGTCGCCCCGATGCAGAGGGCCGATGCCTCGATGCACTCGATGCAATCGGGGGCGAAGATGAAGGTCCAGGCGCCGACGACGTCGAAGCAGTCGATACTCCCGGTGCCGATGCCGACGAAGAGCCCGAGAACAAAATGTTCCACTGGGCTAATCTCGCTACCTGAGTCCGCTTTTGTAAAAGGGAACACAGACTACAGGCCTGAGGGTGGTGCCCAGCCCCCAGACACTGAAGACACGACGCGTGCCTGTCAGTGAGCGAGATTACCCGGGCGCACTGGGTGCACTTCTTGAAGCCGCTGGAAGACTTCGATGTCATGGGCGGAAAAATCGCGCCGGCGAGATCAAAACTCGAAATGGCGAAAATGGCACCGCAAAAATAGGGGGAAGAAAAACTTCGACCGAGGCCTAAATAGGGCCTACCCCGACGACGAAAGAAAACTTACCGGGGCAAAGACTGGAAGTACGGGAAGGGAGAAAACCATAAAGGTCTCCTTCCGACACCTTTTTTTTTTTTTTTTTTTAGAACGAAGTTGATAAACGACGCGCGAGGTCAACTTTGGGGTGCGAACGGCGAAACAACGACCGTACCGAGCGCGGACAAAAGAAGACTGGCCGGCACGAGCCGGTTCGGGCGGGAAGACGGCCGCGCATGCGCGGTGCGCATCGGCGCGCGAGGACTAGCAAAGGACTTTGCTAGAAAGTGTTCCGATTGGAGGGGCTGCCATGGACGTCACCCTATCAGTGAGAACAAGCAGCCTGCTTGTCCTCGGAGAATAGTCTATTTTCAAGACATCACTTCCGATCTGACTGAAATTGTTGAACTTCCCCTGCCTTTATTTTGATCTTGAAGTCTCCCTCACTTATGCTCTTGTTTTAAGCCACCGAGAATGCATATGATAGAAACAAAAGACATACCATCTTAGTCCTCTATACCAATAGAGCAGGAATCGGGACCTAGTGCTGGCCAGGAAAGGAAGACAGACAGACAGACGGAAAAGGAGACATTAGAAATGCATTCACAGCACACCAACACATACAAACTGCAGTAGAAAATGATCGGAGCAACAGTGTACAATAGGAGTATGTTTATTTACTGAAGACGAAGGGCATGATTGCTGTTCCTCTGCCTAAGAAAAGAAGAAGTATCACATACGCACTCAATGCTACAAGAAAATTAAGGTACCCTGCACAAAACTGGAAACATCACATGATAAATATACACAAACCACATAGGTACTAATATACACTAGAGATGCATAGCTTAGTTCTTTTCTGTCTTATTTTAAACATATTTTATTGTACACCCAGTGCCATAGCGAGGGCAGCTGACACCCGGGGCGGGTCACCGCTGCGCACACCCCCCCCCCCCGGGTGCCGCACGGCGCCCCCCCCCCTCGGCGCACACCCCCCCCCCCCCGGAGCACACCCCCCCCCCCCCCCCCCCCCCCCCCCCCCGGAGCACATTCTTACTTGATTTGGAAGTGAGGGGCGGGCGAGAGGGCCGATCCGCCCCCGAGTGCACATCGCTGGGAGCTGCGTCGGCTCCTTGCTCTCTCTGCCCCGGAACAGGAAGTAACCTGTTCCGGGGCAGAGAGAGCAGGGAACCGGCGGAGCCGAGACCCCCCCAGAGGCGTGCACCCAGGGCGGACCGCCCCACCCTTCCTACGCCACTGTGTACACCGCTCTGATTTGCCTGAAGGGCGGTATATCATCAAATTTTTAATAAAATAAACTACTTTCTAATCATGCTTGAACTGCCCCAGTACTTCCCTCTCCTCTACCCCCACTTCCCAATTACTTCAGCACTGCCCCAGGCTCATTCAATATTCAGATCCACATACTCCACTTGTACCTCCCTTCCCCCTTATCCTTGCATTCCCTCTGTACCACCCAGAAATCCCTTTAGTTGGGTGTGCTAGGCCCACCACTACCAAAATACTGTACCTGGCAAGCATATATCCAATGGATGCTCTCTCTCGGTCTTGGTAAGGCTTTGATGCTCACTATCATCTTGTATGATGTCATCACACTGTGGCTTCTCATCTGTATTGAACAGGCAAATAATAGCATCATGTTTTAGTGCCCAATGACTGTGAAACATGGCAAGAGGGAAAACATTGGCCTTCCACCCTAAAGATAAAAATGTTCAATATTGTGGTTATAAAAAGGATAGTTACAGTGCTTCATTACCCACACCTCCTCAGTAAGGCCTAGATGCTCAAAAGTCAATGCGGGCACTAGAGGCCATTAGCACCATACTAGTGCCCACATTTACCTGCATAGAATGTTCAGAGGCCCATTGCACAGGAACAAATGAACACGTAGAACAATGCAAGTAGCATGCTAATGTAGTTAAACTCATGCTAATGAGGTCATTTTGTATTTCTCCCCAATGCTCAGAAAAGAGCACCCGAAACAAAACTGCCTTACCACTGCAAAATATAGCGCCAGGTCAGAGAAGGTGTTGGAAGATAGGATTTCTCATGATTTTCATGCTTCTCTCATGATTCTTTCTGCAAAATCTGCCAGTTCTGATTGCTGGAGTGGAGGAGTAGCCTAGTGGTTAGTGCAGTGGACTTTGATCCTGGGGAACTGAGTTCTATTCCCACTGCAGCTCCTTGTGACTCTGGGCAAGTCACTTAACCCTCCATTGCCCCTGGTACAAAATAAGTACCTGAATATATGTAAACCGCTTTAAATGTAGTTGCAAAAACCTCAGAAAAGCGGTATATCAAGTCTCATTTCCCTTCCCTTCCCCTTTTGGAAGCAGCAGGAAGCCCATGCAAGCCTTAAGCACTGGTCATGAGAAACAGCAAAACCCAAGCAAAAGCATGCGCTGGTGTCTGTTTCCTGCGTCTAAATTTAAAGCATTCATGCTATAAAAAAGAATTTAAACGCCCAAAGTGAAAACACACATTGGAAGTGAAAACACACATTGGCATCTGTTTCCTGTGTCTACATATAAACATCCAAACTTAAAAAAAATTTTTTTAAACACTTATATTTAAACCACAGAAAACAGACGCCAATGTATGCTTCACATTTGGGTTTTACCAGGTACATGAGCAAAGGATCCAAGCCTACCACGGAACTCTTCTGTGCACGCGCCAAGCACAATCCTCCTGCCGACCTCCCTAATGCTCAACGTTAAGAGCGCACCTATATTATCATCTCATGAGCATTAAGGCATTGCTCTTCTGCTCTGTTACGGCAATATTTTACAGCACTATTCGAAACAGTTCTCTTGAAGGGGCAACGTAAGTTCGCCCATTCCTCCTCACACATCCACAAGGGCTGTGCCTCAGATTTATCTAAGTTCAAGCAAAATCCTGAATAATCCCCGTATTCCTTAAAGATTTCCAAAAGAGCTGACAATGAGTCCTTTGGGGTCCGAAGAATGACTAAAAGATCGTCCGCAAATGCTGAGATTTTGAATTGTTCAGTCCCTATATTTACTCTCTGTACCTCTTCTAAATTCATAATATCCCGGATTAAAGGGTCTAACGCCAGTACAAACAGGAGTGGCGAAAGAGGCATCCCTGTCTAGTACCTCTGAAAATTGGAAATTGGCAAGAGGTCACTCCATTTACGAATATCTCTGCTATCGGGTTCTTGTATAAAGCCTGTATTGCTTCCCTAAAAAATCCTCCAATGCCATACGCCTCCAAGACCCCAAACAGGAAGTCCCATCTCACTCTGTCAAATGCTTTATGTGCATCAAAGCTAATAAGGAGTGAGGGGGTCTTCATACACTTGACCTGTTCCAACGCCAGTAGTATTTTTCTTAAATTTTTTGCCACTGAGCGTTCCCTGACAAACCCCACCTATGGGTCTAAGATCAAGTGTGGGAGAAATCTGGCCAATCTGTTGGCCAATATCTTGGCCAACAGCTTAGCTTCAAACGATATCAGAGAAATGGGCCTATAAGATTCTGCCCGGCTAGGGTCTTTCCCTGGCTTCAATAGCACAATTATTTGTGCCAATCTCAACGAGGTCGGCAACTCTCCTCTAAGGACATGCGAATTAAGCACCTTAGCCATACAGGGAGCAATATCTTCTACTAAAATTTTATACCACTCTGCCGTAAACCCATCTACTCCTGGCGATTATATAGGGTGCTAGTTCTTATGTTCCAACTAACTTCATCCTCCGTGATTTCCTCCTCCAGGACCTCTTGTTGACACCTCATAAGCCTTGGCAATTTTTGTCCCTATAAATATGTCTTTGCCTCTAGCCCCTCCTCTGCAGGTGGAGCGTACAACTGAGCATAAAAGGTTTCAAATACTTTTCCAATCTCAGTATTCTTATGGTGACTCACTCCCTACATATCCTGTATATGTGACACCCATCGTCTGCCTCCCACTTGATGCACCAGTCTCGCCAATAACTTCCCCTGTTTGTTGGCGTGTTTATACAACTGGTATCTATAGTATGTCTGAGACTGCTGTGTACGGGTGAGAACCAGATGATTTAATTCTATTTGTGCCATCAGATATGCTTTTTTATGAACAGTGGAGTGGGTTTGCCCATAAATTTGCCTCAGCTTCCGTACCCTTGTTTCCAGCCTGAACATTTCAGCCTCCCTTGCTTTCTTTTTATGGGCAGATATGATCCCTCAATACCGCCTTGGCCGCTTCCCAAAAAAGTATGGGATCCGATTGAAAGCTGTCCCTATTTAGCTCAGCATAATCTTTCCACTTATCCTTCATAAAGGAGTGGAATGGTACATCATAGTAGAGCGTTCTCGGGAATCTCCACCAAAACGGTCTCTCTGGAGTGACCCCCCACTCTATTGTAACCCAAATCATAGCATGATCTGACACTTGTGTGGGACCTATCACTGCTTCTGTCAGGTGTGTTGCACTATTCTGTGATGTAAGCAGGTAATCGATGCGGGACTGCGTCCCATGGGCCCTGGAGAGATGAGTATAATCTCGCTCTCCTGGATGTAGCAACCTCCAGGAGTCCACCAAGCTGCTACAAAAAGGACAGGTTTATTCTGACCCCTAAATCCCATACTTCTCAAATTGACTGGCGTTAGGTGAGAAACCTACCTGATATTGTCTTAAATTTTTAAGGCTTGTTGCTTAATCAATTTAATTAGCACTGGGAAACCTCTCTTTCTGTCTGTCTGTCTTTCTTTCTTTCTGTTCCTGCCAAACTCTGATAGAGGGGAGGGGCATTTTTACATAGCTGCTACACTGCTATAATTATTGGCAATATCTAGATTTATTTAAAAGGAAAGTTATTAATATCTAGGGCAGTTTTAAAAAGTAAAATAAAGTGTAAAGTCCTGGATCAGACACTACCATTTGGTCCATTCAGCTAAAGAATTCCCTTGATAGCAGCACTTAGCTGACCCATTGGGACTTATAATCCCACCCACCCTCCCCACAACCCACCCACCCCAGGGTTGTCCACTCATTTATAGACAAACCAAACCTCATTAACTTTACTCCACAGTCATACACAGGCAGTCTTGCAGGCTGATACTCCAACATAGTACACCTGTTCATACCCATTTCAACCAATCAGGATGACTTTTATTCTCTGCAATAATTGTGCTGCTTTAGTTTCAAGGCCAATCATCTGGAAACTAAAAGCTTGTCCTATCTGTCTTCAGCTATCTACTTTAAAACAAGAGCTCTATAAAGTAATGCAAGAATTAGATGCAATTAAAGCAACTTATAGGACTGTGCAGAATCATAACTTCTCACCACTGCCTCAGAGAATAAAACCACAAAGGAACAGATGATTCACAGTAGGCTCAGGTAGAATTCGTCATGTGACACAGAAGCATCCGCCCACACAAGTGTTGCCACTACAAAATTCTTTTGCGCCACTACAGCACTGTGATGTTCCTGAAACTAAAATTGAAGCAGAAGAAAAAGAATAAGCAAGGAAGAGGGAACAAAAAGAGAAGAAGGTACCCAAAGAGAAAAGACACTCACAAATCACTAAACCCAAAACACATACTAGGAAATGTAGTTGGAAAGCAATGACCACAAATGCTCACAGTCTAAACAATAAAATTCATGACCTTCAAGCCCTGATGTTGGAGACTGACTTGGACATAGTTGCAGTCACAGAGACATGGCTCAATGGTTCCCATGAATGGGATGTAAACATACCAGGCTATAATCTTTTTAGGAAGGATAGAGAGGGACGTAAAGGTGGAGGAGTAGCTCTGTATGTGAGAGATGATATCGCGGCAACTGAAATGACAGGGAAGTGGGGAAAGGAAGAAGCGATATGGATCACCTTAACAAGAGAGGATAGAACCTTGGTCCACGTGGGTGTTGTCTACAGACCCCCGACACAATTGGAGGAACTGGATAAAGATCTGATCGCTGATATTCAAAAGTTGGGGAAGAAAAGAGAGGTGCTGTTGTTGGGAGATTTTAATCTGCCGGATGTAGATTGGAAGGTTCCTTCTGCAAAATCGGAAAGAAGTAGAGAGATTGTGGATGCTTTCCAAAGTGCTCTGCTCAGACAAATGGTAACGGAACCCACAAGGGAGGGAGCGACGCTGGATCTGGTGCTCACGAATGGAGATAGTGTGTCAAATGTCCGAGTGGCTGCGCACCTGGGAAGCAGTGACCATCAAACGGTTTGTTTTGATATAACAGCTCATGTGGTTAGCGGCCACTCTAAACTCAAAGTCCTGGACTTCAAGCGAACTGACTTTAACAAAATGGGGGAATACCTGAGGAAGGAGCTGATGGGCTGCAAGAACGCACAACATGTGGAAGGACAGTGGTCCAAGCTGAAAGAAGTAATAAACAGGGCCACAGACCTTTATGTAAGGAGAGTAAATAAAAGCAAGAGAAAAAGGAAACCAATACGGTTTTCAAAGCAAGTGGCTGAGAAAATAAAGGCTAAAGAGTTAGCGTTCCAGAAATACAAAAAAACTCTAGTAGAGGAACACGGGGAGGAATACTGGATGAAACTGAAAGAAGCCAAGAGAGAGGTACGTCTGGCGAAGGCGCAAGCGGAAGAACAAATGGCTAGAAATGTACGGAGGGGAGACAAAAACTTCTTCAGGTATATTAGTGAAAGGAGAAAGACTAAAAAGGGGATTGTGAGACTAAAAGATACAGCAAAACGCTATGTAGAAAATGATGAGGAAAAAGCCAATTAGGGTATGATACATACCTGTAGCAGTTGTTCTCCGAGGACAGCAGGCTGATTGTTCTCACGACTGGGTGACGTCCGCGGCAGCCCCCACCAACCGGAAAGAAGCTTCGCGGGACGGTCGGCACGCAGGGCACGCCCACCGCGCATGCGCGGCCGTCTTCCCGCCCGTGCGCGACCGCTCCCGCCAGTTGAATGACTAGCAAAAGATGAAACACACAACTCCAAAGGGGAGGAGGGAGGGTAGGTGAGAACAATCAGCCTGCTGTCCTCGGAGAACAACTGCTACAGGTATGTATCATACCCTTTCTCCAAGGACAAGCAGGCTGCTTGTTCTCACGACTGGGGTATCCCTAGCTCTCAGGCTCACTCAAAACAAGAACCCAGGTCAATGGAACCTCGCAACGGCGAGGAAACAACAGGAATTGACCTACGAAGAACAACTAACTGAGAGTGCAGCCTGACCAGAATAAATTCGGGTCCTGGAGGGTGGAGTTGGATTTACACCCCAAACAGATTCTGCAGCACCGACTGCCCGAACCGACTGTCGCGTCGGGTATCCTGCTGGAGGCAGTAATGTGATGTGAATGTGTGGACAGATGACCACGTCGCAGCCTTGCAAATCTCTTCAATAGTGGCTGACTTCAAGTGGGCCACTGACGCTGCCATGGCTCTGACACTATGAGCCGTGACATGACCCTCAAGAGTCAGCCCAGCCTGGGCGTAAGTGAAGGAAATGCAATCTGCTAGCCAATTGGAGATGGTGCGTTTCCCGACAGCGACCCCTAGCCTGTTAGGGTCGAAAGAAATAAACAATTGGGCGGACTGTCTGTTGGGCTGTGTCCGCTCCAAGTAGAAGGCCAATGCTCTCTTGCAGTCCAATGTGTGCAACTGACGTTCAGCAGGGCGGGTATGCGGCCTGGGGAAGAATGTTGGCAAGACAATTGACTGGTTAAGATGGAACTCCGACACCACCTTCGGCAGGAACTTTGGGTGAGTGCGGAGCACTACTCTGTTGTGATGAAATTTAGTATATGGAGCATGAGCTACTAGGGCTTGAAGCTCACTGACCCTACGAGCTGAAGTAACTGCCACCAAGAAAATGACCTTCCAGGTCAAGTACTTCAGATGGCAGGTATTCAGTGGCTCAAAAGGAGGTTTCATCAGCTGGGTGAGGACGACGTTGAGATCCCATGACACAGTAGGAGGCTTGATAGGGGGCTTTGACAAAAGCAAGCCTCTCATGAATCGAACGACTAAAGGCTCTCCAGAGATGGCTTTACCTTCCACACGATAATGGTAAGCACTAATCGCACTAAGGTGATTCCTTACTGAGTTGGTCTTGAGGCCAGACTCTGATAAGTGCAGAAGGTATTCAAGCAGGTTCTGTGCAGGGCAAGAACGAGGTTCTAGGGCCTTGCTCTCACACCAAACGACAAACCTCCTCCACTTGAAAAAGTAACTCTTTTTAGTGGAATCCTTCCTAGAGGCAAGCAAGACCCGGGAGACACCCTCAGACAGACCCAACGCAGCGAAGTCTACGCCCTCAACATCCAGGCCGTGAGAGCCAGGGATTGAAGGTTGGGGTGCAGCAACGCTCCGTCGTTCTGCGAAATGAGAGTCGGAAAACACTCCAATCTCCACGGTTCTTCTGAGGACAACTCCAGAAGAAGAGGGAACCAGATCTGACGGGGCCAAAAGGGCGCTATCAGAATCATGGTGCCGCGGTCTTGCTTGAGCTTCAGTAAGGTCTTCCCCACCAAAGGTATGGGAGGATAAGCATACAGGAGGCCGGTCCCCCAATGAAGGAGAAAGGCATCTGACGCTAGCCTGCCGTGTGTCTGAAGTCTGGAACAGAACAGAGGCAGCTTGTGGTTGGTCTGAGAGGCGAAAAGATCCACCGAGGGGGTGCCCCACTCTCGGAAGATCTTGCGTACCACTCTGGAATGGAGCGACCACTCGTGCGGTTGCATGACTCTGCTCAGTCTGTCGGCCAGACTGTTGTTTACGCCTGCCAGGTACGTGGCTTGGAGAAGCATGCCGAACCGACACGCCCAACGCCACATACCGACGGCTTCCTGACACAGGGGGCGAGATCCGGTGCCCCCCTGCTTGTTGACGTAATACATTGCAACCTGATTGTCTGTCCGAATTTGGATAATTTGGCAGGACAGCCGATCTCTGAAAGCCTTCAGTGCGTTCCAGATCGCTCGGAGCTCCAGGAGGTTGATCTGCAGATCCTTTTCCTGGAGGGACCACAGACCCTGGGTGTGAAGCCCATCGACATGGGCTCCCCACCCCAGGCGAGATGCATCCGTCGTCAGCACTTTCGTGGGCTGCGGAATTTGGAATGGACGTCCCAGGGTCAAATTGGTCCGTATGGTGGACCAGAGCAGTGAAGTGCGGCAACTGGTGGAGAGGCGGATGACATCCTCTAGATTCCCGGTGGCTTGGAACCACTGGGAAGCTAGGGTCCATTGAGCAGATCTCATATGAAGACGAGCCATGGGAGTCACATGAACTGTGGAGGCCATATGACCCAGAAGTCTCAACATCTGCCGAGCTGTGATCTGCTGAGACGCTCTGGTCCGCGAAGCCAGGGCCAAGAGATTGGTGGCCCTCGCTTCGGGAAGGTAGGCCTGAGCCATCTGGGAATTCAGCAGCGCTCCTATGAATTCCAGAGACTGAGTTGGCTGGAGATGGGACTTTGGGTAATTTATCACAAACCCCAGCAGCTCCAGAAGTTGAATAGTGCACTGCATGGACCGGAGGGCTCCTGCCTCCGAGGTGTTCTTGACCAGCCAATCGTCGAGATAAGGGAACACGTGCACTCCCAGCTTGCGTAGGTAGGCCGCTACCACCACGAGGCACTTTGTAAACACTCGTGGGGCAGAGGCGAGCCCAAAGGGCAGCACACAATACTGAAAGTGCCGTGCGCCCAGGCGGAATCTGAGATACTGTCTGTGAGCTGGCAGTATCGGGATGTGAGTGTATGCGTCCTTTAAATCCAGGGAACATAGCCAATCGTTTTTCTGAATCATTGGCAGAAGGGTGCCCAAGGAAAGCATCCTGAACTTTTCTTTGACCAGGAATTTGTTCAGGCCTCTCAGGTCTAGGATGGGACGCATCCCCCCTGTTTTCTTTTCCACAAGGAAGTACCTGGAATAGAATCCCTGCCCTTCCTGCCCGGGTGGTACGGGCTCGACCGCATTGGCGCTGAGAAGGGCGGAGAGTTCCTCTGCAAGTACCTGCTTGTGATGGGAGCTGAAAGACTGAGCTCCCGGAGGACAATTTGGAGGCAGGGAGGCCAAATTCAGGGCGTATCCGTACCGCACTATTTGGAGAACCCACTGGTCGGAGGTTATGAGAGGCCACCTTTGGTGAAAAAATTTTAACCTCCCTCCGACCGGCAGGTCGTCCGGTACGGACACTTGTAGGGCGGCTATGTTCCCATGGATCCAGTCAAAAGCCCGTCCCCGGCTTTTGCTGTGGAGGCGCAGGGGGCTGCTTAGGCGCACGCTGTTGACGGGAACGAGCGCGCTGGGGCTGTCCCTGTGCCTGACGAGGCCTTCGGGCCGGCTGGTTGTACCTACGCTTCGCAAAAGAATAGGGTGCAGCCTGCCGGGCCCGGGAAAAACGCCCGCCCGCGGGGGCGGGTGCTGAAGGCGCCCGGTGGGAGAGCTTGTCGAGAGCGGTTTCCCGCTGATGCAGTTGGTCAACCATCTGCTCGACCTTCTCGCCAAAAATATTATCCCCCCGGCAAGGGACGTCAGCCAGTCTCTGCTGGGTGCGGTTGTCCAGGTCAGAGGCACGCAGCCATGAGAGCCTGCGCATCACTATACCTTGGGCCGCAGCACGAGATGCCACGTCACAGGTGTCAAAAATCCCCCTGGACAGGAACTTTCTGCACGCCTTCAGCTGCCTGACCACCTCCTGATAAGGCCTGGACTGCTCCGGCGGGAGCTTATCGACCAGGTCCGCCAGCTGTTGCACATTGGTCCGCATGTGGATGCTCATATAGAGCAGGTAAGATTGGATGCGGGTCACGAGCATGGAGGATTGGTAGGCCTTCCTCCCAAATGAGTCCAGAGTGCGAGACTCCCGCCCCGGGGGGGCCGAGGCGGTATCCCTCGAACTCCGTGCCCTCTTGAGAGCAGAATCCACGACCGCTGAGTCATGGGGCAACTGGGGCCGCATGAGCTCTGGGTCAGAGTGGATCCTGTACTGGGACTCTGCTTTCTTGGGAATGGTGGGGTTAGTTAGTGGTCGCACCCAGTTCCGAAGCAGCGTCTCCTTCAGGACATTGTGCAGCGGTACCGTGGAGGACTCTCTAGGTGGTGATGGATAGTCGAGGACCTCGAGCATCTCGGCCCTCGGCTCTTCCACAGAGACCACGGGAAAGGGAATGCTTATGGACATATCCCGCACAAAGGAGGCAAAGGAGAGACTCTCAGGAGGTGAGAGCTTCCTCTCCGGTGACGGCGTGGGGTCCGAGGGAAGGCCCGTAGACTCCTCTGAGGAGAAATATCTCGGGTCTTCCTCTTCCCCCCACGAGTCCTCATCCTCGGTATCGGACATTAGCTCATGTAGCTGAGTCCGGTACCGGGCCCGGCTCGACGTCGAGGCACCGAGGCCTCGGTGTCGTCGAGCGGTGGACTCCCGCGCCGGCGGGGACGGAGCTCCCTCCATCGACGTCGACGGGGACTCCACCTGCGTGGCGGTCGAGACCGGCACCGCAAGCGGCGGCGGTGTCGACAGCCCCGGCGCCGGGCTAGAGCTCGCCGGCGCCACAGTCATCGGCGCCGGGGGCGCAAGCACCCCCGACGCCGGCACAGTCTGGCGCATCAGCCCTTCCAGGATCCCCGGAAGGATGGCTCTGAGGCACTCGTCCAGGCCCGCTGCCGGGAAAGGCGGTGGGGCCGGTAAGGGTGTCGGTGCCAGAAGCTGCTGGGGGCCAGGAGACGGCACCGAGGTGCCGGAACCCCGACGCGTTGGTACCTCCACCACCGACGGAGATCTCTCCTCTCTACGATGACGCTTCGGCGTCGACTCCCCTTCAGGGTGCACCGAGGGCTCCCGGTGACGGCGCTTCTTGTCCTTTTTCCGGTGCACGTCACCGGCGCCGGAGGGCATGGAGGAGGAGGAGGTCGATCCCCCTCGGTCTCGAGGTACCGGGTCCGACAGGGTTCGGTCCCGTGGCTCACGAGCTGAGGGAGTGACCGGGGCCGACAGCCCACGCGGCCTCTCAACCCCACTCTCACCGGCGGACCGGCGGGCCGACGGGACCTGTTCTCCTGGGGTCGCTGCCATCGGTGCCGATGTCTCGGGCATCGATACCGGTACCGAAGATCCGGCCTTCGATACCGATGCCGTCGAGGTCGACGTCGAGGGGCCGGCGCAAGTTCCAAAAAGACGGTCCCGCAGAACTTGCCTCGCAACCTGAGTCCATTTCCAGAGACCGAGACACAGCGCACACGACTTGAGATTGTGCTCCGGCCCGAGGCACTGGAGGCACCAAGCGTGGGTGTCGGTCTGCGAGATCGGCCGGCCGCAGCGACCACACTTTTTAAATCCACTCGGGACCTTCGAGGACATCGACGGAAAAATCGCGTCGGCGAAGTCAAAGTCGGCAATGGTGGCTAAAATCACACCACGAAAAAACTAGCCGACCGAGCGGCCACTAGGCCGCAACGAGGCGTCCCCGCTGGAAGCGAGGGAAAAGGGGAGCGCGTGCTCCACACGCGCAGTCTTTTTCTTTTTTTTTTTTGTAACAGAAAAATACTAAAAGGAAATTAATTAAACGAAGCGCGATCCGCGTATACGCGATCGCAAGAATCCGGCGGCTGAAGTAGAGAGAGCGGCAAAGCACGACTCTCTCCAGGCGCGGAAAAAAAGGAACTGGCGGGAGCGGTCGCGCACGGGCGGGAAGACGGCCGCGCATGCGCGGTGGGCGTGCCCTGCGTGCCGACCGTCCCGCGAAGCTTCTTTCCGGTTGGTGGGGGCTGCCGCGGACGTCACCCAGTCGTGAGAACAAGCAGCCTGCTTGTCCTCGGAGAATGCTAAATAGATACTTTTGTTCTGTTTTCACTGAAGAAAATCCTGGGGAAGGACCGAGAGGGACTGGCAAAAGTACACCTGAGAATGAAGTGGATAGAGCTCCGTTCACGGAAGAGAGTGTGTATGAACAACTTGGAAAGCTAAAGGTGGACAAAGCCATGGGGCCGGACGGGATCCACCCCAGAATACTGAGGGAGCTCAGAGAGGTTCTGGCGGGTCCTCTCAAAGATTTGTTTAATAAATCCTTGGAGACGGGAGAGGTTCCGAGGGATTGGAGAACGGCGGAGGTGGTCCCTCTTCACAAAAGTGGTGATAGGAAAGAAGCTGGAAACTACAGGCCGGAAAGTCTCACTTCGGTTATTGGAAAAGTAATGGAAGCTATGCTGAAGGAAAGGATAGTGAATTTCCTGGAAGCCAATAAGTTGCAAGATCCGAGACAACATGGTTTCACCAAAGGGAAATCGTGCCAAACGAATCTCATTGAATTCTTTGACTGGGTGACAGGAGAATTAAATCAAGGATGTGCTATGGACGTCATCTACTTAGATTTCAGCAAGGCTTTTAACACGGTTCCCCACAGGAGGCTCTTGAATAAACTAGAAGGGCTGAAAATAGGACCCGAAGTGGTGAACTGGATTAGGAACTGGTTGACGGGCAGACGCCAGAGGGTGGTGGTAAATGGAGTTCGCTCGGAGGAGGGAAAGGTGAGTAGTGGAGTGCCTCAGGGATCGGTGCTGGGGCCAATTCTCTTCAATATATTTGTGAGTGACATTGCCGAAGGATTACAAGGTAAAGTTTGCCTTTTTGCGGATGACACCAAGATTTGCAACAGAGTGGACACCCCGGAGGGAGTGGAAAACATGAAAAAAGATCTGAAGAAGCTGGAAGAATGGTCTAACGTTTGGCAATTAAAATTCAATGCGAAGAAATGCAAAGTGATGCACTTAGGGAGTAGAAATCCAAGGGAGGCGTATGTGTTAGGTGGGGAGAGCCTGATAGACACGGACGGGGAGAGGGATCTTGGGGTGATAGTATCTGAGGACCTGAAGGCGATGAAACAGTGCGACAAGGCGGTGGCCGTAGCGAGAAGGTTGCTAGGCTGTATAGAGAGAGGTGTGATCAGCAGAAGAAAGGAGGTTTTAATGCCCCTGTATAAGACGTTGGTGAGGCCCCACCTGGAGTATTGTGTTCAGTTTTGGAGGCCGTACCTTGCGAAGGATGTTAAAAAAATGGAAGCGGTACAAAGAAAAGCTACGAGGATGGTATGGGAGTTGCATTCCAAGACGTATGAAGAGAGACTTGCTGACCTGAACATGTATACTCTGGAGGAAAGGAGGAACAGGGGTGATATGATACAGACGTTCAAATATTTGAAAGGTATTAATCCGCAAACGAATCTTTTCCGGAGATGGGAAGGCGGTAGAACGAGAGGACATGAAATGAGATTGAAGGGGGGCAGACTCAGGAAAGATGTCAGAAAGTATTTCTTCACAGAGAGGGTGGTGAACGCTTGGAATGCCCTCCCGCGGGAGGTGGTGGAGATGAAAACGGTAACGGAATTCAAACATGCGTGGGATAGGCATAAAGGAATCCTGTGCAGAAGGAATGGATCCACAGAAGCTTAGCTGAAATTGGGTGGCGGGGGGAAGAGGGGTTGGTGGTTGAGAGGCTAGGATAGGGGAGGGCAGACTTATACGGGGACTGTGCCAGAGCCGGTGATGGGAGGTGGGACTGGTGGTTGGGAGGCGGGAAATACTGCTGGACAGACTTATACGGTCTGTGCCCTGAAAAAGACAGGTACAAATCAAGGTAAGGTGTACACATACGAGTTTATCGTGGGCAGACTAGATGGACCGTGCAGGTCTTTTTCTGCCGTCATCTACTATGTTACTATGTAAGTCCAGGCTCGAGCAGATCCAGGGCAC
Source organism: Microcaecilia unicolor (assembly GCF_901765095.1). Lineage (NCBI taxonomy): Eukaryota > Metazoa > Chordata > Amphibia > Gymnophiona > Siphonopidae > Microcaecilia > Microcaecilia unicolor. The sequence continues at coordinate 65,223,816 of NC_044038.1, read as the reverse complement.
TCCTTTACTATAATTCACTGGCCTAACCCGTGAGGGGCCCGTGCTATCCATCAGTGTTTCAAAAACCATATTAAAGTCCCCCCCTCCCCCCCCCATGATTATTGGGAGCTGACCAAAACTTTGCACTTGCCTAACAAGGGTCTGGAAAAATGTTTTGTCATATTGATTTGGGGCATATACATTAACCAACAAAAGAGGTTTACTCTGTAATGTGATATGTTGAATTATATAGCGCCCTTGTAGATCTACAATTTTACGGTTTAACACATATTGTAGTCCTTTGCGGATCAGTATGGCTACTCCTGCTTTTTTGTTTAGGGCTGGATTGTCTATCACTTCGTTAACCCACCATCTACACAACTTACTATGTTCCAATGTATTTAGATGTGTTTCCTGTAACAAGGCTATTTGCGCTTTATATCTGTTCAATGTTTGCAGAATCTTAGATCGTTTAAGCGGGGAATGTATCTCCCCTACGTTCCATGAAATTACCTTTACCATTACGCTTCCTTTAGCCTCTCGGCTAGCGATGCGTCATATTGATTATACATTCTTGCAGAAGAGAGGTATCCCAGCTTACCCCTCTTCCCATTAATCTCTTGTAACAGACAATTCCCTCTTTTTACCAGTAGACTCCCCCAAATCCTGGCCTTGTAAGATCCCCTACCCCTCCTTCTCCACCCCATCCCTCCCCTGCCTTCCCACTCCCCTCCTCGCCTCTTCCCCCCTACTCCATTCCCACCTCTGCCCCTTTGAGTTCAAATTGAACTCCTCACGTATAGGCACCCCTCCTCCTCTCATTTTAATTGCTTTCTGTTTGTTTAACTGGAAACATATTCCTAAGCTATCACAACTACACAGTGCACAACCAGCAAACAAAATAAAACAGTCAGCAAATAACTGTACCGCTAGGCACAGCGCTGCAACCTTACTCATCAGTATTTATCTATTTTGTCCTTTGAATGAAGATTGTCCACACTGCAAAATCTCTCTATCGCTCAGGATAGTTGTTTATATCTTGGCTGCACTAGGTTCAAATTATAACTCTTAATGGCCCATGCCATGGTCAATAGGTCTCTGTAACCAGTTTCAAGCTCTCTGCTGCAAAGCGTCATTTTGGATCTGATACCCGGTACTAGGCTGCTCAATAATCTTGCCTAGATTCGGCTCATCCCCCGCAAATTCCATGACATACTCAGCAATCAATCTTCTCACTCCTTTGTCTTTGGCGGTAAGCTGTTGATAAATTCTTGCGCCTTAGCTAGTTCTTCAAAGGCTTTCTCAGATCCATCATGGGTCACACGTAGTTTGGCGGGGTACACCAGTGCAAATCTGATCTTTCGAGCATGTAATTCAGCACATATGGGCGCATAAGCCCTCCTCGCCGCCGCAACCCTTGCCGAATAATCTTGAAAGCAAAGCACAGTGTTCCCTTCATATTGAAGTTTTTGGCCCGATCGCAAAGCTCTCGATATCGCTTGCTTATGTCCATAATTTAATATCTTTAAGATCACCGCTCTCGGTCTGCTATTTGTATTTCTTTTCGGCCCTACCCTGTGGGCCCTCTCCACTCTTAAGGGCCCCAAGCGCAACGTTTAGCACCTCATTCCCTTAAATCAGAAGGCATAAACCAGTATATTTAAAAACTAGTAAAAAAGGCCCATTTCTGTGAGCAATGAAACGGGCGTTAGCAAGGTATTTGATTTCTGCAATGATTGTGTTGAAAGAGGTTTATTGTATAATTGTACAGGTTTTTTGTTTGTTTGTTTGATTTTGTTGAATTGATAGGTTGTATGAAGGGGGCTTGGAGGGTTGATGTTTTTTTTTTTTTTAGGGGTGTGGAGAGTGGGTTTTTCCCGGAATGTTTTTTTTTTTTTTTGTAATGTATTTTTTTTGTTGGGGGGGGGGGGGGGGGGGGGGGGGGGAGGTGATGGTTCGGAATATCCCTTGCTTGCAAAGGTTTTTTTTTTTTTTTTTTGTGCTGGCAAAGTTGGAGGAAGTGTTTTTGAACTGAGAGGGTTTTGCAGGGGGTTTGGATTCAGGTCAGCATGTGTTTTTTACCTGAGCTGTGAGAGAGAGAGAAGTGCAGAGTCTGGACGCTTTGGACTGCTGCTGCCATTTGCCGTAACAGCGACGATGGAGGGATGGTGCCTGCAAGTGTTTTGGAGGGACGACGCAACGACCCTTTGGAGAGGAGAGGGTGGTGTATCGTGACGGGAGGGTGGAGGGTAGGAACGAATTGTTTGCCGATTCGAGAGGGAGTGTGTGGGGGAGGGCCAAAGTCGTAGAGGAGAGGGCGGGGGTCCGAAGTCGGATGAGGGGGACGTGGTGAAGTGGCACCTCGGGAGGGCCGAGTGACAGAGGTCCAAGGGGGGGGGGGGGGGGTGCTTACCGGCACTGCTCTTCTGTTTTAGCGCCGTTGGCAGGTTTTTTTTTTTTTATACTTTTTTGGTCCGCCATGACTCCGCCCTCGACGTCATGACTTTTGACGCGAGGGCGGGGCACACAATCATGGTGGAATTCCAATCTACACCATGACGGAAGTTGGAGATTAGAAATTTGGCTTCATTGGAACGTTGGAGTTGTGAATTATGTCCGGAAGGGAGTGGCTGAGGGTGGGTCTATGACTGAGGGTGAGTTGTGCTAACAGCCTAGCCTAGGAAAAGTAGATTCAGTGCTTCACTGAATGTTGGAGGTGAGAATTATTTATATAGATGATGTCTATTGTTTGTGTTGGCTCCAATTTAGATACTACCCTTAAATCTCATTTTGTCCTCCATTTCTCTTTTAGTTTTGCACTTTCTGGGGAAAATGGCTCATGCTTTATTAAGATCAGGTCACCTTTTTTTTGAACCATCTCCCTCTGACACCTTTCTTCAGTTGTCTGTGCTAAGCTCATGCTTTACACTTATCAGTATGAACCCTGCTTCCAGTCTGGTGAAGATCTTGTCAGCTGTTTGATTTACATGTATCAGTGCAGTGCCTGTTCAATTACTGATAGATGTCACTAGAGCAGCGTCCTTCAGTTACTTCGATTCATTGTGGTATGGGTAGCTACACAGGTGCATTCACAACATTTAAATATTCATCAAATTGGGATAGAGGTAAAAACAATATAAAAAAATAAAGCTAAAGAAAACCCAAAGCTGTAAAGAAACCATGCCTTCTACCTGCTTAGTCCTGGTAACATATCAGTTTATGCCAATGGCCTTTGCCAGTAACTGCACCATAAGGAGAAATTAGATCTTACCTGCTAATTTGCTTTCCTTTAGTCCCTCCGGACCGGACCAGGATTGGACTGATGGGTTGTGCTCGCCTACCAGCAGGTGGAGACTGAGAAAAAACTCTGACTCTAGAGAGCCAATAGGAGCCCTGGCCATGTGACCTTAGCCTCAGTATTTGAATAACAAAGCAGAAAAGAAAGGAAGACCTTCTGTGCCGTATGGAATCCTAGCAGCCACAAAGCACTTGGCAATGCCAAGTATCAGAGCTCACCAGCAACTCTCACCAGAGAAGTGGTATGGCCTGATATGTATTACAGCTCACCAGCAACTCTCACCAGAGAAGTGGTATGGCTCACTTGTACTATAGCTCACCAGCAACTCTCACCAGAGAAGCGATATGGCTCACATGTAAAATAGCTCACCAGCAACTCTCCCCAGAGAAGTGGTATGGTTCACGTATAATATAGCTCACCAGCAACTCTCCCCAGAGAAGTGGTATGGCTCACTTGTCTTATAGCTCACCAGCAACTCTCACCAGAGAAGTGGTATGGCCCACTTAAGATTTTATATATATTCCATCAACTGAGCTTACCAGCAACTCTCACCAGAAAAGTGGTAAATCATATTTAAGGTTTTATAGATATTCCAGCAACTGAGCTCAGCCACAACTCTCACCAGAGAAGTGGTATGGCGTATTTAAGGTTTTATAGATAGATTCCAGCAATTGAGCTCACCAGCAACCACCAGAGAAGTGGTATAGACCACGTAAAGTTCTGTATATATATAGTATTGTTCCACAAAACGTAAAGGAATGAATACACTTCCTACTTAATAAAAGAAGCTAAAGAGTACAGAGAACATGGGAGGGGCCTGGTCCGGTCCGGAGGGACTAAAGGAAAGCAAATTAGCAGGTAAAATCTAATTTCTCCTTCCTTAGCGTCCCTCCGGACCGGACCAGGATTGGACTGATGGGAAGTACCAAAGCAGTAATCTGAAGGGAGGGACCCTATGAAAACTGCAGAGAAATGTTCATGCTGCATAGGCCACCTGGCGACAACTAACATGTAGTGTGTCCCAATGAGCAAAATAAAATGAAACTAGGACTAAGTTGCCAACTTACCAATGTGCACCGAGAGCACCAAAAATCGCTGTAGTAAGAATAGAGCCCGCTTCTGAAGTTGTGGAAGATGTTGTAATACGCTGTGGAACTGCCCTCTCAGCGAGAAGAAAAATAGACATTCTCATTTCCTTGATCCTTCGAGATATAGCGGGTTAGAAACAATGAAAAACTTTTACGCCTACTGGCTAGAAGGACAAAACCAATAAGAAAAAACCAATTGGGAAAGGTGAAAACTTTAAACTACAGCAGACCGAAAAGAAGTTACCAACCGTAGAAGTATTCCACACATAGATCTACTTGCTGCAATGGCTACTAGGAAACACTGCTTGAAGAGGAAAACTTTATAGAAAAAGTTATGGCTACTAGAAAACAGAACTTTAAGAGTCTGTTCACGTAGTTCACCTAGCTGGTGAACGAAGCGGGGGGTACAGGTGCAGGACTCCTTTAAGAAAACCGCCTTGACAGTGGATGCTGCATAAGCGTGCAGTTGTCAACAGTATCATGCATCACTGATAGAGCTGCCAAATGAACTCTAATGGATGAGTAAGACAGACCAGATTTCGCAAGATGCAGAAGATATTCCAAAACATGCAAAATGGATACTGTTTGTGGAATGAAGTGGCGAGAGGAGCACCACAGAGTGAGCCGTCGCCCCTTTGATTGATAGGACTTTAATGTAGATTTCTGTCTGGAAGCAATTAAAACTTGAAGTACTTCCTGCGAAAATATCAAAGACGTTGCGGACCCAGTAACCACGCCATAAGTTTGAGTGACTGGGGGTCCGGATGTAGAAAGGTGCCTTGGTTCTGCGTGAACACCTAGTGGGATGACGGAAGAAACGCATATAGAAGGTTGAAAAACCCCTGCTGGACGTTGGCATCTGTCCTTGTCTCCGTCAAGACTGTTGCTGAACGGAAGAAGCAAGAAACGTTCGTGAGCCTGAAGGCAAAAAGAGATAGCCCTGAAGTGTCGCAGTGAGGAAGTAAGGCTGAAAAAATGAGAGTCCATTCACCTAAATGCAGGGTGAGACAACTAAGAAAAAATGACTACAAACTCAAGAGTATACTCTTAACTCCTCCTTGGCGGATGACATAATCCATTGCCATGGCAAGGACCAACATAGCTCTCTGTGCCTTGTTTGTCAGTAGGGAAAACAAAATTCACCCGAAGGTAAAACGAATTGCTGAGGTCCCCCAGAAAAAAATATATACAAACAAGCTTCTGCCAAAAAGTGTACTGCACGAAGCATCCCAATGACAGAACTAAGGTTCTTGAGATAACTAGATGACACTTAAATAGCGCGATTGATGACCCTGAGATTCGCAATAGGATGAAGGAAAATTCCTTCTTGGGCATTAGAAAGTAAAATTGCATTCTGCAGAATAGAGCGAGGAAATGGCCGAAGGCCCAAGGTCACCAAGAAAAATATAAACTGGGATGTTTGCAGAGGAGACAAAAGACTGTGCGCCCACCTGACTAAACAAAGAGAAAATCAGAGATATCTGATGAGAGATCAAATGAGAGATCAAATGAGAGGCCTGGCTACAATCACCACCCAACCTAGAGACTGTAAGAAATGCAACACCCGGTGCGTGACCTGAGAACTCTGCTGATAAGACTTTCTCCAATTAGGCAGTCGTCTAGGTAAGAATGAAATGACCCTAAGAGCGCAATGAACATCCTCTTAGATCTATAAAAGAACGGAAGAGAGAGTACTGCTGAAAATGTCCGGTTAATGCATAAGCAAAAAACTAGCCAATCTCTGGATCCTGAGGAGAAGAGGAAGGGTGACCAAGGACACCAGTTAAATAGGGCTACAAACTCCAACCCTATCTCTATGGCGTTCCATAGTTGGGTAAGTTCTGAATATAGAAAGTTCTGAATATAGGAGTCCACCAGCTATGGTAGTACGCTCCGGACAGAAAAAAATTGTCCCAGTATGAACGTCTGATTCACCGGCCTGTAATTTCTTGGATCTCCCTAATCCACATACCACGGTCATGCGTCCTCCCTCACTGAGATGTAGATTGTACGCTCCTTTGAGCAGGGAACGTCCTTCTTTGTTAATTTGTACAGCGCTGCGTAACCCTAGTAGCGCTCTAGAAATGTTAAGTAGTAGTAGTAGTAGTACCAGACTCACACCCAATAGATATGAATGTTGAGCTTGTTTCAGGTTAAAACACCGAACCTAGGCCCAGGGTCCCCGGTGTTCCTAGTGGTGAACAGCCATGGCAAATATTGTATGCGTTAGTTTGCAGAATTACTGCAAAGCCTTGCTTTTGGAGCAGAGATTTCTGTTCGATACTCTCGTGAGAGGTTTCTTTTTTTTTTTTTTTTTTTCTTTTTTCTGCTGTTCTGGTTGTAGAAAGGTGGACATTTGAGCTTTCCCAGAATGGCAAAACTTATGTACCTATGCCCATTAGATATGAATGCTGGACTTGATGGACTTTAGGCCTTACCCAGCATAACCATACTTATGTACCTATGGCAAAAATACACAGGAAGTGAGTGAATCCCCTTCCAATTGAAAGAACACTCTGGAGTGAAGGCGCATAGAATGAAAATGAAAAAGGACAAACTTGGCAAATACCTGTAACGAAAAAAGTGAAGTTGTGCCACAGCCACTTGGTGAAGGCAGTGTAGACAAGACTGTATCTGAATTCAAGAAAGCTTGATATAACATCAGGTCTCTAAGGAAGAGGAAGAGATAGCAGATGGTATGTATAGGCATACTGGACCAAACCAGGATGTTTATAATCTGCCAATGCTGAACTGATAGAGTAGAGACAAACACGAGTAGATGGTTTGAGGACCTTCCACTATCTTTAAGTGGGAAATATGCAAAATGAAAGGATGACTTTATTCTCTAAGTGACCATATGTCCTGTAAAACCCAGAAGAAAGCTAAAATGAAATACGAGAGGCTTCAAGGCAGTTGGAAAAGAAGGGAAGACATGAATAAAGCATGCCTGCTAAGGCAGCTGAGTGATTGGGAGCTTGGTAGACAGGACTGCCCCTCAGAGAATATGAAAGAGCTGATATATCCCCATGGCATCTGAACAATCCACTGTATGCCTCTAGAGAAGGCTTCTTAAAGTCTGAAAAGAAAACACTGTATAACACTACAGCCATTGAGAGTGTGTCTGTTAAGTTCTTAAAACCCTATATAACATCATAGGCATGGAGTAAAATACTTGAAAGGAACTAAGATATTATGGTCAGAATTGCAAAGTACCAATCAATTGACTCTTAGGCAATGTAGTCCTATTCACCAGGGAATGAGAAAGACAGAAATTTACTCTATGCCTATAGAGAAAGTTTCTAAAGTTCTTAAAACACTGTATAATACTACAGCTATTGAGGAAAATGCTTGAAATGAATTATGATATTATGATAAGATGTAGATTTTCCACCAGGCAATGAAAAATGACTGAGCACCAGAAAAAACTAGTGTTAACAGCCCCGTGATACATAGAAATTTAAAACAAGAAAAGCTTGTTATATATCCGTATACGAAAGGAGCCCCCTTTCAACCAAATATTGCCTGCTGATGTGAAGAGCATTTTAGAATACGCCGTTCAGCACAAGAGCATTTTAGAATACGCCGTTCAGCACATACAAAAGTGTACACATCTTGGAGCCGAACTGCTCTATGAACTGCAGCCTTACCTTCAGCAGAGAGATCCCCGACTGATAAGACGGAGGGAGAAACAAAATGGCCGCCGTTCGCGCCACTGGCCCCGTGGCGATCGTCGACAGCGCGCCCGACACCTCCGAACAAGCGGAGCCCAGTAGAACGGCGAAGAAACAACAGCCGGCGAAAAAGGCCCCGAAAAAACCGGAGGCAGCACCGGACCCGAAGAAACCTTGAAGGGAGAGCAAAATTTACACGTTCCGGCTGCGTGAACTGCGCGACGCTGACCGACAGCAGCTGTTTGAACTTTTAAGCCATATCGGAAAAAACAGGTGGCCGCGCTTACGCGGTTCGCACCTTTCTTTTTTCTTTCATTTGTTTAAACTGCCGCCACCAAAGCGCAAGAAAATGGAGGAAATTAAATCTGACGAGAAAAATCGCTGTTTAAAGTCACAGACACTGAATTATTTTCTTCTATTTTTTTTTTTTTTTTATAACCCCTCAATCATAATAAAACACTGGAGCTGCCTGCTCGTTAGAAGTCTGGGGAAAGAAAGGCTGCTTCTTTGAATTTCCTTTTATTTGATCTAATTCTTTTAAAGCAGCTGCCTGTTAAAAGTGGCTGCCTCTTCCAAAGACGGTACACCTTTCCAGAGAAAGGGACGGCCCTTCCCTGCTAAGCCAGGGAGATGGGGAGGAAGGGGGGTGGACTCAAGACACTCGAGTTTAACACCCCCGAGGCTGTCAAAGAAAGAAGAGAAAGGAAACCCTGTCAAGCCTCTAAATAAGATTCCAGGCACAGAAGAATTATCACAAATATCTGTAATATCTAAAGAGAAAAGGAGAGAGACTAATGGGCTCACTTCCTACCTGCTGGGAGACTGAGAAAATACTGAGGCTAAGGTCACATGGCCAGGGCTCCTATTGGCTCTCTAGAGTCAGAGTTTTTTCTCAGTCTCCACCTGCTGGTAGGCGAGCACAACCCATCAGTCCAATCCTGGTCCGGTCCGGAGGGACGCTAAGGAAGTATGCATTACCAGTTACTACTGAATACATAGCAAGGATGAGGGGGATCTTCAAACATCCCACTGCCCCCAAACAGGTCTTGTTTCCAAGGCAACACATTAGTACAATAATTTGGCTCTTAGATCAGTTTTTATTGCGTGAATACCTGTCATGATATCCTGAACATCAGACTTAGAAATGGGAACATGACAGAAGTAAAGGACAGAAAAAGCAAGTAGCACAGCTGTCACAGAACTCCATGGGAATTGACTTGGAAAAACCATTAAAAAAAACAAAAAGCTGAACATAGAAAACACCCTTAGAAGGTGAGCAAAGCAGGCTTCAATATAGAACCCGAAGGTGATGGTCTACATGGTTTTATTATACTCTTAAGAAATACCACAAAATTGCTAGAGTACGGCAGCAAATTTCAATTTAAAGAAACAAATCAGTCAACCTTTTAAAATCTTACTTTTGTGGAAAAATTAAATCTCATGTACTATATTAATTGCTCCAAATTGCAGGATTTTAAGAAGCTTAAGCACATAAGTGGTGGATAATCACACAAGATGTATAAAATGTTTTTACACAAAAACTTACATCGAGATTGGCATTTTAAACTTAATGACCAAGATAATTAAAAGCCCTTAAGAACAAACTACAGTATCCATCCCAGGTCTTTGCTCCAGATTAATAAATTTTCCAGTGGCTCTGAAATTACAGCAGTATTTGCTGTTCTATGCCAATCTATTGTTATACTGATTAGTATGTATTTATCCATAAGTGCTTGTGTTTGCCACACTATACAGACCTGCTCATTTATTTATTTTATAGTGTATATGTATATCTATAGTTCTCTCTCTCTATATTATATATATATATATATATATATATATATATATATACATACACACACACACACACACATACGTGTGTGTGTGTGTGTATATATACATACATATACACACATTTTTTAAGGAGGTGTGTGTATTTTCTAGAGAAGAGGAAATTCAAGGTCAAAGAATTATACAGAGAATTTCTAAATAGCGGAAAAGCAAGCACTGAACATACCAGCTCAAATTAAAAGCACTAAAATGACTATTATAGTTCTTATGATGGTATGGTGGAAGGACGAGGGTAAACTGCACAAAGCAGTAATTAAAAGCTTAACCACCTTACTTGGCACACTGGATTAGCCATTCCCTCTGTAACTGCCATCATCTACTTATGTTACTATGTACAGAAGGAAGGGTGAGTGAAATGGGAGGTGAAAACACACAGAGGAGGTGGATGCTCAACACTTGGAATAGATTTCCAGTAGAGGCTGTAGCAGCCAAGGCAGAGAAAGAATTAAAGCATGGCTAGGATTGCCCCAAAAGGACCTTTCTTGGCTGGAGGAGACAGTTTGAGGGAGGAGGGGAGGGGAGGAGAAAAATCAGGTGCTGGTTAAGGACTGTGGTTGCATAAGTATATTACATCAATACTGGGAAAGCTATAGTAAACTGTGAAACTCATCTCCTGTACATCACTGCTGGTTCAACTGGACAAAGACTTGGTTACAGAATGTTCCCCATATCACCCCCACACGCACCCATGCAAGCATGGAAATATTTACATCTTACCTTCTCTTAACGAGGCAGTATCTTGAGTTTCATCTGATAAGGTGCACTTAAAAGAAAGAAGTGAAAAAAAAATAATTTTTAAGTACTGAAGTATCCCACCAGCAGTTTGCCTCATACACCTAACACTGCCTGTACCATTTGAGAAACAGGCTGGACCCTGGTTTCAGCTGTGAGTCTCATACTGAACACTTTCAACTAGAACACTAAAATTTCCTTAAAGGCTTCCCAAAAACTTAAAATGAAAGGAGGTCAGGAAGAGGACTGTTTTATGGTCATGTTACACAACTGGATATTGAGACAATGCCTGGGTCTCCTGAGTGTCTCCCAGATCTGTCTGTACCTTACTCATTTAGGGACCTCTGAAAAGTCACTATATCAAACTGCCACTTACAATCATGATTTATATACGAGTGTCAAAATGAAAATTAGATTTGCTTTCCCCTGTGACCTTTAATAGGAACCAAACGGTGGAACTCCTTACCACCCAAAATAAGAAATATATAGGAATATACTAGATTCTGGAAAAATCCTCAAATCATTCCTATTCAAACAAACCCTCACAAAGAACAACCATATCTCAAATAATTAACTGAATCAGTTATTACTCTATTTACCATTAACTTTCTCTTTGCTTCATGTACAATTTCTCATTCATAATAGATTTTCTAAATGTTAAACAGTCATAACTATCCCAGTATGTTTATGATACTGTATTGTAAAATTGGATTCTTACAACAAATTATTTTCTTATGCATTACTCTTAGTTATTTATCCAATACTGTTTATTGTAAGCCATATTGAACTCAAACTTGTTTGGGATAATGTGGGATATAAATGCCACAAATAAATAAATAAATATTCAAGGGACAGAGACATCTCAGAGAGACTCATGCTTCTAGATGGGTCTCACGGACATTCACTGGAGGTCACCTTTGCAATCTTAGAAGTTTCATAATTAGCATCTCATTACTACTAGGAAAATGTTAACCCTTTAGTACTGGACAGGTCTGGTAAGTTGGCTGCTAGAAATATTTCTAAGCTAGTATGCAACAGAGATCAAAAACCAAATGTTGTTCACAATTAAGAATTACAACATGTGACAGCATTCTGCTTGCAATTACAGTAATGTTGTTATTATAGTGCCAAGATACAGCAGGGGTGTGAATGGATACGTGAATGTACTGCAATATACGGGCTCCTCATATAGTTCCAGATAAAGGATAAGCTTCTCCTACACTAAGAGATCCTTCAGTCTTCAGCATTTCATTCTCTTATCTTCTTTGCAGCCTCTTCATAACCTTCAGTCATCAGGTAAGCAACTCTCAACTGTGCCCTTCTCTGTGCACTTCACCAAATAAACTGATCGTCCAGAGTTTTCTGAAAGAGGCAAAGGCCTATCTCTGCTTAAAAATTGTGGGATCCCATGCTGCTGCTTTCTTCTGTTCTTAGTTTTATCTGGGGAGAGAGGACCCCTCCTAAGGGGAGGAGTGTATGACTGAAGAATTGCTGTCTTCAAAGAGCACTTGTTACAAGTAAGAAGCTTCGTTTTCTCTGGAGACAAGTAGTTAGTTAGCTGTAATCCTACAAGTGAGATGTCCCATCTAAAAGTGGCCTTTTGCAAAAAAAAGGCCTGTAGACCTTCTCTGATCGAAAAGCAAATCTCTTATCAATGAATGCCAATGGAAATATAGCAGAGCTTTTCAACAGTTTACACTAGCCAAGAATTTAGTAGGTCACTAATGGATTGTGGTGAAGGTGGCAAAATACAGTTAGAATGCCTGTTCTCTCAAAGAAAAGCAGGGCAGAGAGAATTACATATTTATAAAAAAAGAACAAAGATAGATACAAACATTTTCTATGTCCAGCAAACTCAAAATAACTAAGCAGTACAGGTAAATAAAAATACTATAATGTCTCTGTATTGCTTCATGGTGCTACCGCACCTTGAATATTGCATTCAGTTCTGGTCGCTATATCTCAAAAAAGATATAGCGGCATTAGAAAAGGTTCAAAGAAGAGCAACCAAAATGCTAAAGTGAATGGAACTCCTCTTGTATGAGGAAAGGCTAAAGAAGTTAGGGCTCTTCAGCTTGGAAAAGAGACTGATGAGGGGAGGTATGATTGAAGTCTACAAAATCCTGAGTGGTATAGAATGAGCAGAAGTAAATCGATTGTTTACTCGTTCCAAAAGTACAAAAACTAGTGGACATTCGAGGAAGTTACATGGAAATACTTTTAAAACAAATAGGAGGAAATATTTTTTCACTCAACGAATAGTTAAGTTCTGGAACTCTTTGCCATAGGATGTGGTACCAGCCATTAGCGTATCTGGGTTTAAAAAATGTTTGGACAAATTCCTGGAGGAAAAGTCCATAGTTTGCTACTGAGACAGACATGGGGAGGCAGCTGCTTACCCCAGAACCGATAGCATGGAATGTTGCTAATAATTGGGTTTCTGACAGGTACTTGTGACCTGGCTTCGCCACTGGAAACGGGATACTGGGCTAGATGGATAATTGGTCTAAACCAGTATGGCTACTCTTATGTTCTTAGCAATCTTAAAGCAAAGCTAGAAGAGATCTGAAAGCAAAACCACAGCCAAACAGTGAAATACAGAAATCAGTTTGGAACTCAGCTTTCTGCTAGTAGTGCCATGTTGTCCTGTTACACTTAAAAAGGTCTTACAGGTGAAATCAATAGTGGCAGCCATGGAGTATTCGTTTTGGTGCCTTTACTTTGAAGTGACTGATCTAGTGGCAGCAAATTTTCAGATAAGTGAATGACTGGCTAAACTGTGCTTGAGAAGGAAACTAAACAGAAAAAAAAGACATTTCAAATTAGGGGGGGTTACCCTCAGCGAGGGAGAATGACAGCCTTTCTCGGAGATGAGAGACAAGTACACAGAGCTTCAAGGTGACAACTAAATTGCTGAAAAGAGGAAAAATGCAGCTTTATCTCCAGGAAGTTTCCGATATTAATGCATGTACACTGAGGTAAGTAGCAGCCTGTGGGTGATTGGGAAGGGATAAGGTCCATTAGCAGAGACTAACTGCAGGCCCTCATTTACATAAGTTAGTAAGAGATAAGAAAAAGGGGGCCATGTACAAAAGAGCAGTTGCTCAATAGTAGGGCTGGCCCTGGTTGACGTTATAGAACAAAACGTTCAAAAATTGTGTTGGTACTTGGTTTTCCAAACTAAAATCTGAAATATGTAAAATCCACATTTAAAATCATTTTGCATTGTTGCAAGGAAAAGCGAAGATACTTATTTGTAGCAGGTATTCTCCGAGGACAGCAGGCATTCAGTCTCACATATGGATGACGTCATCCGTTTCACCCAATGTGGAGCATTAAAATAGTTAATATGTCTTTAAGAGGGGAAGGGGAAAGGGAAAGGGACTTATATACCGCCTTTCTGTGGTTTTTCCAACTACATTCAAAGCGGTTTACATATTATATACAGGTACTTATTTGTACCTGGGACAATGGAGGGTTAAGTGACTTGCCCAGTCACAAGGAGATTGCAGTGGGAATCGAACCCAATTCCCCAGGATCAGAGTCCTCTGCACTAACCACTAGGCTACTCCTCCACTCCAGAATGCGCAGTGCCCCCTCCATGCATGCACAAGTGCCTTCCCTAAAGTACAATACTATAGCTACCAAATACAACTCTAAAGGGAGGTGGGAGGGCATGTGAGAATGAATGAAATGCTACAGGTAAGTATCTTCACTTTCTTCGAGAACAAGCAGGACATATTCTCAGATGTGGGAATCTCTAGCTACCAGGCTCACAGAAAACCACCACCAATGATCCACTGGACCTCATAACTGCATTTCAAAACAGTGATCAACCTGAAAATATATGCAACTGTGTGAGAATGCAGCCTGGAACAGAATAAAATGGGCCTGTGGATGGAATTGGATTCTAGACCCCAAACAAATCTGCAGCACTGTCTGTCCAAACCGACTATCACGTCAGTATCCTGCTCAAGACAGTAGTGAGAAGTGAATGTGTTACCGCTCCAAGTAAAAGGCGGATGCTCGCCTGCAGTACAAGATGTGCAGTGCGCTTTCGCCAGGATGGGCATGAGGCTTGGGAAAGAATGTTGGCGAAACAATCAACTGGTTCAGATGGAACTGTGACACAACCGTAGGCAGGAACTTAAGAGTGCATACAGGAAACTATTCTGTTGTGATGAAACTTAGTGTAAGATGGATCTGCTAATAGAGCCTGAAGCTCACTGGCCCTGCGAGCTGAAGAAACAGCCATTAAAAACAAGACCATGCAGGTCAAGTACTTCAGATGATAGGAATCGAGTGGCTCAAAAGGAGCTTTCGTCAGCTGGGTGAGGACGATGCTGAGGTCCCATGACACAGGCGGAGGTTTAACAGGTCAAAAGCAAACATCTCATGAAGCAAACTAGAGGCTGTGCAGCGATGGGCTTACGCTCTACATGGTGGTGGGAAACACTAATTGCACTGAGGTGAACCCTAACAAGACATGGTCTTGAGACCAGACTCAGAGAGGTGTAGAAGGTATTCAAGCAGGGTCTGGGTAGGTCAAGGAAGGGGATCTAGAGCCTTGCCCTCACACTAGATGGCAAACCTCTCCCATTTGAAAGAGTTAACAACTCTTATTGGAATATTTCCTGGAAGCCAGCAAGACCCTGGAGACATCCTCCGTAAGATGCAAGGAAGCAAAGTCTAAGCTCTCAACATCCAGGCTGTGAGGGCCAGAGACTGGAGGCTGGGATGGAGAAGAGATCCCTCGTTCTACGTGATAAGGGTAGGAAAACACTCCAATCTCCAAGGTTCTTCAGAGGACAACTCCAGAATAAGAAGGAACCAGATCTGCCCGGGTCAGTATAGAGCAATCAGGATCATGGTTCCTTGGTCTTGCTTGAGTTTCAGCAAAGTCTTCCCCACAAGAGGGATAGGAGGATATGCATACAGAAGACCAGCCCCTCAATGGAGGAAGGCATCCGGCACTAGTCTGCTGTGGGCCTGGAGCAGTACTGAGGGCCTTTGTGATTGAACTGCATGGCAGAGAGGTCCGCCAAGGGGGTGCCCCACACTTGGAAGATCTCACGAGTAATGGATTTGCCTGCCAGGCAAGTGGCTTTGAGGAGCATCCCATGCTGGACTCTCCAGTACCACATCCAGACAGCCTCCTGACAAAGTGGGTGAGATCTGGAATCCCTCTGCTTGATGGTATAGTACACTGCTACCTGACTGTTTGAATTAGTACAATTTGGTTGAATAGCCAATCTCTGAAAGCCTTTAGATCATTCCAGATTATTTGTGAAAGGTGTGGTACAGCTGAGGGCACTCTATATCATGTTTTTTTGGGACTGCCCGGATATTTTTGTTTTTTTGGAGAGAGATGGCTGCTTATTTAAACCAGCTACTGGGAAGAAGCATCAACCTAGAATTTGAAGTCTGGATCCTGAATACTATGGGGGGATTGGGGGGCAAGGGGTAGGGAGGGTGATACCATTTCTCTGTAAAGTTGCCTTGATAGGAAAAAATTTATTTTACAACGGCGAATCCAGAGGGACCTATGTGTTGACAATGGAGGAACCAGTTTCATGTTCTTATGCTGTGGCCCATCTTACATTTAAGCATTCCAAATGCTTTTTGGAAGTATGGAGTATATATGTTCAGTCTCTTCTACAATGCATTAGAAGTGCTGTCATCAATAAATTACAGAACTAGCAAGTTGGAGGGTATCCATTTCACCTGGGAGAGGAGGGACCACGGAAAGAATTTTATTCGGCTTAGTTTTTGTGTATCCTTGTCCATACCACATTGTGCATAGCTATGAGAGTGAATTACTGCGGGAGGTGGGAGGGAGGGGGGGACTGGGTTAATGATCTGTATAAGTCCTGCATAATTCCGGAGGGAGGATATAAGAGCCTAGGCCTCTTTCAGGTGCATATGAAGTGGAAGGTAGAAGTACAACTTCATTCAAGGTTTCCCTCCTCACTTGAGATGCTGGTTTAGATTGGTGGATTTTTTGGCCTGGTGGTGGGGCAGGGGAAGTAGATTTTGTTGAGGTTCGATCAGGGGGATGGATCTGAGTTGGGAGAGGGATGCGGAGGTTTGTATTGTATTTGTGCAATTAAGGGTCAGAATATCCTCTTAGATCACTTTGTTTCGTCAACTGGGAAGGATATGGGAGGGGTTGGGATAGGAAAAGGTTCAGCTAGGATTGGGGAGGTATGTTTTCAAGATGTATACTACCGCAGTGATTACTGTTATTAGCTGTTTTATTACTTTACTGTTAGTAAAAAGATTCACGATAACAGGTGAGAAGGGGAGGGGATAGTCTGGGGTTGATTTGATAATTGTAAAGAAAATATTGAACTGGTTTGTCCTGATACGCTCATTGTTCCTTTTCTTCTTGTTCAATAAAATTGTTTTCAACTAGAGCAATTCCAGATTGCTCTTAGCTCCAGAAGGTTGATGTGGAGATCTATCTCCTGGGCTTACCAAGCACCTGAAGCCCATCTAAGTGATCTCCGCAGCCCAAGTGGGATGCATCCGTCATCAGCACCCTCTGGGGCTCAGGAATTTGGAAGTTCCACAGTCAAACTGGATCGAATTGTCCACCAAAGCACAGATTGAATAAACTCTGGTGTCACCTGGATGACATCCGCTACGTTCCCCGAGGTTTGACACCACTGAGAAGCTAGGGTTCACTGGGCAGTCCTCATATGAAGACGTGCCATGGGTGTGACATGGACAATGAAGGCTATGTGGCCTAATAACCTCAACATCTGCTGAGCTGTGACCTGCTGGCTGGCTCAGGTCTGAGTGGCAAAAGAGAAGAGTGTCCGCCCTCAACGCAGAGAGAAAAGTCCACATAGTAGGGCTCCAATGAACTCCAATTGTTGAATGGTATGGATATGGGACTTGAGGTAGTTTAAAACAAACCCTAGTAGCTCTAACACCCAAATAGTTCTCCACATGGACTCCTGACCACCATCCTTTGATGTGCTCTTCACCAGCCAATCGTCCAGATAGCGAATGATATATACCTGTAGCAGGTGTTCTCCGAGGACAGCAGGCTGATTGTTCTCACGACTGGGTTGACGTCAACGGCAGCCTCTCAAACCGGACGAAAAATCTCGTGGGAGGTCCCGCACGCAGGGCACGCCCACCGCGAATGCTCGGTCGTCTTCCCGCCCGTGCGCGACCGTTCCCGCTCAGTTTAATGACAAGCAAAGAAATGAGGAAAAAACACAACTCCAAAGGGGAGGAGGGAGGGAAGGTGAGAACAATCAGCCTGCTGTCCTCGGAGAACACCTGCTACAGGTATGTATCATTCGCTTTCTCCGAGGACAAGCAGGCTGCTTGTTCTCACGACTGGGGTATCCCTAGCTCTCAGGCTCACTCAACGGCGAGGGCAAAACAGAAATTGACCTACGAAGAACAACTGAGAGTGCAGCCTGAACAGAATAAAACCGTGTCCTGGAGGGTGGAGTTGGATTCAAACCCAAACAGATTCTGCAGCACCGACTGCCCGAACCGACTGTCGCGTCGGGTATCCTGCTGGAGGCAGTAATGTGATGTGAATGTGTGGGCAGATGACCATGTCGCAGCCTTGCAAATCTCTTCAATAGTGGCTGACTTCAAGTGGGTCACTGACGCAGCCATGGCTCTAACATTGTGAGCCGTGACATGACCCTCAAGAGTCAGCCCGGCCTGGGCGTAAGTGAAGGAAATGCAATCTGCTAGCCAATTGGAGATGGTGCGTTTCCCAACAGCGACCCCCTTCCTGTTGGGGTTGAAAGAAACAAACAATTGGACGGACTGTCTGTGGGGCTGTGTCCGCTCCAGGTAGAAGGCCAATGCTCTTTTGCGGTCCAATGTGTGTAACTGACTTTCAGCAGGGCGGGTATGCGGTCTGGGAAAGAATGTTGGCAAGACGATTGACTGGTTAAGATGGAACTCCGACACCACCTTTGGCAGGAACTTAGGGTGAGTGAGGATGACTACTCTGTTATGATGAAATTTTGTATAAGAAGCATGAGCTACCAGGGCCTGCAGCTCACTGACTCTACGAGCTGAAGTAACTGCCACCAAGAAAATGACCTTCCAGGTCAAGTACTTCAGATGGCATGAATTCAGTGGCTCAAAAGGAGATTTCATCAGCTGGGTGAGGACGACGTTGAGATCCCATGACACTGTAGGAGGC
Source organism: Microcaecilia unicolor (assembly GCF_901765095.1). Lineage (NCBI taxonomy): Eukaryota > Metazoa > Chordata > Amphibia > Gymnophiona > Siphonopidae > Microcaecilia > Microcaecilia unicolor. Next base: position 65,205,012 of record NC_044038.1, on the reverse strand, counting down.
TTGACAGGGGGCTTTGACAAAAGCAAGCCTCTCATGAATCGAACAACTAAAGGCTCTCCAGAGATGGCTGTACCGTCTACCCGATGATGGTAAGCGCTAATTGCACTAAGGTGATTCCTTACTGAGTTGGTCTTGAGACCCGACTCTGATAAGTGTACAAGGTATTCAAGCAGGGTCTGTGCAGGACAAGAACGAGGTTCTAGTGCCCTGCTCTCACACCAAACGGCAAACCTCCTCCACTTAGAAAAGTAACTCTTTTTAGTGGAATCCTTCCTGAAGGCAAGCAAGACGCGGGAGACTCCCTCAGACAGACCCAACGAAGCAAAGTCTACGCCCTCAACATCCAGGCCGTGAGAGCCAGAGACTGAAGGTTGGGGTGCAGAAGCGCTCCATCGTTCTGTGAAATGAGAGTCGGAAAACACTCCAATCTCCACGGTTCTTCGGAGGACAACTCCAGAAGAGGGAACCAGATCTGACGGGGCCAAAAAGGCACGATCAGAATCATGGTGCCGCGGTCTTGCTTGAGCTTCAGTAAGGTCTTCCCCACCAAAGGTATGGGAGGATAAGCGTACAGGAGGCCCATCCCCCAATGGAGGAGAAAGGCATCCGACGCCAGCTTGCCATGTACCTGAAGTCTGGAACAGAACTGAGGCAGCTTGTGATTGGTCTGGGTGGCGAAAAGGTCCACCGAGGGGGTGCCCCACACTCGGAAGATCTTGCGTACCACCCGGGAATGGAGCGACCATTTGTGCGGTTGCATGAGTCTGCTCAATCTGTCGGCCAGACTGTTGTTTAAGCCTGCCAGGTATGTGTCTTGGAGAAGCATGCCGTACTGGCAAGCCCAACGCCACATCCTGACGGCTTCCCAACACAGAGGGCGGGATCTGGTGCCCCCCTGCTTGTTGATATAATACATTGCAACCTGATTGTCTATCCGAATTTGGATAATTTGGGAGGACAGCCGATACCTGAAGACCTTCAGTGCGTTCCAGACCGCTCGGAGCTCCAGGAGGTTGATCTGAAGACTTTGTTCCTGGGGAGACCACACCCCCTGGGTGTGGAACCCATCAACATGAGCTCCCCACCCCAGGCGAGATGCATCCGTCGTCAGCACTTTTGTGGGCTGAGGAATTTGGAATGGGCGTCCCAGGGTCAAATTGGTCCGAATTGTCCACCAGTGCAGCTAATTGCGACAACTGATGGACAGGCGGATGACATCTTCTAGATTCCCAATGGCCTGGCACCACTGGGAAGCTAGGGTCCATTGAGCTGATCTCATGTGAAGACGAGCCATGGGAGTCACATGGACTGCAGAGGCCATATGGCCCAGGAGTCTCAACATCTGCCGAGCTGTGATCTGCTGGGACGCTCTGGCCTGGGAAGCGAGGGACAGAAGATTCTGAGCTCTCGCCTCGGGAAGATAGGCCTGAGCCGTCTGTGAATTCAGCTGAGCTCCTATGAATTCCAGAGATTGGACTGGCTGGAGATGGGACTTCGGGTAATTTATCACAAACCCCAGCAGCTCCAGTAGTTGAATAGTGCACTGCATGGACCGAAGAGCTCCCGCCTCTGAGGTGCTCTTCACCAGCCAATCGTCGAGATACGGGAACACGTGCACCCCCAGCTTGCGCAGGTACGCCGCAACCACCACTTCGTGAACACCCGTGGTGCAGAGGCGAGCCCAAAGGCCAGCACACAATACTGAAAGTGACGTGTCCCCAGACGGAATCGAAGATACTGTCTGTGAGCTGGCAGTATCGGGATGTGAGTATAAGCATCCTTTAAATCCAGGGAACATAGCCAATCGTCTTTCTGAATCATGGGTAGAAGGGTGCCCAAGGAAAGCATCCTGAACTTTTCTCGCACCAGATACTTGTTCAGGCCTCTAGGTTCTAGGATGGGGCGCATCCCCCCTGTTTTCTTTTCCACAAGGAAGTACCTGGAATAGAATCCCTGCCCTTCCTGCCCGGGTGGCACGGGCTCAACCGCATTGGCGCTGAGAAGGGCGGAGAGTTCCTCTGCAAGTACCTACTTGTAATGGGAGCTGAAGGATTGAGCTCCTGGTGGACAATTTGGTGGGGTGGAGACCAAATTCAGGGTGTATCCGCACCGCACTATTTGGAGAACCCACTGGTCGGAGGTTATCAGAGGCCACCTTTGGTGAAAAACTCTCAACCTCCCCCCGACCGGCAGGCCGTCCGGCACAGCTACTTTGATGGCGGCTATGTTCCCATGGATCCAGTCAAAAGCTCGTCCCCTGCTTCTGCTGTGGAGGCACGGGGGGCTGCTTAGGTGCATGTTGTTGACGGGAACGAGCGCGCTGGGACTGTCCTTGTGCCTGAGGAGGCCTTCGGGCTGGTTGGGTGTACCTACACTTGCTGTAGGCGTAGGGTGCAGCCTGCCTGGCCCGGGAAAAACATCCACCTGCGGAGGTGGATGCTGAAGGCGCCCAGTGGGAGAGCTTGTCGAGAGCGGTTTCCCTCTGGTGTAGTTGGTCCACCAACTGCTCGACCTTTTCGCCAAAATGTTATCCCCCCGGCAAGGGACATCTGCCAGCCGTTGCTGGGTGCGGTTGTCCAGGTCAGAGGCACGCAGCCATGAGAGTCTGCGCATCACTATACCTCGGGCCGCAGCTCTGGATGCCACATCACAGGTGTCATAGATACCCCTGGACAGGAATTTTCTGCACGCCTTCAGCTGCCTGACCACCTCCTGAAATGGCCTGGACTGCTCCGGGGGGAGCCTGTCAACCAGGTCCGCCAGTTGCCGCACATTGTTCAGCATGTGGATGCTCGTGTAGAGCTGGTATGATTGTATTCCGGTCACGAGCATGGAAGAATGGTAGGCCTTCCTCCCAAACGAGTCCAGAGTGCGAGACTCCCGCCCAGGGGGCGCCGAGGCGGTATCCCTCGAACTCCGTGCTCTTTTGAGAGCAGAATCCACGACCGCTGAGTCATGAGGCAGTTGAGACCGCATCAACTCTGGGTCTGAGTGGATTCTATATTGGGACTCCGCTTTCTTGGGAATGGTGGGATTAGATAATGGCTTCAACCAGTTCCGAAGCAGTGTCTCTTTGAGGACATTGTGCAACGGTACCGTGGAAGACTCTCTAGGTGGTGATAGATAGTTGAGGACTTCGAGCATCTCCGCCCTCGGCTCATCCACAGTTACCACTGGGAAGGGAATGCTGATAGACATGTCCCGAACAAAAGAGGCGAAGGTGTGGGGTGGAGGGAAGACCCATAGACTCCTCAAAGGAGAAATATCTGGGGTCCTCCTCCTCCCCCCATGAGGCCTCCTCCTTGGTGTCGGACATGAACTCTCTCAGCTCAGACCACAACCGGGCCCGTCTCGACTGCGAGGAACCATGTCCTCGACGAGGGTGTTGAGAGGTGGACTCCCGCGCCGGCGGGGACGAAGCTCCCTCCATCGAAGTCGACGGGGATTCCACCTGAGTGTCGAAGACCGCATCACAGGACCAGAGCCCACTGGTGCCTCCATCAACGGCACAGAGGGCGCAAGCACCCCCGGTGCCAGCAGGGCCTGGCGCATTAGCCCTTCCAGGATCCCCGGGAGGTTGGCTCGGAGGCACTCGTCTAGGCCCGCTGTCGGGAGAGGCAGGGGAGCCGGTGCGGGCGTCGGTGCTGGAAGCTGTCCTGGTCCAGGAGACGGTACCGGGGTACCTGACGACCTGCGCATCGACACCTCTTCGATAGAGGGGGAGCGCTCCTCCTGGCGCTGTCGCTTCTTGGGGGTCGAGTCTTATCTCGACGTCCCGGAGCTGCCAGTTCCATGCACCATGGGCGACCGATGACGGTGCTTCTTCGCAGCTTTCTTCCGATGTCCGTCATCGGCGCTCTGCGGCATAGACGAGGAGGAGGTGGAATCTCCACGGCCTCTGGGGATCGGATCCGACAGGGTTCGGTCCCGATGGCCCTGAGCAGCGGGAGTGGCCGGGGCGGACTGCCCATGCGGTCGCTCACCACCGCCGTCGCTGGCAGGTCGTCGGGCCAAGGGAACCTGTGCTCCTGGGGTCGGTGCCATAGTCGGCGCCGAAGACGTCGACATCAGTACCGGTACCGAAGACCCAGCCGTCGACACCGATGCCGTCGAGGTCGACGTCGAAGGGCCGGCGCAAGTTCCAAAAAAGACGGTCCCGAAGAACTTGCCTCGCCATCTGCGTCTGCTTCTGCAAGCCGAGACACAAGGTGCACGCTTTGGAATTATGCTCCGGGCCGAGACACTGGAGGCACCAAACGTGAGGATCGGTCTGCGAGATCTGCCGGCCGCACCGACCACACTTTTTGAATCCGCTCGGGACCTTCGAGGACATCGACGGAAAAATCACGTCGGTGAGATCAAAATCATCGATGGTGGCGGTGAAAGGCACACCACAAGGCGACCCCACGAAGAAACTCGACGAGGGGGAAGGAAAGGAAAAACTTTTTTTTTTTAAAAATAAAGGGGCGCGCAAACGCACGGAAAACAAGAAAGAAATAAAGTAAAAGCGCAGACTAGGCCGCAAATCGGTTTTCCGGGATTGACACGGAGAGGGACGAAGATGCGTCTCTCTCCAGCGCGGAAAGCGAAAAACTGAGCGGGAACGGTCGCGCACGGGCGGGAAGACGGCCGCGCATGCGCGGTGGGCGTGCCCTGCGTGCGGGACCTCCCGCGAGATTTTTCGTCCGGTTTGAGGGGCTGCCGTGGACGTCAACCCAGTCGTGAGAACAATCAGCCTGCTTGTACTTGGAGAAAGGAGAACACATGGACTCCCAGTGTGTGTAGCGACACTGACTACTGCAAGATACTTGGTGAAAACCCTGGGAGCTAGCGCGAGCCCAAAAGGCAAAATACGATACCAGAAGTGATGTGTCCCCAGCTGAATTCGAAGATAAATCCCGATACTTCCAGGTCACAGGAAGCGAGTGTAAGCATCCTTTAAGAGAGCATAGTCAATCATTTTCTTGAATCATGGGGAGAAGGGTGCCCAGGGAAACCATTCTGAACTTTTCTTTGACCAGAAATTTGTTCAGGGCCCTTAGGTCTAGGATGGAACTCATCCCCCATCTTCTTTGCATGAGAAGTTCCTGGAATAGAATCTATGACTCTCTTCCCCTGGTGAAACGGGCTCGACCAGGCCTTTAGAAGGGCGGACAGGTCCTCTGCAAGTACATCCTTGTGCTGACAACTGACGTGAGACACTCTTGGTGGGCAATTTGATGGCCTCTGCTGCCAACGCAAGGCATAACCGTGACTATGAAGAATCCACAGGTCGGAGGTTACAAGGGGCCACTTTTCTTGGAAAAAATTCGGTCTCCCCTCCCCAAACCAGTAAGTCGTCTGGGATGGTCACTTTTACTGTGGCTATGCTCTGCTGGAGCCAGTCTAAAGCTTGCCCCCAGCTTTGACTGGGGACCTGGCTCGGCCTTGGGCGCATGCTGTTGACGAGAGAACGAGCACGCTGGGACTGAGCCTGCTGAGGCTAATGACAAGGAGCATACCTACGTCTTAGAGTAGTAGGGACCCTTCTTCAACTTGCCCAAATACCTCCTAGATGAGGAGGAAGGTGCAGAAGATGTCCGGCAGGAGAGAATATCAATGGTGTCAGTGTGTTTCTTGATGAGGTCACCAAACTCCTTCACCTTGTCTCCAAAAAGGTTTTCTCCCATGCACATGGCGTCCACCGAGTCCAAGTCAGAGACACACTACCATGAGAGTCTGTGCATCACTATACTCTGGGCAGAGATCCTGGACTCCACATCGAAGGTGTCATAGGTGCCCCGACCAAGAACTTTCGACACACCTTCTGCTTTTTGAACAACTGGCAAATAAGATTCTGTCTGCTCCTGTGGGACAGAATCTGCCAAATCAGACATACCACGCACCAAGTTCCACAAGTATGAGCTCATGTAGAGTTGGTAAGATTGAATACGGGAGATGAGCATAGAGGCCTGATACATCTTCTGCCCACAAGAGTCCAGGATTCTAGCTTCTCTGCCAGGGGGCACCGAAGCATAGTCTCTAGAATTCCTGGCTCTTTTGAGTGCAGATTCCACCACCAAGGAGTGATGAGGCAACTGGGGCCTATCAAACCCAGGGAAACTCTGGATCCGGTACATTAAGTTATCTTCTTAGGGAGCACAGGGACTGACAGAGGGTACTCCCAGTTCTTCACCTGAATGTATCACAGGGTCTTGTGAAGTGGGACTAACACAGCCTCTCTAGGAGATTTGTAGTCCAGGACCTCGAACATCTCAACCCTGGGCTCGTCCTCAGTCTCTAAACGAATTGGAATGGCAGCTGCCATTTCCCTGACAAAAGATGGAAAGGAAAAGTTCTCAGGTGGAGATTTTCTTCTTTCCTCAGAAGGGGAGGGGTCAGGTGGGATACCATAGGACGACTCCTCCGAGAAGTAACATGGATACTCATCAGACTTCCATAAGTGCTCATCAGTATTAGCAAAGATCTCATGTGAGGGCAAAAACAAAGCCTCCCTTAATAAAGAGGAACCATGTCTCCAAGATGGGCATTGAGGTGTTAGCTCCACCCTCGACTTCTGCGAAGCTTCCTCCATCGAGGCTGAGGGGCGTGCTAGCATGTATGGCTATCAACACCAGAGCCACCCATGGCACCGGCATCAGAGATCTCACTGCAGACTGAGGACCCGGCGGGGCAACAGCAAGAGGCATGGCAGGCACCCCAGACACCAATACACTCTTGTGTAAAAGCTTCACCAAGTGCTTATGGAGCATGACCCAGATGTGCTCATCGAGAGAGGCAATCGGGAAAGGCTAGGACGTCGGATCACAGACAGGCTGCTGAACTTCCAGGGTCCTGGCTGCATGGAGACCCATGCATTGGCACCTCTTGTATGGAGGGGGAGCAGTCCACCCAGTGTCGACGCTTCTCAGGGACCGGGGATTCCCTTGGTACCCTGGAGCTCCCGGTACCATTCGTTGAGGGGGGATCAATACTGATGCTTCTTGGCCTTCGTCCGATGCTGGTCATCGACGCTCCACGGTGCCAATGAGGATATCATCAAATCCTCGTGTTGCCTCAGGGTCGGGTCCGATGCTGACCAGTCCCAGGGGCCCTACAATAGCAGTCGGCATCAAGGCAGGTGGAGATCCGCTCAGTGCGCGTCCACTCTCAGTGTCCTGAGACAGGTCTAGCAGCCATGTGGACTGATGCACCTGATGTCGGTGCAACTCTCAATGTCGATGCTCATACCAACTTTGAGGACTTGGACCGGCTCAAAAAAGTTTCTGTTGTTGAGCATCTCTGGCAAGCTGGGTCCTTTTCTTCATACGAAGACACAGGACACAGCTAGAAGGGGTATGTTCAGGCCTCAAACACTGAAGACACCAAGAATGAATGCCTTTGTCAGAGATGGTTCTATTGCACTGGATACAGCACTTAAAGCCACTGGGAACCTTTGATGAAATGGAAGGCAAAACAGCCATGGCCAAATCAAACGGCTCAATGGTACCAGGAAAAAAAGGGGCAAAGCACCCGAAAAAATATAAGGAACGAGTCCCGACCAGAGCTCAGACCTAAGAGGACTTAAAGAGCGCGAAAAAAAAATAAGAGGCAGTGCATAAGCATCTCTCTCATGCGTATTCATTACGGATATCCTGAAAACCTAACTGGCTGGGTATATCACAATGACTGGGCTGAGAATCACTATGAGGCATCTAAGAAGCGCCCTTCAACTCAGCCCGCCTTCCAAAGGGGACGGTCACAAATATCCTTTGAACAAAATCTGAGAAGGAAATGTCTTCAGGTTGAAACCTATTCCTAGCCTCACAGGTGGTCAGTTGGGTATTCCTTTTTTAAAATGGATTTGGCAGGATTGATGACAATGTTTTAAAAATCTTTGAAAAGGTCCCAAAATACCTAGGCAAACACTGCTGGTAGTTTTGACAGAAAACAGAGAAAAAGTTTTCCTTAGAAGTTTCATGACACTGCAGGAATTAGTAAGAATCTGACAAAGGAACTGGGAAGAGTTGTGGGGTCACGGCAACAAAACACTAGAGCAATGGAAGGTTATATTTGTCACGGAGCAATCACGTCTATTATGTGACTAGAGTGTACTGCTCCTATTCAGATAATAGATAAATTAAACCTTTAGTGAATTGCTCTATCTAGTTTTTAGTTCAAAACATTACTATGCTGCTAACCTGACAAGAGCAAACTAAGGGTCCTGTTTACCAAGTCACGCTATAGGTGCGTTATCGTTTTTAGCGCACCTCAGCAAACAGGGCCCTAAATATAAGACAGTTGTGTCCCAGAACGAAAGGAGTCATTAGACTCTACCTGATACATGTAATCCCCAAGAATAAGTTGGGACTTACTTCTGGAGAAGAGGGATCACTTGGGCTTAGTAGGACCCCACTCTGCACCGGTTGTAGATCTACATCATCCAGCAGCTTTTCCTCATCTTCCTCATGGATTGGAGATGAAGGTGATCGTAAAGTGCTAAAGAAGAAGAGGGCCTCATCACAGAGAAATACAAGCCTAGCTGTGCACATGCTTGCCTGCTCCTATCATTCTGAGGCAGCTATGAAAGCTATTATCAGAAAAGCATTCAAGTACACCTACTGTACACCAGTATAAAAGCTTGCAGGTACAGTCACTCTCCAGAACATTTGCATGACAACTCTTAGATGTACCCTGTAAGGCAGACAGCAGTGAGTGCTGACCTTTGGGTACAATGATGTAACAGTGAACATAGGGAGCTCAAATTAGTCTGAATGGGTTCCTGGCATCCTAGAAGTTCAAGAGTAGAGTCTAATTATTGTTATCCCCTAATTTACAGGATGTAATGGTTGGAGCTCATATGGTAATACACAGCTTTTTTTTTTTACCTCACACAAGGGAATCTGGGCAGTACCATATCACTATTTTACAGTGGTACAGTTATAGTTAATGAAATGACTTACAGTGGGGGAAATAAGTATTTGATCCCTTGCTGATTTTGTAAGTTTGCCCACTGACAAAGACATGAGCAGCCCATAATTGAAGGGTAGGTTATTGGTAACAGTGAGAGATAGCACATCACAAATTAAATCCGGAAAATCACATTGTGGAAAGTATATGAATTTATTTGCATTCTGCAGAGGGAAATAAGTATTTGATCCCCCACCAACCAGTAAGAGATCTGGCCCCTACAGACCAGGTAGATGCTCCAAATCAACTCGTTACCTGCATGACAGACAGCTGTCGGCAATGGTCACCTGTATGAAAGACACCTGTCCACAGACTCAGTAAATCAGTCAGACTCTAACCTCTACAAAATGGCCAAGAGCAAGGAGCTGTCTAAGGATGTCAGGGACAAGATCATACACCTGCACAAGGCTGGAATGGGCTACAAAACCATCAGTAAGACGCTGGGCGAGAAGGAGACAACTGTTGGTGCCATAGTAAGAAAATGGAAGAAGTACAAAATGACTGTCAATCGACAAAGATCTGGGGCTCCACGCAAAATCTCACCTCGTGGGGTATCCTTGATCATGAGGAAGGTTAGAAATCAGCCTACAACTACAAGGGGGGAACTTGTCAATGATCTCAAGGCAGCTGGGACCACTGTCACCACGAAAACCATTGGTAACACATTACGACATAACGGATTGCAATCCTGCAGTGCCCGCAAGGTCCCCCTGCTCCGGAAGGCACATGTGACGGCCCGTCTGAAGTTTGCCAGTGAACACCTGGATGATGCCGAGAGTGATTGGGAGAAGGTGCTGTGGTCAGATGAGACAAAAATTGAGCTCTTTGGCATGAACTCAACTCGCCGTGTTTGGAGGAAGAGAAATGCTGCCTATGACCCAAAGAACACCGTCCCCACTGTCAAGCATGGAGGTGGAAATGTTATGTTTTGGGGGTGTTTCTCTGCTAAGGGCACAGGACTACTTCACCGCATCAATGGGAGAATGGATGGGGCCATGTACCGTACAATTCTGAGTGACAACCTCCTTCCCTCCGCCAGGGCCTTAAAAATGGGTCGTGGCTGGGTCTTCCAGCACGACAATGACCCAAAACATACAGCCAAGGCAACAAAGGAGTGGCTCAGGAAGAAGCACATTAGGGTCATGGAGTGGCCTAGCCAGTCACCAGACCTTAATCCCATTGAAAACTTATGGAGGGAGCTGAAGCTGCGAGTTGCCAAGCGACAGCCCAGAACTCTTAATGATTTAGAGATGATCTGCAAAGAGGAGTGGACCAAAATTCCTCCTGACATGTGTGCAAACCTCATCATCAACTACAGAAGACGTCTGACCGCTGTGCTTGCCAACAAGGGTTTTGCCACCAAGTATTAGGTCTTGTTTGCCAGAGGGATTAAATACTTATTTCCCTCTGCAGAATGCAAATAAATTCATATACTTTCCACAATGTGATTTTCCGGATTTAATTTGTGATGTGCTATCTCTCACTGTTACCAATAACCTACCCTTCAATTATGGGCTGCTCATGTCTTTGTCAGTGGGCAAACTTACAAAATCAGCAAGGGATCAAATACTTATTTCCCCCACTGTATTAGGGTTATTCTTTGAAGTAATCTTTAAATCACCATACTGAAAGTCCTCACTCTCAATCCCAGCCCCCTATCCCCCCAACATGTCCACCAGTACCCTCTACCCCTGTACTAACACAGATGCTACAGCTATACTCTCCTAAACAAAAATGCCTCCAAATGATACATTCCCTATCTCCCACCAAATGCTGGTTCCTCAGCACTTGATCATTTAAGCCCTCTGTCTTCAGCCCCCTCCCCTGAGGCAGTTCTTACCTATCAGGAGACTTGCTGCGCTTGCTTTTCTGATGACTGTTCTCTGTCATTCTATCCATTCCCATCTGTTGCCTGCTACCTGTTTGTCCATCCACTATGCTAGAGAAAGTCACATCATCGTAGAGAGGGGCCGAAGGGATAGTGGGCGAGATGGAGCGCAACCCATTCAAAGCTTCTAGCAAAGAGACAGGTTCATAGCCAGGAGGGATGTTCTCAGAGTTCTGTCAGAAGAAAAGATACAAATTCTTTTAATTACTATAAAAGGGCAAACACCAACAGAAGGGAAGAAAGCTATCATACTCTCTTCACACACAATTAAATTGTTGACAACATATTGACCCTAGGGCTAAACACTTCTGTTTCCAACTGAAAAGTATCCACATATTCTACCAGAAGCTCTTGGTGCTGCTACTGAGTTTCCAATCACCAGCACACACCCTCCTCAGTCATCACTGTTGAATTCCATACTACTATGGGAAGGATGGAAGCAGCACCTTCAACCAAAATGCAGACCATACTTTTAGCTAATGCTATATTTTAAATGTGGGGATTTTACTTCCATTATTTTCAGTTACTAATACCTTTGCTGGACAATACAACATATGCTTATCCAGGAGCTGTAATCTTGATAGATTTTTATACAAATAAGTGATGCACTACACCCACATATAAACAAGTGCAGTTATGGAAAGAAGACTCCTTTATGAAGCTCATTGCTAAAGGACAGTGTGAAGGCAAAACTGGCTTCACAAAGGAGGACAAGGTTATAGAAAATATGGTCACTAGTCTAGGGATTGGTCTACAGTTGGAGATGCCTCTATGGTTCAATACATCCTTCAAGCCAGACTGCAAGAGTGGGAAGGAATAAGTAGGTGGCCAAATCTACAAATGTCCTATCTTTTATGTTTGCTCTGAACATCCACTGCTTTTAAAAAGAGACAGGATTCTGGACTTTGCAGATGGTAAAATTATGTATCATACCTGATAATTTTCTTTCCATTAATCATAGCTGATCAATCCATAGACTGGTGGGTTGTGTCCATCTACCAGCAGGTGGAGATAGAGAGCAAACTTTTGCCTCCCTATATGTGGTCATGTGCTGCTGGAAACTCCTCAGTATGTCGATATCAAAGCTCCATCCGCAGGACTCAGCACTTAGAGAATTACACCCACGAAGGGACACTCTGCCCAGCTCACCACCGCCGAAACGGGGGAGGGGAATTAACCCAGCTCATCCCCACACAAGTGGGGGAGGGGAATCCGTCCAGCTCATCCCAGCGGAGCGGGGGAGGGACACCACACCCGCCGATGCGGGGGGATCTGGCTTATCCTGCAACCGCGGGAGGAGCTGACTGACCCTAACACCGCCGAAGCGGGAGGGGTACAAAGCTGCCCTACAGCCGCACGAAGCGGGAGGGAATGCCGGCAGAATTTAAATCTCAATCCAGCCCCGTAAAACGGAGGGGAGAGGAATGCAGCAGCTCACTGTAACACAAACTCGTCTCAACTCTTGAAGAATCCAAGTGAAAAAACTTGAACACGAAGTCTTTCTGAAGTAACTGAAGACTAAACTTGAACCTGAAATGCAACCAGAATAAAAACAGTACAGATATCTGGGAGGGGCTATGAATTGATCAGCTATGATTAATGGAAAGAAAATTATCAGGTATGATACATAATTTTACCTTCCATATCATCAAGCTGATCAATCCATAGACTGGTGGGATGTACCGAAGCAGTACTCACCCAGGGCGGGACATTGAAATCCCTGACCTCAACACTGAAGCTCCAAACCGGGCCTCCGCCCGTGCAGCCACAGTCAAGCGGTAATGCTTGGAGAATGTATGAGCCGAAGCCCAAGTTGCCGCCTTGCATATCTCTTCCAAGGAGACGGACCCGGCCTCTGCCATCGAGGCCGCCTGAGCTCTAGTGGAGTGAGCCTTCAGCTGGATAGGCGGCACCTTCCCCGCGGCCACATAAGCCGCTGCAATGGCTTCCTTGACCCATCTTGCCACTGTAGGCTTAGCAGCCTGCAGACCCTTACGAGGACCTGCAAACAGGACAAACAGATAATCCGATTTCCGGAAATCATTGGTCACTTCCAAGTATCTGATGATGACTCGTCTCACATCCAGATATTTAAGAGCAGAGTACTCCTCTGGGTAGTCCTCCCTACGAAAGGAAGGGAGACAGAGCTGCTGATTCACATGGAAGCGAGAAACAATCTTGGGCAGGAAGGAAGGCACTGTGCGAATAGTCACTCCTGCCTCAGTGAACTGCAGAAAGGGCTCTCGACATGAGAGCGCCTGGAGCTCGGAAACTCTTCTGGCTGAAGTGATAGCCACCAAAAAGACTGCTTTCAACGTCAGGTCTTTCAGAGATGCCCTCGACAAGGGTTCAAAAGGCGGCTTCTGCAATGCTCTTAGCACCAGGTTGAGATTCCACGCAGGCACCACTGAGTGCAGAGGAGGGCGCAGGTGATTAACTCCCTTGAGAAAGCGCACCACATCTGGCTGCGAAGCCAGGGAAGCACCCTTCAGGCGGCCCCTGAAGCAAGCCAGAGCCGCTACCTGGACTTTAAGGGAACTGAGCGACAGGCCTTTTTCCAGACCTTCTTGCAGGAACGCCAACACTGAAGAAATTGGAGCAGTGAAGGGAGAAAGTGAGCCTGCTTCACACCACGCTGCAAATATACGCCAAACCCTGGCGTAAGCAGTAGAAGTAGAGCGCTTCCTCGCTCTCAGCATAGTGGCGATGACCTTGTCTGAGAAGCCCTTCTTTCTCAGACGCTGCCGCTCAATAGCCAGGCCGTAAGACCAAAGGGGGAGGGATCCTCCATCACCACGGGACCCTGATGTAACAGGCCCTGCTCCACTGGCAGCCGCAGAGGATCGTCGACTGAGAGCCTGATCAAGTCTGCATACCAGGGACGTCTGGGCCAATCCGGACCCACCAGGATTACCCTGCCGGGATGCTTTGCCACCCGGTCTAGCACCCTGCCCAACATGGGCCAGGGCGGGAACACATAGAGAAGCTCTTGAGTCGGCCACTGTTGGAGAAGAGCATCTACTCCCAGGGATCGAGGGTCCCGTCCTCTGCTGAAAAAGCGCGGCACTTGGCAATTGGCCGATGACGCCATCAGATCTAGGCTCGGCTGGCCCCAGCGCTTCGTGATGTCCAAGAACGCCTGAGCAGATAGCTGCCACTCTCCGGGCTCCAAGGTATGGCGACTGAGAAAGTCCGCCTTGACATTCATGACTCCGGCAATGTGGGCCGCTGACAGCTGCTCCAGGTTCGCTTCTGCCCACTGGCATAGATTCATAGCCTCCTTGGCTAGAGGGTCGCTCTTGGTACCTCCCTGGCGGTTGACATAGGCCACAGCCGTGGCATTGTCCGACAGGACCCGTACCGGCTTCAACACCAGTACCGGGATGAACTCCAAAAGCGCCAACCGAATGGCTCTGAGTTCCAGGAGGTTGATAGACCACTTTGCCTCTGCAGGAGACCAGAGCCCCTGCGCTGTCCTTCCCAAGCAGTGGGCTCCCCAGCCCGACAAAGAGGCGTCCGTCGTGACGACAATCCACTCCGGGGTCACCAGAGGCATTCCCGCAGACAACTTGTCTGTCTGCATCCACCAGCTCAGCGCCTTGCGCACTGCTGGGTCCAAGGGAAGGCGCACAGCATAATCCTCCGACATCGGAGTCCAGCGCTGCAGCAGAGAGTGTTGTAGTGGTCTCATATGAGCCCTGGCCCAGGGCACTACTTCCATCGTGGCTGTCATAGAGCCCAACAGCTAGCTGCACATAGTCCCAAGCCCGAAGAGGAGAGGCTACTAGGAACTGGTCCACCTGAGCCTGAAGCTTGACAATCCGATTGTCTGGCAGGAACACTCTGCCCACTTGGGTGTCGAATCGAACTCCCAGATACTCCAGGGACTGAGTCGGGCGCAGCTGGCTTTTCTCCCAGTTGATGATCCATCCCAGGGAGCTCAAAAGAGCAACTACCCGGTCCACAGCTTTGCCGCACTCTGCATAAGAGGGGGCTCGGATCAACCAGTCGTCCAGATAAGGATGGACTTGTACTCCTTCCTTTCGCAGGAAGGCCGCGATGACCACCATTACTTTGGAAAAGGTCCGCGGAGCAGTAGCCAACCCGAACGGGAGGGCTCTGAAGTGGAAGTGTCGGCCCAGGACTGCAAAACGCAGAAAGCGTTGAGGAGGAGGCCAGATGGGAATATGCAAGTACGCTTCCTTGATGTCCAAGGATGCCAGGTACTCCCCTGCCTTCACTGCCGCTATAACAGAGCGGAGAGTCTCCATGCGAAAGTGCCGCACTTTCAAGGCCCGATTGACCCCTTTGAGGTCGAGGATAGGCCGGACAGAACCTCCTTTCTTTGGTACCACAAAGTAAATGGAGTAACGCCCCTTGCCAAGCTGACTTTCTGGCACCGGAACGACCGCACCCAGGCGGATCAGATTGTCCAAAGTCTGCTGCACTGCCACAGCTTTGACCGGAGACTTGCAGGGAGAGAGTACAAACCCGTCTCTTAAGGGTCGGCAGAACTCTAGCTTGTAGCCGTCTCTGATGACTTCCAGCACCCAAGCGTCTGAAGTTATTGTGGTCCACTCGCCCAGAAACGAGGACAGCCATCCTCCAATCTGCACTGGGGCGTGGACCAATGCCCCGTCATTGGGTACGAGACCCTGGGGGAGGACCGGAGGGAGCACCTCCGGGACGGCGGTCTCTGCGAAAGGAATGCTGCTTGGGGGAGAAATTCCTCTTAAAGGAAGAGGGGGCAGAGGAACCCGACCTGCCCGGGCGGTACCGACGGGCTTCCTTAAACCGTCCTCTGGAGGTACCGGGATGAGTACTAGCCCGAGCCCTGACCTCTGGTAACTTCTTGCCCTTAGACGTGCCGAGATCGGTCACGATTTTGTCCAGCTCGACCCCAAAGAGCAGCTTGCCTTTAAAAGGCAATCTAGCCAGGCGGGATTTAGAGGCGTGGTCAGCCGACCAATGTTTCAGCCAAAGCCACCGCCGCGCAGAGATTGTCTGAGCCATGCCTTTCGCTGAGGCCCTCAAGACATCATACAGCAAGTCTGCCAAACAGGCTAAGCTCGATTCCAGGGCCGGCCAATCAGCCCTCAAGGAATGATCCGAGGGGGAAGCCCGCTGCACCATAGTCAGGCACGCCCTGGCCACATAGGAGCCGCAAACTGAGGCCTGCAAACTTAAAGCAGCCGCCTCAAAGGACGACCTTAAGGCCGCTTCCAATCTTCTGTCTTGGGCGTCCTTTAGGGCCGTGCCACCTTCCACCGGCAACGCCGTTTTCTTAGTCACCGCAGTGATTAAAGAATCCACGGTAGGCCACAGATAGGCCTCACATTCACTTTCAGGCAAAGGATAGAGGCGGGACATAGCCCTAGCCACTTTAAGGCTCGCTTCAGGGACATCCCATTGAGCCAAAATTAAGGTGTGCATGGCATCATGCACGTGGAAGGTTCTAGGCGGGCGCTTCGTCCCCAGCATAATGGCAGAGCCAACAGGGGCTGAGGGAGAGACGTCCTCCGGAGAGGAAATCTTCAAAGTGTCCATGGCCTGTATCAACAGGTTGGGCAAATCCTCTGAGCTAAAAAGCCGCGCTGCAGAGGGGTCATCCGCTCCATCCGAGCGGGAATCCGTCTCCTCCAAGGAATCCGCAAAGGACCGTTGGGAGAACTCAGATACGCTGCCCTCATCTACATCGGAGGAGACAAAGTCCTCCAAGGCCTGGGAATCAACCCGAGGGCGTTTACCTCTGGGAACCTCAACCTCTTTACCAGACGAGGGAGCAGGGGCAGCGTTTTGCATAAGGAAGGCCTGATGCAGCAGCAAAACAAACTCGGGGGAGAAACCCCCCAGACTGTGCACTTCCGCAGCCTGGGCTACAGCCCTAGACGCACCCTCAACCGGCGCTCGCAAGAGCGGGGGAGAGACATGCTGCGCATCTAAAATGGCGTCCGGCGCGACACTCCGCGAAGGAGCCGCGCGGGAAGAACGGCGCTTAACTTTAGCCGCTTTTGTGCCGTCGCCCAAATTAAGGGCGTTCATGGCATTAATGTCTCCAACCTCAAGGGCGGCCCAAGAAGAAGCCGTCCGAGCCGCGTGGCCGGCCAAGATGGCGGAGGCGAGGAGCGGGGGATGGGCGTTTATGGCGGGAAAAACCGCCACGCCGGAGGAAGGACCGGGACATTCATCGGTCACGAAACTGTCACCCAACAAGGGCGAATCAGGCTTTAAGACCCCCGCATCCCCTCTAGAAGCGCTCAAGCAATCCGGGGAGCGACTCTTTGCGCCCTCGCCCTCCGACGCCATATGCCATGAGGAGAAGAATCGGGGAACCCCCTGCCCGCTATAAAAAGGTAAAAATTACCTGCTTGCCGCTCCGAGCTGTAACGACCTGGTGTCCCAGTGAGTAGCTGCAATAAACGTTTAAATAAACGTCGAAATAAACGCCTTTAACGGAGCCAGCGGGAGGGGGGAGAAAAGGAGGGACCTGGCACCACCAGGTTTGCACTTGCTCAAAAGAGCCCTCAACCCCAGGCACTCAACAAAACCTAAGAATTAGGCTTGGAGGCCTAGCCAGAGCTGCTGTTGTGTGTGACCACCACCTGCTGAGATAGAGAACATACTGAGGAGTTTCCGGCAGCACATGACCACATATAGGGAGGCAAAAGTTTGCTCTCTATCTCCACCTGCTGGTAGATGGACACAACCCACCAGTCTATGGATTGATCAGCTTGATGATATGGAAGAGCCTGGTTTGACCCAGCATACAAGCTCTTATGTGATTTAAAATGTGCTTTCTATGTTGAAGGTCACTGTACACCAATAAAATCTTCAGGGCACCACTGTATGCTTCGTATCTGCTACTTCCAGGCTTCTCAAATGATCAGTGACAGAACACTCCATAAGGTATTTAAAGGAGGTATTGTGCACAGAGGAATCAGCTTAAGGACAAAGAGTCCTGATATGAAAATGAGAGGAGAGGTTTGTAGGAAATATTTCCTTATTGAGAGGGCAAGTGGAAGTAAAAAAAAAATCAGGAAGTGATAGCAACCAAAAATGTCACACAGTTGGCGCTCTCTTCCCTTCTTATATATTAACACATACACAGTTTTGATTTGCCAGTTCACAAGAAGCAATATAGGACATTCACATTAAACATACAGAGGGAAGATAAGTGCAAGTGTGGAGGCATGAAAAGGGGAAACAAAAATGAACAGTGCCTGCATTAATGTAAAGGACAACTAGGTAGACTTCATAGGCCAAACAGTTTTTGCCAACTACCACCACATTAGGCATTACACAAATCAAAAACAAAGGACTTTAAGACTGACACATGGCATGTAAATTGATTCATCCTTGGCACGGAGGGCAATTCTGAACAGGGCACCTGGTGGGAGCCTACTTTCCTTTATAAAATACTGGCCTAACTGGGTATAAAAAGTACAAGAAAACCAAGACTTCCACAGAAAAAGTCCAACGGGGAAAACACAAGAGTGAAAGAACACTAAGTACCAGGATGATGTCAAACAAAGTAGTTTATTCTTCTTCCAAGAACATACGAGTCCCAGCTGAGTGCCCTCAAGACAGGCCATGTTTTGGCATAACAGCCTTTATTTATTTTTTATTTTGTTTTTGTTACATTTGTACCCCGTGCTTTCCCACTCATGGCAGGCTCAATGCGGCTTACATATTATATACAAGTACTTATTTGTACCTGAGGCAATGGAGGGTTAAGTGACTTGCCCAGAGTCACAAGGAGCTGCCTGTGCCTGAAGTGGGAATCGAACTCAGTTCCTCAGGACCAGAGTCCACCACCCTAACCACTAGGCCACTCCTCCACTGCCAAGTCACCTCAAGAACAAAAATTCTTCACGAGAGAACTGGCCAAAACCCAGGAGCCTCGCAAAGAACTGAATCTAGGAGCTGGAAGAATTCCGTCCACCACCTGCGGGAGGTAAGAGATATACTGATGAGGGAAGGAGCTGGACGTCCAGAGTCACTACTTTCTTTCAGTGTTCTCTTATCTCCACCTGCTGGCAGGCGAACATAACCCACCAGTTCCTGGATTCATCTGCTGCTGGCGATAAGGAAACATACGATACTAATGACTTTTGAATGATTACCAGTAAGGACTACAAAACTAAAACTGCCAGTTTTCCCACCAGCTAAAAAAAATTAAGAAAAATAAACTACTTTTGTTTGACATCATCCTGGTACTTAGTGTTCTTCCTAACTGGGTATAAACACATTTTACATTTAGGCACAAGCACTTAAGCCAGCCATAGAGCTGAGGTAAGCATTAGCACCTAAATAATGGAGTTATGCACATACATTATAGTGCGAGTCCCACCTATGCTCTTGCCCATCTGTATGCACCACTTGCTAGGTAAGTTAAGCAGGTATTTGCAGAATTGGGCTTAAGTGACATTTTGGCATTTAAATTACTTTATTCTAAACATTTCAGTTTGTAACACACATATAAATGTTAGCACCTGTATAAGAATCACTCCCTTAATGCCCTCCCTGATTCAGCATTAGGAGCAGGAAGCAGATGACAGACAAAGCACTCCGTGCTCTGCAGCTAGCTAATCTTCCTTTATATCATACTGTTTTCTGTTTTGTTTTCTTATTGACTTGCATTATTGTTGGTACTAACAATTTACTTGTTAACCATAATTTGGGAGAAAGTGAAAAATGCTTACAGCAACTTGAAATCTACATTCTCCTCACTCTATAAGTGCTACATATCATGCAGGTAGTAATGACCCCTTACGCACAGAATGCTCCTCATGGTCCATGGTCTGCGCCAGAACGGGGCTAAAAGATACATGAGATAAAGCACCGGGCTTCTTCCTCACAGCACGGATCTGCAGCAGTGCTCGAAATGCTGCAAAACATCCCACAAAATTAGTTATAGGAGCCAAACTTAGCATTTAAATATATTACACAGTTGCATACAGCGGAGATGTAACCTATTGGTTAGTGCAATGTACTGAGATCCTGGGGGACTGGGTTCAATTCCCACTGCAGTTCCTTGTGATCCTGGGAAAGTCACTTAACCCTCCATTGCCCCAGATACAAAAACTTATTGTGAGCTCACTAGGGACAGGGAAACTACCTACATATAATACGTACAAAACTGCATACGTCTAGCAGCATTATAGAAATGATTAGTAGTATATACAAAATGAGAGGACTGCATTTGTATATATCTTATCAATAACCTGCTAAACTGACAGAAAATCAGGGTTCAGCCTTGAGAAATTATGTAAAATGGAAACGCTGCCTTGCAGGGATATTAAGAATGCTTTCTCCACTCTGTGCATTCTAGATGGCATTGGGCTCCTATGGGAGTTCAGTCTTAACCCTGGAGTGAGACTGTCAGTTCTCCTACACTGCAACAATTTGAAGTCATTGAACAGAGGTGATAAATGGTCCCAAATCAAATCTATTCCTGCACTAAGTGCACCTTTACTTTACACTTCTTTATTTTCATTTTATATGGGGTTTGTTTTCAAAATTCAGCACTTTTGCATGCGCCCCCCCCCCACCTTTCCACCTGTGGTGGATCCATAACAGCAACTTCCTCAGTAAGATGCCATAATGGCATCAATGCACAGCATTGGAGACAAACTAGCATTTGCAGAACATTTGCATTATGAACCAATTCCTTCCCCATTCCAAACTTTATAATCAGCTTACATCATCAGTTCTAAAATTTTTCATAGAGTAATTATGCTAGAATATCCACTAAAGATGTGAATGGGAGGACAGAGTAGTATCAACCAAAACTACAGTGACTGATCAGATACAGCATAAAAGTCACAGCAGTACCAACCACCTCAAGTAACAATATAGGTGCATTCATTGAGATTACTGCACTGTAGCCAGTTATCAAACCACTAAGGAAATATAGAAAAATTTGCCAACAAAGTTTGCTGACTCATGGGCTGTCTATAGGTGTTATTATGGGCTACACAGCTGATACTTACGTAACCTGCAGATAGGGCAGTTGTTGGCTTGGTAGCGCAGTGTATCAGCACAGGAATTGCATAAGCAGAGGTGGCGGCAGGGAAGGATTAGGGTGTCTCGCAGGTCCGACAGGCATACCACACACTCATTGCTGTTATCACTGTTTTCGTCATCAGCAGGCTATAGGGAGACCAAGAGATAAGATGTTACTCAGCCGTGCCTGTTAATTAAAAGGAGGAAACAGATGATTCAGGTAGACATCCCGAGCATATTGTGTGCAGGATTAGTAAAAGGGGAATGGAGGAGATCCAAGAGAGGTACAGTGGCAGCTCTGTTGCTTCTATTTACAAATCTCTGCTGCAACAGTAGAGAGTAAATAAGAAAAAAATATTAATGTCTGTTTTAACTTCCTATGTCATCTATTTTTATCTATTTTTAAAATTTAAAAATTGTATAATAGCTCATGTTTGTAAGCTGTTCAACTTCTAACATCCTCTAGCTATACAAGATATGAAACAGCAGCAAAAGGAATGAGCCCTCTTACTAAGTTATACCCAAGACACAAAACCTTACACAAATAAGAACTTAAAAATTGCCATACTGGAATCAGATTAAAGGTCCATCAAGCCCAGTACCCTGTTTCAAAAGAAACCGATCCAGGTCACAAAAGTAACTGACAGGAACCCAAAAAGAAGCAGTTAGAGTCAATGCTTCTTGTATACAGCTAAGCAGTGGCTTTCCCCCAAGTCTACCTTAACTGACTATGGACTTTTCCTTCAGAAACTTGCCCTTTAACACCTAGCTCACATAAGAACAGAAGAATAGCAATTCTGGGTCAGACCAATGGTCCACCTAGCCAAGTATCCTGTTTCCAACAGTGGCCAACCTAGGTCACAAGTACCTGACAGAAACCCAATTAGTAGCAACATTCCATGCTACCGATCCCAGGGCAAGCAGTGGCTTCCCCCATGTCCATCTTAGTAACAGATTATGGACTTTTCCTCCAGGAACTTTCCAAACCTTTTTAAAACCCAGATACACTAACTGCTGATACCACATCCTCTGGCAACGAGTTTCAGAACTTATTTTGCTGGCACTACTAGAACCAGTCCCTGTATGGTAGCACACCAAGACACTTACTGTTTCAAATATATACCAACATCGCAAAAAAAAGCAAAAGCAATAAGTCAAACATTTATCTGGAATGGTTTAGGTACAGCAAGTCTGGAGGTAAAGGACTAGGACAGATGGCATTTTGAGGGATTTTCCAGCCCTATTTTTCTCAGATTGGAAAGAAACAACCTATAGAATTCCAAAATTCTTCCTATCAAAAAATATATTTTCCATGATACTAGCTGTATATTCTCTCTTTGTTATTGTCATCTCAAATTAGTAGACTGTCCACAGTCTTAAAAGGCAAACAAAGACATCACTGGAAGATTCCATAATTAATCAAAAGACCAGATCAGCATAAGTGAAGACCCTGGAACTCTAAAAACAATAGAAATAATGAGGATAAGAAGATGGAGTGAAGAGTGTAACTGCTATGTAAGTGTTACGGTGAGAGGCATGGGACCAAGCCAAATGGGAGCGAGGACTTAGAAGTTATGGAAGAAATCTGTGAGTCCAGAGACCAACTGTAGCATTATGTAAAGAATACTTCAATGTAAAATGTTCTGATTTTGTTAAATAATTAATTTTTTATGTAACAAAAATGAAAAAGTTAAACAAAATTAGCAAACAGTGAATAAATAGATGCGTGGCACAGGAACATAGCCCCAAGGAAACTGATGGAAATAAGTTCTGCTCCAGATTCTAGAATTCACTTCTATGTTTTCTTCTGTTGCCATTTTGAATTGGTAAAAATAATTTGTTCCTAGTACAGTCCCTTATGCCAATTTCTTGATTTACATTTCATGATCCTTTAGGATTAGGTATATATTTTTTCTTCTCTTTCTCCTCTTTTTGTGAGCTTTTTTAGATCTTTGCTTATTTCACCAGCTGTCAAATTTAACATGATGGCTCATCTATGTCCATTGTTAATTTTTGTTTCTACAGAGGTAAAATTATTGTTCTGCTAGAAGTAAGCAGACTGTTCAATGCTTTGGTTCATATCGTATTACATGTTTTGGCCTATTGTGGTCCTGATTGGCTTCTGAGTTTACTAAGCATGGTTTTCAAATAAAATAAGCGGAGAAATGTGAGGGTGGTTGGAAACTGGACTGGGAGGGTTTTACATGAGTGACATGAATATGTTTTCTGTTGTCAGATGCAGGGAGGGAGTTTCTACAGGGTTTTCTTTTCTTAGATATTGTTGACTGATTTGCAATATGATGTTTTTGAACTGTTCTGCACTATTTCTTCAATAAAAATTGTTAAAAAAATGTTTTTAAAAAAATATTTATTGATACTATGTATGTTTTATTGTTACCCACTTTGGGTTAAAGCAGGATATACATGGAAAAATAAATAATTTGCTCCTAGAAAGTCACAGGGTCATTTGTTTACTTTACAACAACACAAACAGTTTTAATCAGGGTGCATGTTGAACATGTACCTCTCCACATCCATGACCCACTTTACATAAATATATTTGTCTGTATTTTTGTAGAACTGCTTTTTAATATGGTTTTATGCATCAGATTTCTTCATAATTGTTCAAACAAAAGTATTAATGTTATTTATACCTTATACCACTACAATAATTTCCAACTGTTTCCATTTGTTCCCCGTTATTTTTCCCTTCAATTCAGTATGGTTTTCAAAACACAACTCTTGGTTTCGGAAAAATATACCATGAAGGTACAGCAGGTTTCATTTGACCAATGTAACACTTAGGTGGACAAAAACATGAAATCAATGGTTATGTGGTCATTACCTAAGAAGCATTTTCTCTGTATCAAGACGACAAGGTGTTCAAGAGAATTTACATTTTTAGGAATCTGGCAGGGATGCAATAAGAACATTTCTGCAATAATGCCAGAAATGGACAGAGACTCCCAACTCATTTGATACAGGCCTACACAGGATTTGAGCTCATGACTTACTGTGAAAGGCTCTAAATGTTGCAAGGATTCCCTTGACTCATCCATTCCTCATAAATGTTATATGCTGCTAAAGCATATCTTGAAATAGTTTATTATTCCTGCAAATAGCAAACAAAACTACTCCTATTTTGATTATTACTACCTTAGTCTCTTGGTTGTTTTTATTTTCAATGCCATAAATCTCCTGGAGAAGATAACTAACACGATCCACCTAAGGGAAGAACAGGAAAAAAAAAAAAGGTTAAAAGAATTTTAACCAGCAGGAGGTGCTTTTAGATTTAACCCCACATTCTCTCTCAGCATCACATAAATCTCCAAGTTCATCCCCTGAGGACTACTGAAAACTGAATCCTGTAGAGTGGCTTTCAGAGCAGCAGTAAGCCATCATGACCATCTAGTGAGTCTCAATACCACCAGATTCAGCAAGTTATAGCAATGGTATCAAGTTGATTAGTCCATCTGGCCACTCAAGTGAATACCCAATGGTCCAGTTACCCTCTTTCATAGGTTAAACTGACAAACTCCAAGAACTACACTTAATTCCAGGAAATCTCAACAGCATTATAAGGAAGCATTTACATATAAGGTTACACCTCCCCCCCCCCAAGTCTAAAGTAAATAGACTGTGATATCCTTATCCTTTTGAGCCAGTCATCAGATTGAATGTGACAAAGGATAGCAATGTGGAAGGAGAATTTAATAGAACTGGCACCTGAATGTATCTGTTCTGGTGCAATAGGCCTTTTAGAATATGATAAGAGATCCAATTAAAGAATTTAATGAAATATGATCTGGCCTCCAGTGGAAAACCCTCAAGGAGATGTTAAGGAGCAAAATTATTAGTTATGCAAGTCACCTCCAACAAATGACCCTGGAATCATAATAGCAAATGGATCAACAAATGTAATATTTAGAAGAAGCATAAGCATATTGTTTGGGGTTGGAATAGATGCTTGAAAACATCTGGGCATTCTGCAAGTGGGTAAAATGGAAACTTTTCTGTTCTATACAAGGCAATGCTAATATAAGCAGGGTAATAAGGTTGTTGCTTTACTGTCCTGGATGCTGTTCAATACCTATATTTAATCATTTTCAGCATAAATGCACTCCTTAATCCCTATGTCCATCTTGAATGGTTTGTAAGCTGTCAAGCGCGCACACAAGTGCCTTCCTACCCATCACGCAAACGCAGTCTCCTCAGTTTAATACTATAGCAAAAAATAAAGTAAAAATAACAAAGGAGACAACTCCAAGGGGAGGTGGTAGGGATTGAATATAAAGCCTGATATTCTCGGAGAATACCTGCTACAGGTAAGTACCTTCGCTTTCTCAGAGGACAAGCAGGCCTATTTATACTCACAAGTGGGTAATCCCTAGCATCCAGGCTCACCAAAAACAACAAACATTGGTCAACTGGGCCTCGCAACAGCAAGGACATAACACAGATTAACCCTGAAACTATATACAGTCTGAATGAGTGTGCAGCCTGGAACAGAATAAATTGGGCCTAGGAGGGTGGAGTTGGATTCAAGACCCCAAACAGATGCTGCAACACTGTCTGCCCAAACCGACTGTTGCGTCTGGTATCCTGCTCAAGGCAGTAGTGTGATGTGAATGTGTGGACTGAAGACCACGTCGCAGCCTTGCAAATTTCTTCAATGTAGGCTGACCTCAAATGGGCTACCGACGCAGCCATGGCTCTGACATTATGAGACGGGACATGACTGTCCAAGGCCAGCCCAGCCTGGGCATAAGTGAAGGAAATGCAATCTGCCAGCCAAATTGAAATGGTGGGTTTCCGGATGGCGACCCTATCCTGTTGGGATCAAAAGAAATAAAAACCTGGGCAGACTGTGTGGCCTTACCCGCTCCACGTAGTAGGCCAATGCTCTTTTGCAATCCAAGGTGTGCAAGCTGCTTTCACCAGGATGGGCATGAGGTTGAGGAAAGAATGCTGGCAAGACAATTGACTGGTTCAGATGGAACTCTGATACCACCTACGGCAGGCTGCGTGCAGAGGACTACTCAATTATGATGAAACAGTATAAGGTGCATCTACCACTAAGGCCTGAAGCTCATTGACCCGACAAACTGAAGTAATAGCCACCAAGAAAATGACGTTCCAAGGTCAAGTACGTCAGATGGCAGGAATTCAGAGGCTCAAAAGGATCTTTCATCAGCTGGGTGAGAACGACGTTGAGATCCCATGATACAGGTGGAAGTTTGACAGGGGGCTTTGACAAAAGCAAACCTCTCATGAAGCAAACAACTAGAGATGGGCTTACCTTCTACACGTTGAAGATAAGCACTAACTGCACTAAGGTGAACCCTTACAGAGTTGGTCTTGAGACCAGACTCTGACAAGTGTAGAAGATATTCAAACAGGGTCTACGTAGGGCAAGTAAAGGGATCTAGGGCCTTGCTCTCACACCAGACGGCAAACCTTCTCCATTTAAAAGAGTAACACCTCTTAGTGGAATCTTTCTTGGAAGCCAGCAAGACTCGGGAGACACCCTCTGAAAGACAAGGAAGCAAATTCTAGGCTTTTAACATCCAAGCTGTGAGAGCCAGAGACTGGAGGTTGGGATGTAGAAGTGACCCCTCATTCTGTGTGATGACAGTGGGAAAACACTCCAGTCTCCACAGTTCTTTGGAGGATAATTCCAGAAGAGGAAACCATATCTGCTGCAGCCAGTATAGCGCGATCAGAATCATGATCTGCTAAGTTTTTCCTACTAGAGGATATGTAAACAGAAGACCTCTCCCCCAACTGAGAAGGAAGACATCTGACGCTAGTCTGTCGTGGGCCTAAAGCCTGAACAGAACTGAGAGACCTTGTGATTGACCTTAGTGGCAAAAAGATCCACTGAGGGGGGTGCCCCATGCTCGGAAGATCTTGCAGGCTATGCCCATTTTGAGAGACCACTCATGAGGTTGCATTATCCTGCTCAGTCTGTTGGCCAGGGTATTGTTTTCACACACCAGGTAAGTGGCTCGCAGGAACATGCCATGCTGGGGAGCCCAATGCCAAATCCAGATGGCCTCCTGACACAGAGGACATGGTACGGTGCTCCCCTGTTTGTTGGTGTAATACATTGCAATCTGTCTGTTGGATGAGAACAATTTGGTGATATAGCCGATATCTGAAAGGCTTCAGAGCATTTCAGATCACTCGAAGCTCTGAAGATTCATTTCCTGGGAGGACCAAGCAACCTGAGTGTGTAGCCCATCTACATGAGCTCCCCATCCCAGGAGAGATGCATCCATCATCAGCACTTTTTGTGGCTGAGGAATTTGGAACTGAAGTCCCAGAGTCAAATTGGATCAAACTGTCCACCTCTGAAGAGAGCATACAAGCTCTGGAGACATTTGGATGACATCTTCTAGATTCCTCATGGCTTGGTACTACTGAGAAGCCAGGGTCCATTGAACTGATTTCATGTGAAGACGTGTCATGGTTGTAACATACACTGTGGAAGCCATGTGGCCCAATAATCTCAACATCTGCCGAGTGTTGACCTGCTGAGAGGCTCAAACCTTGGACGGGAGTGCAACTAGATTGTCTGCTCTCATGTCTGGGCGTAGACACAAACCATCTGAGTATCGAGCAGGGCTCCGATGAAGTACAATCACTGAACAGGGCAAAGATGGGACTTGGGGTAGTTTAAAACAAACCCTAGTAGCTTGAGCACTCGAATAGTCATCCAATTGAACTCCAGAGCTCCATCCGGAGAGCTGACCTTCACCAGCCAATCATCGAGATACGAAAACACATGGACTCCCAGTCTGTGTAGCAACGCTGCAACTACCGCTAGACATTTGGTGAAGACCCTGAGAGCTGATGCGAGGCCAAAAGGCAACACATGGTACTGAAAGTGATGTGCTCCTAGCTGAAACCGAAGATATTTCTGGTGGTCTGGAAATACTGGGATGCGAGTATATGCATCCTTTAAGTCCAGAGAGCATAGCCAATCGTTTTTCTGAATCACTGGGAGAAGGAAGGATGCCCAGGGGGAAAAATCCTGAACTTTTTTCAAACTAGAATCTGTTCAGGGCCCTTAGGTCTAGGATGGGATGCATTCCCCCTGTTTTCTTCTGCATAAAAAAATACCTGGAATAGAATCCCTTCCCTTCTTCCCCTGGTGGAATGGATTCCACCGCATGGGCCTTCAGAAAGGTGGAGAGTTCCTTTGAAAGTACCTGCCTATGCTGAGAGCTGAATGAATGAGCCTTCGGTGGGTAATTTGGAGGTTTGATATGCCAACTGAGGGCGTATCCAAGACGGACTATTTCAAGAACCCACCGGTTGGAGGTTATAAGAGGCCACCTTTGGTGAAAACATTTTAACCTCCCCTGACCGGCAAGTCGTCTGGGACGGACACTTTTCCTGCGGCTATGCTCTGCTGGAGCCAGTCAAAGCTTGTCGCTTGCTTTTCCTAGGAAGCAGAAGGACCTTAGGCCCATGCTGTTGACGGAAATAAACGCGCTGGGGTTGAGCCCGAGTAGGCTGGCGAGCCGAAGAGTTGTACCTACGCCTAGGATAGATAGTAGTAGGAACTCCTCCTTGGTATACCAAAAGTCCTCATAGCTGAGGGGACTGATCCAGAAGGTAGTGGGAGAGAGAAGAGACGGTACCAATGTGTCTTTTGATTTGGACAGCGACTTCCTCACCTTCTCTGCAAAAAGATTATCCCCCTGGCAAGGGGCATCTGCCAACCTCTGCTGAACAAAATGTTCCAACTCAGAAACACGCAGCCATGAGAGTCTGCACATTGCTATATATTGAGTACAGATCCTGGATGCCACATCAAAAGTGTCGTAAGTGCCCCTGGCCAAGAACTTTGAACACACCGGGTTCAGAGGTGATCCCTTAAGACTCATCCAAGGAAAAGTACTTGGGATCCTTCTCTGAATCCCATGAGTGCTCCTCTTTGGTGTCAGACAGTACCTTTTAATGAGATTGTCAAGACCAAACCTGCCTTGGTGCCGAGGAACCACGTCCTTGAGTGACATCAAGAAGTCGACTCTCGTCTCTACTCTTGCAAAGCTTCCTCTATCGACATTGCAACCCAAGTCGGCACTCCCTCAGTCAACACTGGTGCCAAAAGCCAGGCTGACGGCCAAGCGGGGCTGCAACAGGAAGCAGGGTAGGCGTAAGCACCCCTGGTGCCAATGCACACCGTTGCATAAGGCCATCCAGCAGCTCAAGGAGCAAGGCCCAGATGTGCTCATTGAGGGCCAACACAGGGAAAAGCTGGGGTTCCGGCTCAGGCACAGGTTGCAGAACCATGGGGTTGACGCGGGAGCTGGATCTCAGCTGCTAGGTGCCAATGCGCATGTCTCCTCCTGTATGGAGGGGAGCGGTCCTCCCAGCTCTGAAGCTTCTCGGATGCTGAGACCTTTGACGCCCTGGAGATCCCGGCACCATGTATCGAGAGTGACCAATGACAATGCTTCTTGGCCTTCGCCCGAAGCATGTCACCAAGGCTCCTCAGTGCCAACAAAACGACATCAAATCCTCACGTCGCATTGGGGTCAGGTCTGACAATGGACGGTCCCAGGGGGCCCTGCATAGCAGACGGCCCCGAGGCAGGTGGAGACCCCACTCGATGCTTCACTGCTCCCAGTGTCTACGGGTCTAGTAGCAGCCATGCTTTCCAACGCTCCTGATGCCAGTGCGATGCTTGACGTCGATGCCGACGTCAAGGAACCTAACTTGGCTCTCGTGAAAGCTGGGTCCTCTTCTTCATGCGAAAACAGAGAACACAGCAGGGCTATGGTCAGGCCCAAGACACTGCAGATACCAAGAATGGGTGCCTTTGTCCGAGATTGTCCGATTGCACCGAGTACAGCATTTGAAGCCATTGGGAATTTTTGTGGACATGGAAGGAAAACCTTTGTTGGCTAAATCAATGGTTCCCAAACCTGGTCCTAGATGCACCCTAGCCAGTCAGGTTTTCAGGATATCCACAATGAAATTTCATGACAGAGATTTGAATGCATTCGAGGCAGTGAATGCAAATTTCCATCATAAATAATCATTATGAAAACCTGACTGGCTGTGGTGCCTCCAGGACCAGGATTGGGAACCTCTGGGCTAAATTAAATGACGCGATGGTGCTTGAAAAAGGGGCAAGGCATGGTAAAAAAAAAGAAATGGGAAAGTCCTGGCCAAAATCAAGGCCTAAAAGCAGCCCAATGACGACGGAAAAACAAAACTTAGAATCGGGCAAAACAACTCTAAAGAAAATAAAGGAAAGGTAAAATAAATTCCAACAAGAGGAGCTCAATTATTAAGACGAAAAAATATCCAGAAGGCACAAAAAATAGCTCTCTAGACCGAGTGAATGAAAAAAGGGCAAGAAAAACACCTTCACCTCACACAGAAAAAGAAGAACTAAGGAGATTGTGTCTGTGCGACGGGAGGAAAGGCACTCGCCAGTGGAACATGGCTTGTGCTCCACAAAGCTGTCTTTCAGCTATGGCAAATATCGGACCAGGCGACTCGGATCAGCGTCACCCACTTCTGGGAATAAATAAGTCTGCTTGTCTTTGGAGAATATTGTTCATTTTCTAGCGTAGGTTTAGCAGGCGCTAAGCAGAACACTATTGTGGGACGCCTCAGCACATCCTGCGGTAGTGCTCTTTTACCGCATGGTAGGCCCATCATGTCTTAATAAAAGGACCCCAGAGTGTTTTGTAATCAAAGTTCCAAAGGTCATGGTATCATTAGTCTCAATTATGGTTCAGAGCTTAAGCTCCTCCCAGGAGCACAGGCAGTACAAAATGACTCAAATATCCTGGTGCCAACCCATATACAATTTTAAAAACCAATGTTAAAATTTTGAAATCTATCTTCTAACAGGCAATCAATGGGATTTTATCAGATATGGCATCACAAGTTCTCTGTAACTACCCCCAAATAAGTTTTCCTGCTACATTCTGTAATACTTGAAGCCTACGAAGTTGCCTATCAGAAAGGTCCAGAAGTACACCATTCACGGAATCAAAATCAGACAGGATCATAGTCAACAAGGAATCAATATAGACAAGTGATGTCAACCATATGGAGAGCCACACAAAGAGCACAACCACAAATAACAGCATTAAAGCATGGTACCTTGGTTATGCTCTGTGTGTGGCTCTCCATACAGTTGTTACATCACTTGTCCATATTGATGGTGTATCAGCTAAACATTTTATTGGGACTCATTGACTGATATATCTGCATTGTCAACTACACAGCAAGATTGTTTTTGACTTCTGAGGCAGGTGCCTTCTGTGTCAAAACACAGAACTGTGTTGAGTCTATTTGATGTACCGTTTGAGTCTATCTGAATTACTGTACACATGAGAGCCCTTGTTGTTTCTTCACTGTTGTTAATAAACTACTTATCCTTGAATTGGAATTTCATTGGTCTTCCCCCATTTTTTTTTCTTTGTTGGTGTGCATGGGGGTACCACCTTCTTTCTTTCTGTACAGGATCGTGCCTACATAATCACTTCAAAGAATGTGGGTGCCAAAAATCTAGTAATTTTGCCTAATTAATTTCAGATGATAGTACACTTTCTGAACTACCATATTAATATGTTATTCCATAGTCAACTTAGCATCTATCATATCCCCAATATTCTCACCTCTATAGAGATCAAAATCTGTACCCCATCCAAATTAACTGACTGACCAGTAAGGCCAACTGATGATCCTCCAACCCATATCATCCTAGTCTTATATAATATTTATTTTAAAAAATCAAAGTGGAAATAGACCCATCTTAGAAGAGTTGTTTAATCTTTCCTATTTTATTCAATACACCCTGATGAGCTGACAGATTACTACTGTTCCCATTCAAAAGAATAAAAATACAGTAAACATTTATTTATACTGCCCTATTATTATTATCATTATTTATTGCATTTGTATCCCACATTATCCCACCTATTTGCAGGCTCAATGTAGCTTACATGGTTTTGCTATGACATTGTCATTACAAAATATCAGATACAGTTAGTAGTGTGTAGAGATAAGTAGGGAAGAAAGAGGAAGTGATTAGGCGGGTGATAGTAGAAGTGGATTTTCCTAACTGGTTCGGTTGGGAAAGTGAATTAGTGAAGCTGTTGGCTCTCGTTGTAGGCCTTGTTGAAGAAGGGTGTCTTCAGAGATTTGCGAAAGTTATGTTTCGACAATTGATTTCAGGGCTGTGGGTAGAGCATTCCATATCTGCGTGCTCGTGTAGGAGAAGGTAGTGGCATGCATCAGCTTGTATTTTAGTCCTTTACAGCTGGGGAAGTTCAACTTGAGAAATTTGCGGGATGTCCTTGAGGCGTTTCTGGGAGGTAGGTCCACTAGGTTCAGCATGTAGATCGGGGCGTCTGCGTGATTAATTTTGTGTACAATTGTACATATCTTGAACGCAATGCGTTCTTTAAGTGGGAGCCAGTGCAGTTTCTCTCTTAAGGGTGTTGCACTTTCATATTTAGTTTTTCCAAATATGAGTCTGGCGGCAGTATTCTGGGCTGTTTGGAGTTTTTTGATAGTCTGTTCTTTGCAGCTCGCATATAGTGTGTTGCAGTAATCCAGGTGGTTTATTACCATTGACTGTACCAGGGTGCGGAAGACGTATCTCGGGAAGAATGGTCTTACTCTTTTGAGTTTCCACATGGTGTGGAACATCTTTTTCGTCGTGTTCTTCACGTGGGTGTCGAGAGTGAAGTTTTGATCAATAGTAACTCCGAGAATTTTCAGGTTTTGTGAGACTGGAAGAGAGCAGTGTGGTGTGATTATGGTAGAGAAGTTTTTTGTGTTATGTTGGGAGGTGAGTACAAGACATTGTGTTTTTTCTGCGTTAAGTTTTAGTTGGAATGCATCCGCACAGGTGTGCATGATTTGGAGGCTTTGGTTGATCTCGTTGGTGATTTCATTTAGATCATGTTTGAACGGGATGTAGATAGTGACATCGTCTGCATATATGTAAGGATTTAGGTTTTGATTGGCTAGCAGTTTGGCTAACGGTATCATCATTAGGTTGAATAAGGTTGGTGATAGGGGGGATCCTTGGGGTACTCCACATTCGGGTGTCCACGGGGGTGATCTGTCTGCGTTCGTTATTACTTGGTATGATCTTGTGGTTAGGAATCCTTTAAACTATTTGATTACTGTGCCTCCTACTCCGAAGTATTCTAGTATATGTAATAGTATTTCATGATTAACCATGTCAAAGGCAAGTCGAACTGTAGGATGAGTATGTTGTTACCAGTTGCGATTGCTTGTTTGAATGAATTCATTGCGGCTGCTAGAACAGTTTCTGTGCTGTGGTTTGTCCGAAATCCTGATTGAGATTCGTGCAGGATTGAGTGTTTATTTAGGTATTCAGTGAGTTGTTTCGTCACTATGCCTTCCATGAGTTTGGTTATGAGTGGGATAGATGCTACTGGGCGGTAGTTGGTTAAGTCCATTGTGTTCTTCTTAGCATCTTTTTGAAGCCTGTGATATACGTGGTTCGTGAGGTCTGTTTTGAATTGTTGGGGTGCGAATCTTATTAGACTATTAAGGCATATGTCTAATTTGCATTGTGATTTGGCGTATTTCCGAGCCAATGTGAGATTTCCTTTGATGAGAGCTTGTCAAAGTTGGTCCATGATCGGTCTACTGGGCATTCCCCGGGTTTCGGGTCTAGACATTCAAGTATGTTTGTGTAGTCCGTTGTATTTGTAGGTATCAAGCGTCTGAGATTTATGATTTTTTCCTGATGATTTGCGAGATTGATTGCTGATGGGGTTTCTGTGTTGTTGGAGGTGGCTGTAGTGGTGTTTAGGAGATTGTTTACGAGTGAGAAGAGTTTGTGTGTATCTTTGTAGTTTGGTCCTATTTTGGTTTTGTAATATGTTCTTTTAGTTTGTCTGATAGCGTATTTATATTTTCTTTGTAGTTGTTTCCAGTCTGAGTGTGTTTTCGTCTTTTTTCTTGTTCCATGCTCTTTCTAGTCTTCTGACCTGAGTTTTAGTTCTTTCAATTCTTCATTAAACCATGGTATTGAGTTCTTTCTGTGTGAGGTTCTGGTTTGAAGTGGTGCTATATTGTCTAGTATTGTTCTGCATTTGTTATCCCATTCTTGAAGAAACTGGGATGAGTCTGTAGGTGCTGTCCATTCCTCGGTGTAAAGAAGTTGCCAGAATATTGGTGGGTCTATTTTGCCTCTCGTAGTGTAGGTTTGTTGTTTTTGTTGTGTCTTTTTAGTTCTCCAGTGGAGGGAGAGGTTACCACTGTAGTGGTCAGACCATGGTCTGGCTGTCCATTTTGTGTCTGTTATTGTGAGATTTGGATCTGATGAGAATTTGTGGGTGATGATGTCTAGTGTATGTCCTTTTTTATGGGTGGATTGTGTGTTTGGCCAGTGGAGCTCCCATAGTTGGAGGAAGTCTTTGCATTCGCGTACATTGCTTGAGTTAGTATCTTCAAGGTGAAGGTTGATGTCACCTGCTATGATAAGGTTCTGGGTGGACAAGCAAGTATTCAATATGAAATCTTGAAAGTGCATTTGTGAGTCTTGCCAATTGCCCGGGGGTCTGTAGAATAGGATTAGGTTTAGGTGTTCATGTAGGTTGGGGTGGTTAATTCTGACTGAGGCTATTTCGAGTTGGGGGGCGAATAGATTCTGCTGTTGTTGTGACTGTGAATTGAGATTTATAGATTATTGCTATACCTCCTCCTCTTTTTCCTTCTCTTGTCCAGTGGGTAATTTTGTATCCTGGCAGACAGAGCTCTAAGATTATAGGGTCTTTGGGGTCATGGATCCAGGTTTCGCTGATAAGGAGGAGGTCGAGATGGTCATCTGTGATCCAGTCGGTTAGTGTCATGGTTTTATTGACTGCCGATCTGGCGTTGATGTATCCTATTTGTATTTGCTAGTAGTGATCGGTTGGATTCGAGGTAGTGTTAATTTTTATCAGTTGTCTATCTTCTGGATGTGTGCATTTGTTAAGTCCTTTCATTCTTTCCTGTTGATGGTGATCGTGGTTGGTAGGCATGTTGCACATGGGTTGTATGGGTGATTTGTGAATTGTGTGGGTGGTGTTGTCTATGATAGGGTTTGTGGGTGCGTGGTAGATTAGGAGGAGATAGTAGGTGATTAGGAATAGTAATTTGCTGGGGCTCATATCAGTGTTCGTTGTTTAGGGAGCGTTAGTGGGTTACAGTTCAAAATTCAGTGACTCGATATTTTAGATTAGGAAGAGGAAGTAAATTATGAGTATTTTTTTTTTGGTGTTCATGTTAGCTATGGTTCGTGTTGTTTGGTTGTGTTTGAAGGTGTTAGTGAGTGAACTTTTGTACGGACAGTAGGCAGTATGAACAGTGCAGTGCAGTATGAGCAGTATAGTATGAGCAGTACAGCATGGCAATACAGTGTAAGCAGTACTACTTAAACATTAGGCAATACAGTGTATGCGGTATAGTATAAGCAATGCAGTATAAGCAGTGCAACTTAAACAGTAAGCGGTACATAGTTTAAACAGTAAACGCAATATAAGCAGTACAGTAAACGTAGTGCAGCATAATTAGTGCAACTTATCCAGTAAGCAGTACAGTATATGCAGTATAGTATAAGCAGTGCAGCTTAGACAGTAAGCAGTGCAGTATGCGTAGTGCAGCATAAATAGTAATTTGGTGCAAAGTTAAAGTTCTTTAATGCATTATTAAAGTGATACATAAAAGTGGACATGAAAAGAGTGGTCAAGATTTTACAAGAAAGCCTGGAATGGCTAATGTCCTGTAATATCCACCTGGACCATTTTTTTAAAGGCAGGGTGTAGATTATTGAATATATGGCAGCCAGCAATACAGAATAAAGTAGCGGGGCAACAGTGGTCTTGGATATGAATGAAGCATTTGATTGGTTAACATGACCATATTTCCTGTATTGAAGGTGTTAGTGTTCCCTGAGAAATTTACTGATTGCCAAATATCTTGGTCAATGAGAACTCACTACAACTTTCCCGATTCTATACAGTACAAGGTAAGGCTATCCTTTATCACATTTGCTGTTTGAAATGGCAATTAAACCTTTGGCACAAGCTGTTTGAGTCTCCCTACAAATTGCAAGATTCAAGACCAAGGTGTCCATTAATATACAGGATGTTTTGTTATTTCTTAAACAGTTGCATTCATCAGACTTGGCTTTGATACAGCTGTTCATAGGCGCCCGGTATAGGAGGCAGCCAAAGCGACGGTGGTGTGCTGGAGCAGGCTCGCACCCAGCTGGCTCTCCTCCCTCCCCCCTTCCCTCCGGATCCGGTAACCAACCTGACTCGTCGAATTCTTCGAGGCAGGCAGTCTTGCCTGCCCGCCCCACTGCCAGCGCTGCTGGCGTTCGCACTTTAAAAATGGCCGCCGAGACTGCCAGAGGCCTCGCGAGACTTCTGTAAGTCTCGGTGGCCATTTTGATGCGCGAACGCCAGCAGCGCCAGCAGGGGAGAGTCAGCGCTCGCAGCGGGCAGGCAAAACTGCCTGCCCTGAAGAATTCGAAGAGTCAGGATCCGGAGGGAGGGAGGAGAATTAGCGGAACAACTTGGGAGGGGGTGGCAGGGGAGAGAAGGGAGTCGCTGGGCATGGGTGGATGGAGGGGAGAGAACCAAGGGTCACGCTGGGTATGGGTGCATGCAGGGCAGGGGAGAGGAGGGTCACTGGACATGGGTGCATGCAGGGCAGGGGGAGAGGAGGGCAGGGCAGGGGAAGAGGAGGGGAGAGAGAAGAAATGCTGGACATGGATGGAGGGGAGGGAAAAGTGAGGAAGGAGATGAGATGAGGGAAAAGGAAGAGAGGAGAAAAACTGCACATGGATGAAGAAAATAGGCAGAAGCTGAGGACCAGAAATGAAGAAGAAAGGAGGAAAGGAAAGAAATAAATGGAAAGGAAGCCCTGGAAACGGAGTTAAGAGGACAGATAGCAGCAGAATTGGATACTGGACCAGCATGATCAGAAACACAGTCACCAGACAACAAAGGTAGAAAAAAATCATTTTATTTTCATTATAGTGTTTGGAATATGTTCACTTTGAGAATCAGGTGCTCAACATTAAAAGTTTATAGTTATATACTTATGTATGGCATTTTATCCCACATTAAACATGAATTAGGATGTTTTGTGGCTCTACATGAGAATTGTGATATATTATGATCCCTTGTTTCATATCGTTGACAGTCTGCATTTTCCGTATGGGTGGTATATTGGTGTATTAGGTTCTGCCCAGTGTAATATTTATGGTACAGTAAGGTTCTGAGTGTGTTTTTACACAAAGTTGTGCATAGTGTTTTGCAGTTGAGAGATTGTGGTTAGTATGTGCTTTGAGCAACCACTTTATTCTTTGACATATGATACATAGCTAATATCTAAATTTAATAAAAGGTATTAATTGTGACTTTTATTTTTATTTATTTATTTTTTCTGTGTGTTATCAGACATTTATGGATTTAAGCTCCACCCCTGGCCCCACCCCCTAACCCGCCCCCCTTTAGCCTCCCCAAACAGTTGGGCCACCGACCGCCTATGCAGCTGTTACAGAGGTTTGGGGAGGTTTTGGGCTTACAGGACTAACGTGGAAAAGTTGAACATTTTTCCATTGTGTGTCACTTATCTTACCATGGTGTATGAAACAATTTAAGATGGCTACTTCTGGCTTTGTGTACCTTGATATTAGCATTCCTGTTAATCTGTTTAATTTGAAATGAGATTGAAGGGGGGCAGACTCAAGAAAAATGTCAGGAAGTATTTTTTCACGGAGAGAGTGGTGGATGCTTGGAATGCCCTCCCGCGGGAGGTGGTGGAAATGAAAACGGTAACAGAATTCAAACACGCGTGGGATAAACATAAAGGAATGGATCCTAAGGAGCTTAGCCGAGATTGGGTGGCAGAGCCGGTGGCGGGAGGCGGGGATAGTGCTGGGCAGACTTATACGGTCTGTGCCAGAGCCAGTGGTGGGAGGCGAGGCTGGTGGTTGGGAGGCTGGGATAGTGCTGGGCAGACTTACACGGTCTGTGCCCTGAAAAGGACAGGTACAAATCAAGGTAAGGTATACACAAAAAGTAGCACATATGAGTTTATCTTGTAGGGCAGACTGGATGGACCATGCAGGTCTTTTTCTGCCGTCATTTACTATGTTACTATGTTTTGGCTTAATTAAACCCTTGTTATAACTAATATTCACCTTGTTATAACTGTTATAACTAATATTCATAAAGATCTGCAGCATTGGGCAGATATGCTTAATCTTGGGCAGTACAGATAAACATTTTATTTATTTTATTTATTTGTAACATTTGTATCCCACATTTTCCCACCAATTTGCACGTAATGGCGATCGCCATTTCCGGGTAGAGAATTACAAATGGTATTACATTAAGGCGCATACATGGTAAAGTATAATACAATATGGTATTGCGTAGATGTTCTTGAGTGAAAGAAGAACTTAGATAGTCATCTATAAAAAGTTCAATTCAGAAACATGCTGAAAGTGAATGGGTTGCCATGGTTTTTATATCTGTTTCAGCATTTTAGCATGTAGGGTACCAAAATCTGCATTCTCAATATGCAAAGCTTCATCTGACATAAGCACACCCTGTATTAAGTGGGAGAGGTTTTCTAGGCCCAAATCTGAAGGGAACATGGGCTTACTGGATGTGAAGCCCTATTACTGGCCAGCTAGGCTGGAGTATAAATGCATAGTTTCAAGAGAACAGGTCAGCATTGGTTTCACTGGAAAGAGGACCAAACAACCTAGCATAACAATTCAATCCCAAGCAGCTCCCCTGTAGTTCTTACATTTTGAGGACAAAGCCTTTGCTGGCACATACAGTGCAAGAATAGAGGTTGGTGCATAGACAGAGTGGCAGAGTTTGCACCGTTTATGAAAGGATTCACATTGGACCTTTCTTCACAGAAATAGGGATGTGGGAACAATGTAGATTGAAATGTGTCTGGCAGGTATACTCAGGAATATCTGTAGCTGTTTTTAAGCACTTAACGATAAATTTTAGATTACATAAGATTCCTACCACTTATACATGTACATCATGGAGACCATAGGGAAACTTAACAGCAGGAGTAAATATCTAGACCATGACATCCCTTAAGAAATAAATGAGCAGTCCAACAGGTCCTGGTAAAAGCAATAAACAATCTATAGATTTATCACAACGGATATGTGCCAAAATATAACAAAGTGGAAAGATGAAGGAGAAAGAAAGGGGAAAAACAAGTATCAATAATAGCTGTAGAGAAGGAAGGAAAGACAATAGGAGGAGGGAGAAGAAAGCTAAAGGAGAGACTAGAACAAACAAGATTAAAAAAAATTGCCCAGATAGCAAAATACAGAAAGAAAAATATTCAATTTTAAAATGTTGAGACCAGAATGTGTCTCCTCTAGTTTGAATTTTGGATAATACAGGAAGAAATGCATTTGTCTCTCTTTCTGGAACTGTACTTCTTTATAGTCTCCCTTTTTTTCAAAAGGGGGGGGGGGGGGGGGAGTCCATTTCAGTTTGTGTTTGCATGCATTATCATCAAAATTAATATACAAACACAACTTCATCAAACAACCCCCTCCTTATCCCTAAAATGCAAACCCTTTGACAAATTCACCACCACACCAAACCTTCCGCTAAGCAGTTTTGACTTTTCCATCACCCAGCTTTAAACATCCCCCCCCCCCCCCGACAAGATGGCTTAACCTTCATGATAACTCCCCTACCTTATTTTTCTAATTTTTTTTTTTTTTTTACAGTCATCAAAATGTCACCACACCTTTGCATATTGTGGTTAATTATTCTGTATTAGGTTACATAAGAATAGCCATACTGGGTCAGACCAATGGTCCATCTAGCTCAGTATCCTGTTTCCAACATTGGCCAATTCAGGTCACAAGTACCTGACAGATCCCAAATAGTAGCAAAATTCATGCTACTGATCCCAGGGACAAGCTGTGGCTCTCCCCATGCCTATCTTAATAGCAGACACTGGACTTTTTCTCCAGAACTTGTCCACAATTTTTTTTTTAAACCCAGATAGAGTAACCCACCATTATGGCTATTCATATGAAGGTGGTTTCAACACATGCACGTTACACATATTTGCTATGGGAAACTACACATTTTTGTTTGAAAATCAGCAAATGCAAAGTAGATGTGTTAAATGTTCATATAGCATTACATTTGAAAATTAAAGTATGACCTAAATATGCCCATAAGAATGCCATGCTCTAAATGAGGCTAAAATTATGTCTATGCTTATTTTTATTCCAATTTATAACCCTTCATTTTATATAGCAATGGGGTTAACAAGAAATTTGAGAGATTAGAAAGGAATGCCATATTCATATAGAAAGCAGAAATCATGAACTGGAAAGCGACAGTAGGAAGAGGTGCCAACTGCATAGTCTCCTCTCAGATGGGACCACTATACACTTTAGTAAACAAATGAGTTTGCAGAGCAGTTTTGCATGTTAATATGTGATTATTTTAATTATAATAAAATAGGCAACACACGCCATAATAGAGGTCCAAGAAAAAAGAATGCACTATACTGGGTTGATTCAAGATTTGCCGAGCTGTGAGAAGGAACAGTTAAACAGAAACACAACAGGAATGCAGGGAATGTGAGGAAGCAAAATTGAGTTATCAATGAAGCTAAGTATGGGGGGGAAACCAGTATACATGCATTAGATAACCCGCAGGACTTTTAGCCATAATTGAGGGCAGCAATTTCAGTCCAGCCATTTTACCTAAATAGCACCTTTAAAATTTTTTCTTTAACTGTCTTTGTTGCTTTCCCAAAACTCCAGCAGAGGATGCTTCAACCAAATACCATTTTCTGAATGCTGAAAAAACAATAAGTACTCACAATTTGTTTCTGTTTTAAAGGCTTGACTGAGAAGCTGCCATCCATGTGCTGGAAATTAAAAAAACAGGTCAGATTAGGTCTGTGAATATCCATATAAAAACTTTTGAACAGGATAAGTAGCTCTCAGGGCATGTGCCATGCTATGGCGCGCACACACATTTTGTCTGGCACATCCGACTGATTGATGAAGATGTCAGCTTTCTGAACATTTTAAAAATCTGTGGACTAGCCTGCTGATTTCATAATGCCTGAACTCAGCAGTGACCTCACAAATTTTCAAAAAACTTGAAGACTAAAAGCTTGTAAAACCTAACACCTATTTGTTAATCAGGGACTTAAGTATGGAGGCACGATTAACTTCCAGCAGACCAAAGTAGATTTTTGTGGATTTTTTTTTAGGGGGGGGGGGGGGAGGGGACAAAACCTCATCAGCATCTATGCTGGAGAGCTCCATGATGTAAATATAGCTTGCCCATCCCAAGAAGCTTCATGAAAAATTATGTGCAACTGTAAAAATCACCACTCTTGTTCTACCAAGGTACTTTAAGCAATCATTTCCTCAAAGAAAAATTTTGATAAATATACATGCAAATCCAACAAAGAACCGCTAATGAGTATAAATTGACACTGCATATATCTGTTTCCAAAATCCACCTATCTAGAATTCCTTCACACTGTATCATTCATCTCTGAAGAGCACTTACTTGTGGTTCATGTCTACAAGACTATTATAAAAGTGTGATTAAAACCATACATGGCCTGCCAACCCAATGATGTCCATTATCATATGGAGGACCTGGGCTCAATTCCTCAATCAGGGTTTCTGTTGGATATGGCTAGGGTTGCTTTATCACACAGTGTTAATAACCAGTGGCATATTAAACAAAGTCCAACTGGAGCTGTGGTTTGTAGTTCCTGGCTAAGGACTGTTGCTGCAGTGGCTGAACAGAGTTGGAGGAAGGAGGGATGGTATAAAAACAAGGAAAAATATCCCAGGTACTTGTCAATGAAGGCTGATGGTGCCATAACTCAGAGAAGCCCAAATGACAGGAAACAATTGCTATTCGACCAAAGAAAGCAAAGCTACTCTATAAAGCAGTGCTTCTTAACCCAGTCCTAGCTTTCCTGCTCCCTCTTGCTCCCCACCATTGCCACGATCTGACTCCTTACTTCCCCTCCCCGAGCCGCAGGGTGCTCTCCCGCGACATACCCGAAGCCGCCCTGGTGGTCTAGAGGAATCTTTGTGGCAGGAAAGATCCCCAGTCTTTCCGGCCCGCTACCGGCGCTGACCCCCTTGTTGCCACATCGCTCTTTAAAAATGGCTGCGAGGCCGCCGTTGGAACGTCTCAGCAGCCATTTTAAAGAAGATATGAGAGTCAGCACCAGCAGCAGGCAGGAAAGACTGGGAATCTTTACTGCCCCGGACTCTGCTTCAAGTATGTGCCTGGAGGGGTAGTGGGAAGGAGGTCTGGGATAGGTGGGTAGGAGAGAGGGAGGGAAGGGGGGGATAGGGTACTGTAAAAAAAAAAAAATCAAGGTAATATCTGTGTTGTTTGGAGGGGCTGGTTAAAGGGACGGGGAGGGGAGGATACTGGTCTGCAAAGGGCCCCGAAATTGCTAAGACTGGCCCTGGTTCTGCATTTCAGTGAAGGTAGTATAGATTACATATATATGCACGTCACCACAGATGGCTTAAAAACTGTCCTCTTAATGGAAAGAGTGGCCTACTAATTGGTAGGCATGAAGAACACTTCAACTGACACTTTCTGTGACCTTGGAAGACTGTCTCCTGTTGAACAAAGGTACCCAAAGGTTGTTGACTGCATTTCATAATCCATTTTTGCAAAAAACAAAATGGCGTACACAGCTACATAAATGTAGTAAATAATTAGTTAAAACTAGAAACAGGTTAAACACAGTAATCATAAACCACTTACACAAACCAAAAGTTAATAAAATATCTAATATGTATATCTGATTCATAAATTACTGAATATTCAAATTCCCAGACTTAGACCCAAATTATTTTATCTACCCATATAACACAAAATCAGTTAATACTGGTCCAACGAATCTGTTAAAATATTTTTAACAGCCTTTTAAAACCCAAAAGATTAGCTGAATGTACGGTAATGCATGCATCTAATATTATAAAATAACTATGGTCTGTCCTTCCCCTGCTCTGGGACAGGTTTGTCTATCACTTACTTTTTCAAATGCAGCCAAAACAACATGAGCATGTCCTG
This sequence comes from Microcaecilia unicolor, assembly GCF_901765095.1. Classification (NCBI taxonomy): domain Eukaryota; kingdom Metazoa; phylum Chordata; class Amphibia; order Gymnophiona; family Siphonopidae; genus Microcaecilia; species Microcaecilia unicolor. The sequence goes on along the minus strand of NC_044038.1, from coordinate 65,162,019 downwards.
TGATTTCTGGAAAAAAGAAAAACAGACGACAGCTGACACTGGAGGCGTCTGACTGCACCAACATCTCTCACTTGACATCCAGGATCAGTCAAAAAGGAAAATTATCCAGGGTTGCAGCTCTTTTTGGCAGTAACTGCCTAAAACACTTGGCAAAGAACGAATTAAATCTGACTAAAGTTCCAGGCAAACATTCATTGCATAAATACTCAGTGTTAATAGGATGCTATTAAAATCTGCAATGTACCCGCCAGGGTGCAACTATATTATTGCCTTGCTGCTTGAGTTACAGAAAAAGTCATTATCTTTACAAATTAGAGCACACTTCTAGTACCTATACTGGTTCAGAGTAAAAATAAAGGTCTTCATGGGAATGGACAACTACAAAAAAAAAAAACAACAAAAAAACAACAAAAACACCTGCTCTAAAGAGTTCCTTTAGATATTTAAGAATTATGAGAAGAAAAAAAAAATTACACAGCAACAGAAATATCTATATATATATATAAAAGGCAACCCCAACGTTCTATGAAGCCTCCAGCCGGATGTGTGAAGCGCCAGAGATATCCGGTTTCCCCATGAGTGAAGGAAAACAGCACAGCACGAAATCCCTCTCTCTGTAACAGTGAAGGACTCAGAGGGGGGGAGGAGAGAGATGCCCTCACTCTCTCTGTAACACAAACACAGCACAGCAGGAAACTTAACACTGAAGGACTGGACTCAGAGGGGGGAGGGGGAGGGAGAGAGGGCAGAGGGCAGGGACACTCCCACACACTCTGAAGAAAACCTTGCTAGCCCCCGTCGTTTCATTTGCATCAGAAACGGGGCTTTTTTACTAGTATATTATATTACAGAACTCAAATTTTACAGATCTACATAGCAACTGGTCAATTCCACACAAATAACTCAATGCAGACTTAAGGTTAAGCTTTGGAAACTAACCAGGGACACAGCAGCACCAATGATAAAGTGACACAAAGGATAGGTAAGTATCACCTGAATTCAAGTTAGCATGACTGGGAAGCGTGTAGGTGAAGGGGAGATAGAAAGGGGATTAGATTGAGGATTTTTGGGACCATTGTAAGTGGTTGATTAATAGCAATGAAAACGAAAATTCACATGTCTAAGAGTCAGACGTCAACAAGATCTACCGCAGAAGTCTCTAGGGGGTATGTTTACTAAGGTGCATTAGCGTTTTTAATGCGCCTGTAAATTTAAGGCATGTTAAATACTAATGCGCCTATACATTTCTATGGGCATGTTAGCATTTAATGCGTGTAACCCATTTATGCGTGTTAAAAAACACTAATGCGCCCATAGTGCCGCTTAGTAAACACAGGCGTAAAAATGTTAAAAAAAAAAAAAGATTAATTCAAATTGGATTTTCTACAGGCATTTTTATATAATTGATTTGGGTTTTTAATTCTGATGAAGATGTTACGATACATAAGTAGAGCGAATGCTACATACCTGTAGAAGGTATTCTCCGAGGACAGCAGGCTGATTGTTCTCACTGATGGGGTGACGTCCACGGCAGCCCCTCCAATCGGAATCTTCACTAGCAAAGTCCTTTGCTAGCCCTCGCGCGCATGTGCGGCCGTCTTCCCGCCCGAAACCGGCTCAAGCCGGCCAGTCTCATATGTAGCAAAACAAGAGAAGGGAAGACACAACTCCAAAGGGGAGGCGGGCGGGTTTGTGAGAACAATCAGCCTGCTGTCCTCGGAGAATACCTTCTACAGGTATGTAGCATTCGCTTTCTCCGAGGACAAGCAGGCTGCTTGTTCTCACTGATGGGGTATCCCTAGCCCCCAGGCTCACTCAAAACAACAACCATGGTCAATTGGGCCTCGCAACGGCGAGGACATAACTGAGATTGACCTAAAAAATTTACCAACTAACTGAGAGTGCAGCCTGGAACAGAACAAACAGGGCCCTCGGGGGGTGGAGTTGGATCCTAAAGCCCAAACAGGTTCTGAAGAACTGACTGCCCGAACCGACTGTCGCGTCGGGTATCCTGCTGCAGGCAGTAATGAGATGTGAACGTGTGGACAGATGACCACGTCGCAGCTTTGCAAATTTCTTCAATGGAGGCTGACTTCAAGTGGGCTACCGACGCAGCCATGGCTCTAACATTATGAGCCGTGACATGACCCTCAAGAGCCAGCCCCGCCTGGGCGTAAGTGAAGGAAATGCAATCTGCTAGCCAATTGGATATGGTGCGTTTCCCCACAGCCACTCCCCTCCTATTGGGATCAAAAGAAACAAACAATTGGGCGGACTGTCTGTTGGGCTGTGTCCGCTCCAGATAGAAGGCCAATGCTCTCTTGCAGTCCAATGTGTGCAGCTGACATTCAGCAGGGCAGGAATGAGGACGGGGAAAGAATGTTGGCAAGACAACTGACTGGTTCAGATGGAACTCAGACACGACCTTTGGCAAGAACTTAGGGTGAGTGCGGAGGACTACTCTGTTATGATGAAATTTGGTATAAGGGGCCTGGGCTACCAGGGCCTGAAGCTCACTGACTCTACGAGCTGAAGTAACTGCCACCAAGAAAATGACCTTCCAGGTCAAGTACTTCAGATGGCAGGAGTTCAGTGGCTCAAAAGGAGGCTTCATCAGCTGGGTGAGAACGACATTGAGATCCCATGACACTGTAGGAGGCTTGACAGGGGGCTTTGACAAAAGCAAACCTCTCATGAAGCGAACAACTAAAGGCTGTCCCGAGATCGGCTTACCTTCCACATGGTAATGGTATGCACTGATTGCACTAAGGTGAACCCTTACAGAGTTGGTCTTGAGACCAGACTCAGACAAGTGCAGAAGGTATTCAAGCAGGGTCTGTGTAGGACAAGAGCGAGGATCTAGGGCCTTGCTGTCACACCAGACGGCAAACCTCCTCCATAGAAAGAAATAACTCCTCTTAGTGGAATCTTTCCTGGAAGCAAGCAAGATGCGGGAGACACCCTCTGACAGACCCAAAGAGGCAAAGTCTACGCTCTCAACATCCAGGCCGTGAGAGCCAGGGACCGGAGGCTGGGATGCAGAAGAGCCCCTTCGTCCTGCGTGATGAGGGTCGGAAAACACTCCAATCTCCACGGTTCTTCGGAGGATAACTCCAGAAGAAGAGGGAACCAGATCTGACGCGGCCAAAAAGGAGCAATCAGAATCATGGTGCCTCGGTCTTGCTTGAGTTTCAACAAAGTCTTCCCCACCAGAGGAATGGGAGGATAAGCATACAGCAGGCCCTCCCCCCAATCCAGGAGGAAGGCATCCGATGCCAGTCTGCCGTGGGCCTGAAGCCTGGAACAGAACTGAGGGACTTTGTGGTTTGCTCGAGATGCGAAGAGATCCACCAAGGGGGTGCCCCACGCTTGGAAGATCTGGCGCACCACTCGGGAGTTGAGCGACCACTCGTGAGGTTGCATAATCCTGCTCAACCTGTTGGCCAGACTGTTGTTTACGCCTGCCAGATATGTGGCTTGGAGCACCATGCCGTGACGGCGAGCCCAGAGCCACATGCTGACGGCTTCCTGACACAGGGGGCGAGATCCGGTGCCCCCCTGCTTGTTGACGTAGTACATGGCAACCTGGTTGTCTGTCTGAATTTGGATAATTTGGTGGGACAGCCGATCTCTGAAAGCCTTCAGAGCATTCCAGATCGCTCGCAACTCCAGAAGATTGATCTGTAGATCGCGTTCCTGGAGGGACCAGCTTCCTTGGGTGTGAAGCCCATTGACATGAGCTCCCCATCCCAGGAGAGACGCATCCGTGGTCAGCACTTTTTGTGGCTGAGGAATTTGGAAAGGACGTCCCAGAGTCAAATTGGACCAAATCGTCCACCAATACAGGGATTCGAGAAAACTCGTGGACAGGTGGATCACGTCTTCTAGATCCCCAGCAGCCTGAAACCACTGGGAAGCTAGGGTCCATTGAGCAGATCTCATGTGAATGCGGGCCATGGGAGTCACATGAACTGTGGAGGCCATGTGGCCCAGCAACCTCAACATCTGCCGAGCTGTGATCTGCTGGGACGCTCGCACCCGCGAGACGAGGGACAACAAGTTGTTGGCTCTCGCCTCTGGGAGATAGGCGCGAGCCGTCCGAGAATCCAGCAGAGCTCCTATGAATTCGAGTCTCTGTGCCGGGAGAAGATGGGACTTTGGGTAATTTATCACAAACCCCAGTAGCTCCAGGAGGCGAATAGTCATCTGCATGGACTGCAGGGCTCGTGCCTCGGACGTGTTCTTCACCAGCCAATCGTCGAGATATGGGAACACGTGCACCCCCAGCCTGCGAAGTGCTGCTGCTACTACAGCCAGGCACTTTGTGAACACCATGGGCGCAGAGGCGAGCCCAAAGGGTAGCACACAGTACTGGAAGTGACGTGTGCCCAGCTGAAATCGCAGATACTGTCTGTGAGCTGGTAGTATCGGGATGTGTGTGTAGGCATCCTTCAAGTCCAGAGAGCATAGCCAATCGTTTTCCTGAATCATGGGAAGTAGGGTGTCCAGGGAAAGCATCCTGAACTTTTCTTTGACCAGATATTTGTTCAGGGCCCTTAGGTCTAGGATGGGACGCATCCCCCCTGTTTTCTTTTCCACAAGGAAGTACCTGGAATAGAATCCCAGCCCTTCTTGCCCGGATGGCACGGGCTCGACCGCATTGGCGCTGAGAAGGGCGGAGAGTTCCTCTGCAAGTACCTGCTTGTGCTGGAAGCTGTAAGACTGAGCTCCCGGTGGACAATTTGGAGGTTTTGAGGCCAAATTGAGGGTGTATCCTTGCCGGACTATTTGGAGAACCCACTGATCGGAGGTTATGAGAGGCCACCTTTGGTGAAAAGCTTTCAACCTCCCTCCGACTGGCAGGTCGCCCGGCACTGACACTTGGATGTCGTCTATGCTCTGCTGGAGCCAGTCAAAAGCTCGCCCCTTGCTTTTGCTGGGGAGCCGAGGGGCCTTGCTGAGTCGCACGCTGCTGATGAGAGCGAGCGCGCTGGGGCTTAGCCTGGGCCACAGGCTGTCGAGAAGGAGGATTGTACCTACGCTTGCCAGAAGAGTAGGGAACAGTCTTCCTTCCCCAAAAAAATCTTCTACCTGTAGAGGTAGAGGCTGAAGGCTGCCGGCGGGAGAACTTGTCGAATGCGGTGTCCCGCTGGTGGAGCTGCTCTACCACCTGCTCGACTTTCTCTCCAAAAATGTTATCCGCACGGCAAGGCGAGTCCGCAATCCGCTGCTGGATTCTATTCTCCAGGTCGGAGGCACGCAGCCATGAGAGCCTGCGCATCACCACACCTTGAGCAGCGGCCCTGGACGCAACATCAAAGGTGTCATACACCCCTCTGGCCAGGAATTTTCTGCACGCCTTCAGCTGCCTGACCACCTCCTGAAAAGGCTTGGCTTGCTCAGGGGGGAGAGCATCAACCAAGCCCGCCAACTGCCGCACATTGTTCCGCATGTGTATGCTCGTGTAGAGCTGGTAAGACTGAATTTTGGCCACGAGCATAGAAGAATGGTAGGCCTTCCTCCCAAAGGAGTCTAAGGTTCTAGAGTCCTTGCCCGGGGGCGCCGAAGCATGCTCCCTAGAACTCTTAGCCTTCTTTAGGGCCAGATCCACAACTTCAGAATCATGAGGCAACTGAGTGCGCATCAGATCTGGGTCCCCATGGATTCGGTACTGGGAGTCAATCTTCTTGGGGATGTGGGGATTAGTTAAGGGTTTTGTCCAGTTCGCAAGCAATGTCTTTTTTAGGACATGGTGCAAGGGAACAGTGGACGCTTCCTTAGGTGGAGAAGGATAGTCCAGGAGCTCAAACATTTCAGCCCTGGGCTCGTCCTCCACAACCACCGGGAAGGGGATGGCCGTAGACATCTCCCGGACAAAGGAAGCGAAAGAAAGACTCTCAGGAGGAGAAAGCTGTCTTTCAGGAGAGGGAGTGGGATCGGAAGGAAGACCCTCAGACTCCTCGTCAGAGAAATATCTGGGGTCTTCTTCCTCTTCCCACGAGGCCTCACCCTCGGTGTCAGACACAAGTTCACGGACCTGTGTCTGCAACCGTGCCCGACTCGACTCCGTGGAGCCACGTCCACGATGGGGGCGTCGAGAGGTAGACTCCCTCGCCCGCATCGGCGAAGCTCCCTCCGCCGACGTAGTCGGGGAGCCTTCCTGGGAGGCGACGGCAGCCGGCACCGCACGCGGCACCGACGCCGGAGACCTCACCTCGGGCGATGGGCCAGCCGGCGCCACGCTCGACGGTACCGGTGGCGCAAGCACCGCCGGTACCGGAGGGGTAGGGCGCAACAGCTCCCCCAGGATCTCTGGGAGAACGGCCCGGAGGCTCTCGTTCAGAGCGGCTGCGGAGAAAGGCATGGAAGTCGATGCAGGCGTCGACGTCAGAACCTGTTCCGGGCGTGGAGGCTGTTCCGGGCTGTCCAGAGTGGAGCGCATCGACACCTCCTGAACAGAGGGTGAGCGGTCCTCTCGGTGCCGATGCCTACTGGGTGCCGACTCCCTCGGCGACCCAGAGCTCTCGGTACCGACACGGGAAGGGGACCGGTGACGATGCTTCTTCGATTTCTTGGAACGAAGCATGTCACCGGAGCTTCCCGATACCGACGAGGAGGACGTAGAATCCAGCCGTCGCTTCCTCGGGGCCGAGGCCGAAGGAGGTCGGTCTCGGGGGGGCTGTACCGCAGGAGCCCTCAGGGTAGGGGGAGACCCACCCGAAGGCTCACCGCCACCAGCAGGGGAATGGACAGCCCTCACCTGCACTCCCGACGATGCATCACCGTCCGACGACATCAGCAGACGAGGTCCCAGTACCACCGACGTCGATGCAGCTATCCGATGTCTCGGCGCCGATGCAGAGGGCCGATGCCTCGATGCACTCGATGCACTGGCGGCCGAGGATGAAGCTCTGGACGCTGAAGACGTCGATGCACTCGATACCCCCGGTGCCGATGCCGACGAAGAGCCCGAGAACAAAACGTTCCACTGGGCCAATCTCGCTACCTGAGTCCGCCTTTGCAAAAGGGAACACAGACTACAGGCCTGAGGGCGGTGCTCGGCCCCCAGACACTGAAGACACGACACGTGCCTGTCAGTGAGCGAGATAACCCGGGCGCACTGGGTGCACTTCTTGAAGCCGCTGGAAGGCTTCGATGTCATGGGCGGAAAAATCACGCCGGCGAAATCAAAATCCGAAATGACGAAATTGAGCACCAAAACTTTGAGGGAGAAAAATCTCGACCGAGGCCGAAAAGAGGCCTACCCCGACGACGAAAGAAAACTTACCGGGGCAAAGTCTGAAAATACGGGAAGGGGCAAAACGAAACCCGAGGGGGCTTCCGGAGCACTTCCCAACAATTTTTGAAGATTTTCCGAAGAAAAAACAACACGTCGAAGACAAAGGACGCGCGAGGTCGACATTCCAGGGCTCGACACGGCGAAAACACGACCGTACCGAGTGCGGACGAAAGAAGACTGGCCGGCTCGAGCCGGTTTCGGGCGGGAAGACAGCCGCGCAGGGCGCGCGAGGGCTAGCAAAGGACTTTGCTAGTGAAGATTCCGATTGGAGGGGCTGCCGTGGACGTCACCCCATCAGTGAGAACAAGCAGCCTGCTTGTCCTCGGAGAATATGTGTATTACAGATTTAATAATTTATGTTTCATGTTTCGTTAGCCAATTTTTATGTTTAAATGTATTGAGATTATATGGAGAAATTTGACCTTATCTGTTAATTTACTTTCCTTTAGTCCCTCCAGACTGTCCTAGACGGATGGGTTATGCACTCCTACCAAAAGGTGGGTGGAGACTGAGAACTACAGTATTCTTATGGAGCCTAGAAGTTAGCTGTGCAGTCCCTCCCAGAGTCAGTATGAACATGAGAAGCAGAAAGAATTAAACAGAATAAAAAAAACAACAAATCTCCCCTAACCCTTCTCTCCCATGGTTTCAAAATCTCACACAATGCGCAGGAACGCTGAGCTGCCAAGGAAGCAGCTGCTTCAAACAGCAAGAGCAGTCACAAAGAATCTGCTGTTGAAAACGAGCTGTACAACGTCCTCTGGTTCCTTGTCTACTCTCCACAAAGAGAGCTCTGTATCACAAAGATTTTTTTTTTTTGTAACAAAAACACACACCTCCATCCAAAAGGCAGCACTCCCCAGGAAGTACACCGAAACAAATCTCCAAAGGAGATAAAGCAAAGTTACTCACCTGTAGCAGGTGTTCTCTGAGGAAAGCAGGTCATTGGATTCTCACAGTTGAGTGATGTCATCTGATGGATCTCAGTGTGGATGCTGACTAGCGAGATTAACTTAGAATTTTTCTAGCAGTGTCCCACCACACATTTGCTGGCAAACTAAACTCAGTCCCTTGAAGACACCAGCATAGAGCTTAAACAGTGCTATTACAGAGGGGCTGAGTACCTGGGAATAGCAGGCCAAATTTCATCTAGGAGAGGAGAAAGCGGGAGATCAGCCTCAGAATCTGAACCCTGGGGCAATGGAGAGTCCAAGAGGTCCCCCATATCCCCAAAGGAGGAGACCCCCAATGGTCCCTCAGAGGTCCGAAGGCCCTCTCACACACAAAAAGGGGACTCAGATTCTGTGGTTAAAGCCTGCTTAACCAGCAGTGATGCCACAGACAAACAGGGTTCAACCCCAGGGATGATAAAAAGAAACCAGCCGAAATAAATTGGTTCACATTCACACAGTCAATGAGGCTCACTGGTGACCGTCAAAGCTTGCAGTCAGCAGCCATCTGCTAAACCCACAGGGAAAGGGAAATAGGACTTGATATACCGCCTTTCTGTGGTTTTTGCAACTACATTCAAAGCTGTTTACATAGTATACACAGGTACTTACTTTGTACCTGGGGCAATGGAGGGTTAAGAGACTTGCCCAGAGTCACAAAGAGCTGCAATGGGAATCGAACCCACTTATCCAGGATCAAAGTCCGCTGCACTAACCACTAGGCTACTCGAGTCTCAGAACTGCAAGCACAGGCTGACAACTGGGCAAGCAATTTTAACAAGGACTTCTCAACAAGGCTGGAACATTTAAGTTCCCAAGTCAATGCAGATATATCAGTTAAATGTCCTGAGACAGAACTCTGAGAACGTGTAACAAAAATATCATGATTACCAGCTTTTTATTCTTATTCAAACTGGGCACAAGTAACAAGCGAATAGCATTGAAATGTTTCCCCTTTTTGTATTTAGTTATAAAACTGATTAAGGACAAGCATGATACAGATCCTTACTAAAACAGGATAAAGGAGTCCAGACACTGATCTACACTGCAGACATCATACCAGCCTCATGCAGAATCCAGAATTAAAAAAGTGCATTGATGTCACTGAATGAGAGGACTATATTGCTCTGAAAAATTACTTTCAAGAGCAATAAATTTCTCAAATTATTTTCTAACATATAAACTTCATTTTTTTTCAGCACTTCATTGTAATATCATTTCCCCACTAATACTATATGCTCACCAGTACTTGTACTTGAAAACAAATCACTGCAGGTTCCTCTCTCATAGAATCTAGCTTCTGCATGCCACAAGTTTGATTAAAACACTGCATCATTATACCTAACTGCTTGGATACTATTTGGGTGATTCTAAAGAATTTCCATGCTCTGAGTATTATAATTTAAATAATGAAAGATCATAGTTTACCCCCAAGCGCCTCCATACACATGGACTTAGCTAATGAAAAACTAAAAGCCACAATGCTTTTACAATGGCTGACTGCACCACATTTGGAGTGACAGCTGATGCTATGTCTCCACAAAGAGGCTAATTCCTAAGAAGCTTGTCATCCCAAATTCACACACTTAAATCCCTGTTAAACTGTTGTATGAAGCACTCTATTTACCATATAAAGTGCTATGCAAGATCATAACTGCATTATTTGTAAACATATTACCAAAAAAGAAAAAAAAAAAAAAAAGAATACAAAAAGTAGACCCCCCCGCCTTACTACCTTACAATCCCGGGTGGTCTAGTGGTATATTCAGGGCAGGAGTGATCCCCCCAGTCACTCCTGCTTATGTCAGCTCTACTCTCAAAATGTCTGTTGTGATCTCTTGTAGAAGTCTTGCGAGACTGCCACTAGAGATCATGGCAGCCATTTTGAGAGCAGAGCCAACATGGGCAGGATCGACTGGGGATCACTCCTGCCTTGACTACACGCCTACATTGCCAGGGATTGTAAGATAGGCCTGAGGGGAAGGGGAGGGGGCTGAGGAAGAGAAACTACTACTTAACATTTCTAAAACGCTACTAGGGTTACGCAGCGCTGTACAATTTAACATGGAAGGACAGTCCCTGCTCAAGGAGCTTACAATCTAAAAGACAGGTGTACATTCTAAAGACAAGTGTACAATCTAAGAGACAAATGTAGAGTCAATCTGATAGGGCAGATAGATTGGGGGGCATACTATATTTCTCAAAAGGTTAGGTGCCGAATGCAGCATTGAAGAGGTGATTTTTAAGCAGAGATTTGAAGATGGGTAGGGAGGGGGCTTGGCGTAGGGGTTGAGGAAGTTGTTCCAGGCATAGGGTGAGGCAAGGCAGAATGAGCGGAGCCTGGAGTTGGCAGTGGTGGAGAAGGGTACTGAAAGGAGGGATTTGTCCTGCGAGCGGAGGTTACGGCGGGAACATAGGGGGAGATGAGGGTAGAGAGGTAGTGAGGAGCCGCAGACCGGGTGCATTTGTAGGTAAGGAGGAGAAGCTTGAATTGTATGCGGTATCTGATCGGAAGCCAGTGAAGTGACTTGAGCAGAGGGGTGATATGAGTATATCGGTTCTGGCGGAATATAAGACGTGCGGCAGCGTTCTGAACGGATTGGAGGGGGGGACAGATGGCTAAGTGGGAGGCCGGTGAGGAGTAAGTTGCAGTAGTCAAGGCGAGAGGTAATGAGAGCGTGGACGAGAGTTCGAGTGGTGTGCTCAGAGAGGAAAGGGCGAATTTTGCTGATGTTGAAGAGGAAGAAGCGACAGGTCTTGGCAGTCTGTTGGATATGCGCAGAGAAGGAGAGGGAGGAATCGAAGATGACTCCGAGGTTGCGGGCAGATGGGACGGGGAGGATGAGGCTGTTATCAACTGAGATAGAGAGTGGAGGAAGAGGAGAAGTGGGCTTAGGTGGAAAGACGAGGAGCTCGGTTTTGGACATGTTCAGCTTCAGGTGGCGGTTGGACATCCAGGCAGCAATGTCGGATAAGCAGGCCGATACCTTGGCCTGGGTTTCCGCGGTGATGTCTGGTGTGGAGAGATATAGCTGGGTGTCATCAGCATAAAGATGATACTGAAAACCATGAGATGAGATCAGTGAGCCTAGGGAAGAGGTGTAGATTGAGAAGAGAAGGGGTCCAAGGACAGATCCCTGGGGGACTCCAACAGATAGTGGGATGGGAGTGGAGGAAGATCCATGAGAGTGTACCGTGAAGGTGCGGTGGGAGAGATAAGAGGAGAACCAGGAGAGGACAGAGCCTTGGAACCCAAAAGAGGACAGTGTGGCAAGAAGTAAATCATGATTGACAGTGTCAAACGCGGCGGATAGATCGAGGAGGATGAGGATGGAATAGTGGCCTCTGGATTTGGCAAGGAGCAGGTCGTTGCAGACTTTAGAGAGTGCTGTTTCTGTCGAGTGTGAAGGGGGCGAAAACCGGATTGAAGTGGATCGAGGATGGCATGAGAAGAGAGAAAATCAAGGCAGCGGCTGTGAATGGTGCGCTCAAGTATTTTGGAGAGGAAGGGTAGGAGAGAGATGGGGCGGTAGTTGGAGGGGCAGGTAGGGTCAAGTGATGGTTTTTTTAGGAGAGGTGTGACTACGGCGTGCTTGAAGGTGTCAGTGACAGTTGCAGTGGAGAGAGAAAGGTTAAGGACAAAGCACAGGTTTTCGGCTTCCACCAAAAACACAAAGTCAGTTTCGGCCAAAACTAAAACCATGGTCATAGCCTTTTGGCCAAAACCTAGCAGAAAGGATTTTGGGCCAGTTTTGACATCTTAACCAAAACTCAGTCGGCCTCTATGTCTGCTGCAGTAGAAGAAACACTGCACACAAAATGGCCACCGTTCCTGCCAAATACATCAGCTTCTGCAGCTGGGAGCTAGGCCAGGGACCTGAACAACAGCCTGACATTCTCTGCTGGAGGTAGAGGAAATACTAGAGCTTTCCACTGAGCACAGCAGGTTATACTGGTGATGTCACTGAGAAAAGATCAGTTTTTCTACCTTGATCTGCTGGCAGGAAGTGATAACACCCACTTGTCCAGGATGGTACAGACTTGATGCTAAGGAAACGCTGCTTAGTTAAAGAACTCGGACAATCCTAAATACATCCTATATAATAAAAAGCACCTCCAACATTTTGAAGCTGACTCTGTGGCACTGTGGCAGTGTAGGATTCGTAAGTCTGTAGTTCAGCATTTCATCGGCTCTCACTGTCCCTGCCCTCACATCGAGGAAACGGAACGCTGCATAGTTGCCAAGCAAACAAACGCGATGACACAGGAATGAAGAACCAATCAGACAGAACGGAACTTGGAGGAGGGAAGTGGAGTGGATTGAATCTCTAACAAACAATCATATACAGGGAGGTATGAACATCAGTGGAGGCAAGTGCATAGAACGGAAGGGAAGACAAACATTTAATCACTTTGTCATTCACACACATATACAGACATCACACACACACTCACTCAATCACTCTGTGTATCTCTCTTTTACACTGTCACTCTCAGTCTCTCACATGGGCAAATGTATGTTGCATTCTCAGGAGTAAAAAGCTCTTCTAATGTGATTGTTAAACTGATTGAAGGGCCTGAACAAGGAAAACTTTTACCACATTGTAACACAGTTTACACAAAAAATATTGTATATAAAGAAATCTTACACATGTAAACAACAATTATATTCAGAATACAACCGTGGAAACATTAATGGCAGGAACTCATTACATTGCTAGCGCCCGTTTCATTGCGTTAAGAAACCGGCCTTTTTTTACTAGTTATCTAATAAAGTCAGTTCAGGAAAGGCCAGTGTCATGATTTATTACATTATTAATCTTAAATGGAAGCTAAAAAGCTGGCCCCCCTCCCCCCACTCTCAGCACACGATGCCTGCTGTTTTGAATGTTGTTAACTGCTTAGTTACCTGTTTGGGTTCAATTTGCATTATATCAAGTACCAAGAAAATAAATACATTTTTATATATATAATACATACATACACACACACAAGATAACTTTTTTAAGTTACCACCTTATACATACTTTTATTTATATTTTTAATCCACTTGAATGTACACAAAGGTTAACAGGGAAACCACATCTAAGATTATGTAAAAAAATAGATGTAAACCAGGATCAGTGTATGCATGAGATCTTTAAGTAAACTGGGCATAAAGAATCCAGCCCTTATTAGAAGAAACACTCTCATTTTGAATCAGGAGAAAAGTAATGTGAGCAACAGAAGAAAATCAAAAACTATTTCCTTACCGTCCCCTTCATCTACAACTGCCTGGATCACCACTGGGAGAATCCCCTTATCCAAATCAAAATTCAGCTGTTGGGAAAGAACACAAGAAGGTAAGGCTGTTACACCATTCAGAATATTTTATAAGAATTCAGGGTCTACAAGAACTCACACATGATGGGGGCAATGATATGCACTCTAATCTCTCATATATGTTCATTAAGGATAGATGAAAACCCAACCCATTTATTCTCCTCCAGGAGTAGAATTGACTACCACCATAATAAAATAAAGCAGAAGAAATATGCACATCACCATCTGGAACTCCAAACGGTATTACATAGCACTTGTCAAGATACACAGCACCAAGAAAATTACAATGCAACCAGCACAAAATGCTAATCTCCCATTACTCAACCAGCTCAGTCCAGAATGGAATTACTAATCAGTCTGCTTCTGCAGAGTTCTAATAACTATATCAATCAATCAATCAAAATTAGAAGCTGAAGAACACAGCATGAAAAGAGTCTGTGCATTTGTGAATTGCTGCTTTTTCAGCAGAAGCAGCTGAGACACATTATATAATGTGCCAGAGCCTGCACCTCATAACTAACAGCTAAAGATAACAGGTTCAATTACAGCTAATAGAAGAGGTTCTGAAGTGCTCTAATCTACCAAAACACAAAGCTAATTTTCTGCATTAGATATTTTCAAACATTACAAAACTAAAAAAGCAGGCGAATTAATTTTTGACCACATAATTTGCTATTCTGCCTATTAAAGTCTTCCTCAGGCAATGCAACTGTGTGAATCTAACCCCTTTAAAGCACACTGAATGAAACTGTAAAAAGCAGGATTTAGGTGGAATAGCTGAATTTCAAAAAAACCCTTGCATTAGGGAAGATAATGCAAGCAAAAGGAGAATGATCTGCTTGAATCAAGGTGATTAAAAATAGGGATAAAGGGACTAACATTTGGAAATTAGACAGACCCACTGTAGAAGAAAAAAGCATAGATGCAAAGGAAGAGGGCAGCAGAGACAGACAGGAAAAACTGCTACCAGAAACTCTTGGGGTAGGGAAAGGGGATGGGACTTGATATACCACCTTTCTATGGTTACAATCAAAGTGGTTTACATATTATTTACAGGTATTTATTTTGTACCTGGGGCAATGGAGGGTTAAGTGACTTGCCCAGAGTCACAAGGAGCTGTAATGGGAATTGAACCCAGTCCCCCAGGCCACTGCGCTAACCATTAGGCTACTCCTCCTCCTTTTATAATTTTGTGCAGAAGCGTTGGGAAGCAAGTTTGGATTTTTAGCTCATTCTTTTTTCAGTAGTAGCTTACAGGAAGGTTAAGCAACTTGCCTAAGATCACAAAGAATGGAAGTGGGATCTGAGGCTGGCTTCTGTGGTTCTCCCCTCACTACCCTGACCATTAGGCTACCTTTCCACTCTGCAAACAACATACTCTGCAGAATTTTAAATATTTTTATATTGCATCATAAATGATTGCTCATATATGCTTTTTTGTTGTTGTTTCTGTTACAGGATATACCAGATGTACTATAAGGCCTACCTTTCCCTCAGAGCTGTCATTAGGGGGTCTGTAAACAGAGCACTTGCCCTGGGCCTCCATGCTAGAAGGGGCCCCAAGCCTGCCCAAAACCAAAGGCAGAACAGCCTTATGGCAGACTTTGGGGATCCCTTACAGATCTCTGCCCTGGGTCTGTGTAACACTGCCCCCATCCCAACCTCGACAAGATACTTTAACATGCTCTCATGTTCCTCTCCTCTTAGATGCACACATTGAAGCCACATAAAAATTATTAGTTATTTTAGCATCCTTCAATAGAGGAAATGGAGACATGACAAACTGAATATGAAATGCTGCAACAAAGCAGTTAAAATAAAGCAGTAGAAAATTCAGACAAGAATCACTTAGACTCTACTGACGTAAATGTAGGCACAATGTGTTAAACAAGCAAAGAAAGTGTGGTGACAAGTTTAAAATTGGTATTAGGAGTTCAAAGAAACTGTGAAACACAGATATTGGCTGCATAAGGATTATTTCAAAGGGATTAATTGCTGTGGCTCTTCCTTTGGAATCTGTTGCTGTTCTAGGACATTAGTTTTGCTTTAGGTTCTGAAATGATGTCCAGTAGTAGTAGAGGCTTTAGTATATCAGAACATCAAGTACCGTTTCCCAAGCCCAAGGATTTCTTTTTTTTTTTAAAGAGGAAACATTTATTGCAAACTGAGAAGCAAAGAAATTCACAAATCAATTTTATTTATTCAGTTATTTGATATACCACCATTCAAGACAAGCCATCAAAGTGGTGTACAATACCAGCTATATTACAACAGAACAATACAAACCAACAAGAGAAGGGAGAGCGACATGACTAGAAAAGGCCTGACAGAAAAGCATATACCGTATTTTTCGGACTATAAGACGCACCGGACCATAAGACGCACCTAGGTTTTAGAGGAGGGAAATAGGAAAAAAAAAATTTTCCTTTTTCCCTCCTCTAAAACCTAGGTGCTCCGGTGCGTCTTGTCCGAATCCCTCCCTCCGAGTTCGGGATCGCCCTCCCCCCGGCCCTGTCACCACTTCTCCCTACTCACGTCACGCGATCTTCCCTGGTGGTCTAGTGACGTCGGGGCAGGAAAGAGCCCCCTCTTTCCTGCCCAGCGCGCTGCTTTCCATCCTCCTGTATGCAGCCTGATGGTCTTGGCGAGATTCAAAATGGCCGCCGAGACTTCAATTCTCGGCTGTCATTTTGAATCTCGCAGAGACCGTCAGGCTGCATACAGGAGGATGGAGAGCAGCGCGCTGAGCAGGAAAGAGGGGGCTCTTTCCTGCCCCGACATCACTAGACCACCAGGGAAGATCGCGTGACGTGAGTAGGGAGAAGTGGTGACAGGGCCGGGGGGAGGGCGATCCCGAACTCGGAGGGCGGGCGGCCAGCCAGCCAGCCAGCCAAATCTACCTTCGGACTATAAGACGCACCCCCCATTTTCCTCCCAAATTTTGGGGGAAAAAAGTGCGTCTTATAGTCCGAAAAATACGGTATTTAAGGATAATTTAAAATTTTTTATGGGAGCTCTCTAACTAGAGATCAACTGGAAACACATTCCAGAGTGATAGGGCCAAGCAACTAAAGGCATTACTCCAAGAAGAATGTAGCCTTAATTTAGCCAAGGAGAAGAATAAGAAGATAAGAATAGTTATACTGGGTCAGACCAATGGTCCATTCAGCACAATATTCTGTATCCAACAGTGGCCAATTCAGGTCACAAGCACCTGGCAGAAACCCAAATAGTAGCAACATTCCATGCTACCAATCCAGGGCAAGAAGGACTTCTCTGTGACTCTCAATAGTATATGGACTTTTCCTCCAGGAACTTGTCCAAACCTTCTTTAAACCCAGATACTCTAACTGTTCTTACCACATCCTCCAGCTGCGAGTTCCAGAGCTTAACAATTCATTTTGTGAAAAAAATATTTCCTCCTGTTTTAAAAGTATTTCCATGTAACTTCATTGAGTGTTCCCTAGTCTTTGTACACTTTCAAAAGAATAAAAAATTGATTCACTTTTACCTGTTCTACACCACTGAGGATTTTATAGACTTCAATCATATCCCCCCCCCGGCTGTCTCTTTTCTATGCTGAAGAGCCCTAACCTCTTTAGCCTTTCCTCATATGAGAGGAGTTCTACCCCCTTTATCATTTTGGCTGCTCTTCTTTGAACCTTTTCTAATTCCAATATATCTTTTCTGAGATGCAGTAACCAAAATGGAATACAATACTCAAGGTGAGGCCACACCATGAAGTGATACAGAGGCATTATAGTATTATTGGTCTTATTTACATTCCCTTCAAACACAAATGAAATCAAGCTCGGTTTGAACACCATGGACTCATAAGCAAATTCATTCCAACTGAAACTGAATACCGAAAAACTTCACTGCCTCATCCTCTCATCACCACACAATAAGTACAAACCCACAGCCATAAACACCCCAGACCACACCCTCCCTATCTCAGACACCCTAAAAATACTCAGCGTCATAATCGATCGCAACCTTACTCTTGAAAGCCAAGTAAACTCCATAACAAAGAAAATGTTCTACTCACTGTGGAAACTTAAACTTATAAAACCTTTCTTCCCGAGGGAAATATTTCACAATATAATACAATCAATGGTACTAAGCCATGCAGACTATTGTAACGGAATCTACGTGGGATGTAAGGATCAACTCATAAAGAAACTCCAGACTGCCCAAAACACAGCAGCCAGGCTGATATTCGGTAAAACACGATTTGAAAGTGCCAAACCCCTCCAAGAAAAAATGCATTGGCTCCCAATCAAAGAAAGTATCACCTTCAAAATATGCACCCTGGTCCACAAAATTCTACGGCGAAGTCCCAAGCTACATGACAGACCTCATAGATCTACCAACCAGAAACAGATCCGGATCATCACGATCACACCTAAACCTTCACTACCCAAACTGCAAAGGACTCAAATACAAAGCAACCTATGCATCCAGCTTCTCCTATATAAGCACACAACTATGGAGCGAACTGCCAAAAGCCGTGAAAATACATGACCATTTAAATTTCAGGAAATCACTAAAAAACAACCTGCTCAAAAAGGCATACCCTACTGACCCAACTTAAATGCCTAAACTCTGCAACACAGCAAAACCAAAGAGCGTATTGAACACTATAGAACCTTCCTCTCTTCAACCCCATAAAAACTGAAACACAAGTACCTTATTCTATCACTACATCACCTTGTATCTGTCTCCCTACCGGACTTGGCGAACGCCTTCACGGTATTATGTAAGCCACACTGAGCCTGCAAATAGGTGGGAAAATGTGGGATACAAATGTAATAATAAATTTTACCATCCCTTTCTTAATAATTCCTAGCATCCTGTTTTCTATTTTAGCTACCACCACACACTCGGCAGATTTCAGCATATTGTCTACAATGACACAAGATCTTTTTCTTGGGGGCTAACTCCCAAGGTGGACACTAGCATAAGGTAACTAATCTGGATTATTCTTCCCAATGTGCATCACTTTGCATTTATCCACATTAAATTTCATCTGCCATTCTACAATTTTTCACAGTCCGCAGCAGTGGGATTTGAACCGGAAAACCAGATGGAAGTTGGTGTAATAATGTAAATGTTTGGGTAAACTGCACTCCCAGTCCCTGTTACTTTCCTGATGAGAAATGAGCTGGGATTTTGGTGATGTCTCTCCACTCCCCCCCACCCCATTTCGTAAGAGATAGAAGTAAGCAAAATGGTTTCCATATAGGAAATTATTTCTTAGTTAGAAACTTTCTTTAAAGCAGTTCTTCTCAATCTAGTCCTCAGGACACATTCCAGGTCATTCCTGGTGGGAGGAATCATGGAGGGGTTTCATAAAGTTCTAAATAGTGCTCACGGTATAATTCATCCTTTGAAATCTAATTTTATATAGTATCACACTAGGTTTAATGCTATTATCCCTTCCAAGCCAACACAATATTTGGGTACTGCATATACTGCTCATGCTATCCACACTACTCTCGCCTTTAAGTCAAAGAGACACACAGAAACACCGCCATGCACATATGTAGAGAGAGAGGAAAGAATTCCATTAAGAATATGCTGCATGTTTTCCCACATCCTTTCTTTTAAGCTGTCTTATAAACCATCAAAGGAACAAGTTCATAATTTTGGACTCTTCTCACTTGGAAACGTTTCTAAATGATAAATGTAACAGCTTAAATTGAATTTCCTTTTATATTCCATTTTCTGCCCCCCCCCCCCCCCCCCCCAATGTTAGGAATCCTTTTTTATTAGTCTTTTCAATGCAACAGATGTTGGAAAACTATGCATAAGGTGTTGAGAATGTGATCAAATTTGGCAAGGGAAAACTAGTGAAAATGCTTACTGAGTTCAAAAATGAAACAGATTGGACTACTGTTTCCAGAAAAATAGGCTCCCCCAAAAAATGGCCCAATGCACTTCTATGGAAGAAGCAGTTCCAGCTTCTGCAGTACAGAAATTGACACACTGAAAGTTAATAAATTGTTCCTTAAACTGCATCTCCTTTCTTTTCTACTCTCCCAGTTATAGACACACACATACACAGAGGCAACAGGAATCTCTGCCGAATCCGTGCCAGCTCTTCTCCTCGAATGCAGCAGTTCCAGTCTGCTTGTTGTTACTGCCTACCGGAAGTTGTCACTGTTCGTATCCTTTATTACCCTACTGCCTAGCAGTGCACGATAGGTGTGCTCCTTTTGCGCATTTTCTTTTACATCATAGGTAAGTTTTTATTCTACGAGGAGTCCTTTTTCTCTATCTTGATTTTTACCCTTTTCTCCATGACTCTGGTATCATTCCGGTCTTCTGGGGACACCAACCCCAGATAACACTGATTGTTTCCTCCACAACTGATAAGGCAACTACTCTGTATCCCTCTCGCCACCATGTCTCCTCTCTCCTGTGCCCTCCCCATTCCTCCCCTTCAGCTAGGAACGGTAAGTTGCCACTCCATTCACAGAAAACATTTTAAAATTTGTGATCTAATTTTAGAACACTGGTTAAATATTCTATACTTAACAAAAACTTGCCTCACTGAATCCGATGCAGCCTCTCTCAATCAAGTTGCACCTTCAGGTTATAAATATCTTTACCATAATCGTTCAACTCATCAAGGAGGAGGTTTAGCAGTTATTTATTCCTCTAAAATTAATCTCTCAGTTTGACATTTTTTTCAGCCCCCTATTGAGGAACTTCAATTTCATCTACCTAATTCTTCTTCCTTAGACTTCTTGCTCATTTATCATCCCTCTCCTCTGTCTGCTGCCTCTATTAGTTCTCTCCATACATTGTTAATCAATGACTGCCAAACTAACGCACATCCTATCATTTTAGGAGACTCCAATGTCCACATTGATGATATTAATTTCCTTAATTCAACGGACCTTTTGACTCTTATTTCAACTTAACTCTGCATTTGTTCAGTCCTACACATCGAACCAGCCATATAGATCTAGTCTTACTGCTAACTGCTGATGCCCATAACTTACTTCCCATTCATTCTTTACCTTGGATGGATCATTTCTTGATCTTGACTAATCTTTCTTTTTCTTCCTCTATATCTGCTTCCTCAGTCAAAACAACCTATTCTAGATATTTCTCTAAGCTTATGGCACTTTCTCTATCTGAGGCTCTTTCTTTGGATCTTTCTTCTTTTTATATTTTATCATTGGAATATCAAATTACATAATGGAATCTCCATCTTAATACAACTTATAATTCCAATAGCTCCTTTGACACCCCGTACCATCTCTTCCTCTAACCGTCATTCTGAACCATGGTTCGCACCTAACGTTCGGCTTCACAAACCTCAACTACGTCAGGGCGAGAGAAAATGGCTGTTTAGCTACAAGATCTTTCCTTATGATCCACTGCTTCTTCCTATAAACAGGCCATACTCACTGCTAAAAAAAATTATTCGGCCAAAATTACCAGTGCTTCTAATACAACAATACTATATAAAAACCTAAAGATATTAACTATATTTAAGACTCCTACTTGCTCCATAATCTCATTCCTTTTGCTCAGTCACTAGCAACGCACTTTCAATCTAAAATAACAAATCTGCGCAGTAATACAGATGCTAGTACTCAATCGACATCTCATCCATCCCTATCTATTCCAACTTTTGATCATAACCTTTCATTGCCTTATAGTACTCTGTCAGAGTTTCATGTTCCCTCATCTGCTGAACTCACAAGGACCATTTCACAAATTGCCTTATAGTACTCTGTCAGAGTTTCATGTTCCCTCATCTGCTGAACTCACAAGGACCATTTCACAAATGTGACCCACTACTACTCCTTCTGGATCCATTGCCCTCATCTTTATTGAAAATGTTTTAGTTAGTTCTTCTTCCTTTCTTACAGAGTGGAAATCAGCCATTATCTATCCAAAACTTAAAGATGCCAAACTTCCCTCCAGTGATCCTACTAATTATAGGCCCATAGCCAATTTGTCTTTTCTTATCAAGATCACTGAATCTATTGTTCATATACAACTCACACATTTCGTTTCCAAAATCAACATCCCAATCAAACTAGTTTCCGTCATCACCATAGCATTGAAACAGCTTTATTAGGTCTTACTAATCTTATGTTACTTTTTGGATAAATCCTGTACAGTATTTCTATCCTTGGATCTCTCTGTGGCTTTTGATTTAATTGACCACACCCTCTTACTTAACTGTTTATGTTCTATAGGTATCATTGACTATTTTTGTTTTTCTTCATGCTTGCAAAATAGGCAATACACTGTTCATTCTCAGAGTACTCAGTCTAAATCTTGTCAATCTATAGCAGGTGTTCCAAGGTTCCACACTCTCCACTACTCTTCAATATTTTTTTAGCCCTGCTTCTTACTCTTGCTGAATCCATTGATTTCACGTTCGTATATGCTGACATTCAACTAATTTGCCCAACTGACCTTTCTAATCAGCAGAACATAGTTACAATTAATGTTAAACTCAGTCTCATTACTTCATGGCTTATTGATAATAAACTGGCTCTTAACCCACAGAAATTTAAAGTTCTACTCTTCTCCCCCTTTGACCACATTCCTCTTTCATCACCAATTCTTCTCAATGGCTTTCCAGTTTCTCAAGTTCATTCTACACGCTTACTCAGATTTATACTGGATTCCATTCTTACTTTTCAAGACCAGATCTCAAAAATGCAACGATCTTTTTACAAATGTGTCTTCTTAGATCTATCCAATCCCTGCTGTAGCCCCCCACTTAACACTTTGATACATTCTCTAGTCATTTCTCAAATAGATTACTGTAATTCTCTTTATGAAGGAATCTGGATCAAAGATTGTCAACGGCTACAATTAGTTCAAAACACTATTATTAGAGTCATTTTTCACTTTAAAAAATATGATCATATAACCCCTCATCTAACGCCTCATGGCTTCCTATTTCCCATAGAATTACTTTTAATATCTTACTGCTCATTTTTAAGATGCTTGCGGTACCGGAACCCCATTACCTTCTGCGGTATCTCACTCCCTATTCCATGACTCAGCTGCTTAGATCAGAACTTAATATCCTCAATATACCCTCCTCTAGAGAAATAACTCATGAACATAGCAGGCACACAATGTTTTCAGTCCAAGGCCCTAAATTATGAAACTCCCTGACACCCTCTAAGACAGATTTCCTCACCGCCCCTCTTTAAAGCGGAGCTAAAAACCTTTCTTTTCGGGGATGCCTACTCTTAATTGCTCCATTTTTTGGTTTCAGTTAGGTAACAGTTGCCTCCCTTTTACCCTCTTGCTTTTACCTTCTCCCCATCTTTCCTATTTTAAATTGTAGTTCCTACCATTATCCAGCTGTATCCAATTTGTTATAGTTTGTTTTTATTCAACTCTTTTCTATTTTTACATTGTAAACCACCCAGATAGTTTCACTGTTGGGCAGGATAGAAAATGTTGAAATCAACATGAAACTTGTGCTCTACTCACTCCCCCTGCTCTCTATGCTAACACACCCCTACCCTAATGAGCTGCCTCTTAGTAGTTCAGATGTGTATTTCACTTTGTTTGTTGTAAATTCTATTGTGAAACCTATTGCCTGAACCACATAGCTTTCTTAATAGTTGCTGTGAGATAGATTTCAAAGGTTGGATTTTACAATTTAACCACAGGATGCCACTATCTCACAGCAACTATGGTCTTTATTCACTACACAATTCAGGTATTATATGTGTATATAATACCTGAATTGTATAGTGAATAAAGACCATGCTTTGGGATGGACTGGTCTGCTCTTCATTTTTCCACAGAAAAAATGCATAGGCAAATATGAGAGGCTTGGGGGAGGCTAAGCCTGCTTAAAACCTAGACTGGCAAACAGGAACAGGAGCAGGATCATTCAATTCTGATAGTTTAGGCTGAAAACAGGGCAGGCACTAGGACGGTGACTGAACCAGGAAGTCAGAGAAACTCTGTAGTTAATTCCTCACTTAACAACAAACATAACAACATCTGGACTTTATTTATGCTTGATATACCGCCTTTGCTGGTGAGCAGTTCAAAGTGGTGTACAAAAAAATATAAAAATATATCCACCAAAAAAAAAAAAAGAAAGAAAGAAAAGGAAATACAATCTTGGATAGGCCAGATGCTTAAGACAAGATTCAATTTACACAGACACAACATGAAAAAAGCTGGTGCCAGTCAGATTCCCACCCCTGTGGGCCAACACTTTACAGGACCAGGACACTACACCAGTGATTTCACAGTAAGAATCCTGAAGGGTAACTTTAAAACAATACACGAACGTAAAACCTTTGAAGTCAGAATGATTGAATATTTTGACACCCAACAGACAGGACTTAACAAGGATCTAGGTTTTCTAGCCCATTATAAACCATAAAGTTGTATTTCTCTGTTTAGCACTCTCCTCTCACCTACCCACACCCATCCTGTTAAACTATCAATGAAATGAAATGCTTTGATGTACTCATGCATACCTCCTATCCATCCCCACCTTGCTAGACTGTCATTGAAATGCTTTGATGCTTCACTTATATATACTATCAACTAACACATTTGCTTATTTCCGATCTGACGAAGAAGGGCAACCTTCGAAAGCTAATCGAGAAATGTATTATGTCCAATAGAAAAGGTATCATCTTATTTTCTTTTCCATGTTTTATTTTGTTTGATTTCTATTGATAACCTTTAAGAGTGGACTAACACGGCTACCACACCACTCTACTTAATCTTGGATAGGAAACAGTAGATACCAACACAAATACTATCCACAATGCAGCATTGTATTATATATCCCGCTTACACCTTGAAGTTCAAAGCGGATAACAGTAACATCAAGAGCCAGAACAATCCTCTGTGAGGACAGTAAAAAAAAAAAAAAAAAAAAAAAAGACAATTATGGTTAAAAATCTTTTTGTAGTACAAATTTCTGAAGAGCAGAGTCTTAATATTCTTCCTAAACGACAGATGAGATAACCAAAATGTACCAGCAAACTGTTTCCAATGACTGATGGCTTGAAATGAATGTCTAGTCTTGGCCTGCAGAATGAACCAATCCGTGAACAGAGGAAGAGAAACAACAATAAATGCAGAATGCCAGTGAGTGAGAGTGGGTATACAGCAGTGCAAGGAATTAAAGTCCAGGACAGTCTAGGGTAGGAAAAATGAGGTTGATCAAACTACAGCTGAGCAGGGTAGCTTATCAGCTCAGCTTCTGCTGCTGTTACTTTTCCTCAGTCATAGTAATAGAGGCTGAGTACCAGCAACCTCCCCCCTTCCTCCTCAAGACTTGTGACAGTTTCCCGGAATGGGAGATGCTGCCTCTGAAGACAAAGAAACCTCTGCGCTGGGCAGGATTGTTTTGTTAAGGAAGCAGCAAGGGCATCAGGGTCTGTGCAGATTTGTTGTTGTGTCATAAAGACATGTAAACAATCTAGATGGCTTTTATGTTGGAATGGTTGTCAAAGAGGTTAACACAGTGATTCTGTAATATAGGGTTCGCATACTAGTCTTTTCTCTACCACTATTCTCTCTGTTTGGTTCCTTTCCACTTATAGGTTGGAGGGTGGGCACAAAAGCAGATGGTCTCACTTGTTCCCAATTCCACAATGCTTCAGCAGCCAAATATGAAAGATACAATTAACCCTGCTCATGCCTAGCTTTTCTCCCCCTTTATTGGGCACCAGAATTTGCACTTCATCTTACAATGGTGGCCCACACACACATCCTGAGTTCTAAATCACTGTTCTAGGGGCACAAAGGGATTTCACCTCAATGCACAGTCACTCTCAAGCCTCACTTCTGAATAGGCCTACAAGGGCATTTACTTATCTCCAGTCCAGAGAGGTTTTACAAAAAACAACAACAAAAAAACTAAAAACAAAAACAAGGCTAATTCATATCAGAGGCTACTGAACCACTGCCTACGCATCCCGACGTTTCAGTTTGAGTTATACCTTTTTACAGGTGAAACCCATATGCAACATATTATATAATCAAAAAAGAATATAATGCTATAATTTATTTTGTATTATACAATCATAAAAATAGAAGTGACATTATCTGCAAACAATACAATGATCTAGAGGTGAAAAGCCCTGACACAGCTAAGATCCAATCATCTTAAACTGTTTATTGAATTTTGGGATCTGGCAGATCCTCTTCTCTGCTCTTCCAGCTCAGTCAAAACTAGTGCTGGGATCCTGCCACTATGAAGCTTCAATCACAACTACCCAGGGGTTCTTCCTCCCCCATTATTTTAAATAGAGTTTTCTACAGTTCTAGAGCCCTATATCATGGGCTATAAACCTAGCCACCAGGTATTGTCTTAATGACCAACTGCCCTTCCCCTCTTTGCATGTGTTGCATGGAAGCATCTTTCTCAAGCTGATTGCAGAGCATCCCCTACCAAAACATTTTCACTATAGCCACAATAAATATGGATATGAGCACACAATTTTGGAACGCGCTGCCACACAACCTGAGAACAATCTATGAACTAACCAATTTCCGCAGACTACTGAAGACCCATCTCTTTAACAAGACATACCACAAACATCAACACATATGAACTCCCTCACATATATCCAGAATTGTTTCATAATGCTTTCTTGTCCTATTACAATCGTGTTCTAACTTTACCATGTAATCCAAAATCCTTCTGTAATAGCAAATGTTTATTCTCTTCTTATTTCCATTACTCATGATGTATTGTAAGCCACATTGAGCCTGCAAAGAGGTGGGAAAATGTGGGATACAAATGCAATAAATAAATAAATAAACTGCCTCCACCACATGCAAAGCTACATCCAGCATAATTTTTGTGGCTGGCCTGGAAATCAGACTGGTCAGCGAGCATTCAAGACCCAGCTTAGACACTGATGTGGAAGACTTCATCCAAGAACAAAGTCAGGAGGCCTCCACATGACAGCACAAAGTGCTGTTACTAGCCTGGTCATTTCATTTCTTGGCACATATATTAACTATCCTTTCGGCTACTTGCCAGATTCTGCTTGCAATATCCATAGCTAATCACAATCCATCTCACAGTATATAAGGGCGACGTTAAAGACGGCTAGGTTAATTACTAATTACCTCATCATCCTTCCACTCTGAGAAATCAATCTTGAAGGAAGGCAGGGAGAACTGCTGGTTCACACCTCTTTTATAATGAACAGTCTCGGATTGGAAAGACGGATTCTTTGTGTTGTACCTGAAGAAAGCAAGCAAAGCATGCTGTAAGCAATAGCTGCAATGTATTTGGCTGCAAAACAAAACATTCATGTCTCTCTTTCAGGAAATGCACATGGAAGCACAAAGTCATAGAGAAAGACATCTGATCTCCATGAATAGCCAAAAGGCAAAGAATGAAAGAGGAACCAATGAAAGACTGGGTTTTGCTTTTTTGGTTTAAGAGATTATGCTAAGTTTTTCTTTTTTTGCCCTTAGTATATATGATGCTTGCTGTATTTTCAAATCACCAGTATAACACAGAGGGCCTGTGATCAAAGAACTGAAGCAGAACAATCTCTAGTGTCATCAGTTCCACAGCCAGAGCAGAGAGAAAACCTCCAACCCCAGCCCTCACTTCCCACTGCTCTGACTTATAGTCACTTGCAAACAGCACCTTCTTTTGTATAGAATCAACCTTCTGTGGAGTCAAAAAAACCTATTGCATTTATTTACCCGTAAGCAGAGGTACTATGTAGGAAAAAGGGGGGGGGGGGGGGGGTCAAACTACTGCTTTTTTCAAGTATCCTTAAATTTTTACCTAGAAGACATGACCTCCCTCTTTGCTTACAGATATTTTCTTTCAAGCATAAAACATATATACTGTAAATAATACTGCATCTGAGTAGAGGAGCACTGTAATGGTTATGTAATGGTTACAGCAGCAGACTTGGTTTGTAACCTGCGCTCCTCACCCGGGACAGGAAAACACCTATTATACATAAATCTAGTCCACCATCAGTACTCCTGAAAAGGAATGAGATAAATCCAAAATTAACATTCTGTGAACTCAGAAAATAGGGTTAAAGAACTAACAACTGAGGCACCATTAATCCAAACCAGGATTCCATTTATGGCTTCCAGACACTGGAATCTTCACTGTCCTCATGAAAGGTACCAAATCCCAAGCCATACTGAATGACACCTACAGTCATCCAGGGTTCCTAGTATTTAAACTACTTCTCAAATATCCTTTTGCTTTTTCACTCTTTTAGCTTCTGCAGACAGTACATTAACCTGCTGCATTTTTCTATGTCACAACAGTTATGAGACATTTCAAGCCAGGACATTTGAAGAATCAAAACATACTAATTTATTTGCTCTTTATATAACCACTTCATGCTCTTCTGATGTCTCCTTTATGCAGGATAACAGTCACTGTTCATGCCTCATGCTTTCTGTCTCTATGGTAACAGCTGTTTCCATGGCTGCTGCTGCACTTGTTGCCCTGTGGGTGCTCTCTGATCTCAATGTGTTGCAGGAGCTTGTATTTTTTTTTTTTAATAGTTAATGATCAAACAGGGCAGCAAACTGTTTCTAGTTAAATCCAGAATCAGAATATCTCATGTAAGTAAGTAGTTCAAACTAGATACTTGGATAAAATATCAACACCTTTTACCTGTAACCAAGTCACAAGTACACTAGTTAGGTTAACTAAGAGGGCACAAGTTAGAATGGCACTTGGAAGGATGGCTGCATTTGTGGGGGCAGGGTACACATGAAGTAACTGTATAACTTGTATGTACAATAATTTAACAGTATAGTAATGTAATAATGTGTCATCGAGCCTCAATCATGGTACTCCAGTCAAGCAGATCTCAAATACACATCCATTATTTTGCATGCGTGTAATAGGTAACCAGAAGGGAGTGGACAACGTAAGAACGGATCTAATTTCTCTAGAAGTGTGAGGTACTTTTGGGAATCTGCTCACAGATTGCCAAGGCAATAAACAAACCGGTTCCCCATAACTCTAAACTTGTTTTATTGGGATTGTTGGAGAACTCAGAGTTTACTGACAACCACACTGGGTTAATATCAACTTCTTCTAGCTATTTGGTATTTGTAAATGAAGGAGTGGAACGCCGGTACTACCTGAATACTACTGAGCAACAGGACAACCTCATGTTTTGTGCCTACTGATGGACTTTTACTTATGCACTCTACCTCTGCTTTTGGCTGTTTGGCCACACCTTATTACTGCACTGGACATTTGTGCCTTATCCAGTTTTACTGTTTACTAACAAGACAAGTTTGCTGTTTACTAATGTGCAGACAGAATGCAGGGCTATTAGATATATATCTTGTAACAGTAGTTTGCAAGGCCTATACAAGACCAGCTTGCACGTAGCAACGCCATCTGAATAGGCGACCTTGGAGGGTGCTGACACCCCCCCTGCATTCCTGAGCCGCACCTTATCTCCTGTGCTAGAAAGGAGTATTGTGTGTACAGAATAAGCTGCTAAGTTTCGTTTTTCTTGCCAGTATCATTTCAGTGTTATGACGTGTGTACGTACTGGGACTACAATTTTGTACTGTAAGAACTACAAATGTTTACTGCGCATGATAGTTGTGACGTGTAAGGGGCCAAATGCGCAGGCCCAGAAGGGAAGTATAAATGTAAGTGTCAGATGATTTATGACACACAGTGTCCCGAGGCTACTCGGTGCTGTTCACTTGCTAGCAATAAAGTTGCCTTGTTTGGAACCAAAATTTGCCTTTCGTCTCCTGATTTCCCACCTGTTTCATTGGCGACCCAGATGGGACAGAAGTAGAAAGGGGAATCGGATTATATTCTTCCCCTCCCCCACTGCAGTCGGATCGGGTCATCGATTCCCACCCGAGGAGGTGGTGAGTGGCCACCGCTGATTTCAGCGTCCATCTCCCGGAGGAGGGCCGATCCACTCCGCCTGACTGTAGAGGGGGCTGTGTGGTTCCGACAAGGCACCTTTTTCCATTTCAGGGAGAAGCGCACGACGGCGCGGCCTGCGACCCCGGCGGACAGGCGAGTATACTCTACGTAGTGACCGGCCCAGTAAGGACCGAAGAAGAGGCGTGATCACCCTCTTTTAGCCAGTGACTAATACGGACTATTGGTATCCGACTAGGTCCCGAAACTCACTAGGCTCCGGCGACGAAACCGAGCGGCGAACGAACGAGGGGGGGTTTCTTGTGGCGTATGAAAGTGTGTGAGTGGGCTTGCAGTTCCAGGCCGGGCGACCGCGTCCTGGTCAGGCCGAGTGTTGACCCTTCTGTGTCTGGTGGAACGAGACCCCTTACTCCTCCACCTCCCTTTTCCCCCTTTGTCCGTCACCTGTCCTTTGGCACTCAGGTTAGGATGGGCGGGGGTGGGTCTTCACCGTTAGATTTAATGACGGAACACTTCAGCGAAGTGTTCGACCTAGATAAATGTAGCAGGGCCGGGATGATACAGAGATGTCAATTTATGTGGCCAGGGCTAGGAATTGCTGGATGGCCCCCGGAAGGGTCATTCGAGTATGAGAAAGTGGCGGCGGTCATGAATATTGTTATAATTGAGGGGAACCCAGGCTGTCCAGAGGACATTCCATACATAGAAGCGTGGTTGGATGTAGTCCGGGATCCGCCGGCCTGGGCCCAACGGAAGGTAGAAAAGGCCGCCCTCATGTTGGTAAAGCAGAGAAAAGGCCGGAAAACCAAACTTAGAACCCTGCCGACCCACGCCTTCGCTCTCCAAAGCTCGGCAACCGCTGCCGTCCCGAAGGCCGCAGGGACCGCCCCCATACGGCCTACCGCCCCTAGCACTGAAGCCACTGAGACCACGCCCCCTGCTACCAGGGTGAAAGCAGGAACTACGCCCAGTACTACCAACACACTTTCTAGGAAAAAACCCCCAAAGAAAACCGCAGGGAAAGTTCAGGGTTTGGCCGAGAAGAAGCTTCCAAAAGCCCCGATACTTGCTACGGCGGAAGCATACGAAGACGACATCGCGCCGCCGCCCTATGCTCCTATGTACCCTGACCTTACGGGCCTAGCAGAAGGCCCCGCTGATGCCGGGACTTCCGGGTCAGAGTCGGATGCCGGGGAGACGTCCCGCCCAGCCTCACCTGAGTCACCTGGCCCCGCAACCACACGGAAGAGTAAACGGGTTGTGAAGAACATTACTCGGTTCCCCCAATCGAGTCCGCAACAGGCCCTTCCGTCCAGCCGAAAAGAGGGAACCTCCCACTTATTCCCAGTTCGACAGTCCACCACCTATACCCCTAACCCGGCGGAAGGGGGGGGCCAGCCCATCGAATCAACCGTCTATAGCCACGTTCCCTTCTCAAGCGCCGATTTGTATAACTGGAAATTCCATGGGCCGTCCTACGACCAGAAACCCGAGCAGCTGATACAGCTGGTGGAAGGTATTATATACAGTTATAATCCAACGTGGGCAGACCTTAGGCAGTTGAGCGCCCACATCCTGACCTCTGAAGAACGCCGCCTTTTACAACAAAATATGGAGCAAGCCATTCGGGATGCGAATCCGGCCCATGCCAATTTACAGAACCTACTAGAAACGGAGGCACCCATCGCTGCCCCCACGTGGGATTACCGAACCGCCGAAGGCCAAACCTTTATCCGCCGATACCAACAGGCGTACCTGGCCGCCTTAAAGAAGGGGAAGCAGAAGGTTACCAACATGGGAAAAATCCACAGTGTAGTCCAACAAAAGGAGGAGAGTCCAGGGGACTTCCTTGAACGACTTATGGAAGCATTTAGGAGGCACAGCCCGATAAATCCCGAGGACCCTAAGAACCTCCCAACCGTGGTTATGAGTTTTGTTAGCCAGTCAGCACCGGATATACGAAGAAAGCTACAGAGAACGGAGGGGTTCGAAGGGATGAGCCTAAGCCAACTGAAAGCTATAGCTGATCGTGTATTCGGATATCGAGACCAGGAGGAGAAGGTGGAGGCCCGGAAGGAATCGACCAGACGGATGCGGGAGAAGGCAGATGTGTTGGCCACGGTGCTGGAAGAACGAATGAGGTCTAGACCAAAGGGGAGGGGCAGGAGAACAAGAGGAACGCGGTCCCCCATAGGGCGTAACCAGTGTGCAAATTGCCGACAAGAAGGACACTGGTGGGCTGATTGTCCAGAGGAGATACGGGACAACCCGAGAGAAGAGGAATCATGGGACCGGCAGAGAGAGGAGGAGACCGGCGACCGCACGGGGGCCCCTAGGCGAGGCCGTGTAAGGGGCCGAAGAGAGAGAGGACGGGATGACCGGAGGGAATGGCAGATGGCTGTGGACGCTACCCGAGACGGCACAGCATGAAGAAACCGGGAGGGCAAAGTCCCCACTGACCCTCTGGTGGAAATTCGGGTGGGGACAGAATCTATGAAGGCCTTACTAGACACAGGGGCCCAGCGATCTGTTATCACCACTGCCATAGCCCCAGCCACGAAAGAAACTATACCAATTGTGGGAGCCTCCGGGAAATCCCTTGCGGCCCCCCTCCTCAAAGAGCGCCAAGTCCAGATCGGAGGGACGATGGTGTCCCATCAGTTCATACACATCCCTGGATGCCCGGTCCCCTTGATTGGTCGAGACCTACTCTGTAAGCTCCAGGCCACCCTGAAGTTCAAGACTACGGGTGAAGTGGAAGCTCGCTTTGAAGATCGGCCAGTAACACTTATCTGTCCAGTAAGAGAAGAATGGAGACTACACGCTCCCCCAACTGTGGGACCCGGCGACTGCCGTTACGACCAGAATACCCCTTTCGCCCAGCAGAGGCGGGCCATAATGGATGAAGTGCCTGATGTATGGGCGGAATTGAACCCCGGCGGACTGGCCGTAAACGCTATCCCCATCTGGATTGAGCTCAAACCGAATGCTCAAGTTGTTAACCAAGGACAATACCACATCCCCTATGCAGCCCGGCATAGTATGCACATACATCTACAGAAACTCCTTCAACAGGGAGTCCTTAAGCCAATCAGATCCGCATGGAACACCCCATTGTTGCCCGTTAAGAAGCCAGGAACATCCGAGTACAGACCCGTCCAGGACCTGAGGAAAGTCAACAACCAGGTAGCCGACATAGTTGCCCTCGTACCGAACCCATACTCCATCCTAGCCCAAGTGCCCTCTCAGACCAAGTGGTACAGTGTCATTGATTTGAAGGACGCCTTCTTCTCCATCCCTCTTGCTGTTGACAGCCAAAAGTTGTTTGCCTTCACGTGGGAAGACTTACAGACGGGAACCAAGCAGCAATATACATGGACCCGGCTTCCCCAGGGGTTCAAGAACTCCCCCACCCTCTTTGGTGACCAGCTTGCCCAGGACCTGAAAACGTACCAAGACGAGTACGGGCCGGTCGTCCAATACGTGGATGACCTGTTGGTGGCCCGTGAGACGTACACGGACTGTGCAGAAGCCACCCTTTACCTCTTGAAAACCCTGGAAGCCCAGGGGTACCGGGCCAGTCGCAAGAAGGCGCAGATATGCGAGATCGAAGTCGAGTATCTGGGGTTTCGCCTCCGAGAAGGAACCCGACGGCTCGGTATCCCCCGAACCCAAGCCATCCGCAACCAACCCACTCCTGCAAATAAGAAGGAACTACGGGCACTCCTCGGAGCCGCTGGATATTGCCGCATTTGGATTATCAATTTTGCCATCCTGACCCACAGTTTGTACGCCAAACTGAAAGGACCTGAACTCGAGGGCCAAAATCTCCAGTGGGAGAAACACGAACTGAAAGCCCTTCAGGACCTCAAGGAGGCCCTTGTGGCCCCACCAGCGCTCGGACTGCCAGATGTGACTAAGCCGTTCTACTTGTTCATCGACGAAAAGAAGGGATTGGCACTTGGAGTTCTCACCCAACTGGTCGGCACCTGGCAACGCCCTGTAGCATACCTCTCCAAGAGCATGGACAACGTGGCACGAGGATGGCCGGGCTGTCTCCGAAGCATTGCAGCGGCCTGTCTCCTGATACACGAGGCCAATAAACTCACGTTTGGTCAAACACTTTTTGTGACCACACCCCACACCATCCGCGGCCTACTCGAGAGCCACGGACCCAGATGGATGACCAACTCCCGATTGGTCAAATACCAAGCCCTCCTGTGCGAAAATCCGGAGGTGCGGATCTTGGATACGACCAACCTCAATCCTGCCACCCTCCTTCCGGCCCCTGAACCACCACTCCACGACTGTGAAGAGGTCATGGCCACTGTGCACTCGAGCAGACCTGACCTGAAGGATCAACCCTGGCAAGGGGGCATCACCCTTTTTACCGATGGAAGCAGCCAGGTGATAGAGGGAATTCGAAGAGCTGGCTATGCGGTGGTGTCTGAGGACCATGTGATCGAGGCCATGGCTCTGACACCCGGAACATCAGCCCAGAAAGCGGAGCTAATCGCCCTCACCAGAGCCCTCCTGTGGGCTGAAGGGAAAGTTGTCAACATTTACACCGACTCCAAATACGCTTTCCTCACCCTCCAGGTGCACGGAGCCTTGTACAAGGAGAGGGGATTTCTGACAGCTGAAGGGAAAGGACTTGCAAATGCCGCTGAAATCTGCCAATTACTCGAGTCGGTATGGAAGCCGAAGAAGGTGGCTGTGATGCACTGCAGGGCCCACACTGGAAGAACGGACCCTATCGCCCGGGGAAATCAGCGGGCAGACGACGCTGCAAAAAGGGCAAGTCAGCTCCCCTACTCCTCTCACCCTCCTGACCCCGTAC
Organism: Microcaecilia unicolor; assembly: GCF_901765095.1. NCBI lineage: Eukaryota > Metazoa > Chordata > Amphibia > Gymnophiona > Siphonopidae > Microcaecilia > Microcaecilia unicolor. Next base: position 65,127,712 of record NC_044038.1, on the reverse strand, counting down.
TCGTCGTCCAGCTCCCTACGGAGACCCCTATTTACACCCCCCAAGAAACGGAATGGGCCCAACAAGAGGGTCTACAGTCACGCAATGGCTGGTGGATACTACAGGATGGGCGCATATGGATACCCGAAGCCTTGGCCTGGACGGTGGCCAAGGAGGCTCACGACCGCACCCACCTGGGAAGGGACGCCCTGGGGCGCTTACTTGAGAAGACCTACTACATCAACAAACTATCCCTGTGGACCAAAAACGCTTCCAGCCGATGCGCGACTTGTGCCCGGAACAACCCTCGAACGGGGCCCGGCCCTATGCCAGGACATGTTCTCCGAGGCACCAGCCCTTTCCACGTGTGCCAGATTGACTTCACACACATGCCCCCGGCGCGCAGTTACAAAGCTATCATCGTCGCCGTGTGTACCTACACCGGATGGATTGAAGCCCAGCCCACTAGAACGGAAATGGCTAAAGAAGTTACCTCCCTACTGCTTCATCAAATCCTACCCAGATACGGCCTCCCCAAGCAAATAAATTCTGACAACGGCCCCGCCTTCGCCAGTGAAGTAACACAACAGCTCAGTACCAGACTGGGCCTCGATTGGAAGTTGCATTGTGCCTGGAGACCCCAAAGCAGTGGAGTAGTAGAGAGGGCTAACCGATCCCTGAAGAACCAGCTTGCCAAGCTATGCCAAGAAGCAAAAGCCAAGTGGCCCGACCTGCTTCCACTGGCCTTGCTGCATCTTAGGTGTACCCCCAAGGCTACAGGCCTTACTCCTTACGAGATGATGTACGCTAGGCCACCACCACTGCCCTCCTTTCCCGACTCCTTGCAGATACAGGGTGAGAGTTCCTTAGTAAAACAGATGAGAGCCTTACACCAGGTAGTGCAAGACATCCAGCAGTACACTGAAAGAGTAGCTCCCTTGGTCCTCACCAATCCGACGCACAGGTTCAGGGTGGGAGACGAGGTATGGGTAAAAGAGTGGGATGAATCTGACTGCCTAAAGCCAAAATGGAAGGGGCCCTCCCTTGTTCTCCTAACGACCTCCACCGCTGTTAAAATTGCAGGAAGCCCAGTGTGGATACATTGGACCCGATTGAAGCCTGCTGCTCCCACTAGCAGCTCCCTGAAGCGTTGGACTGCGCACCAACATCCTGACGCTCCATTACGGCTGACTCTAAGAAAGACGTGAACCACCAGATTCATGCCTGCCCAGCAACAGGAACTCAGTTTCTGGACCCACTGCGTTTTTGGCTCTCTCTTTATCGCAGCCATAATCGTGGGCCTTATCATCTTCTTGCTGCAAAGGCTCGGATACCTTCCACCGCATATATGATGCTTAGCCTACTACTCCTCCTTTGCTCAGTCCCGAGCTCTTACCCCTTGAGCCAGAACTGTACTGAATGTTTGCGCCTCGTGCGCCACCGTATAGAGAAAGGATATCACCTAGTCACTACCCTCATTCACCAGACGCAGCCCCCGGAAGGCGATTGCCAGTTTCTCCCGACTTGTGCCCTCATCACTCCGAATGGCCTCCAACAGTTCCACAGATGCCTCCAAGGAAATCTCACTATCTGCCACAGCCCTACCAAACCAAGATATTACAATGTCACCCTCAGCGTAGGACTCCCTGCGTATGTGGCCGGACCTCCGGGAGTCGAGGGAGATGGCATCCTGTATTACATTAATTCCACTCGTATCCTTGTCGGTGGCATCCAAACTGTGGCAACCCTCACCTTCGACGTCTGTGCCGCCATGGACAAGCACCCTTGGTCTCGCAAGTGTGGTAGCCAGAGTTGGCGAGAGGCATACGTTAAGGACCACAAGTATGTCTGCCCCTTCAGTCCGGACATGAGATGCTGCTCCCCGTGGGTGTGGCTCCCATGCGCCGGCGACACTCGAGCCTCCGGCTGGGACCGAGTATGTGCTTATACGGGAGGAGGATATGCCGGATGCGCCGGCCTGGGTGAATTTCGTCGAGGTTCTGGTAACTATGTGTCCCTAGACTGGCCCATCCGAGGACACGACATGCCCTGGAGAGGAACGTGGGGCCTCGGCATTGACGGCGGAGGAATGGATCCGTTGACATATATTACCATATATCAGAGTCTCGAAACGAAGCCTCCTACGCACTACCAGACTACTGTTGTCGGCTACCAAGACGTATTTGATGAAATTGCTCGTGCTGAGCAGACCGAGACTAAATTCCCCATTTCCCCAGAAGCCCGAAATATGTTCCTCAATTTGGCTGAAAACATCGCCCTCTCCCTCGGAATTGCCAACTGTTTCGTCTGTGGAGGCACCGACATGGGTGAACAATGGCCCTGGGAAGCGAGAGAGATCCGACAACACACATGGGATGCACTCAACACCACTAACATTACCTTTCCCCAACGGCCGAAGCCGTACGAATGGGCCCTGAGAACAAATATCATAGGTACCCTCTGCGCTAGTCGAGCGCCATCGAAGCGTTACTCTGTACCAGTGGGAGACTCTGCTTGTACGGGGGTTCTTCACTACAATGGCAGCCGGACGACCTGGTGGCAAACGGACAACCTGCCCGCCCCGGAGCCTATCTGGACAGAACCCACCTTGAACATGACATGGACCTACGGAGGGAACGCTTCCCTCAAGTGGGTAGCCCCGGCGGGCTACTACTATATCTGCGGACGCAGGGCCTATGAACAGCTCCCGACCCGCTGGTACGGTACCTGCCTCTTGGGCACGGTCCGACCTAGTTTTTTCCTTCTGCCCATACAAGTCGGCGAAACTTTGGGTATCCCCCTTTACGTGGAAAAGGGGCCTGATAATCCTACCCGACGACGACGGTCTTTCCCACCCGTCAAGCCCAAGGTCCAAATTGGAGACTGGAAAGACAATGAGTGGCCGCCTGAACGCATCATTCATTACTATGGACCGGCCACGTGGGCTGAAGATGGTACATGGGGGTACCGCACCCCTATCTACATGCTAAATCGCATTATTCGCCTACAGGCCGTACTCGAAATCCTCACTAACGATTCTGCCCTGGCCCTAAATATCCTAGCTCGACAAAACACTAAGCTCATTACCGCCGTCTACCAAAATCGCTTGGCCCTTGACTACCTCTTAGCCCAGGAGGGCGGGGTGTGTGGCAAGTTTAACCTCAGTAATTGCTGCTTACAGATTGATGACCAGAGCCATGTCATCAGGGAGATAACTGACCGGATGGTCAAACTGGCCCACGTCCCCGTCCAGACCTGGAACAGTGCGTGGGATTGGACTTCCTCCCTCACCAGCTGGCTCCCAACCTCCGGGAGCCTGCGAGGCCTCCTCGTCATGGGTGGCCTGTTTTTGCTGTCCTGCCTATTAATCCCCTTGTCTCTTCCCTTAGTTTTCAGGTGCCTCCGCTCCACCATGGAAAGCATCGCTGATCGCCGTGCTGCTGCCCAACTTATGGCTCTCCAGATGTACTCCCCCATTCCCCAGTCTGATGAAGCTGACGATGAAGCACCTTGTGGCTGACGTGTACTTTGAACCCCTTGAGTCACTCAATGGGCCATCACCCTTGTGCCAGCAAAAGACCGGCTACAAAGGGGGGGGGATTCCACTAGGGGCCCTCCGTCTCAACCCCGGCGAAGCAACCAACGGCTGCGCAAGGGCTTAGGGCTCGCTTGTTGCCTCCCTCGCTAACTATCCTTGTCCTTTCTTTCCGTTTCAGGGTTCATGGAGGTGATACTCTCCACCAGAATGGATGTTCAAGTATCAAAAGGGGGGAATGAAGGAGTGGAACGCCGGTACTACCTGAATACTACTGAGCAACAGGACAACCTCATGTTTTGTGCCTACTGATGGACTTTTACTTATGCACTCTACCTCTGCTTTTGGCTGTTTGGCCACACCTTATTACTGCACTGGACATTTGTGCCTTATCCAGTTTTACTGTTTACTAACAAGACAAGTTTGCTGTTTACTAATGTGCAGACAGAATGCAGGGCTATTAGATATATATCTTGTAACAGTAGTTTGCAAGGCCTATACAAGACCAGCTTGCACGTAGCAACGCCATCTGAATAGGCGACCTTGGAGGGTGCTGACACCCCCCCTGCATTCCTGAGCCGCACCTTATCTCCTGTGCTAGAAAGGAGTATTGTGTGTACAGAATAAGCTGCTAAGTTTCGTTTTTCTTGCCAGTATCATTTCAGTGTTATGACGTGTGTACGTACTGGGACTACAATTTTGTACTGTAAGAACTACAAATGTTTACTGCGCATGATAGTTGTGACGTGTAAGGGGCCAAATGCGCAGGCCCAGAAGGGAAGTATAAATGTAAGTGTCAGATGATTTATGACACACAGTGTCCCGAGGCTACTCGGTGCTGTTCACTTGCTAGCAATAAAGTTGCCTTGTTTGGAACCAAAATTTGCCTTTCGTCTCCTGATTTCCCACCTGTTTCATAAATAGTAGTAGTAGTAAAAGACTAGAATGCAGAGAGAGAGAGGAATGAGTGGCAGATCAAGGGGGACAACTGATTTTTCCAACAAAAGAGAATATGAGGAGGGAAAGGGGAACAATTTTCTTCTATATGGGAACTTGTAAACTATTAAATTGCCTCTGATTGAAAGTAGAAATACATCTATGATGTATTATATTGTGCTCCTCCTCAAGCACAGCACAGGTTTATGTCTGACACATTAGTCACATAGGTAAAACAAGGACTACTTGTTCTAGGGACTACCTTAAACTTCATCTTCCAGATTGCAAGACTGTGTTATAAATCAATTCACTCTGCTGACTTTAAATACCAGGGTGCTAAGTGGTGGAATTCATTGTCAATAGCAATCAAGGGTCAGACCAATTACCGTATTTTTCGGACTATAAGACGCACCTAGGTTTTAGAGGAGGGAAATAGGAAAAAAAATTTTTTTCCTTTTTCCCTCCTCTAAAACCTAGGTGCTCCGGTGCGTCTTGTCCAAGTTCGGGATCGCCCTCCCCTACTCACGTCAGCGATGTTCCCTGGTGGTCTAGTGACGTCGGGGCAGGAAAGAGCCCCCTCTTTCCTGCCCAGCGCGCTGCTCTCCGTCCTCCTCCGTCCTCCTGTATGCTGCCTGACGGTCTCGGCGATATTCAAAATGGCCACCGAGAGCCACATTGAACTTTTTGGGCAGGGACTGTCTCTTTGTATCAGGTGTTCAGCGCTGCGTGCGTCTGGTAGCGCTATACAAATGCTAATAATAATGTTCGGGATAATGTGGGGTACAAATGTCAAAAATAAATAAAGGACGTGGTCACATGTATAACAATGATCTAGTTTTCTCTATTTCTAGTACATCTAATTAGATGTAAAACATTGCTGGATTAAATACAGAGTAGGGAGACATACTTATATCACCTTAGGTAGTAATGAACACTCAAACATTTGTCTCAAATGAAGGTACTCTATTAATAGAACAAACAAATTAGAAGCATTAGCTAATGATTGGCAACTAAGTTTTAACATGAAGAAAGGCAAAGTGATGAACCTGAGGTTTAGAAGCTAGATGTGAGAAGAGAGGCTGATATGCACAGATCAGGAGAGGGATCCCAAAGTGGCAAAACAATATGATAAGGAAGTGGCCAAAGCCAGTTGCTAGGCTGCTTAGAGAGGAGCATAACCAGCAGAAGGAAGAAGGTGATAATGCTCTGTTCAAGTCACTGGTGAGGCCCTGCTTGGAGTACTGTATTTACTTTGAGGACATAACTCTCTAGGGATATATGACAAAGTGGTTCAGATGAAAGCAACCAATATGGCATGCTATCTGCACCAAGAAGGCATGTAAGAGGTTCATACTATTCACAGACTGCATGCAAAGCATTCACACAGACAAATGCCCTTTACCTGGATCAAAATCAAATGCTGGCAGCTGAACACTAATACACAAAAATCTATGCTAGCTCAGTTGTAGTCTACAATTGCAAATTTGATAATACAGAACATGTCCTTTCAATTTACTGTGAAAATTAAATTGTGGGGCCAATAAGGTCTCTTCATAAAAGCACTGCCTTAAGCAAGAGAAGTAGTCTAGTGGTTAGACAATCAGAAAAGCCCAGTTCAAATCCTCCTGTGGCTCCTTGTGATCTTGAGCACAAATGGCATTCCTAGAAGGCTGTGGAAAAGCATAGAAACTTTTTCCAAACATCACAGGATTGCTGCTTTAGGTATCAATTCACAAAGGCCCACTCAATCCTATGTTTAAAGTTTTTAGCAATTTAGCTCTATAAGGCAGTAGATGTGTATGGCTGTCTATCCCATTTTTTAATTTTTTCAAGAATAAGCATAATAACATAGCCATATGTGTGACTCCATATTGTGTGTGTGTGTGGGGGGGGGGGGGTCAATAAAATGGGTAAAGAACTTAGATGGTAGGAAAATGGTTTTTTTTTTATAGAAGACAGAAATATACCAGTCCTATAGGGGATGAAGTTGGATTCTCTCTCCAAAACTGTATCTGAAGAACAGACTATCAAAACTATCATGCCAGGAACCACTATCTGAGCAATAACGTAACAAATGTATGAAGAGACATCCACATTACAGACTTGCAAATTTCCTCAAGGGTTGAAGCTCAGTATAGGCCACTGAGGCTCCCAGAGCTCTGACAGACTGGAATGTCAAAGCTCCAAGTTATATGTGCCTAGGTAAAACTAAAGTTGCAATCTGCTACTCAGAAAGCGAATGCTACATACCTGTAGAAGGTATTCTCCGAGGACAGCAGGCTGATTGTTCTCACTGATGGGTGACGTCCACGGCAGCCCCTCCAATCGGAAACTTCACTAGCAAAGTCCTTTGCTAGCCCTCGCGCGCCCGCGCGCACCGCGCATGCGCGGCCGTCTTCCCGCCCGAAACCGGCTCGAGCCGGCCAGTCCAGTATGTAGCAAGACAATACACTTCAAGGGAAGACGCAACTCCAAAGGGGAGGCGGGCGGGTTTGTGAGAACAATCAGCCTGCTGTCCTCGGAGAATACCTTCTACAGGTATGTAGCATTCGCTTTCTCCGAGGACAAGCAGGCTGCTTGTTCTCACTGATGGGGTATCCCTAGCCCCCAGGCTCACTCAAAACAACAACATTGGTCAATTGGGCCTCGCAACGGCGAGGACATAACTGAGATTGACCTAAAAAATTTACCAACTAACTGAGAGTGTAGCCTGGAACAGAACAAACAGGGCCCTCGGGGGGTGGAGTTGGATCCTAAAGCCCAAACAGGTTCTGAAGAACTGACTGCCCGAACCGACTGTCACGTCGGGTATCCTGCTGCAGGCAGTAATGAGATGTGAATGTGTGGACAGATGACCACGTCGCAGCTTTGCAAATTTCCTCCATGGTGGCTGACTTCAAGTGGGCTACCGACGCTGCCATGGCTCTAACATTATGAGCCGTGACATGACCCTCAAGAGCCAGCCCAGCCTGGGCGTAAGTGAAGGAAATGCAATCTGCTAGCCAATTGGATATGGTGCGTTTCCCTACAGCCACTCCCCTCTTGTTGGGATCAAAAGAAACAAACAATTGGGCGGACTGTCTGTGGGGCTGTGTCCGCTCCAGATAGAAGGCCAATGCTCTCTTGCAGTCCAATGTGTGCAGCTGACGTTCAGCAGGGCAGGAATGAGGACGGGGAAAGAATGTTGGCAAGACAATTGACTGGTTCAGATGGAACTCCGACACAACCTTTGGCAGAAACTTAGGGTGAGTGCGGAGGACTACTCTGTTGTGATGAAATTTGGTGTAAGGGGCCTGGGCTACCAGGGCCTGAAGCTCACTGACTCTACGAGCCGAGGTAACTGCCACCAAGAAAATGACCTTCCAGGTCAAGTACTTCGGATGGCAGGAATTCAGTGGCTCGAAAGGAGGTTTCATCAGCTGGGTGAGAACGACATTGAGATCCCATGACACTGTAGGAGGCTTGACAGGGGGCTTTGACAAAAGCAAACCTCTCATGAAGCGAACAACTAAAGGCTGTCCTGAGATCGGCTTACCTTCCACTTGGTAATGGTATGCACTGATTGCACTAAGGTGAACCCTTACGGAGTTGGTCTTCAGACCAGACTCAGACAAGTGGAGAAGGTATTCAAGCAGGGTCTGTGTAGGACAAGAGCGAGGATCTAGGGCCTTGCTGTCACACCAGACGGCAAACCTCCTCCAATGAAAGAAGTAACTTCTCTTAGTGGAGTCTTTCCTGGAAGCAAGCAAGATGCGGGAGACACCCTCTGGCAGACCCAAAGAGGCAAAGTCTACGCCCTCAACATCCAGGCCGTGAGAGCCAGGGACTGGAGGTTGGGATGCAGCAGAGCCCCTTCGTCCTGCGTGATGAGGGTCGGAAAACACTCCAATCTCCACGGTTCTTCGGAGGATAACTCCAGAAGAAGAGGGAACCAGATCTGACGCGGCCAAAAGGGAGCAATCAGAATCATGGTGCCTCGGTCTTGCTTGAGTTTCAACAAAGTCTTCCCCACCAGAGGAATGGGAGGATAAGCATACAGCAGACCTTCCCCCCAATCCAGGAGGAAGGCATCCGACGCCAGTCTGCCGTGGGCCTGAAGCCTGGAACAGAACTGAGGGACCTTGTGGTTCACTTGAGATGCGAAGAGATCCACCAGGGGGGTGCCCCACGCCTGGAAGATCTGTCGCACCACACGGGAATTGAGCGACCACTCGTGAGGTTGCATAATCCTGCTCAACCTGTCGGCCAGACTGTTGTTTACGCCTGCCAGATATGTGGCTTGGAGCACCATGCCTTGACGGCGAGCCCAGAGCCACATGCTGACGGCTTCCTGACACAGGGGGCGAGATCCGGTGCCCCCCTGCTTGTTGACATAGTACATGGCAACCTGATTGTCTGTCTGAATTTGGATAATTTGGTGGGACAGCCGATCTCTGAAAGCCTTCAGAGCGTTCCAGATCGCTCGCAACTCCAGAAGATTGATCTGTAGATCGCTTTCTTGGAGGGACCACCTTCCTTGGGTGTGAAGCCCATCGACATGAGCTCCCCATCCCAGGAGAGACGCATCCGTGGTCAGCACTTTTTGGGGCTGAGGAATTTGGAAGGGACGTCCCAGAGTCAAATTGGAGCAAATCGTCCACCAATACAGGGATTCGAGAAAACTCGTGGACAGGTGGATCACGTCCTCTAGACCCCCGGCGGCCTGATACCACTGGGAGGCTAGGGTCCATTGAGCAGATCTCATGTGAAGGCGGGCCATGGGAGTCACATGAACTGTGGAAGCCATGTGGCCCAGCAATCTCAACATCTGCCGAGCTGTGATCTGCTGGGACGCTCGCACCCGCGAGACGAGGGACAACAAGTTGTTGGCCCTCGCCTCTGGGAGATAGGCGCGAGCCGTCCGAGAATCCAGCAGGGCTCCGATGAATTCGAGTTTCTGCACTGGGAGAAGATGGGACTTTGGGTAATTTATCACAAACCCCAGTAGCTCCAGGAGGCGAATAGTCATCTGCATGGACTGCAGGGCTCCTGCCTCGGATGTGTTCTTCACCAGCCAATCGTCGAGATATGGGAACACGTGCACCCCCAGCCTGCGAAGCGCCGCTGCTACCACAGCTAGGCACTTTGTGAACACCCTGGGCGCAGAGGCGAGCCCAAAGGGTAGCACACAGTACTGGAAGTGGCGTGCGCCCAGCTGAAATCGCAGATACTGTCTGTGAGCTGGCAGTATCGGGATGTGTGTGTAGGCATCCTTCAAGTCCAGAGAGCATAGCCAATCGTTTTGCTGAATCATGGGGAGAAGGGTGCCCAGGGAAAGCATCCTGAACTTTTCTTTTACGAGATATTTGTTCAGGGCCCTTAGGTCTAGGATGGGACGCATCCCCCCTGTTTTCTTTTCCACAAGGAAGTACCTGGAATAGAACCCCAGCCCTTCTTGCCCGGATGGCACGGGCTCGACCGCATTGGCGCTGAGAAGGGCGGAGAGTTCCTCTGCAAGTACCTGCTTGTGCTGGAAGCTGTAGGACTGAGCTCCCGGTGGACAATTTGGAGGTTGAGAGGCCAAATTGAGGGTGTATCCTTGCCGGACTATTTGGAGAACCCACTGATCGGAGGTTATAAGAGGCCACCTTTGGTGAAAAGCTTTCAACCTCCCTCCGACAGGCAGGTCGCCCGGCACTGACACTTGGATGTCGGCTATGCTCTGCTGGAGCCAGTCAAAAGCTCGCCCCTTGCTTTTGCTGGGGAGCCGCGGGGCCTTGCTGATTCGCACGCTGCTGACGAGAGCGAGCGCGCTGGGGCTTAGCCTGGGCCGCAGGCTGTCGGGAAGGAGGATTGTACCTACGCTTGCCAGAAGTATAGGGAACAGTCTTCCTTCCCCCGAAAAATCGTCTACCTGTAGAGGTAGAAGCTGAAGGCTGCCGGCGGGCGAACTTGTCGAATGCGGTGTCCCGCTGGTGGAGAGACTCTACCACCTGCTCGACTTTTTCGCCAAAAATGTTATCCGCACGGCAAGGCAAGTCCGTAATCCGCTGCTGGATTCTATTCTCCAGGTCGGCGGCACGCAGCCATGAGAGCCTGCGCATCACCACACCTTGAGCAGCGGCCCTGGACGCAACATCAAAAGTGTCATAAACTCCTCTGGCCAGGAATTTTCTGCACGCCTTCAGCTGCCTGACCACCTCCTGAAAAGGCTTGGCTTGCTCAGGGGGAAGAGCATCAACCAAGCCCGCCAACTGCCGCACATTATTCCGCATGTGTATGCTCGTGTAGAGCTGGTAAGACTGGATCTTGGACACGAGCATAGAGGAATGGTAGGCCTTCCTCCCAAAGGAGTCTAAGGTTCTAGCGTCCTTGCCCGGGGGCGCCGAAGCATGTTCCCTAGAACTCTTAGCCTTCTTTAGGGCCAAATCCACAACTCCAGAGTCATGAGGCAACTGAGTGCGCATCAGCTCTGGGTCCCCATGGATCCGGTACTGGGACTCGATCTTCTTGGGAATGTGGGGATTAGTTAATGGTTTGGTCCAGTTCGCAAGCAATGTCTTCTTCAGGACATGGTGCAAGGGAACAGTGGACGCTTCCTTAGGTGGAGAAGGATAGTCCAGGAGCTCAAACATTTCAGCCCTGGGCTCGTCCTCCACAACCACCGGGAAGGGGATGGCCGTAGACATCTCCCGGACAAAGGAGGCAAAAGACAGACTCTCGGGAGGAGAAAGCTGTCTCTCAGGAGAGGGAGTGGGATCAGACGGAAGACCCCCAGACTCCTCGTCAGAGAAATATCTGGGATCTTCCTCTTCCTCCCACGAGGCCTCACCCTCGGTGTCAGACACAAGTTCACGGACCTGTGTCTGCAACCTCGCCCTGCTCGACTCCGTGGAACCCCGTCCACGATGGGGGCGTCGAGAGGTAGACTCCCTCGCCCGCATCGGCGAAGCTCCCTCCGCCGACGTAGTCGGGGAGCCTTCCTGGGAGGTGGCCGCGGTCGGTACCGCACGCGGTACCGACGTCGGGGACCTCAACCTGGGCGATGGGCCAGCCGGCGCCACGCTCGACGGTACCGGTGGCGCAAGCACCGCCGGTACCGGAGGGGTAGGGCGCAACAGCTCTCCCAGAATCTCTGGGAGAACGGCCCGGAGGCTCTCGTTTAGAGCGGCTGCAGAGAAAGGCTGAGAGGTCGATGCAGGCGTCGACGTCAGTACCTGTTCCGGGCGTGGAGGCTGTTCCGGGCTGTCCAGAGCGGAGCGCATCGACACCTCCTGAACAGAGGGTGAGCGGTCCTCTCGGTGCCGATGCCTGCTGGGTGCCGAATCCCTCGGCGACCCAGAGCTCTCGGTGCCGACACGGGGAGGAGACCGGTGTCGATGCTTCTTCGATTTCTTCCGAAGCATGTCACCGGAGCTCCCCGGCACCGACGAGGAGGACGTCGAATCCACCCGTCGCTTCCTCGGGGCCGAGACTGAAGAAGGTCGATCTCGGGGGGGCTGTACCGCAGGAGCCCTCAGGGTAGGCGGAGACCCACCCGAGGGCTCACCGCCACCAGCAGGGGAATGGACAGCCCTCACCTGCACTCCACCCGATGCACCACCGTCCGACGACATCAGCAGACGAGGTCCTGGTACCACCGACGTCGATGCAGCTATCCGATGTCTCGGCGCCGATGCAGCGGCCCGATGCCTCGATGCACTCGATGCAGGGGCGGCCGAGGAAGATGGTCTGGACGCTGACGACGTCGATGCACTCGAAGATCCCGGTGCCGATGCCGACGAAGAGCCCGAGAACAACACGTTCCACTGGGCTAGTCTCGCTACCTGAGTCCGCCTTTGAAGCAGGGAACACAGACTGCAGTTCTGAGGGCGGTGCTCGGCCCCCAGACACTGAAGACACGACGAGTGTCGATCAGTGAGCGAGATAACCCGGGCGCACTGGGTGCACTTCTTGAAGCCGCTGGAAGGCTTCGATGTCATGGGCGGAAAAATCACGCCGGCGAAATCAAAAGCCGAAATGGCGAAATTTGAAGCACCAAATTTAGAGGGAGAAAAAATCTCGACCGAGGCCGAAAAGAGGCCTACCCCGACGACGAAAGAAAACTTACCGGGGCAAAAAAGCTGGAAGTACGGGGAGGATTTACACGAAACCCGGCGGGGGGTTTCCGGAGCACTTCCCGACTAGGACAAAGCTTTCCCGAAGGAAAAAAACACGTTCAAACAAATTGGACGCGCGAGGTCGACTTTCCGGGGCTCGACACGGCGAAAACACGACCGTACCGAGTGCGGACAAAAGAAGACTGGCCGGCTCGAGCCGGTTTCGGGCGGGAAGACGGCCGCGCATGCGCGGTGCGCGCGGGCGCGCGAGGGCTAGCAAAGGACTTTGCTAGTGAAGTTTCCGATTGGAGGGGCTGCCGTGGACGTCACCCATCAGTGAGAACAAGCAGCCTGCTTGTCCTCGGAGAAAAGTGGTTATAGCAATCACAGACTTTTGCAACAAAAGGAAAAAAATTCCATGAACCTTTTTGGATTTTGGTCAACACCAGACAGAAGGCAACAGCTCTTCTACAATCCAAATTATGAATATGTGATCTGGGAAAATGCTGATCGAAAGACTGACATCTTCAAATGGATGAATGACACCATCTAAGGCAAATGTGAGATACATATGCAGCACTTGCCTACTGGGATGATGCTTATTAAAAAGGTGGATAAGACAGAACTTGAAGCTATCGATTCTACATGCAGAAGTAATCCCCACCAAAATATGATCCTTCAGGTCAGGAACTTAAGCTTAAGAATTCAGAGACTCAAAAGTAGCTTTAATGAACTTGGTTAAAACAAAGGAGGTTTTATGACAGGAGACGGTATGAGCCTATCTGGAACATTATCTGGGCTGAAGGCAGTAGGCAGAGCTTGCCGCCATACCGAGTGACCCAAACAGTAGCAAACTTGTGAGGTTTATATTGTTTTACTTGAGGGATCTGTGGAGGGGACCGGGGGGGGGTGTATATTCAAAATGTGTATTGTCAGTGCTCCATAGTTTGTTTTGTTATTTACAATGCTGTACTGAAGATTTCAGTGCTGCACTATATGCCTTTGTTTTTGCTTATGATGGCAAAGATATTTCTATATAAAAACAGCAAACACTTATGTGATGAGAAAGGGGACTTGCGTCTGACTTTCTATGTGAATGTACGACATTTTGGTTCCCCAGTGCATTTCCCTTATTTGGCCAGCAGATGGTGACTGTCTTTTTTTTTTTTGTAAAACGGTTACAGAAGTGACAGTTTTTTCCCGCCTAAGCACTGAAGTAATTTTTAGTCTCAGAGGTAAACATCTCTGTCCTGAGACCCTGTTCACAAGCCTGTGAACAGTTCATTTCCTGATGCTTCACAGGTGCTACCCAGGTAGAGACAAAGTGTTTAGACAGTTTTAATATTATCCTTATTCAGTTACTGTTACTGCCTGTTACTTTTCCATCTGTTTTATATGGTTCACTGTTTTAATTTTGTGATAATAAACCTTATTAGTTTATTGGCTCTGTTGCCTGGACTAAGAATCCTGGTGGTTTGTGGTTTAGGTATGTGGGTGTTTTCTAGGAACTGTGGGACCCCTGAGAGTGTGGCCCCAGTAACCTATAAATCACAGAGGAATACCTTGAGAGCAGGAAACTCACCCAGAGGCAAGTGAGACCCAGTTGGTGGGTAGGAGGGTGCTAGTATAGAGCAATGTTTCCCAAGTCCAGTCCTGGAGTACCCCTTGCCAATCATGTTTTCAAGATATCCACAATGAATATGCATGAAAGAGATATGCATATAATGGAGGCAGTATATGCAAATCAAATTCATACATATTCATTGTGGATGTCCTGAAAATCTGACTGGCAAAGGGTACTCCAGGACTGGACTTGGAAAACACTGGTATAGAGCACAAGCAGCAGGTGGGACTGAGAAGTGCTGAGGGCAGACCCTCCAGGTGGCCGCAGGGTTAGCCCTAGGCGGGTGCTAGGCGTTCCGTGACAGCTTATGACTGCCTATGTGTTTTGTTTTTTTTAGTTGGCAGCTTTTTTTATTTGAAAGGTTCCGTGTATATATATATATATATATATATATATATATATATATATACACACACACACACAGCCCTGCATGCCGTACTTCGGTCCCGTTTTTGGCGCCATCAATTTATATGGGGACAAACTTTGGTTTATAGCACCACTGATAAGTGCAAGATTCACTTATATGCATGGTTTAAGACTGCTCCTCTGCAGGAAAGACTTCGCATAAACACACGCAAGGAATATGGAAGCCAATTGATGATAAGCACTGATCGCACTAAGGTGAACTCTTACTGAGTTGGTCTTGAGACTAGACTCATAAGTGTAGAAGGTATTCAAGCAGGGTCTGTGTAGGACAAGAAAAAGGATCTAGGGCCTTGCTGTTACACAAGACGGCAAACCTCTTCCATTTAAAGGAGTAACTCCTTTTAGTGGAATCTTTCCTGGAAGCAAGCAAGACTTGGGAGACACCCTCAGACAGACCCAAGGAGGCTAATTCTAAGCTCTCAACATCCAGGCCATGAGAGCCAGAGACTGGAGGTTGGGATGTAGAAACGCCCCCTCGTTCTGAGTAATGAGGGTTGGAAAACACTCCAATCTCCAAGGTTCTTCGGAAGACAACTCCAGAAGAAGAGGGAACCAGATCTGACGGGCCAAAAGGGCGCTATCAGAATCATAGTCCCTCGGTCTTGCTTGAGTTTCAGCAAAGTCTTCCCCACCAGAGGTATGGGAGGATACGCGTATAGAAGGCCTGTCCCCCAATGAAGGAGAAAGGCATCTGACGCTAGCCTGCCGTGGGCCTGTAGTCTGGAACAGAACTGAGGGACCTTGTGATTGAGTTGAGTGGCAAAAAGATCCACCGAGGGGGTGCCCCACTCTCGGAAAATCTTTCTGGCTACAGTCATGTTCAGCGACCACTCGTGAGGTTACATGATCCTGCTGAACCTGTCGGCCAGACTGTTGTTTACGCCGGCTAGATAAATGGCTTGGATAAGCATGCCATGTTGGCGAGCCCAAAGCCACATCTGCATGGCTTCCTGACACAGATAGCAAGATCCGGTACCCCCTTGCTTGTTGAGGTAGTACATCGCAACCTGATTGTCTGTTTGAATTAGAATAATTGGGTTGGATAGCCGATCTCTGAAAGCCTTTATAGCGTTTCAGATTGCTCGCAACTCCAGGAGATTGATCTGAAGATACTTTTCCTGAAGGGACCAAGCTCCTTGAGTATGAAGCCCATCTACATGCGCTCCCCACCGTAGGAGGGATGCATCCGTCGTCAGCACTTTTTGTGGCTGAGGAATTTGGAATGGCCATCCCAAAACCAGTTTGGATCGAATTGTCCACCACTGAAGGGAATTCCGAAAGTCGGTGGACAGCTGGATCACATCCTCTAGATCCCCTGTAGCTTGATACCACTGGGAAGCTAGGGTCCACTGAGCTGATCTCATGTGTAGACGTGCCAGGGGAGTTACATGAACAGTGGAAACTATATGCCCCAGAAGTCTCAACATCTGCCGAGCTGTGATCTGCTGAGACGCTTGAACCCTGGAGACCAGAGACAGAAGGTTGTCTGCTCGGGAAGATAGGCACAAGTTGTCTTAATTCACAACAGAGCCCCTATGAATTCCAATTTTTGAACCGGGCGGAGATGGGACTTTGGGTAATTGATTACAAACCCTAGTAGCTCCAGCACTTGAATAGTCATCCGCATGGACTGTAACGCTCCTGCCTGGGAGGTGCTCTTCACCTGCCAATCGTCGAGATAAGGGAACACATGCACTCCCAGTCTGCGTAGTTACGCTGCAACAACTGCCAGGCACTTGGTAAATACCCTGAGCACAGACGCCAAGCCAAAAGGCAGCACACAGTACTGAAAGTGCTGTGTTCCCAGCCGAAACCGCAGATACTGCCTGTGAGCTGGAAGTATCGAGATGTGAGTGTAAGCATCCTTTAAGTCCAGAGAGCATAGCCAATCGTTTTCCTGAATCATGGGAAGAAGGGTGCCCAGGGAAAGCATCCTGAACTTTTCTCGAACCAGATATTTGTTCAGGCCCCGTAGGTCTAGGATAGGACGCATCCCCCCTGTTTTCTTTTCCACAAGGAAGTACCTGGAATAGAATCCCAACCCTTCTTGCCCTGGTGGAATGGGCTCGACCGCATTGGCGCTGAGAAGGGCGGAGAGTTCCTCTGCAAGTACTTGGATTCCAGATTAAGGGTGTATTCTAACCGGACTATTGGAAGAACCCACCTGTCGGAGGTTACAAGAGGCCACCTTTGGTGAAAAACTTTTAACCTCCCTCCGACAGGCAGATCGTCCGGCACGGACACTTTGAGAGCGGCTATGCTCAACTGGAGCCAGTCAAAAACCCATCCCTGGTTTTTGCTGGGGAGCTGCAGGGGCCTGCTTCGGCGCACGCTGTTGACGAAAACGAGCGCGCTGTGGCAGAGCCTGAACCGGCTGTCGAGAAGCAGAAATGTACCTACGGCCCCTAGAGGCATAGGAAGCACTTCTCTTCCCTTTATAAAACTTCCTAGATGAGGAAGTAGATGCAGAAGGCGTCCAGCGGGAGAAAGAATCCATAGCGTTATCACGCTGACAGAAATGATCAATCAACTCTTCCACCTTCTCTCCAAAAAGATGATCCCCCCCCCCCGGCAAGGGATATCCGCAATCTTCTGCTGAGTCTTTTCCTCCAGGTTAGAGGCACGCAGCCATGAGAGTCTGCGCATCACTATACCCATATCAGAAAATCTGGATGTCACATCGCAAGTATCGTAAATGCCCCTGGACAGGAATTTGCGACACACCTTCTGCTGCCTGACCACTTGACGAAAAGGCTCGGCCTGCTCCAGCGGGAGCGCCTCAACCAAGCTCTCAAGCTGCCTCACTAAGTTCCGCAAATGAATGCTCGTAAACAGCTGGTACGATTGGATTTTGGATGCGAGCTTGCCAGCCTGATACGCCTTTCTCCTAAAAGAGTCCAAGGTTCTATGCTACGGCCCCGGGGGCGCCGAGGCAAAGTTCCTGGAACTCTTGGCCCTTCTGACAGCGGAATCCACCACCGCAGAATCATGAGGCCTGACGAAACTGGGCTCCCCGTGGATCCGATACTGGGATTCAGCCTTCTTGGGGATAGTTGGGCATGAAAGAGGTTTCTCCCAGTTCCTCAACAGCACTTCCCTGAGTGCATCATGAAAAGGAACTGTGGTAGAAGACTTAGGTGGAGATGGATAATCCAGGACCTCGAGCATCTTGGCCCTGGGCTCATCCACAGTCTCCACAGGGAAGGGAATGGCCTCAGACATTTCCTGGACAAAAGATGAAAAAGACAAACTCTCCGGAAGGGAGAGCGTTGAATCAGATGGAAGGCCTAGAGAATCCTCAGCAGCGAAAACTCCATGCCCATCATCCTCATCAGATGTCATCATCAGACGGGGCCAAAAGCTCAGAAAGAGCAGCCCGGATCCGAGCCCGTCTCGACATGGAGGTGCTGTGACCTCGTTGACGGTGTCGAGAAGTCGACTCTCCAGGAGACTCCGGTGAACCTTCCTCCACCGATGGCAATGGAGAGTCGACCCGGGAGGCTGCCGACTCCGGTACATGAAGGAGACCTCACCACCGTCAAAAGGCTAAGTGCCACAGGAGCCTCTGGCACCATCGGTACCGGTACCTCCAATGCCGGGCTCAAATGGTGCAGCACCGCTTCCATAAAGCCAGGAAAAATAGCCTTGATGCGCTCATCTAGAGAAGCTGTCGAGGAAGGCTGCAGTGCCGGTGTGAGCTTCGGAGACAGAATCTGCAGAGGCTGGGGAGCCGGTACCGGGCTGCCAGACGACCGTCGCATCGACACCTCCATTACAGAGGGAGAGTGATCTTCTCGGCGTCGACGCTTCTCGGGTGCTGAATGCTTCGACGACCCAGAGCTCCTGGTACCGTGTCAAGAAGGAGAACGATGACTGTGCTTCTTGGCCTTCGCCCGTCACGAGACCCCTCGGTACCGGTGAGGACGTGGAATCCACACGCCTCCTCGGGGCCGGGGCCGATACAGGTCGGTCCCGGGGGGTGGAGTCCCGCTCGATGCATCACTGCTCCCAGCGTGCATCCGTCTCTTGGCAGCCTGTACCTGGTCTCCCGATGCCAACACTGCTCTCGACGGTACCAAAGTCGACGCCGACGCACTGGACCCAAAAAGCTTTTCTCTCTAGGCCTCTCGGGAGAGCTGAGTGCGCTTTTTCATTTTTAGGCACAACTTACAGCTCTCTCCTGGTCGGACCCAAGGCACTGAAGGCACCAGGAGTGCGGATCAGTGCCAGAGATGGTCTGGTTGCAGCGGGCACAAGGCTTGAAGCCGCTGGGCATCTTCGATGACATTGCGGGAAAAATAGCCTCCGTGAAATCAAAGGACACGATTGTGTCAGAAAAACAGACACAAAAAAAGAAAAATCCCGATCGAGCGACCTAATAACGGTCGTAACGAAAATAAAGGAAACTTATGAAACACGACAAAAATACTAGAAGATAAAGGAAAACCTGTTTTTGGTTTTTTTTTGTGAAATATGTCCTCGACGAGGGAAAAACAACTTCACGAAGAAGTACAGAAGAAACTTCCACTCCGGAGCCAGGAAACGCGAAGCGCTGAAATAGAAACTCCGTGTCTCCTCCAACGCGGAAAGGAAAAAACTGAGGAGCGTGACCGCGCGGCGGGCGGGAAATCGTGCATGCGCAGTGCGAGCAGCACGCGCGGTGGAATGCTCCAGAAGAGACTTTTGGCGATTTTTAACTAAAAATACTCCGGGGCTGACGTGACGTCACCCACCCGTGAGAATATCAGCCTGCTTGTCCTCGGAGAAATATATGTATAACAACATTTAAAATTCACTAAAACAGCATAAAGAATTGTCAGCGTTTTAGCTATAAACTGAGCGCCCGGGAGAGACGAGCTTCGAATGAGATGCCATGCCACGAAATGGAAGCGAAAAGAAGCATATATGACAGTAAATGAAGGCAGCATCTTATTTAAGAAGTTAAAGATGTTCTCTCTTTTTTGTACTTATTCTTCATGTTTGTGGAGTCAGGTATTTGGATTTTTCTTCTTGTTTAACTGTTAGCTTATAGTTTGTTTAAAGTACACCATTACGGCAGCAGCCCAGAGGAGGTGGCTTCAGCTTTTTGATGTCATGCTATCTCCCGTCATTAAACTTCCTTGGTTAAAACCATTGAGATTCCATGAAACAGCAAGAAATCCAATGGGTAGCATGAATCTTAGCACCTGCGAGCCAATTCCTTGAGAAGGGCAGAGCATTCCTCTACAATTCCCTGTAAAGAGAGCAGAGGTAAGTCACTGTTAGTAGGCAATTTGGTAGTTTATTTTGCCAGTGCAGAGTGTAACAGATGGACTATTTGAAGAACCCACCAGTTGGAGGTTACAAGGGGCCACCTGGCTTGGGGGGGAAAAAACTCTGCCTCCCTCCCACCGGAAGGTTGTCTGGCACAGTCACTTTGATGGCAGCTATGCTCTCTTGGAGCCAGTCAAAAGCTTGCCCCCCTGCTTTGACTGTGGAACCAGCTAGGCCTTTCGTGCACACTGTTGTTAAGAACGAATGCACCGGGGCTGAAAAGGTGGAGCAGGGCGAGTATATCTATGCTTTTGAGAGTAGTAGGGACCTCACTTAGACTTGCTAAAAAATCTCCTGGAGGAGGGTACAGAAGGTGTCCACTGGGAGAGGTTATCGATGGCATCAGTATGCTTTTTGATAAGGTCAGCAATCATTTCCACCTTTTCCCCAAAAAGGTTTTCACCTCAGCAAGTAGCATACGCCAGCCTCTGCTGAACTGCCAGGACCAAGTCAGAGACATGCAGCCATCAGTCTGTACACCTCTCTATACTTCAGTAGACATCCTGGACACTGTCAGAGATGACCAAAGTGCCTCAGGGCAGAAATTTATGATAGGCCTTCTGCTTTCTGGTCGACTAGCAAAGTGACTCAACGTGCTCTGGAGGGAGAGTGTCCGCCAAGTCAAGCATACTGCACACCAAGGACCCCAAGTAAAGGCTCGTGTAGAGCTGGTAAGACTGAATACAGAAAATGAGCATCGAGGCCTGGTACATTTTATGCCCAAACAAATCCAGTGTCGGGGCCTCTATGCCTGGGGGAGCCGAGGCAAAGTCCCTGGAACTTCTGGCTCGCTTAAATGCAAATTCAACCACCAAGGAGAGATGAGGCCACTATGGCCTATGAAATCCAGGAGCACTTTGAATCCAACACATGGTGTCAATCCTTTTGGGAAAAACTGGGACAGAGGAGACTCCCAATTCTTCACCTGAACATTATGAAGGATACTATGAAGAGGGACGTCACAGTCTCTCTAGGAGGTAAGTCATAGTCCAGCACTTTGAATATCTCAGTCGTGGGCTTGTCCTCCATCTCCAACTTAATAGGGAGGGAAGCAACCATCTCGTTAACAAAAGCAGAGAAAGGAGAGACTCTCAGGTGGAGTTCTGTCTCTCCTCAGGAGGAGAGGGGTCTCATGGAATTCCGTAAGACTCCTCCTCCGAGAAGTACCTTGGATCATCATCATCAGACTACTATGAACCATCCAAATCGGAGTCACCAAAATACTCCACATGGGAAGGCTGAGTCTGCACCTGCCTCAGACAAGGAACCATGTCCACTCCTGGAATGGAGCTGAAATGTAGGCTCGCCTCTAGCCTCCAGTGAAGTTTCCTCCACAGAGGTTGAGGGGGGTACCTGCACGGACAGATGTCGATGCCAATGTTCCATGCGGCACTGGTGTAAGTGACCGCACCACAGGCTGAGGGCCCTGCGAGGCAGGCAGAGGTAGAGTCATGGCTGGCACAAATACCCCCAATGCCAATGGATTCTGCACCTGAAAAAGCCCCGCCAAGTGCTCTTGGAGCATGACCCAGATCTGTTCATCGAAAGCAGACATCAGTAAATGCTGGGGCGCTGGTTCTGAAACAGCCCGCAGAGTTCTCCGTGCTGTTGTGGCAACTGGGTCCAGGCTACCACAAAAGCGGCGCAAATGCACCTCTTCAACAAAAGGAGAGCACTTCTATCAGTGCCAATGCTTCTCAGGTAGAGGTCCTCGATGCCCTGGAGCTCCTGGCACCATTCATCGAATGATGCTTGTGCTTCTTGGCCTTTGCCCGATGCCAAGTATTAACATCCCTCAGTGTCGTCGAGGACATCTAATCCACACACACCTCCTCGGTGTTGGGTCCTACACAGCAGCCAGCGTCAATGCAAATGGTGACCTGTTTGATGCATGTTCATTCCCCAGTGTTGAACACGGGCCTGGTAGCCAGAGGGATTGATGCTTGTAATGCCAGGAAGCCACCAAGGCAGAGGCTGACACTGATGTTGAAGATTCAGACCTGGCTCCAAAAATGTTCTCTTTATGAGACTCTCTGGACTTCTGGGTTCTTTTCTGCATACGCAAACAAACAACACAGTTTAGATGATTATGGTCTGGCACCAAACACTGGGCACATCAGGAATCGGTGATGGTCAGATTGCACCAGGTACAGCGCTTACAGCCCACTGGGAACTTTAGACGAGATGGAAGGGAAAAAGGGAGAAGCAAAATCAAATGGCTCAATTGTAAGGGAAAAAGGGGCACACCTCACTTGAAAAATAGTCAATGGATCCCAGCTAGTAATCAGGGCTAAGAGGGATTCTGGAGCCAAAAAAAATAAAGAAAACCTAAAACAGGGATAAAGGCTCTAAGAAAATTATGAGGATTAATAACCTTACAAAAAGGTACAATTGAAGAAAAGGGGAAATTTAAAAAAAAAATGAGGGAAGCTAGACTATGGTAGATTTAAAACAAATAGGAGAAAGTTTTTCTCTACTCAGCGTGTAGTTGGACTCTGGAACTCGTTGCCAGAGAATGTAGTGACAGCTGCTGGTCTTATGGAGTTTAAGGGGGGTTTGGACAGATTTCTGAAGGAACAGTTCATTGAACATTATTATAAAAGTATTATTTTTTTTTTGGGGGGGGGGGGTTGCCGGGTTCTTGAAGCCTGGATTGGCCGCTGTCAGAGACAGGATGCTGGGCTTGATGGACCCTTGGTCTTTTCCCAGTATGGCGGTGCTTATGTGCAAAGGTACCTGAAGAGCTATCAACCAACACTAAGAATACAACCTCTCTTCACTGCGGATAAAGAAAACCTGCTGGTCCCATACTCACGAGTTGGGTGGCAAAGCACCTATGCATGAGCGGTGGGAGCACTTCCTTAAGATCTTAAAGGGAAAGTACGCTGGGTTGCGTTTACGCACTGGGCTCCGTGGATGGCATCACCCACATGCGAGATTAATATGGCCTGCTTGTCTTTAGAGAAAAAAAAATGTACTCATTCATTTACAAAGTGTAATGTCCCCAAGACTCAGGCTTATGAGTTATGTAACAGACACAACATTTTTGTTGATTATAACCTTGTTACAAAGGTACTGAGCAAAGAAATAATCTCCCTTGCTCACATAATGCCTGCACAAAACTCACACTGCCATTCCACTGATGAACTCCTCAGTTGCTTGACAGGTGATGGTGATGGCAACGCGAGCATCAGCATCAAAGGTGAATTCTGGGCTGTACAGGACTCTGGGTTTTGCACTTTCCTCAGCTGTGTTGTCTGCGTTATCCTTGTACCTGCAAATATTACAGAACAAACAAATAACCTGCTATTGCAAAGCAACAGTCTGTTTACAAATCAGAGGATCAAGCACGGCAGCACAGAGAAAGCAGCAGTTTGGTCAGGATACTGGAGTTAACACCCCATACAGAGGGGCCAATGTAATAAGCTATGCATTAGAACTGTGCGCTGAGCTTCATTACACACATACTAGAGAAAAGCTTTATTCCCAATACAGTGAACTAATGAAATGCAAATTACTGCAGTGCAAAAAATATGCACATCACTGGAGTAATCCATCACAGTTTACTGTATTGGGAAAAGTCTTTTTCGGTCACTGTTAGTGTATGAGCTAATCCCTGCTCAGTATTCAATATCTAATGCTGACATACTATTAGGGGATTGGCTCACGTATTAACAGTAAAGTAGGAAGAACAAAAAAAAAAAAAAAGTACACGAGGTGGCCCTCAACAAGAAAGACTCCAAAACTGTGCCAACCTCATGGACTAATACTTACATAATACCAGGGGAAAATCCAACACCACACTATCTGCCAAGGGTAGGTGTCACCATTTTTCTAAGATGGCAGTAAGAGGCAGGAGCAAGTGGACATTGCTCTTGCTTCCCAAGCCAAAGATTTTTTTTTCCGGGGGTGGGGGGGGGGGGAGGATGAAGGGATGAATGGTAGGTGGTGCTCAGGCCCATTTGAGTCATCTGGAAACTTAAGAACACAAGAGTAGCCACACTGGTCAGACCAATGGTCCATCTAGCCAAGTATCCCGTTTCCAAACAGTGGCCAAGCCTAGTCACAAGTACCAGGCAGAAACCCAATTATTAGCAGCATTCCATGCTACCAATCCTGGGGCAAGCAACTGCCTCCCCATGTCTGTCTCAATAGCAAACAATGGACTTTCTCTAGGAACTTGTCCAAACCTTTTTTAAACTCACGTACCCTAACTGCTGTTACCACATCCTCCGGCACAGAGCTCCACAACTTAACTATTCGTTGAGTGAAAAAATATTTCCTATTTGTTTTAAAAGTATTTCTGTGTAACTTCCTTGAGTGTCCCCTAGTCTTTGTACTTTTTGGAACGAGTTAAAAAAAATCGATTTACTTCTACTCTTTCTACATTACTCAAGATTTTATAGACCTCAATTATATCTCCCCTCATCCATCTCTTTTCCACGCTGAAGAGCCCTAACTTCTTTAGCCTTTCCTCATATGAGAGGAGTTCCATCCCTTCTATCATTTTGGTCGCCCTTCTTTGAACCTTTTCTTAATTTCTCTATATCTTTGAGATACTGCGATCAGAATTGAACACAATGCTGTTGCACCATGGAGCGATATAGAGGCATTATAGTATTTGCAGTCTTATTCACCATTCCTTTTCTAATAATTCCTAGCATCCCGTTTGCTTTTTTGGCCTCCACCGCACACTGAGCAGAAGATATCAGCATATTATGTACGATGACACCTAGATCTTTTTCTTGAGTGCTGACCCCCAAATTGGACCCTAGCATCAGGTAACTATGATTTGGCGTATTCTTTGCAATGTACATTACCTTGCATTAGTCCACATTAAATTTCATCTGCCATTTGATTGCCTGGTCTTCCTGCAATATTTCACAGTCCGCACGCATTTTAACAAATTTGAATAGTTGTTTTCTGCATTCATTTTCTCAGGAACTTTATCAAAAGCTTTCTGAAAATCTCGGCTTACTTTTATCCACGTTTATTGACACCTTCAAAGAAATGAAACAAATTGGTGAGGCAAGACTTCCCTTGGCTGAACCTATGCTGATTCAGTCCCATTAAACCATGTCTGTCTAAGTGTTCTGTAATTTTATTCTTTATAATAGTTTCCACTATTTTGCAGAGCACCGACATCAGACTTACCAGTCTGTAATTTCTCAGATCACCCCTAGAACACTTTTTAAAAATCGGTGTCACATTGGCCACCCTCCAATCTTCAGATACTATGGACGATTTTAATGACAGGTTACATATTACTAAGAGCAGATCAGCAATTTCATGCTTCAGTTCTCTGAGTACCCTTGGGTGTATGCCATCAGGTCCAGGTGATTTACTACTCATTCAATGTGTAAACTCTGGATTTCATTGCCAAAGAATGTAGTAAAGGCGGTTAGCTTAGCGGAATTTAAAAAAGGAAAAGCCATACACCATTATTAAAATGACTTGGGGAAAATCCACTGCTTATTTCTGGGATAAGCAGCATAAAATGAACTGAACTTTTTGGGGATCTTGCCAGGTATTTGTGACCTGGATTGGCCACTGTTGGAAACAGGATGTTGGGCTTGATGGACCTTTGGTCTGTCCCAGTGTGGTAATACTTATGTACTTAATTTGACTCAGTACATCTTCCAGGTTCACCAAGATTTCTTTCGGTTCCTCCGCATCATCACCCTTGAAAACCATTTCCGGGACAGGCAGATCTCTTGCATCATCTTCCGTAAAGACATTCAGTTTCTCCGATATGGCCTTGTCCGCCATGACAAGGCCCCTTTTGCTCCATGATGATCTAACAGTTCCACAGATTCCATCGCTGGCTTTCTGCTTCTGATGTACCTGAAAAAGTTGTTACTGTGAGTTTTAGCCTCTGCGGTAAGTTTCTATTCATATTCTCTTTTAGCTTTCTTTATTAATGCTTTGCATCTAACTTGCCAGTGTCTATGTTGCTTCTTATATTCTTCATTTAGGTCCTTTTTCCATTCTTTGAAGGACTTTTTTTTTTGTTAACATTTGTACCCCGTGCTTTCCCACTCATGGCAGGCTCAATGCGGCTTACATGGGGCAATGGAGGGTTAAGTGACTTGCCCAGAGTCACAAGGAGCTGCCTGTGCCTGAAGTGGGAATCGAACTCAGTTCCCCAGGACCAAAGTCCATCACCCTAACCACTAGGCCACTCCTCCACTGCAATAGCCTCTTTTCATCTTTTAACCATGCTAGCTGTTGTTTTCTCTTCTTTCCACCTTTGCAAATACATGGAATGCATCTGGACTGGGCTTCCAAGACGGTATTTTTGAATAACGTCCACACATGATTTAGTGTCCTATCCTTAGCAGCCAATCCTTTTAGCTTTTTTTTTTTTAACCATTTTCCTCATTTTATTATAGTCGGCCTTTCGAAAATTAAATGCAGCTACAGTAGATTTCCTTTGTGGATTCATCCCAGATAGTAGCTCAAACTTAATCACTGTTTCCCCAGCGGACCCAACACCGCCACCTCTCGCACTATGCCCCACCAAGGACCAGATCCAAAATGGCTTCCCCCTCTTATCGGTTCCTGGACCAATTGCTCCAAGAAGCAGTCGTTTATTACATCTAGAAATGTTATGTCCCTAGCACTTTCTGATGTAACATTTATCCAGTCAATATTGGGGTAATGGAAATCAACCATTATTATAGCGTTGCCCAATTTGCCAGCTTTCCTAATCTCTATAAACATTTCTTCATCTGTCTGTTCATTCTGTCCCGGTGGATCAGGGTCTGATGAAAATTGCTGAAGCTCATCTCAGATTGTTCTTGAGCTCCCACACTAAAATCTTTACTACAGTTTAGGACTGCAGTAAAGATTCAGGACTAGGGTAAAAGCTATTTTTTTTTTAAAGGCCAAAAATATATATATATATATTTCAAACTGGGAGCACTGATCAGCTGGTTTGTGGTGATTTCACTGTAACTTTTTCCATGTTAAAACCCTTACTACACTGGGTGGTAAAATAAGCCAGGCCGTAAGACCAACATGGGAGGGATCTTCCATGGCTACCGGTCACTGCCAGAGAAGATCCCTCTCCTGCGGAAGCCGAAGCAGCTGGCCGTCCAGAAGACTGATGAGGTTGGCATACCAAGGACGCCTGGGCCACTCCGGAGCCACCAAAATCACTCCGTCGCGATGAGTCGCTACTCTTCTCAGCAGACGGCCCAACATCGGCCAAGGAGGAAAGACATACAGGACTCCCTCTACCGGCCACGGTTGAAGTAGGGCATCCAGACCTAACGAATCCTGCTCCCTGTGACGACTGAAGAGCTGTGGAACCTTGGCATTGTCCTTCGTGGCCATCAGGTCCATGGAAGGAAGGCCCCAACGCCGCACCAGTAGATGGAACGCCGCGGCAGACAGCTCCCACTCACCGGGATCCAAACCATGACGACTGAGAAAGTCAGCTTCTACGTTGAGGACCCTGGCAATGTGGGCGGCTGAGAGGTAAGACAGGTGCCGCTCCGCCCAGACCATAAAGAGGCCGGATTTCCTGGCCAGACGGCTGCTGTGGGTCCCCCCCTATAAGCTACAGTCATCGCATAGTTCGAGAAGACTTGGACCACCATCCCCTTCACGAACGAGAGAAACGACTTCAGAGCTAGCCGCACCGCCTGAAGCTTCAAAAAACTGATAGTCCAGCGGGACTCCTGCGGTGACCACGTACCCCGAGCTAAATGGCCCCTGAAAAGGGCCCCCCAGCCCGACAGGCTGGCATCCGTTGTCACTACCTCCCTCTGCAGTATGGGAAAGGGCATTCCCTGAGCCAGAGACTGGGGGCAGAGCCACCATTTCATGCTCCATCTGGCTCCAACATCCAAGGCAGTCTGACTTGGTAAGCCTATGACACCGGAGACCAGTGGGAGAGCAGAGACCTCTGAATGGATGCACGTGAGCTCACGCCCAAGGGACTACTTCCATGGCTGCTGTCATGGACCCTAGAAGCTAGACGTAGTCCCAAACTCATGGCCTGGCGGCCAACAGAAGGGAACGTACCTGCCTCACCTGCTTCACCCGCCGCGGGTCGGTCAGAAAGACCCAAGCCCGCTGGGTATCGAATAGAACACCTAAGTATTCCAGACACTGAGAGGGGATCAGGCAGCTCTTCTCGAAACTGATCACCCATCCCAAGGACTGAAGCAGCCTGACAACCATTGAAGTCGCTTCCAAGCTGTCCTGGTAGGATGCCGCACGAATTAGCCAGTCGTCCAGGTAAGGGTGCACTCGAACACCCTGCTTCCGGAGGAAGGCTGCCACCACTACCATCACTTTGGAGAAGGTCCGTGGGGCCGTATCAAGGCCAAACGGGAGCGCCCGAAACTGGAAGTGCTGACCCAGTACCGCGAAACGAAGGAACTGCTGATGAAGGCCCAAAATTGGAATTGGTACGCTTCTTTGAGATCAAGAGAGGTGAGAAACTCGCCCTCCAGCACGGAGGCAATGACGGGCCTGAGGGTTTCCATCCGAAACTGCATAACCCGCAGGCACTTGTTGACACTCTTGAGGTCCAGAATGGGCCGGACCGTGCCTCCCTTCTTGGGGACCACGAAATAGATGGAGTACCTCCCCTGTCCGCGCTCATCCAGCGGCACGGGCACAATGGCCTGAAGAGACAGTAACACCTGAACGGTGGACTTGGACTTGTGCCTCTCGGACAGAACCTCAACACGGAGACTGTAAGAGAGGAGCGACCGGGCAGCAGAATTCTAACCGGTAACCGTCACACAGGATGTCCAGCACCCACTGATCTGAGGTGATTGAGGCCCACGCGTCCTGGAACGCCTATCGGACTGAATGCGTGAACCAACGCACCATCATTGTGACTGTCGGGTAGGAGGACCTGTCCGACCTGACTTGCCGGTCCCCTTCCTGTCCCCCTAAAAGGACTGACGGGGCTGAAACTTAGGCCGTTGCCCAAAGGCCAGGCGACCTGGTCTGTATTTCTTACTGTCCTGAAACCGAGGACGAGAGAACCCGGACTGCCGACCAGACGACCTAGGCCAGTCCTCAGGCAGCCGTTGAGGTCTAGACTCTCCTAGCTTTTTCACCAGATTACTCAAGTCCTCGGCAAACAGTAACTTCCCCCCGAAAGGGCAGCTTGACCAACCGGGCTTTGGACGCCGCATCCGCAGACCATGCCCGGAGCCACAATTGTCGCCTTGCGGAGACCGCCAACGACATAACCTTGGCCTAAGCATGTCATACACGGCGTCCGCTAGATAAGCGAGACCTGCCTCCATCCTAGCCGCCCGCGAGCCACTCCTGTCCCCTGACCTTTGATGCCATTGCAGACAGGCACAGGCCACAAAGGAACTGCAAATCGCAGCCTGCAAGTCCAAGGCAGCCACCTCAAAGGCCTGTTTCAGGGCCTGCTCCAATTTCCTATCCTGAAGGTCCTTTAAGGCCACCCCTTCCACAGGCAAGGTCGTCGTCTTGGTGACCGCTGTCGCCAAAGAATCCACCTTAGGAAAGACCAACTTCTCCCTTTCCTCTGGAACCAAAGGGTAGAAACGGGCCATGGCTCTACCCACTCGAAGACCCGCCTCGGGGGTATTTCACTCTGCAGAGATTAAATCCTGAATATCTGGATGCATCGGGAACACCTAAGAGGGACCCCTAAGCCCCCGCATGGGACAAGACTGCTGGGAACCTGAAGAATCCCACCCCCCACCAGGTCAGATATAGAGAGAGCCGATAAGGACTACAAAATCAACGCACCCAATTCATCTTTTTGAAAAAGCCGGAGCACCCGAGGGTCGTCCCCATCTCCCGAGGGGAGCTCCCCCTCCTCTAAAGGCTCCAGGACCAAAGGGCCCCCTGATGAAGCGGACTCCACATCTGACCTCGGAGAAACGGGTGAACAACCCTCCAAAGGGTTGTCCAACAGGATAGGTCGAAGTCTCTTGGGAGGAGGAAGGGCAGAGTCCGACTCCGCACCCTCCGGTACCCCCAGAGTAGGCAGAGCAGCGCCCCCCTGCTTCAATAAAAATGCCTGGTGCATTAACAAGACAAATTCAGGGGAAAAAGGCATGCCCTGATCAGGTAAGCCCCCTGCTGCAACTGCCCCTTTCTCTGCCACCGGCAGAGCATGTTCCCTGACCGCGGAGGACAAAATGAAAGTTCACGCATCCGCCAGAGAGGAGTTGCCAAGAGATCCTACCGGGGACCCAGATCCAGGCCAGTTATCCCCAGAGAAAGGCCACCAGGATCTCCTCCTCCACTCGGGGACACCTGTCTGCACACCGTGCAGCGGCCCGAGGAGGAGCACTGCTTCACCACCTCAGCGGGGACCGACATGCTGCCGTGCCAAAAAACACCCAGAGGCCCAACTTGCAAGAGCGCACTGCAAGCCCGCTAACTTACTCCCTTTTTTTTTTCTGTTTTTTTTTTTTTACTTTTGGCACTAGTGTTTAATAGAAAAAAAGGTGCACCGTGGGAACCACGCAACCGTTACCATGGATCCCATAGTCATTCACAAAGGAAAAATATTCAACATAAAGAAATCCTTCATATGCTCATCTTCCAATGTGGTTTATATCACTCAATGTAAAAAGTGTGAAGAAGGGTGCTATATTGGAGAAACAAGTCAGATGCTAAAGAAGAGATTTACGTTACATAGACATCATATGAAAAATGCCAGTGCCAAGCAGGATATATCAATGATTTTATAGTGAGAATTCTAAAAGGAAACTAAGACTATCCAGGAATGTAAGACCTTTGAAGTCAGAATGATTAAATATTTTGACACCCACCAGACAGGACTCAACAAAAATCTGGGATTTCTAGTCCATTATAAACCATAAAATTCTACTGCTTTGTCACCCTTACCACCAATGCATCTCTCTCTCATCCACCTAGCTCCCATGTTTCTCACCTTACCCACCCCACTTTCCTGTAAGACTGTCATTGGAATGCTTTGATGTTTCACTTATATATAGTTACTTATCTTTCTGATCTGAAATGGGGTTTCCTTCGAAAGCTAATGAAAAAATATATTTAGTCCAATAAAAAGGTATCATCTTATGTTATTTATTACCTTTAAAAGTGGAATAACATGGCTACCACATCACTCAATTCAGGACAGGTAAAATTTGTGCACTACAGGGGCTTATTCTAGTGTCTATTTTATACAGGCATATAGGTTTATAAAACGGACTTAAAATGGGCACCCTTTTTGATATTCCACATAGGCATCCTGTTACAAAATCAAGCTCAGTATTTAATTCTAAAATTTCTTACAAAAAAGAATAAAAACAAAATGCTCACCTAACAAGGCGAAGAGAATCTTTCCGGATATTTATTAGACTTCGCAGAGTCTTCACTGGTTCATGAGGTGCTGGAGTTACATATGGGAACTGGAGGGAAAGATCAAAAAAATGATCTTTAATATACATCTATAGCACCTCAGACACAAACCCTGGAACAGACAAAGAAACATATGCACTTGAAAATGAGGTAGTCCAGTTAACAAGAGGCCTGCAGGGTACTGGGCAACCTACTGGTCTCATCTAACAACATAGTTTATGGTTATGATTTATTTCAATCTGCTATATTGCCCTTCCTGCAAATATCACAGGGTGCTGTATAATAAAATAACAATTATTTTAAAAAAGCAAGGAAAAGAATGCCAAAAGAATGCCATTAGTCATAGGACTGGCAACAGACATACAAGAACAACTATACGCAATTTGAATAGGACAGGCAATCATACAACAGTCGTACACAGAAGTAGGAGAAAGGAAGGGAGGGAGGTTGTCAGTGAACCCTTAAAATCTCACCACCATCAACTGAAGCATCACCAAATGCCTTTTGGAAAAGGTAAGATTTCAAGGCTGTAAGAAATTTGGGATATGAGGTATCGAGTCGCACTTGGGAGGACAAGGCATTCCAAAGAGAAGGGGCTATACAGAAAAAGACACTTGTCCTAGTCAAATCAAGCCAGGCAACCCTAAGAGATGCCAACATAAGCCATGCCTGAATGCTGTGTATCACTAGGGTTACCATACAATCAGGTTTCCCCGGACATGTCCTTCTTTTCAGGGGACTGTCAGGGCTGAGAGTGGTATTTTCAAAGCTGCCCATTTGTCCAAGTTTCTGGGCTGACTGACAGGCAGGCAGGCAGGCAGGCAGTGGTCTAGTGGCCTCTTCTGCCTGCTGCCACTGATCTGCTCACTGCTGCCGCTTCTTCAAAATGGCTGCTGAGACATCAAGCAGCAGCCTCACAAGACATCCTGTGAGACCACCATTTGAAGTCTCAGCAGCTATTCTGAAGAAACCGCAGCAACAAGCAGATCAGAGGCAGCAGGCAGGAAAGATTGGGGTTCTTTCCTGCCCCAAAGAGTCCACTAGACCACCAGGACAAGTTGAGATAGGTTCAGGGAGGGCATCCAGATTCAGGGCAGGTGGATGGAGTTGTGTGGGTGGGTGAAAGGAGGGAGGGGGCTGTAAAAAAAAAAAAGTGGATAGAGTGTGGATGCAGGGAGTGAGGCTGGAAAAAAAGACTGGTAAGGGGGAAGTACATGAATGGGGGAAGGGAAAAGGGAGAAATACAGCACACGGATAGAAGGGGTTGGAGAGGAGGGAAGAGGAGAGGGAGACATGCTACTCATGGATTTTTCCTTTTTTGAAATGAATATCTTTTCTAATTTTGTATTTAGCCGCGTAAGGAGAAAATGCATTTTGTTACTTTTACCAGTATTTTCACTGCTTATAGAAACTGGCTTTCTTGATGGTGGTGGCGGTGGTGGGGAAATCAAGGTGACTGTGCAGTGGGGCGGCATTTTACTTTGCATGTCCTCTTTTTTGTCTCTGCAAATACGGTAACCCTATGTATCACATAAGTGGTGCCAAGGACTTTCCTGCACAAGTATATATCCAAAACAAAGCTCTGCTAAAGGGGTTGCAACATCAATGAAAATTACTCTGAACCTTGGAACTGGTTTACTAATGCAAGTGTGCAAATATGAACGCGAGTCAAAAAGGTGAAGTAAAGCACCAAAACAGTAAGCGAAGCAGGAGTGCAGGAAGCAGTAAGTCAAACGCAGAAGTTCTGTAATTGCACAGAAGATAACAGTACATTTGGTTCAGACATCAATTCACATAAAATTCAAAACTTATTCATACAGCCTTGTAAGCTTTTTGTGATTTTCTTTGTTTCACCTAATTCTTAAAATCAGAAACTAAAATTTAGTTTTTAACTTTTTATTTTGGTCAAGAAGCTGTCGCCTTTTCTATTTTCTGAGTCAAATTGGTGCCATAAGCTTCATTTCACTTCTAACTAGGTTATTCAATGATTAGTTTATATTCTTCTCCACCATTGCAGCACTCCTCACGCAGAGGTCACACCACCACACATTATTTAGAGCAGTGCTTCCCAAATTTTATTTATCATGATTCTATTAACACTTAAAACTTCAGGTGAGCTCATATGATACTGAAACAAACAGACCTACACTCCCCTCCTCCCCCACTTATCCAAAGTACGATGGCAGCATCAACAGGGTCCTGTGTATCGTGTATGCTTACAAATCCCACCACTCCAGTCTCACAGGAAGCCCACATAGGACGAGGGGGCAGGACCTGTGAACATTCACCGACTCACAGGCCTCCAGCTGACTACCACTACTGTGCACAGGTCACAGTGGAGGTCCAGAGGGAGGGAGAGCAGTAGAGAATGTCACGGGGATGGGGAACCACAGTAACTGCGGGGATGGGGACGGGGACAGAGCCCACAGGGACGGGGACAAACTTTGTCCCCATGTCATTTTCTACTTTGAAGCCTGTTAATGAACTGGACTGTTATTTATGTTTAAGTGATGCCTACAAAGGTATTTTGAGTTTTTGGAAAAACAAGCAAACATACTGGCCACAACTAGCAAATTTTGCATGGGCGATCCTGTACATCCTGCTACCAGCACATCTTCTAAGAAGACAACTTCTATTCCAGGAAGGACTGTGGAAGACAGGAGAGCTAGATTGAATCCTGAGATTGTTGATGATTTCTTATTTATCCACAGATTAAACAAAAAATAACAGTGCTTTAAAAGGCATATTTTTCCCCTCTAGGGCATATAGAACGGGTTGTATTTTATACCCCTGGACATTTTAACAGTGTGAATTAGGATTCCTTGGTGTAGTAGAAATCATCTATTGTTGGGGTTGGAAGGGTAGAGGGTGGTGGTGGGAAGGAGGGTTATTATAGCTGCTCATTGTTATTATTGCTCTCACAGCATATTGTTCCTTTTTATCTATATATATATATATAAAACTCACCCTCAACGTTCTATTGTCTGCTGACGTCACTGAAGCCAAGGTTCATATGTTCGAAGCTCTGAAGCCACAAAAATCAGTCTCTGGGCCCCGCCCTCGCGTCAAACGTTATGACGTTGAGGGCGGAGCAGATTCTCACCTCCAATGATCTACTCAGGCCACAAACTCTGGATTTCCACACTGTAGCTCTGCTCCGCCCTCGCGTCAAAACGCGATGACGTCGAGGGCGGGGCACGAAAACCGCCACCCACAGAGAGCTACAACGGAAACAGGCAGCAGCGGTGCACGCCACGAACCAGGTAAAACAGCAACGAGCCATGCAGCCATGAAACCCTTGCTAGCTCCCGTTTCATTGCGCTCAGAAACGGGCCTTTGTTTACTAGTATTTTAATAAAAAGATTTAAATATAAAATCATAAGTGTTCGAGGCTTCTGCAGATGGGGACAGAACCAGAGGGGACGGGACGGGGATGGACACAGGGCCTGTGGGGACGGAGACAAACGTTGTCCCTGTGTCATTCTCTAGAGAGCAGCCCTGATTCTGTGACCTCATCTAATGGTGTAATCTCATTTGGAGTCTTGACCTAAAGTGTAGGAACCATTACTTCAGAGTGCGCAACCCTGATATCCTCTTCTGGCTTTTAGGTGTCACTGCTGAGCAATGGCCAGGTCTTCCCTACCCTAGGCACTGTAAAAATCTGCCTCTAGAACAGTGGTACCCAAATTTGACCTGCGGCCTGCCAGCAAGATTTTCAGGATACCTACAATAAAGCTAGCCAGTCAGATTTCCATCTAATGTAAAGTAAGCAAGCATAAGATTAAAATGTGCCCGCATTAGAGGTAATGCATATAATCGAGAACATTTACTCCTGAAAACTTGACTGGCTGGGCATCCCCTAGATCATGTCTAGGAACCACTTGCTCTATAACACTGAATTTAGGTACCTCTGCTTAGCAACATATAGTACAGCTACCGAGTTACTGAACCAGCCTGACCCTACGTTTTAGAATGTGTACATCATCAGATTGAAAAATACTCTGCTTTGAAAGTCCTTTCTAAGTTCTTATTAGACAATATACAAAATCTTATAGATTCAGCTAAAAGCAGGAGGAGGCCTGGGTGGTTGTAAATCACAGCTGCAGTCCACACCAGCTTCCTGAATCCTGTCTGCTTCTCTTTTCTTTCACAGTGTTGATATGACAACCACAAGAAAATTACAAAATTGTGCCACTAAAAGTAAGAACAGACTGTACTCATGATCAACAGCTAAAATATCCCAGAGTTTGCAGTTAATGTAGAATCTCAGCTAAGGAGAAATTATGTCTTAGACAATTTTCTTTTCTTTATTCAGTGACACCATTCTGCAGGCGGAGATAAAGAAAACTGACTGCATGTGACATCACCAGCAAAAGCAGAGGTCCTCCCTGGAACAATCTTGTATGCATCTGCCGAAGCAGAAAGTCCCTTTGTAACTAAAGCTGCACGGCAAGTGCGATTCAAAATATTAATCACCGTTAATAAAATTAATCACCCTGCGTTACCTTTACTCCCCATGCTGTGCCATTTGCTTCTCCTTCCCTTCCTCTCATTTCAGCCCACTTTCTTGTGATTGGTTGTTTGGCCAGGGAGCACCCACTTTCTTGTGATTGGTTGTTTGGCCAGGGAGCGCCTCCAGGATTGGCTTTTTGCCCAGAGAGCCAATGAGGATTAAGGAGCCCAATGAATATCAGCATGTGCTCTAACAAACCCTGCTGTGCCCGACGCTGGTGCCTGCCAACACTGGTAAGTAGAGCCTGTGGGCTGGCATCCACTCAGGGGTTCCTCGTCCCTCCCTCCCTCCTCCCCCGAGGTCAGGCATCTCCTCAGAGTCCCCTTCCTCTCCCCCCCCCCCCCCACCGAAGTCCAGCATCTCCTACGAGTCTCCTCCTTCTCCAGAAGTCTGGCATCTCCTTAGTCCCCTCCTCCCTCCCCCGAGGTCTGTCATCTCCTTGGGGTCCCTCCCCCCCAGACTGCTTCCTGCCTGCATGCCTATCTGTAACTGACCACCGTGGCAATATCCAATATCACTCTGGCTGATTTCTCCTCGAGTGGCCGAAACTCCTGCAGAGCTAGGCGGATCGCCCAGGACTCTAGTCGATTTATGAACCAGGACACCTCCTGGCTCAACCACATGCCCTGAGACCCCCGATCCAGACAGTGAGCTCCCCATGTAAAGGGGCTTGCATCCATGGTGACTAGAATCCACTGCGGGGTATCCAGAGGAACGCCTCTCAGCAAGCGAGCTGGACTGTCCCACAAGGCTAGACTGAGCCACACCTTGGGCGTCAGAGGACAATGGAAATCCTGCAAGGCATGCCCATCAGGACAACAGAGTCCACTGCAGAGGGCCATGTGAGCCCTCGCCCAAGGTACCACCTCCAGCATAGTGGCCATGCAGTCCAAAAGTTGAAACTAATCCCAAACTGTGGGCTCCGGGAGGTCGAACAACTGGCACAACTGCGCCCGGAACTTCTCTGTCCACTCCTCAGGAAGAAAAACTATCCCTCAGGCTGTGCAGAGTCAAACCCTGAGACACTCCAGGGACTGAAATAGGGCCAGGTGGCTCTTGGGCTGGTTCGCTACCCAGCCCAGGGATTCCAGGATGGAAATGACCTGCAAGGTAGCCAAAAGTGGCCTCAAATCTTAGTCAGCCTGAATCAGCCAGTCGTGCAGGCGGGAATGAACCCAAATACTCTGATGCTGGAGGTGCGCAACCATCACCCTGTCACTTTGGAAAATGTGCAGGGCGCCATTGGCCAGGCCAAAGGGCACGACCCAAAACTTAAGTGCCGCCCCAAACACACAGAAACACAAATCTCTTTTGTGATGATCTGCAATGGGGAAGTGGAGGTAGGCCTCTGTGAGGTCCAGGGAAATCAAGAACTCCCCTGGTCTCACCAAGGCAATGACTAAGCAAAGTGTTTTCATCCGGAAGCATTGGACTTGCAAAAAAGCACCCACCTTCCCTGAGGTCCAGGATGGGGTGAAATGTACCGCCCTGTCTTTGGGACCTTTAATAGATGAAGTACCTGTCCAGGCCATGCTCCACCAACAGGTTCCACCGCTCTTATAATCGCAGAGAAACTGAAGGGTAAGAGTGACAGCCTGGAGCTTTAGAGCCAAGCCATGGGCAGAAATTATGAAGGCGCCCGGAACCAGACGGGTGAACTTCATGGAGTACCCCCTCTCGACCACCTCCAGAACCCACTGCTCTGAGGTGATGAGTACCCACTCGTTGGGGAAGACAGACAACCAGCCTCCACCAGAAACGAGGGGCCTGGTGCACCCTCATTGGGCAGGCCGAGCAACTGTGGTCCCACTGGATGGCCCAGCTTGATTGGGTCCTCAGAAGAACCCCCTGCTTGAAGGATCTACTCTGCCCCCTGCCTGGGCCAAAAGGCACCGAGTGGACCTGAAGTGGCCCATCACCTTAATGCCGAGGATCGCAGTGTACCCTTGCTACAGCTCAGGGAGAGTCATGCTTCCCCCATATCCTTCAGCAACTTCTTTTAGTCATCAAACAACAAGCACCCTCTAAAAGGCAGCCGACTCAAAACCTTCTTGGAAGTCACATCCGCACCCAGTGGCAAAGCCACAACCAAAGGTGACCCCCGTTGCCGCCGCCACCGAATGGGAAGCCAGACAGAGGGGGGCCCGGTGGAGGAGGGGAGCGGTGGCGATGACCTCAGGGGGGGCGGCGGGGGCTGTCATTTCAAAGAAAGGAGGAGGAAGAGAGGAAGGGAGGGGAGCCGGGGCTGCCTAAAGTTATGATTTTAATGCAGGGGGAGTGGGGAGCAGCGGCGACCTCGGGTGGGGGGGGGGGGCAAGGCCGTCAAAGGACGCTCCTGATGAGCGTTTTTGCCCCTCCCGATTTTTTTTTTTTTTTTTTACACACATTTAAGTTTTGGAAGCCGGGCAGCCCCAACAAGAGGTACAGACCTCTCGTTAGCTTGCCCGGAGTTTTCCAGCGTTAGGGCAAGCAGAAAACCTTAGTGCATCTCATTTCAATACGGTTTCTACACAATTTGCTCATCTGCATTCCGTTTTCATTTGCTGCTACCGTCGTCGGAAATTGGGCTTTAATACATGCCAGGGTAATCTACTTGTTTGTTAAATGCTTGTTTAGTGCATCTTGCCCTGAATGAGAAGACTGGAAGATTGTCAGGGAGAGGAGAAAAGGATTAAAAATAGTTGCTGGACCTTGGGGGGGTGCAGGTGGAAGATACCTGTTCTCTGGGGGGGGGGGGGGGGGGGCAGGTGCGGGTGGAAGATGCTGGTTCTGAAAGGGGCAAGGGTGATAGATGCTGGTTCGGGTGGGAGGGTGCAGGCACGGGTGGAAGATGATTGTTCTTGGGGGGTAGGCATTGGTGTGGGTGGAAGTTGCCAGGGAAGGGAGAGGGCAAGGATGGAAGATGCTGGTTCTATGGGAGCTGCATGGGTGGAAGATACCTGAACTTAGGGGGGAGTGGAGAAAAATATTGCCCATCAGCTGCACAGAGCAGTATAGGGTGGGCAGGGAAACAAAGATGCCTGACCACAAGGGAGTGAGAGAGAGGGGATATGGGGGGGGGGGGGGAGGCAGGTGAGAAGAGGGAAACGTGTTGGACCCAAAAGATGGAAAGAGGAAAATCAAGAGAGATGACCTCCCTTTGGATGAGGGGAAAGAGTTGGGTAGTAGAAGGGGTGGGGACACAGTCAGCAGGTGCTTGAAAGGGTGGGGACAGTGTGCAGGTGCTAGAAAGGAGGGGGGAGGATGGGTGAAGAGAAAGAATTGCTGGGCCTGGAGGGGGGGAGCTTTCAGGACCTGAAGGGCAAGAAGGAAGAGGAGAGACAATACCACTGTGGAAAATGAGTGAAATGTTGCACATATAAGGGAAGGGAAGAGGGGAGACATGTTACACATAAAGGGAAGGGAAGAGGGGACATGCTGCACATAAAAGGAAGGGAAGGGGGAGACCAGCTGAACATGACAGGAAGAGAAAGGGAAAACAAGATAGATTTGAGAAGGAGGCAGAGAAATTGATGAAAGATGAACATGAAAGATCAGTGCCAAACAGACATAGGGCAGGTGAGAAAAGAAATTGTAATTGGAAAGGAGGCCTTGGGCACAGAGTTAAGAGCACAGACAGAGGAAAGCAGAACAAAAGATTGGAAACAAGATGATTGGAATAATAAAATCACCAAACCACAAAGGTAGGAAAAATGATTTTATTTTCAGTTAGTGATTGAATTATGCAGGTGTTGAGAATTAACATCTGTAGGCTTTATTTTGCACAGTACACGAGGGCATGCATTTCTTTCTATTTTTCTGGTGTTGCATAACATGTAGAGTCCGGTATCTCTGCTTTCAGTTTTTGTCTGCGTGTTTTTTGTGGTTCCCTATCTGATATCAGGCAAGAGTCATGTTTGTATCTGCAACTGAGGTGAAGGATTCTGCTGGTATGTGGAGTCTGTGTAGGAATCTGTAAAAGTCTGTACTGCTCCAGTTTCCCAGTAGCAGGTATACTGGTGCTATAATGTATTTCAGTAGCATTATTAAATAAAGTAACTACTTCTGAAGGTTACAGGTATGGGTGGGGATGGATGAGATTACTTGCAGCGATGGAATGGATCTTGGCGGAGATGGGTGGGTAATGAGTTAGATTCCAGTGGTGTGCCTTGACAATTTTTGCACCTTGTAAGTGTGCCGCGAGATGAAAAATGTTGAAAATCACTGATCTAAATGGTTTATAAAAACAAGTCATAGCATAGACATGAGGGGAGACTGGACAAGAGACACTATAGGTATCCTAAAATCCCAACTGCTAGGCAGGCTCTGGCCTTGACACTGGTCTACCTCACTTACTTCAATCCTAGCTTCAACTAGTACAGTTCTAAAACCTGCTAAGTGGGATATTACCGACTTTGCTATGAGGCTGACTGTTAGAAACCTTATTTGAAGAGAGAGGAAGACAAAATAGAGGCTTTTGATGACCATCATTTGTAGTCCAAAAGACCTTTATCCAACTATACATAAAATTACAAGCAGCAAGGCAAGAAAAGTGGACATCCTTCAGAATAGCATCCTTTGCCATTCTGAACCAACTTATAGATGTCCATCACTATGTACAGCGTAGCTGTTTCAGGACTTGCTAATTACACTGCAAATAAAACTATTCTCAGTTATCATTTGGAAGCAGACATGCCACCCAATCTGAAACCTTTCCAACCAGTTGTGAAAGTATCTGTATTCAGATGTCACTGAATTGGTCTAAGCCTTTATGTACCGACCTACCAAAGGTGATTTACATCATATTCACAGATCACTTACCTGAACAGGTCTGTTCCCCAGAAAGTTAAGATCCATGTTCTCTCCAAACAAATATCCTTCAGGATGAGGGGTATCAAATTTCTCACCCCCCATAAAAAAGTGACTTGCGAAGTAGTTCCCTAAGAGAAGAACAAACAGGTAAAATAAACCTGGGGTTTCCAACAAATGAGCACCCTCTTAAAAAACAGCAGTGAGATTACCAGCCAGTCCAGGAGAAGTAACCACCGGTAACTGAAAAACTATCAGTCTGATGCTGGCAACAATCCGTAAATCCTATTTCATTCCAATGAGAAGACTTCAACACTGAACAGCAACTGTGGGGTCAGCCCACACAACTTGCATTTCAAAAAAGTAGAAACATCTGACCTCAGCACTGTGCTTGCATTCAAGAGAAAATTAAGCACTGTGCCTGCATTCAAGAGAAAATTAGTTCTCTGGCTAAGAAGCAATATGACAAAAAGGCCATGGAATCATTTTAGAAAACTTCATATCCTCTCAATATTAATATACTAAGCGTACATTAGCTGCCAAGTATTATGGTTTATTTGTAAATTTGATATACCACTTTATTTACCACATGCAACTCAGAGGTGTACAATATTAACAGTAGAAGGAATTCCAAATACCTATTATATAAAAAATAATTCACACAGAGATGCACAATAAACCAGTTCCATCTAGAATTCCAAATATGTAAATTAAGTGTATAAAAAGCAATTTAAAAACTCAGAATTCTCAGTTTATAAATTTACAAATGCACAGCTTCAACCAACTGACCAAATCTCTGCCAACTAATTAAAAGTAGCAGTGAAAAAGTGAGTTTTTAAAGAGATATTAAATGCCTCATAAGTTTGTTCAGCACGCAACAATAAAGTCGAATTATTCTCTAGTATGGGAGTAAGAAACAAATGCCTCAATGATGATGATGATCTTGGCTTTGTTACCTGCTCCTGGCTGCACTGTCAAGTATGTACAATTGCCATCAACTAACTAGCAGGTGGTTTTATAGAAGTATAATTGTGAAGAAGAAAAAAAAGAACCTGTTGTGATGCAGCAACATTATTACGGGGCAGAATGGCAAAAGAGCTATAAAAACTAGTGAGGCTGATGCTTGAACATCTAGCCTCCTAAGAATCTGTGGCTTTACTGTACAGTACATGGATACCATCAGGATTCCAACAGAGACCCAACTGGTGTCTGGAACGTTTTAGCTAAGGTGGTTACCTTATGGCCTGCAACATCACTAAGTCAGGCTTCCTTTCTCTGCTCTTCCTTTTGTCGTCATCACCTGTCTACTTTCTTCTGCTTTGAGGGACTGAAGAGTATACTGCAGTATTGCAAACAAACCTCCTACTGTGTAACAGAATATTACAGCAGACAGGAATCATTAGAACAATCCTGTCTGCCCAGTTTCACTCCTGGTGAAATACTATAGGTGCAAATGATCTCTGGATTTTCCCTCTACTTTCATGTCCATCTAAAACAGACAAGACTGACAAAGGCATTGCAGTAGTTAACCCATATGGGACTGGATATGTCCATGCAACTTCCATGTGTGCTGGAAAATAGAAGGAAAGGAGCTGTATGCAATGAAACAAAATGGTGAGACACTGAACTATGGCTTATTATTTATTAGGATTTTCACCTTTTTGATGGAATTCACTCAAGGCAGTGTACAGCAAGTATAAGTCAAACATAAGTAATATTCAATTACAGCAGTAAAAATATTCTAAGCATTTACATGTGTATATCACATACAAGTATAAATAGAAAGCTGCTATTTACACATGGAGATCCAGACACCACACAGATTGCAAGGGATGTGGCGTGGTGTGGTGGGGTAGAGTTTCAGTTCCCTGATAAAGACTGAATGAAAAAGATTGGGGGGGGGGGGGGAGAAAGCCTGTGTACCAGGATAAAAAACAAACAGGAAGTAATTCCTGCAGCAGCCACACATCAGTGCCAGTACTACAGAGATCTAGAAACTTTATGACTCCAATATTGTTAAAGAAAGAAAATGACACAATCTGGCAAAAATTACAAGTAGTTCTTGATAGTCTTTTCCCCAGTGCTACAGTCAAGTAATGTCTGCATATTCCTATCTAGACTGTGGCTTGCCAAAAGACAGTTAAAAAGTTATGAGAAAGGGAGGGAGGGGTTTTTCTTTTTAAGAATAAAATATATCATTGCTTTAAGTCTTTGCAGCTGTGGAGTTTCCTAAATTCACAGGGATCTCTGGGACTTATCCAAACAGGATTCACTGGCTAAGAATGAAAGTTTGAAGGACATCCTTAATTTCCTAGATTAATCTTAACTTCCAGCTTCCCATGGATTTGTTGGTCTTGCATCCTCTTAATTGTGGACTAAGTGTCTAGATATAGAAGTTTATATTTTTATTTGAAAAATTTCCTATGTAATTTAGTTTTTTCTCTTTCTGGCCAAGTTTCCTAAAAAGATGTTATGCCTTTGTATTATTTTCAAATGTTATAAACATTTTTTTAAGTGTTGCTTGCGGGGATCACATGATGCAGTGAGCAGAGAAGCAGCCTCAGGTTGTTGCTCCGGCACCCTTGACTCTTGACAAGCCATATTAATGTAATTTTTCAGCATTTTGCTCACCCTGTGCTTATTATTGAAGTACTATTTGAATGGACAAA
The DNA here is from genome assembly GCF_901765095.1 of Microcaecilia unicolor. NCBI lineage: Eukaryota > Metazoa > Chordata > Amphibia > Gymnophiona > Siphonopidae > Microcaecilia > Microcaecilia unicolor. The sequence continues at coordinate 65,084,511 of NC_044038.1, read as the reverse complement.
TTCTTAGAGAAATCTCCTTCGGCGATGTCACAAAAATCGGCGAGAAAAGAAAAGAATAAACCCGGGTGCGGAGACTCCAAGATCGACCACAGTATTTTCGGATTCCCAACTTGCACAACTTACAACAGCTGTGACAAAGGCCTTAGAGCCACGCTGGGAAGCGCTCTCTTTACAGTTGGAGAATTTTCAAACGGGGCTAGACGGTTTGGGAATAAGAACCGGAGACCTGGAGGTGAGAGTGTCGGCGTTAGATGACGACTCGCGGGGACAGGACCCAGATATCGCATGCCAAAACACACAAATCGTAGAGCTTGTATCCAAGCTGGAGGACTTAGAGAATCGTTCATGACGTAATCCTATATAATAAAGCTCACCTCCAACGTTCTGAGGCTGCCTGGTGGCTTCCGGTGGTGGTGTCCTTCATGGAGTAGATCGTGACGTCAGGGAGAGGGGAGGAGCCACGAGTGTCCACTGTGGAGGTGGAGTAGGGAAAAGTCAGGGAGAGGGGAGGAGGCGCGAGTGTCCAATGTGGAGGTGGAGAAGTAGGGAAACGTCAGGGAGAGGGGAAGAGCCAGAGACTCCAATGTGGAGGGGGAGGAGTAGGGAAACACGCGGAGCGTGCTTCCCTACTCCTCCCCCTGCCTAGGAATCGCACCAGACTGCCTGAACCTCCCAAACCACACGTGCACACTAAACGCCCTCCAAAAACCGCCGCCGCCCTCCCTCTGCTCTCCAACTCCTGATTCGCACTGTCGGAGAGGATGGAGAGGGAGGGCAGCGAGACGGCAAGCGAGATGCTGCGCCAACTGTCCAATGTCGAGGAGGCCGGTGAGGGATCACAATGACGTTCGCGGTCCACTCACAAGAGGGGGAAGGGAAAGACCAGCGGGTCCGACTGCAGCACATCGCTCATCCCCGTTCACTCACAACAAAGCAACCAAACCTAGCAGATGCTGCAGGACGTCTAATAGACAGGAATGGAAGACAGCACAGCACGTCTAGGGTAAGCAAGGAAGCACATTGGTTAATCTCTGTTTCCACTCCCCAACGCAGCCCTCATTGGCATACACTCAAAAACAAGGAAACCTAGGAGCTGCTGCTGCACATTGTCCTTTTAAAATTCTTGATAGACAGTGCCTTAAAACGTCAAGGACAAAAGGAGGGGGGAGACAGACAGACCCTGCAACTGGAAGGGGGGAGGGGGAAACAGGGAGGGCCCTGCAACGGGGAAACAGGGAGGAAGGAAGGAAGGGAGGGAGGCAGAGGAGGAGACCCTGCAACTGGGAGACAGACTGGGGGGGGGGGGGGGTGATGACCCTGCAACTGGGAGGGAGGGTGGACCCTGGCACATACTCTCATTCTTACACACACACTCGCACCCAGTCTCACTCTCTCTGTCACACACACACACTCGCACATTCACTCTCTCTCACACACTCACTCTTACACACACACTCCCAGGAAAACCTTGCTAGCGCCCGTTTCCATTAAAACAGAAACGAGCCTTTTTTACTAGTAATATAAGAATCGTGGGATTGTCAGAGCGAGTGCCAGATCAAAACTTGACAGTCTGGCTAGAAAACTGGCTGGCGAGTTGGCATTATCCGACTCAGTGGGTCCTGTGGTGGTGGAGAGGGCGCACCGGGTGGGACGAAAGATTGAAAACCAAAGTTGTCCAAGAGTTGTGATAGCGAAAATCCTCAACTACAGGCATAAGATTGAAATTCTTCAGGGATTCCGCCTACAAAGCGAAAACTTACAATATGAAGGTCAGAGAGTGTTGATTTTTCAAGATTTCTCGCAAGCAGTGCAAATACATAGTCGCCAATTCCATCCATTATGTTCATTGCTTATAAAAAAGAACACTAAATTTATGCTCTCTTACCCAGTGCAAATGAGGATCCTGAACCAGGATAACTGACATAACTTTAAATCAGTGACTGAGGTGAAGGCCTTTCTCGTTGAGGGGGGCCATTTTGATGCGGCTGAAAACGCATAGAAATCTTGGTATGCCAATTGTACTTGTTTAACTATGTGTGTTTCCAGAGGAATATTGTAGGGGTAAGTTTATATGAATAATGGCTGTTTGGGGTTGAGGGTCCTTAGCATCTAAGTAGATCTCATTTCCACAGGTAATTGGTGCCTGTGAAAATGGTGTGGGGAAGTTTGGGGGGTTTAGGAGAACAGGGTTGGCTTGGGGGGATGGGTGGGAGGCAGGGATTGAAAATTAAGTTATGCCAAAATCTGAATACCTTTGAGATACATGGGGACACACATCAGGGTGATTATCTCCAGGACCTTGGGGTAATTATGGGATGGACTAGTTGTGGACTTTTGAGAGCAGCGTGGTTGTTGAATGAGTTGAGAGCTATATGTAAGCAAGATGTGGTGGATTATGTGTGCTACTGGGGGGGGTGGAACGATGGTCATGGGCAGTTTGAGGCGGAGGGTGGGGGAGTAGTAAAAATATTCCTTTTGGTTTCCATTGTGCAGGTTTCTGAATGCCTGTCCGAGTAGCAACGTGGAATGTGGGGGGCATCACGTCCCCAGTAAAGACCTCTAAAATACTCTACGCCTTGAACTGACGTAAGATTGACATAAGCTTGCTTGCAGGAAACCCGCCTCACAGATTTGGAACACAAGAAGCTAGAGAGATCATGGGTAGGGGACGTTTTCGCGGCTTCTCCCCAGGGTAGGAAGGGGGGAGTAGCAGTGTTATTTAGGAAAGGCACTCCATACAAAGCGTCCCTGGTAGCTAAGGGAATACAAGGCAACTATTTATTACTTCGGATATGGTTGCAGAGTATAGAGTTTTACTTGCTAGTTGTCTATGGCCCTAACCAACAAGATCCCAAATTTTTCCACTCACTAATTCAGACATGTTTGCAGACTGGAGGGCAGCATTTGGTTTCAGACCAAAGGTTGGACTGTACTAACCCAGCCTTCCATCATTATACAGGATATCGAGCTGACACACTCTCCATGTTCTTGCATGCTCTTAATTTAGTAGATACGTGGTGAGTGCTGCACCCCAGTGAAAAAGACTATTCTCACAGGTCCAGGGCGCACAGAACTCAAGCTAGGTTAGATTATATATTAGTGGACCGTGCACTGTTCTCTAGGGTTCAATCGGTGGTAATAGGCCCGCAGGAGATCTCTGATCATGCCCCAATGTGGATGGACGTGGAGACTGCTGCTGATAAGGGAGAGGAATCGGGCTGGAGGTTTCTGTCTTATTTGCATACAGGCCCATTTTTTCAAAAATATACAGGAAAAATGGAACAGTTATGCACTTAACGCAGGGCATGAAGAGCAGCCATCACTGTTCTGGTCAGCCTCTAAGGCTGTGTTGAGGGGAGATATCATAGACTTCGTTTGTGCAAGGAAAAAACGCTTGGCATCTAGTATATTACATTTAGAAACCCAGCTGAAAAAAAGCGAAGCAAAGACATATTAGATGTCCCTCCCGAGCAACTCTTGAGAGCCTTAAGACCACTCAAGCAGCACTTAATATGTTGTTACATGAAAAGGAGTCCCACTCTATTTTTTATCGCAAATATAAGCTGCATAGATATGGAAATCGACCCGGGCGTCTGTTAGCATGGGTTAGAGAGAGCTGGGTCAGGGTCGCGAACGATAGAGGCTCTAAGAGACTCCTCTAGTAAATTAACAAACAAACCGGAGAGAATTGCACACATACTTACTTCATATTTTACCTCCCTGTATGCAGCGGAGGAGAACCCATCAGAATCGCCCTTAACTGATTATCTAGAACAAGCTGGGCTCCCCAAACTGAAAACTCAAGAACTGGACTTTCTCAATGCCCCTCTGCAATTGTCGGAATTGCAAGCTGCAATAAAAAAAGTTACATTCTGCTCCGGGACCCGATGGGTTTTCAAGGGAATATTATAAATCATTACCGGCAGAGGCTTGGGAGCTTGTTAGCCTATTATGAAGACATGATAGAACGGGGCTCCTTCCCTTCCCACGCTAACATGGCATTAACTCTTAATACCAAAACAGGGTAGACCCAGTGAGCAAGCAGAATCTTATAGGCCCATCTCGCTCCTCAATGTTGGACTTAAAATTGTTATCAAAGATATTGGCTGAGCGTTTGGAGCCGGTTCTCCCCAAGTTGGTGGGCCAGGAGCAAGTGGGGTTTGTCAGAAGCCGACAGTCGGTCTCCAATGTCAGACGCTTGTTACTTGTCATGGCTGAGTGCCAGAAGTCTAAAATACCTTCCCTGGTGGTGAGCTTAGATGCTGAAAAAGCATTTGACAGGGTTAGCTGGGAGTATTTATTTCACACTTTGGCAGATGTGGGGTTACGGGGATGGTACTTAAAAGCGCTGCAAACCCTGTATAATCAACCAACAGCTTCGCTGCTGGTGAATGGTATTAGGGAAATGGAGTTCCCAATTGCGCGGGGAACCAGTCAGGAATGCCCACTTTCACCTATGTTGTTCGTGCTTTCCCTAGAGCCCCTATTGCATCAAATGTCCTTGTCAGATGGAGTGAGGGGGGTGAAGTTAGCTGGACAACATATTAAAGTATTGGCCTACGCGGATGACCTGCTTGTGGTAAGGTTGGATCCACCCCGATCACTAGATTCACTGTTGGTTTGCCTGCAGGGGTATGGGCATCTCTCAGGATTTAGGTTGAACCTTAATAAGTCACAGGTCATGTCGGTGGTGGCTGGCATGCAAGCGAAAGGGCAGGGGAAATTCCCCTTTGAGTGGGCAGTGGGCTCATTAAAATGCTTGGGAGTATTTATACCAGCAGATTTAACACAACTGTACACACAAAAACAGCATTTATTACGAGAAACACAGCAGAAATTCCAGGCCTGGGGAGCTTTGCCAATATCCTCGCCCGGCAGAGTAGCCTTATACAACATGTTTACTATACCAAGATGGTTGTATGTATTTCAATTGTTGCCATTTATTTAAAGATGACAGATGAACAAAAGTTGAACAAACTGTTAAGGGGTTTCCTCTGGAGGGGGAAAAGAGCACGTCTTCCATTGTCAGTGATGCAAATACCAGTGGAATATGGTGGGTTGGGATTATTAAGTATGAGGCACGTAACAGTAGCAAATGGTATGAGGCATGTTAATGACTGGTTTTGTTCAACTTCTGATTATTCTAATACAACACTGGAACTTCAACTTCTGCCTAACGTGCATTTTACTAACCTCTTGCATGTCTCTGGTGGCACGATACCAAAATTATTGAGACTTTTGTCTATCATGACAACTGCTAAAGCGATATGGAAGTGGGTGTGCAGATTACATTGTTTTTCACCAAAGGTGACACCTTATTTGTCAATTTGTAGCAATCCGGCGTTCAAGCCAGGTGGCATCTATCCTGCCGTCTACAGGTGGCAGCGCTGTGGATTGGTATATTTGCTGTATGTAGTGACAACAGATGGCAAACTTAAATCCTTCACTGATCTACAGTCTGAGTATTCAATCCCCTCCAGAAATATCTTTCCTTATGCTCAACTGAGTCATTACATTAGAACGTTACCATGGAGTGACTTGACAGAAGATGTTCAGGTTGAGCTCTCTACAGCCTATTCTTTAGAGGCGCAACAGAAAGTGTCGCTTTCCTTTCATCATCGGCATATCAGGGACACTGCTCCGGAATTAAACTACTCTCGGCTTTTGGAATTATGGAGGAAGGATATCCCCGCTATCGCTGAAAGTGGAGCAGCTGAAAGTACATATTTTGGACATTCGCAAATACTCTGCAATTGCTGCGCACTGGGAGCTGCATTACAAATTTGTGCTCCGTGTGTATATTTCCCCACATTGTGCGTTCCATATGGGAGTGTCACCTTGGGGATCGTGTCTGAAGTGTGGAGCGGAAGGGGTCACATTGGGACATATGTTTTGGACATATACAGGGATTGTAAAATTCTGGAAAGACATATTGTTGCAGGTGTCTGGGATGTGGAACGCGAGATGGCACTATGATTCGTAGCTCTACTTTAAGTTCACCTTCTCCGAGTGGATAGAAAAGATTTGTGTTTAAAGCCACTATAGTGGCAAAACAAGTCATTTTGACAGAATGGCTAACTAACAATTACCCTACAGTTCAGCAATGGAGAATGTGGATGACCATGTTTCTGAGAATGGAGCCGATGAAAATTCATGACTTTGCTTCATCTGGAGTGGTAAAACTGTAGCAATGCTGGAGTCCGTTCTGGAATACAATGACCCCCGTGGCAAGAAGTCTTCTGTTGAACAAATAGACCTCAGATATACAATTCACTGGTATTCAGTCTTGTCAACTTTTATGCTCGTAGGGTGTTTTAAGGTATTCAGTAGTTAAGGGGAAGGTTAGGGTTGGGAGGGGAAGTGTTTTGGGAAGGGAAATTTGTAAAATGTTATTGCTTGGTGGCATGTAACTGATGGAGATGTTTATCAATAAAAACGATTGATACATAAATGTTGCTTGCTACACCACAACAGGTTTTTTTTTTTTTTTGGCCAGGGGGGGGGGGGGGTCTTCACAAACATGCCACTATAAAACCATACACTAGCCAGACAACAGCAGTCATATACACTCAGTCATGCAGCCAGGAACAGGTAACGAAGCCAAGATTATCATCATCCTGGCAGTGCACATTCACTCTTTGCTCTACTGCTGTGGAAGTTTTTAATGAAATATTCAGTTTAAAAGAACTTGGAAAAATGTAATCCAGATAGAATTCCACAGATAGTACTCGATACAATGTGATCAGTGTCCTAGAGAGTAGTGGACAAAGGCCTGTTAGCATACGTAGGCCCAAGCTTGAGCAATAGTCCCAGGGTCATTTCTAGGATGTGGGCATCAGTGCTGAACAAATACAAAAAGAGTGGTGGCCCTGGGTAACAGTAAAAGAAAAGTACTGCTTCTTTCAGAAAGAAGTGTCATGACCCCTGGCTAGAATATGCATGGCCGATGAATGGAGGCCTTGTTCTGGTTTCTCACAGCTAAGCTGCTGTTAGTTTATACAGACTGACGGCAGATTCAGAAAGTGGGGGGCAAGTTCTCACAGCAAGCCCATAAAGCACGAAAGGCCTAAGTAGTAAAAAGATGATAGAAATTTTACTTTTTACACAAGCTTTAATATATTTATAAGTGTTTATAGAAATGTGATGTTTTATGCTATGATTTTTTTAATAGGTCATAACTAACCACCTAGATCCTTGGCATTCACTCCCAGTCCTGGTAGGCCATCAATGAGTCAGGTTTTTAGGCTATCCTTAATGAGTATGCATCAATATAGTAACTATTACTCTCTGCTTGATGTATCAAAATCTATTTATTCAAAATCTCAAATTTATATAAAAATACCTTCCCACAATCTTAACCACACACTCCTCTCATTCACACCAATCTAATAAAACCATATATTAATATCCCTCTATCCCTAGAGTTTCACAATCCAGCCGTTGTAACAGTCACATGTACTTTATGAAGCCCTACAGTGTAGTTCATAAAACTTCAAAGGATACCCCACCACATATCTTCTATAATGTAGTTGTCAATATTTACATAAATAGTATTAAGGATCCTCCTTCGATGGCACATGCCACTATAACTATTTCAAAATTTCCATACAGCTTTTTAGTAAACTCCAGCTGACGAGGGCACTGTTACATCCTGCAACTGTTTCTTCCCTCTTTTATTCAGGCAAACTATGTTGCCTCAATAATATCTTATTTGTTAGTACATTTTCAACATTCTTGCACTATTGCATCAACTTTGATTTTCTTGTTCTAAAAGACAGTAGGTTAGGGGTACCCGGCTGTGGGTATCTTGGGTCTTAGACAAGAGTACAGCCGGCTTTTCGAGCTGCTTACACTGGCTTTTGGTGCTTTAGGGGTGGTGAATAGGTTCTGCAGTTTGACAGCGTCGGTGGGGGCAAAGGCTGTAGTTTGAGCATGTGTCTCCCCATGATGGATCCTGGTAGGTACTCACCTATGGATCCCTAACGGACTGAGGAGAACAGGGTACAGTGGGGGTCTTAAGGAGCTTTGCCAGGACACTCGCCAGTTCAGTATTGCTGGTTCCTCACTATTCAGGGATGTGGCCAGTGGGGGGCGTATTGTGCCTGGTGCAAGTAGATGGAATTTTTGTAACTGGATGACATTTCTCCGTGTTGTGCACAGACTTGGCGATCAGGGAGTTGGGTCTCGCACCTTTGCCTTGAGGCAGCACCTAGTATCCACACTGCAGGGCTTAGCAAGGACATGATAGGGCAAACAGTGCAAATCTGTATAGGGAGGCTGATCTCTGAACTATTCCCTATACACTTATGTAAAGTTTCTTTGTCTGACATTGGTTAGCATTGCGGGTTCAAGGGGGAGTAGGGGGTATGGCATGGAGAGGTGGGCTTTAGATCTGTCTGGGAACTCACGGTATTGTCTTTATGATAGGACCCCCCCCCCCCCCCATCCTCACGGTACCTATTTTTGGGGATTTTCACAGTTGGTGGGCATGTTTGTGCTGGGACTCCTTCCCGGTCCTGAGGGGTGGACACAGTCTCGTGCCAGGCAGATTCTGTGTTTGCAGAGGCTAACTGCCATTTCGGCCCGGTTTGGCTGATTCGGGTAGCTACTGTACCTTGGGCCAGCCATCGGGTGAGGTATTGCGCTGTGGCACCGGTGTCCCTTGGACTGGTGGCACAGGGTCATGAGGATTTTCTTGCTGTGTGGGAGAGGCTTGCAGTGGTGTCAGTGGTTCTTCTTCTTTCTGCTTCACATTCAGGGCCTCACCAACCACATGTTCGCTTTGCCCATCTGTATGGGACTGGACGTCTGGCCTGGCAGGGGCTACTTTTCATTGTCAGGGGTGGCTCTCAAAGCTGGTATCCATGAACACGGGTTGTCGAGTTTTATCCACAGACTCTGCTATATGGGGGCTGGTGGGGAGTCGTGCCAGTTTGGTATACGGAGGGTCGGTAACAAAAAGAATAAGAGAAAGCAGACTCTAAAAATCATACAAACAAGAATAATGAGGACTCCAGTCCGGGCTCTTCTTCATCCTCCACTCCCCAAGAACAAGGTAAAAAATGGATTATAATGGATTACAAGAGGGCATGGGTTGGGGAGGGGAGAGGAGATGGTACATGGGGGAAAGAGGGAGAAATATTGGACATGATGTGGGGCAGGAGGGTGGAGACCCGTGTGGGGGGGGGGGTTGCCACGAAAAATTGCTGACACTAAGGGTGCCGCAAGCCGAAAAAGTTTGGGAACCACTGCCCTAGGGTAAGGCAGCAAATCAATACAATAGAGGGAAAGAACTAGAGCTATAACAGCAGCAGACTGGGTGAGCGAAAGAGCGACTGATATTTACTTTGTTAGTTTAGTTTATTCATTAATATTCCACATAAAAACTATGTGGATCATGGGGAAAACATACACAGACCCAAATTAATTCATAAATGTACAAATCACAATTACAACAATGCCTCCCATCTTCTGCAAAATAAATTAATCTCATAAACTGCTAATGAACATTCCCACAGTACTCATTTCTAAAATGCTGAATAAATGTGTTTTAAGCAGTTTTAAAAATTGTTTAGTATCTATCGCCAGCCTAATCTGCCCCAGCAATAGAAAAAGTTTTTTTGCCTTGTTTCTTCAAAACGAATTTTACGCAATGCTGGAAAAGACAGTAAACCAGCATCCATCAATCACAAAGATCTAGCTGGTTGATAAATCTTGAGAACTTTTCTCAGGTAATAACTTCAATGGCTTATGAATTAACAATAAAACTTTAAAATTAATTCTGTTTTCCATGGTAACCAGTGGAAGTCTCTCAACACTGGAGAAATGTGTTGAAAACATGACCGACCCACTATCAACCTCGCTGCTGTATTCTGGACCACCTGCAATGCCCTAATACTAGACTTTGCTAGAACCAAGTATAGGGTATTGCGGTGGGCCAGACCACTCATCACCAAACTCTGGACAGTCAATCTAAAATCTTAAACTGGAATACAGCCTTTTAACCTGGATAACATCCTAAATTAAAAATAAATTTGCACCACCTTTCTAATACGTGGTTTAAAATTCAAGGAGACATCCAAGTTGACTGCTAAATTACAAACCACTGATGTCAAGTGCACCTCATTTTCACACAATTTAATCGACTCAGAAACCTGCTCTTCATCACAATTACTAAAAAAACATCACCAGTTTTACTAACATTTAAAGCCAATTTGTTCTCTTTTAGCCACTTTGCAATTGTATTAAAGATCAATTGTAATCTAACCACTGCCTCCTCAATGGCTGTATCGAAAGGAAAGAAAATATACCAGGAACTGTATGAAATTCATTCAAGAGTATATAGAAAATTTATGCTGAGATTATACCAGCAAAATGACCAAGGCTGCTGCCATCTTATAGTTTAACCAGTTTGAGGAATGAGCTTTCAAGGACAAGAGTTTATGTCATATGATATACCATAAAGATGAAAGCTCAAGTCTCAAAATGGTTAGATCATAAAATCGAGGGCTTGGGACACACATCCTACTAGTCTGGTTTTCAGTGTATTCACAATATGCAGATAAACTATAGGTACTACAGGGGAACTGGTTTCCTCTTTTAAATATCAATGCATATAATTACGGAAACATAGTCATTCATACGTAAGCAAAAAGAGTCTCTCTGTAAGGAGGAAAACGCCTCAAGACAACCCTCTGCTGTACTTAAAACAGAACAGGGGCTAGAACTTCGTCATCATTGGCGATACAAAAACCTCCTGATACTAATTATTTGTTTTTTGTTTTTTTAAATTCTTAGTAAACAAAAAAAATGCTCTGCAATACAGTCCTCAAAATCTTTGTAGTCATTATTTGGGACTGGAAATGAAATGTCTCACAGTGCTATAAACCTGGCTACAAGTACAAACTCCCAATGTGTTATCACTAACCTTTAGAGTTATTTTAAAGAGACAGCTGGACTCTATAGACTGCCTGGTATATGCAAATGTAAAGCTCTGTCATTAAGCAGCCTAATAAGCAATGGTTATCTCTGAGGGAAGAAAGCCCCTTTCAGAATGAGAAGATGTACAGTACTTCACAACGTACAAATTAAGGATGACATCCAGAGTAATGAGACTGTGACTGAGCAAAGGGATAGGTAAGAGATGTGGTTAGAATATCCTACAGAAAAGTTCCACTGCTACAACAGATTGGTATTTTGGATTCTAGCAGACTTGAAAACATTAATGATAATTTGTGCCAAAACAGATTGTGGCAGCCATTGTGAAAAAAATACAAAACAGTTCTGCTAGTCACACTGCGAGTCCTTGATCTTTCTCTAGAAACAACAATCTGACATCAGTCCTTGGCACATCATTGATCTATTGCAGTAAAAGAGCCAAACCTTATTTGTGACATTCTTGCCAAGATGATTGCCAACCACAGAAAACTACAAGAAAACTCTCAGAAATGTTAAAAAAAATATATAATACTAAAATCAGTACCCATTCAAGATGGGATTACACCTCATCATGCAGACAATGTATCAGATCCATGGTCACCATTTACACTCACAAAAGACAGCTGGATAGGAATAATTCAAGAGACTTTAGAGAGAAAGTAGGCTCTGATTTTTCTTTCTGTAACTCAGAATCCTACTATAAAAAGGTTAAGAACCTCTGATATGGAGCCAGTCTGCCTCAGTATTTGCAATGCAAGATTGTGTGGTTAAACATTCACACACTGAAAAAAAGGTTCTTTGCATATTTTTGGGGCCAGTTAAATTGCCAGGTTCAGAGTAGTTTAGGACAGAGGTCCTTGAATTATGACCCATATGTAAAATCCAGGCTGCAAAAGTTTGATTGTTTCAAAATGTTACAGAATGATTAAATTTCAGTTTAGTGTCAAAGATATACAGAAATATTCAAAGACCATATAAGATCGGGTTAGAATTAATCTTTTTCTTGTAAGAACTTTTTAAAAAGAAAGGTTGTTAGCGATTTCCAAAAGCTAATATAATTTGGAATACCTTTGATGTTTTTGGTAATAAATTCCACCACTTAGTACATTGACACGAAAAATCAGCTGAAAGCACCGATTTACATATAATTTTCTTACAGCTGTGACGGTGAAGAAGTAGGAAGTCCCTGGATCCTCAGATGAAATTATGAACAGAAAATTCAATCAAGGGAAGCATGTACTCCGGTGTCAATCCATAAATCATTTGGAAGGCAAATGCACAAATTATAAGCTGCTAATTGAAAGGCAATGCAATGAGGGGCCCCTTTTACTAAAGGGTTGGCGCGCGGCAATGGGCTGGCTGAATGCCAATCTGGAACTACCGCAGGAACACAGCGGTAGGTCCCACCCCCAGCCCATGCCATTTTCGACACTACAAAAATATTTTCTATTTTTGTAGCGTCAGTGCTTACCCAGCAGTAATTGAGAAGCATGGGAGTCCTTACCACCACCTCAATGGTTCACTTACTGCACGGACATTTCTTAAAAAAAAAAAAAAAAAAAAGACAGCCTTGCGGTAAAAAGAGGCCTCAGCACGAATTAGAAATACGCACTGACACTAGCGCAGGCCCCCTTTTACCACAGCTTAGTAAAAGGACCCCCGAATAAAGCAACAGTGAGGCTCTGTTAAAAAACAAGTCTTGCTGCTGTGTTTTGAGCAGTTTGTAATTTCTTCACCATTTTGTCTTTGCAGCCAGCATAAACCGCGTTGTAATAGTTGAAATGGGACAGTACTAGAGTTTGAACTAAGTTTCTGAATAATTCCTTAGAGAAGAGAGGTCCACAGGGTTACATGGGGCCACCTGTGAAAGAAAAGGTTTAGCCTCCCCTCCACCAATAGGCCATCTGGATGGTTACTTTGAGTGAGGCTATGCTTTCCTGGAGCCAGTCAAAAGCTCATCCTTTGCTTTGACTGGGGAGCTGGCTGGGACTTCTAAGGTCGAAACTGGCACGGTCAAGAACCCTGGGCCTGAGAGTTCTGGGCAGAGGAAACCTATGCCTTGAGAGTAGTAGGGCCGCCACCTAGGCCCACTTGAAAGCCTCTGAGATGAAGAAATTGCAGCTGGAGGGTACCAAGCTAGGGTTTGGATTGTATCAGTATGTTTCTTTACAAGGTCAGCAACATTCTCCTCCTTATCCCCAAAATAGATTGTCCCCTTAGCAAGGCACATTAGCCAACCTCTCCTAAACTGCTGGTTCCAGGTCAGAAATACGCAGTCATGACAGTCTGCTTATTCCCACACCTATGGCGGAGAGTGTGGATGCAATGTCAAAAGAATAGTATGCACCCCTGGCCAGATACTTCCTACACCCCAGCTGCTTACTGGCCAACCGGGAAAGTTCTACTCCTGTGGGCGAGAATCCGAGACTTACAGGCTTATTTTCGAAAGAGAAGGACGCACATCTTTCGACACAAATCGCAAGATGGGCGTCCTTCTCACTGGGTCACCCAAATCGGCATAATCGAAAGCCAATTTTGGGCGTCCCCAACTGCTTTCCGTCGCAGGGACGACCAAAGTTCCCAGGGGTGTGCCAGAGGCGTAGCGAAGGCGGGACTTGGGCGTGCCTAACACATAGGCGTCCTCGACCCATAATGGGGAAAAAAAGGGCGTCCCTGACGAACACTTGGACGACTTTACCTGGTCCTTTTTTTTTCTTACGACCAAGCCACAAAAAGGTGCCCGAACTGACCAGATGACCACCAGAGGGAATCAGGGATGACAAGTTTCAATTGTGCATTTGGGGAGGGGGGGGGTCACAAGGACCAGAGAGAAGCCACGGTTATGGGAAAAATGAAAACAAGCCTTCAATTTCACCACCAGTCTGATAGTTGAAGCAACAAGGAAGTACCATTGAATAAGGTAGTTAAACTACAAGGCAGAAAGCGTCATAATTTACCAGCAAAAGGGATTCTTCATAGACAGCAGGATAACTCAGCCATACAAACCTGTATGTGGTTGATTCATCCTCCTTGCCCAAGGAAAATCAGTGATCTGCTCCCACTTCAGAGATTAATCTAAGGAGAACCCAGAATATCAGTCTTTTGTAGTTCTCTTCTTATAAACCCTACCTATTCTTGCATAGATTTTCTTGCATTTCGTGCCATGAATCTACTCAGTTGAAGTGCAAACCCACCTACATCTAACAGTCAGGCTTCAAATCTGTCCAAGCACAATGGAATGCCTTAAAAGTGGCTATAGAACAGATAATTAAATTTAAACTTACTGGTACCATCCAGCAAAGTCATAGGACCTCAGCAGCCAGATGTTCACACAATAGCCTCACTAATTTTGGCAGCTGTTTATTACACCATTTATCTTAAACTTCCTCAGCTCTGTAATACTTTAAAAGATGCCTCAATATGAATAGTATTTACTTATTTTAATAAGGGATAAATTTCAGGGGGGGGGGCTATTTTCTGACCCCAGCACCATAGCAACAGAGGCGTTCTACTCCAGACCCTCCCTTTCAGGCAGGCAGCAAGGACAGGAGGGAAGAAGGTGAGCTTTGAGCAGAAAGGGCAAAGAACATCCATCCAGCTCCCTAATCCAGTTCCTCCACTTCTTTTCCTCCTCCCTGTCTTCCTGTTCTGTAGGGGAGAGGGTGATTCCAAAGCAGCCACCACAGAGCAAAGCACAGACACAGAAAAGGAATGAATTAACATGTTTGAAATTTATGAGCAGCAGTACTAGCCTTCAAGTCTTCAACCCTGGCCCTGAGAACTGGCATTTCTGTTCATAATTCAACTCATTTGTGTGTCTGGTACTGAAGGTTTAATTTCTAAGTTCCAAGAAAACTGAGCAGAGACAGTATACAATCAGTGCTGGCTCCCCCATGGAAACACAGCAGAGATGGTGGTATAAATTGTTTTTCGCTCCCCTTCGGCAGATTAGGGATTAAAGCGAGAAGTGCTGAAGCATCCTAAAATGGTAGCATCCATATGGCATCAATTTCTGAATGATTTCCTAGCTCTTCACTTATCCACAAATGCAATCACAGTGGTTTACAATAATCAAACCTTATACTATATAAGTGAAGAGTGACCGACGTGCCGCGCATGCGCTGTTCTGCGCATGCACGTCACGTCACAGATCACTCCCGCACCATCTGTCATTTACAGGAGCTACCCCGACGAGCTGCGAGAGCGCTTCTTAACCCGGCTCCTGCTGTTTTCCCTCCCCTCATCCGGAGGTGGGGGGCTGCCGAGGGGAAACCCATGTCAAAGCAGAAGCGGAGGAGTAACGAGGTGTGCGCAGACTGCAGCGTGCCCGGAGAGGCTGTAGGCAGCAGCAGTGGTTCTCGCTCCTTATACTTGCTCCTGTCAGCGCTCCGATTTCTGCCTGCAGCACTAAAGATGAAGTCGGAGGGTGAGGGTTCAGGAGTTAACAGAGAGAGAGAGAAAGGGGACCATGGGGAGGGGTAAGGGATTCAGGAGAGCAGGAAAAATTACTGGTAGAAGGAGAGCAGAGAGAGAGATGTTTGAAAAGAACAGATGCTGGGAATAGGGGATTAAAAAAAACAAGGGAGACTGTGGTCATGGAGTGGAAGGGAGAAATGGTGATCATGGAGGGCAGGGGATAGCTGGTGTCAATGGAGGGGAAGTAAAGGGAAAAGAGGAGAAAACAGGAGACTGATCGGGAAGGGGAGAAATGGTGCCCATGGAGGGGAAGGGACCTGGAGAGAAGAGAGCCAGAAGGAGATGGTCATACACACTCACACTCTCTCTCAACTCACTCTCACTGTCTCTCTCTCTCTCAACTCACACTCACTCTCACTGTCTCTCTCTCTCTCTCTCTCTCACACACACACAGACAAAATATTACAATAAGGGAATTACATTTCACGAATAAAAAATGCTGCCCATTTTAATGGGCTAAATGGCTTGTATGTAAAGAAAAAAAGAACTCAATTAAATAGGACAGCACAATCATATCAGATCATTGAATCCAACCAAAAACTAATGTTAAAAAAATAAACATGAAAAAAAAGAGAATAAAAATCAATAGGGAGCTTGAAACCACCAAAGAATAGGACCAGTAACAAAATCAAGAGAGTGAGCTTCGAATGGAGGACCAGGATCATGAGGATAGGGAGAAAGGAGGAAGGGGGTGGTAAACAGGCATATTTTCAAAGCACTTAGACTTACAAAGTTCCATAGTAACCTATGCAACTTTGTAAAACTAAGTGCTTTGAAAATGAGTCCCAAAGAGAAAGGGCCCCATTGTCTGTCCTCCTTCTTACCCCACTGATCTTCCATCTCCAACACACGCCACCCCCCACCTCCCCAGTGCTTAACAAATTTTCTTTGGATCCAGTTCTCTCAACTTCCCAGTAAACCCCACTGAAGATGAAAGAGTGGTGGAAGGGAACGAATGGTAAAGTTTAGATAGCTCTTCGGTGGCTAGTTTTTACGCGTGCCCTCTTCAACATCTACAGTAAGGCCTGATTTTACCAAGACTACTGCTCTTATTCTGCACCTACAGGGGAGAAAAGAGCTCACTAAACAACGTACTGTTGCTCCCCCTTTCTCTCTCTCTCTTTATATATCCCTTCACCCTGTCTCTCATCCTCTCGGCCTATCCCTAGCAGTCTCCCCATTTGTAGTCTCTCTCCCTCTACTAACCTAGTTCTACCAGTCTCTTTCCCTCCCACCTCATTAATCATCTCCATTGGGCTGCCCCTTTAAATCCCCCCCAAGCCAATCAGTCACCCACTCATTATCCCCAGAAGTCATACCCTCACCTTCTCCCCTCAACTCTCCCCCTCCTACCCACTCACTAGCTGGTTTCAATCAGCCACTTGTACCTCACTTTGTTGGCTCTGATACTCTCCCATTGCTGATCCTAATGTTCCTGCACAGTAGCTACTTATTAATGATTTCTTCCCTGCACCTGTGCAACTCAAGTTTGACCTGCACGGTGCTAAAATTCTGTAATGGTCTCACAAAACTTGCATGAGAATTCAGGCACTGTGCAGCTCAAGCTGAACAGAGCTATACTGCACCAGAGGTAGGATGTTTAGGCCTGGAAATCTTGGGCACCTTCCAGTTTCAGGGTCCCCCCCACCCTCCCTCAGAGTTTCAGGGTCCCCACCCTCCCCGTTCCAGGGTCACCCTCTCTCCCTCCCAGTTCCATAGTCCCCCTCCCAGTTCAAGGGTCCCTCCCCCTCCCTCCCAGTTCCAAGGTCCTGTCCCCTCCCTGCTTGGTGGGGGGGGGGGGTTGCTATTTGCTGTCAACCTAAGGAGACACTGCTTCTGGCATCCAGCAGCTAAGTCCTGTCCTGACCCACAGGCAGCTGGAGCTCCCTCATACTCTTTCAGTGACACACATTGACAGGCAACGGCGGGGCTGACGCAGCCACGGGCACTTACCTGGATAAAGTTTGTATTGTTGACAAATGATCTGAAAATACAGAGTTTAAAATTGCTCTTTCTACCAGGTAGAATAATTTTTAAAGCTGTTTTAGTGATATTTAATTTAGATTTCATGATATTCATATGTACAGATGGGTAGCTTTCAAATAAAATTTAAAAGGTGTGCAGTAAGAAAACAAAAACTTTTTGTCTTTTACCAGTTAAGGTGCAGTTTATCCAGTAGAAACAGCTTTAGACGTGTTTCAGATGGAAGAAGAAAAAAAAAAACGACAATGTGGATCAGCAGCTCCTAGGTGTGCTTGGGTTTGAGTGTATGGGAATGACAGCTGTGTTGGGGAGTGGAAACAGAGATTAACCAATTGGCTTCCTTGTTTACATTGTACTTGATTGGGTCATTTCCACTCGTGTGTAGTAATCGTCCTGGTGCATGGCCAGAGTCGGAGAGGAGAGGGTGTGCAGCGGAACGGTGAGCAAGCGGCTGCGGGAGGGTGGGTGAGGGGGACTGTGGGCGGGGGGACTGGGTGCAGCGGCGATTTTGTTTGGTTTTGAGTGTATGGGAATGACGGCTGCGTTGTGGAGTAAAAACAGAGATTAACCAATAGTAACATAGTAAGATAGTAGATGACGGCAGAAAAAGACCTGCACGGTCCATCCAGTCTGCCCAACAAGATAACTCATATTTGCTGCTTTTTGTGTATACCCTACTTTGATTTGTACCTATGCTCTTCAGGGTACAGACCGTATAAGTCTGCCCCGCACTATCCCCGCCTCCCAACCACCAGCCCCACCTCCCAACCACCGGCTCTGGCACAGGCACAGACCGTATAAGTCTGCCCAGCACTATCCTCACCTCCCCAGCCCTGCCTCCCAACCCCGGCTCTGGCACAGACCGTACAAGTCTGTCCAGCACTATCCCCGCCTCCCAACCACCAGTCCCGCTTCCCACCACCGGCTCTGGCACAGACCGTATAAGTCTGCCCAGCCCTATCCCCGCCTCCCAACCACCAGCCCCGCTGATCTTGACTAAGCTCCTGAGGATCCATTCCTTTGGCACAGGATTCCTTTATGCTTATCCCACTCATGTTTGAATTCCATTACTGTTTTCATTTCCACCAATGGGCTTCCTTGATTCGTTGAGTGTCAGTGCTCCGCCCTCGACGTCATCACGTTTGACGCAAGGGCGGGGCAGACACTCATGGGCAAACCGGATATCTACACCACCACAAAGGGAGACGTTTCCGGCTTGCAGGTGAGGCTTCAACAGAACGCTGGAGGTTCGTTTTATATAGATAGATGAAATTTTAAAAAAAAAACCTCGATTTCTAACTAGCAGCAGGTTTTCTTTCTATTGGTCAGGTTGGAGGGCATTTTGCCCTTACATTGTATTGGTTCTCAATCTCAACGCCTGGTGGAAAGAAATTCTGAAGAGGAGAAGCAGTGTTAAAACAGGATCCAAGCGGGTCAGAGAGGGAAGATTAAGATAGTGCCGACATTGGGGAATAACATGTATAGCATGTTTGTACGTTTGGGAAGCTTGCCAGGTGCCCTTGGCCTGGATTGGCCGCTGTCATGGACAGGATGCTGGGCTCGATGGACCCTTGGTCTTTTCCCAGTGTGGCATTACTTATGTACTTATGGGGAATAAGAGGAGGAACTGGTGCTTGCTCAGGTACAGAGAAGGAGCTGAGGGAGCACACTGACAGCTGACAGCCTGGTTCCTAGAGTGGGTATCAGGCTAAAGACAGAACAGGAGCTGGAGAGAGAGAGATGAAAGGGGTTCAAGCCTAAGAAGCTGATGGGGAATCCAAGCTAGATGCCTCCAGGAGAGAGTGAATGCAGGTGGGTAGAGCCTGAGAAAGAAAGGAGACCAGGAAGAGAGTCAGCATGTGTAACAGGGGTGTGACTGAAGGTTGGGAAGAGAGTTGGAGAAAGGAATTTGGGGAAAAGATATGAGGCAAGAATTACAAGTGGGATTGAGAATAAGGGAGAACTAAGCCTGGGGTAGGGGCTTAAGGAGGACTGAGTTATGGACCTGAATGAATGGGATAGAGAGTAGAGGCGTGACAGGTCAATGCTGGGATGCTAACCCTATGGGAGAGATCGATGTAGGGAGAGAACTGTGAGGGCTTTGTTTTATGATATAGTCTTACTATAGTCCCAGGGAAATTCTGCACAAAAAGAGAGAGTCAACATTTAGCAATTTTTGGTAGTATTTTTTCTAGATTGTAATTTAAATTAGGTATCATGCAAAAGGAAAAAATAGTTCTTACCCGATCATTTTCTTTCAATCCAGAGACTTGCAGGTTAGGACCATCTACCAGCAGGTGAAGATAGAGAAAATGCCAGCTCTGCCATATAGTCTCTTTGCAGCAGTCTCACTTCCAGTTAGGACTGTATCAAATATCCGTATTCGATTTGGCTCTAAATAGCGCCCCAAATACATTTCGTATTCGGCTGAATAGTGATTTAAATTTACTATGCTAAATCCTACTGAAATAAACATGATCTTCGATTTCACATTGCTTCATTTATTATTTGTTATGTTAAAGCTCAACGCCCATTATTTGTATTCGGTATTCATATTCGGCCAAATAGTAAAATATGCTATTCAGTAAAGCTCTACTACCAGTATTTATAAAGATAGAACGGAGAACAAGGAAATCTCCTACCTCCAAAAACACCAACTTGACAAGAGCCACAAGAGGACACAGAAAGGAAACAGACAGTGCAATACACCCGCATGAGGGCCCTCCCTTTCCGCAGTGCTACTTTTTCTCTAAGCCCCCAATCCATGTTCTCTTTTTTTTTTTTTTTTTTTTGGGGGGGGGGATGCCATAGAGAAACAACACATATATACCTACTGAAAAGTTCAGAGAGATTCCAATCCCAATAACTGTGGAGGCCTCTGGATTGATCTGTCAGGACTCATGGAAAGAAAATTATCAGGTGAGAACTCATTTTTCCTTCCATGGCATCCCATAGATCAATCCAGAGAATTGTGGGATATAACAAAGCAGTTCTCAAGTAGGGCGGGACCCAGTAATCCCTGCCGGAAGGCCTGAGGCCCCAAAGGCCAAATCACTGCGGGCCAACACATCCAATCTGTAATACTTCAGAAAAGTGTGCACCGAGGACCATGTTTCCGACTTACAAATTTCTTCAATAGCGATCAACTGACTCCACAAAGGAAGTAGACTGCGCTCTGGTGGAATGAACCTTAAGATCCAACGGAGGAGATCTGGCCACTGAGGAGATGGCCTTATAAGCTTGGCTGCCCTTCTTGCAGCACGCAAACAGGACAAAAAGATGGTCAGACCATCTGAACTCACTGGTGACCTCCAGATACTTGATAAGCATTCTATGACTGTCCAGGCACCAAAGAGAATGAAACCCCAATGGGTAATCCTCCCGGCGAAAGGAGGGCAGAGAAACACTGATTCCAATGAAAAGCAGCGATCACTTGTGGCAGGAAAGATCCATCCTGCCAGAAGTGATCAATGCAGTAACCAGAGAGTCCACTTTAGGTAGCCACAAGGACTCCAGCTCCCCAGAAGGAAGAGGGTACAGCCGAACTATGGCCCCCGTCATTCTCAAGTCAGCATCAGGGGTATCCCACTGCACGGAAATAAGTCCTCTCTTAGCCACATGCATACGAAAGTTTTAAGCAGCCTTTTGGTGCCCATCATGGGGTGTGAGGCAGAGAGGGGAATATCAGACCTATGGTCTGAAGTTAAAGATATCTCACCAACATCTCTCTGAACCTCCAAGCGAGCCCTTGTGGAATGTTGTGGGGGGGGGGGGCAGAGAAGTGTTGGGAAGCCAGAGGACATTTGAGTAAAAAAGCCTTATGAATTAAAAGTATAAAATCCATGAAAAAGGAGTATATGCCCAAACTGCCCCCCCTCCCCAAATGACAAGCAGTGATGCAGACTACAGGATCACCCAGGATGTAGAGCAATCCATGCAAGTATTTAATTGCACACCCATACACAAACACTCATATTGGTAAAACAACCAGCAAGTTTACCAACTTCTTTGTTCTTAGCTGGCTATGCAATAGTTCACCTATTAGAAACCACATTAAAGATATAGGGAATTAAATGCCTAAACATTTTTGGCCTGAACTGGCAGTTCAACAAAAAAATGGTAAATTCACAGGTCTAAATTTGCAAAAGATTCAAAGATAACTAGACAAAATACGGAAAGGTGTGGACCAAAGCTACCCAAAAGTGCAAGAGTCACAAACTATTTTGTGGACATAATTTCAATTAATATAAGCAATCTCCCAAAACATCAACCTAAACTCTTATCCCCAAGGAAGACCCTCATGTATGCATCTAGGGTTTGATGCATTCTATTGGGGCAAACAGTTGCAGAGTCCTGCTCATAGAACAAACAGTTTGTGTTCAACTCTGTACGCAGGCTGCAAAGAACAGACCATCAAGAAACTCCAGACAGCCCAGAACACCGCAGCCAGACTCATTTTTGGAACACCTAAATATGAAAGTGCGAAACCCCTCAGAGAGAAA
This sequence comes from Microcaecilia unicolor, assembly GCF_901765095.1. Taxonomy (NCBI): domain Eukaryota; kingdom Metazoa; phylum Chordata; class Amphibia; order Gymnophiona; family Siphonopidae; genus Microcaecilia; species Microcaecilia unicolor. Next base: position 65,062,612 of record NC_044038.1, on the reverse strand, counting down.
CTGCACTGGCTCCCGCTCAAGGAACGAATTGAGTTCAAGATCTGCACGACTGTACACAAAATCATTCATGCAGATGCCCCACTCTATTTGCTAAACCTAGTGGACTTACCGCCCAGGAATGCCAAAAGATCGGCCCGCAAATTCCTCAACCTGAACTTCCCCAGCTGTAAAGGAATGAAATACAAACAGGCTTATGCTACTACCTTTGCGTACAAAAGCACACAGTATTGGAACGCACTACCCATTGCCCTGAAAACCATAACCAATCTAACAAGCTTTCGCAAAGCTCTGAAAACACATCTCTTCAACAGAGCCTACAAAAGTCACCCTCAATGAAACATATCATTCCTTAAACTACATAAGGCACCTAAAACACCTCTCACACGACCTTATCTAACACCTTTCCATCTGAATTCCTCTTTCACCTCAGCTTATGATTGACTGTTTTTTGTTTTTTCTCTTTTTTCTTTTTAAATCATGTAACGACGTTTTCATTTCCATACTCTGTAAGCCACATTGAGCCTGCAAAAAGGTGGGATAATGTGGGGTACAAATTCAATAAATAAAATAAATAAATAAACTTAATGATTGGCTAGAAAAGAGAAACTGGCTAGATCCATGTCAATCTGGATTCAGACCTGGCTATGGAACAGAAACGGTCCTCGTATCCCTACTAGATCTTCACAGAAACTGAGACAAGGAAGTCACCTCTATGTTAGTATTGCTAGATTTCTCAGCAGCTTTTGACACTGTGGATCATGATATTATGCTAGCATGACTGACAGAAACAGGTATCAATGGAATAGTACTTGCCTGGTTCAGATTCTTTCTTTCAGACAGGCAACAATCCATAATGTTTGGCAACAACTCATCACCACCATGGGCACTGACCTGCGGAGTCCACAAGGATCGATACTGTCACCTATTCTGTTCAATATCTATCTCAACACTAGCTGAACTGATCCAGTCAATGGACAACTCAGTTCTACATCTATGCGAATGATGTGCAGCTACTCATACCCATTGAACCTGACTAACCCACAGCCTTGAATAAACTGATTACCTGTCTAACATCAATTCAAGAATGGGCTAAACACAACAAACTTTGCCTGAACCCAAGTAAAACTGAGCTTCTCTGGGTACCTAACACAAGCGGCTACATACCTGACATCAAAATCCCTTTGGGGAAGTACAAACTCCCCCTTAAATCACAAGTCAGGAACCTTGGAATACAGTAGACTCAACACTTACTCTGACTCCCCAAATCCAAGCAACCTTCAAGAGCTGCTTCTACTATTTGCAAAGCTACACTGCCTCTCTGTTTACATCAAGAAGGGCAATCTTATCCCAGTTGTGCATGCCATGATAACACCAAGACTGGATTACTGCAATGCACTATACAATGGTCTGACTACAAAGGGCCTGCACCAACTCCAGTTGATTCAGAATGCAGTAGCAATACTCATAGAAGGTGGCAAGCAACGTGACCACATCACACCATTTTTACAAATACTTCATTGGCTACCAGTACAATATAGGGCTAAATTTAAAACTATGTCTGATCTTCAATGCCCTCAAAGGGAATGGCCCTGAGTACCTGAAGAATAGGATGATCCTCCACACACTGCCAAGGACACTAAGGTCCTCTCAAGGACTATCACTAACCACACCCTCTCCAAAAGACATTACAAGATGTGATACCCACGAGTCTTCTCCAGAGTAGCCCCCACACTCTGGAATGCATTGCCTGAAAGGCTCCACTTAACACAAGACTATCTCTACTTCAGGAAGCAGGTGAAAGCTTCTCTTTTCAACCAGGCCTTTAATGGAAAAAGTAACTAACGTGTTAGTCTCACTCACACACACACACACAAGGAGTGACTCGGGCTGCAGCAAGACATGTCTACCCACTCCTACCCTAGTTGAGATAATATTTAACCATTTCTATTACTTCATGTGCAACTTTCTTTAAATCAGTCACCTTACTTTTTAACTCTTTTTACTCTCTTACCTATATATATGTTCCATCTTTGCTTTACCCTTCACTATCAATTATAATATTCTATTACATATTGTGTTGACATTGTAAGTAGTATACTTTGCCATACTTTGTATTGTTATTTGAACATTTTGACTGCTGTAATTGCCTACTGCTCATGTTTGATCTATTCTTACTGTACACCGCCTTGAGTGAATTCTTTCAAAAAGGTGGTAAATAAATCCTAATAAATAAATAAAACTATTTTGTGGACATTGCTTATATTCATTTAAACTATCTCCCAAAACATCAACCTAAACTCTTATCGCCAAGGATGTATGCATCTAGGGTTCGGTGCTTTCTATTGGAGCAAACAACTGTGCAGAATCCTGCTATGGAATTTCCTTTCCATGATGCACACTTTGCAAATATTACTCTAATGTTAAAATTAACATTAATATATATATAAATGTTAATTTTAACGTTACAGTAATATTTTCAAAGTGTGCATCATGGAAAGGAAATTCCACAGCAGGACTCTGCACAAATATATATATATATATATATATATATATATATATATATATATATATATATATATATATATATATATATATATATATATATATATACAGAGAGAGAGAGAGAGTGAGAGATGTTCCAACCACCTTAAAAAAATAGGTTCCTCAGAACCAGGAAAGATGTTGAGCAAACCTAGGACTCTGCATTTAATCACAGTTTCTAAACAAGTACATCAATTCTGTTTCTGCCCATATACAGGATGTAGTAAAGGGTTCTTTCCATTTTGGGCCCACATACTAAAAGTTTTCCCATGTATTAGCCCAGAGACTCAGATTTGATTCTCAGACTTGACCATTGCTCCTCAGGGTGGTAATTCTGTGAAAGCGTATTCACAGGCACTGCGGACACAACATTCTGTCTGTGGCTCCCAGTAAAGGACACACTGCTGCAATGGCTGAGCAAGGGGAGATTATAAAACGAGCAGCAAAATACCCTGGGTAGTTGTCAGTGAAAGCTTATGGTACTGCTACCCAGCAGAGATCAGTTTTGATGAGTTGGAAGACCAAGACAATCTGTCAGGCCTAAATATAATTGAAAAAGGCCAAAATTAAAGCAAATAAATGTGACATAGCTATGAAAAAGCATAGCAAACAGTAGACTAACAACGTGGATAATAATGGCAAGAACTTATGCCTGAGGGCCATAATATTTGGCTGAATTAAAGCCCTTGCCATTATTATCCACATTGTTGGTCTGCTGTGTTTGCAACGCAAATCTTCTGCCTCTCTTGCATTTTCTGTAACTATATAAAATAAAATCAGCATTGCCACCCATGATGTTATAAGTACATAAGAATTGCCACACTGGGACAGACCAAAGGTCCAGCATCCTATTTCCAACAGTGGCCAATCCAGGTCACAAATACCTGGCAAGATCCCAAAAAAGTTCAATACATTTTATGCTGCTTATCCCAGAAATAGCACTGGATTTAATAATTTAATAATGGTCTATGGACTTTTCCTTTAGGAAGCTGTCCAGACCTTTCTTAAACTCTGTGTGTAACTTAGAAATAAAACATATAAACACTAATCTTTAAAAATAAGATATTATTCTGCTACAAACTTGTAAAGTATGCAAAAATACACTAAAAATATAGTCCAAAACCATATATTCTACTACTAGCAGTCATTTCCATAATACTATGAAAAGATGCTTTTAAAATGCTGTGAGAAATTTACAATTTAATCAAAATCGTAAGCACTCAACATGAGAATTATTCATTAGAATGGAAAAACTATACTTCCTGTATTAAGGATCACTGGTGCCCACTTTGTCCTTAATAACCATACAGCCCAATATGTTAAAAACCCTATTATAAAGAAAAAAGTAGCAGACCTGTTAAAATAAAAAGACTATTCTCCAGTATCAAAATGTAAACAAAAGCCTTAAAACACAGAAGGCTCAACTAAACAATATTATGCAACAAAAAGGTGAAAAACCCCAGAAAAAATAAATTATCAATTTAAACTAAGTGATACATGCCATAAACTATATGAAACAACCTTCAAAACGACTAGGGATGCTAAATGCATGTTACCCCTCCTTCGCCGTGAAGGGGACTCTTCAATTAAGTCACCCCACAGACGTGGCACCTACAAGCATGCCAAGCAGCGCACGATTTCCGTTATGAGTTCTAGCTCATAAGACACTCGCCCTGCTTTCTTTCCCTCCGCACTTGTTGAACCCCGAAGGTTCAGCTGGCTTTCATTACATTGCACTTCTTCGCCAATTAATTCCACTATTTCAGAAACAATGGACATCCGCCGAAGTTTGGAAATTATATATATACAGGTACAGAAATATTTCTGCACGTCCCCTATTTGTTCCACTTTTTTTTTTTCGGAAACATTAATGCATTTTTAAGTAAACGGCCCCTGCATCGGTGGTGACTGAAGCCCCGGCTGGAGGGCTCTTACCGGACTTCAGAAAGCCCGAAAGGCAATGGCGGAGAGGACATTGGGCCTGTTGCTGTTACTAAGAGAAACTGCATCAGCCCGGTCGGGTTCGTACCGGATTTCGGAGGATATCTGTAGGCAGAGTTCGCTTGGATATCGATATCTTCCACCCCAGCAATTCTCCGGCTCAGGATGGACCCCATGCTGTTCGTTAAGAGAAATCAATAAATAAAAAGAAGAGAGAAATGCTGGGGCGGGGGGGGGGGGGGTACGTGTCACTGAACAGCGGCAGATTCTGAAGCCGCGGGCGGCCCAAGGGCGCGCACTAAACCGGTGGAGGAGGCAGCAGTGGACAGAGACGTCGCTTAGGTAACACCGAGGCCGCGCCACCGTTCTACTACACCTCCTTTGCTATTTTCCTCTCGTCGTGCCCAAACACGCTCTTACGTCAGGGCGCACGGGGGAGAGGGGCTGACGGGAAATGTGGTTTCACGAGAGTGCGGAACTTGCGAAGGCTAAGGCACGGAATGTGCCTAAGAGAACTACAAGTCCCAGGAAATCAGGGGGGGGGGAAGGCCTCGGTATAGCTCCACAGGAATGAAACTAACGACTGCTGCTAGCTTTTATTATGATATTGGGGTTACAGCAGGGTTTCATCATAGATATGTGTGTGCATAGGAGCCGACTCTGTGGGTGCTTTGAGTGCTTGAGCACCCCCAATATTACTACTACTTAACATTTCTAAAGCGCTACTAGGGTTACGCAGCGCTGTACAATTTAACATAGAAGAACAGTCCCTGCTCAAAGAGCTTACAATCTAAAGGTCACGTGAACAGTCTGATAGGGGCAGTCTGGATTTCCTGAAAGAGTTAGGTGCCGAACCCAGCATTGAAGAGGTGGGCTTTAAGCAAAGACTTGAAGATGGGCAGGGAGGGGGCTTGGCGTAAGGGCTCGGGAAGGTTGTTCCAAGCATAGGATGAGGCGAGGCAGAATGAGTGGAGCCTGGAGTTGGCGGTGGTGGAGAAGGGTAATGAGAGGAGGGATTTGTTCTGTGAACGGAGGTTTCGAGCGGGAACGTAAGGGGAGATGAGGGTAGAGAGATAGTGAGGGGCAGCAGACTGAGTGCATTTGTAGGTAAGAAGGAGAAGCTTGAACTGAATGCGGTATCTGATTGGAAGCCAGTGAAGTGACCTGAGGAGAGGGGTGATATGAGTATATCGGTTCTGGCAGAATATAAGATGTGCAGCAGAGTTCAGAACAGATTGAAGGGGGGTTAGGTGGCTAAGTGGGAGGCCGGTGAGGAGTAAGTTGCAGTAGTCAATATTGAGAAAATTCCTTGTATGTGTCCAAGGAGGGGGTATTTCCACTGGGCTTAGCACCCCCAATAATTTTGAAAAGTTGGCTCCTATGCACTGTGTGTATCGGTCGTTTTGTTTTTCGCTCTCCGTGCGCAAAACTTTAAATCTGGATCAAACACTGTCTATGTTTTCTATTGTGTTATCAACATAACCTTATAGTCTGCAGTTAGCACAAGCCTGTAGTACAATATCCTTTCCATATAGTCGGTTGGAAAACTACTTACTACTACTTAACATTTCTAAAGCGCTACTAGGGTTACGCAGCGCTGTACAATTTAACATAGGACAGTCCCTGCTCAAAGAGCTTACCATCTAAAGGACAAATGTACATATATGCCATGTTTTCAGAAAAAAACATGGATTATTTCACGATATAAGAAGTTTATTATGCCTGCTTTGTAGGAAGGAAGAAGAGCTGTGGAATGACAATGAAATGGGAAGGAACAGAATAATGGCACGCTTGTTATTCACCTGGTCATCAAAAGACAGCAAGAAAAATGAAGTCCCTTGGTAATGTGTATTCTTTCCTTCCAACCATTTCAAATAGGAAATTTCCATATTTGTTTATCCTACATTATTTAGCAACAGCAGAATTTATAATTGCCAAGTGGTACCAGATTTTCAGGAGAGCCAAGTCTAAGCCTGCCTTTATTTCATTATATTCGTGGGCTTGGCTTGCTGTTTTGCTTTTCTTGTGCAGTAAGTCACCGCTACAGTTGGTTGCATATATGGGCTAAAATTAAACTAGTGTTCCTGGAACTCGGAGCCAGATGATAACTTTTTTTTCCCAAGTCTTTTTGATTTGGTTTTTAATAAGTACATCACCCCAAATCAGAAACATTATGAGGTCAATATTCAAAGGGGGTTTAACTGGGCAGCAGAGACTCCTGTCCAGCAGGCCAGCCACTGATAATCAGCAGATTTAACTGGGGAGTGCTGCTGGATATCATCTCTAACCAGCCATTTCCTAACTGGCTAGATTAGGGGCGGTCCAGGAGTGGAGTTTGGACTGAGCTTCTACTTAGCCAGTTAGCAGTGATATTCAGTTCGCTAATTGACTAAGGGCTCCTTTTACAAACTCTCGCTAGTGATTCTGGCACAGTAAATGTCACTGAATCGCTAGCGCAGTTTTATAAAAGGAGCCTTAAGTATGCGGATTAAGTTAGGGCTGTCCTAATTTTATGCAGCGAGTTAACTGGGTACCAGTCTGAATATCGGCTTGTGTCCGGTTAACTTCCAGGTTGCCTTACTAACCCACATAATCAATGCTAGAGGCTGGACATGCTCTGGCATTAAATATCAGAGTTGATTCTGCAGGTGGCTGTGAGCAGCTTACAAGCTGTTTACTGCAGTGGGCTGAATATTGGGCCCTATATGGTAATTTACAGTGAATAAAATAAAAAAATGAGATTATATCTAAAAGAAGGTACATATGACATATGAGTTGCATATTTGTTATTCAAAGTAAAAAGGGAGTCCAACCCTCATCAAACTTTACCTTATAATGTTTCAGCTCAGATATTAATTTTTCCAACCATCCAAACCTCATCAAGCCATTTTGGGATAGGCAGCAGAGAAGAAAATCCCCATGTCCTGGCTGTGTAACAGATCTAGCAGCTAAAAATAGGCCATTTAATGTATCATATGTTTTTATATAAAAAGGAAAGCAGTTTGAATATCAACACCCAGTAATATAAGGCTCAAACTAAGGGCCCTATTAATGTACTAAGGAGCACTAAGGGTGTGCTAGCATTTTTTAGCACATGCTAAACGCTAAAGACACCCTGGGTGTCTTTAACATTTAGTGCATGCTAAAAACGCTAGTGCATCTTAGTTAACAGGGCCCTAAATGATAGAGATTCCTGTCATTTGTTGTAAAAAGGAACAAATTTGCCTCCAAAAATTCTGAATACAAAAGTACATTCCCATCATAGGTATAAAAACGATCCAACTTGTCCGCAGTTCTTCCAGCAAAGATCAGAACCATCTAAGAAGATGATAACTTTAACCGCCAGCACAGCCTTGGGTTCCTTCATACCGCACCTGTAGCTGCAGCTCTTCTATTGCTCTGGGATGAAAGAAACCTTTTACTGGATTCCTGTTCTTTCAGGACATTCACCCATCCACAAGGAGTCCAATTTCACAGCTTAACCACTAATTTCTATAAAAGTCCTGAGATAAGGTAGAAGCCAAATAGCTTGAGATGAAGTATTGGAGCTTCTGTTTTTAGGTTTTAAACATTGATACCCCACCACCACCATATAAAATAACATTTGCATTCATAGAATGAACACCCTAAAAACATCATCTCTGACCCACCCCTCAGATTCTGTGCCTTTTGTGCTGTGATTCCTAAGTGATACAGACACAATGCATATATATTTGATTCTACTGGAAAAGGTACCTCAAACCTGAGGTATGAAATTAGCTGGAAAATAAGCTCCTTAATTTAATTTATAAACACTTAAAAGCAGAAGCCCTAATATATAATCATTGGACTAGGACTATCTGCTGATAAGTGGGAAGGTGCGGGCTATAAATGTAACAAATAAATAAATATATGTTGCCGGTATTTTACAGACAGTTGATCTGTGACTATAGTGCAGCATACGCCAATGGTTCTCTATAAAAAAAATAAACATTACTCTGTGAAGGGCACAGCACTAAATATTGCAGGGATGCGATCTTTCCAAGGTCAGAGCTGGGGGAAAGAATATTGAGCAGAGAGATATAGAGAACAATAATTCGTAAAGCAATAAGAACAGGAATATTTTTGTTGTAAGCACTGTTTTGTACACAGCTTGTCTTTCTACTGTCCTTGCTTTGGTGTTCTTATCATTTATATTACTGTTGATGTATATACACTATTTCTAGAAGCGCGCTGTTTTTATTTTGAGAGAGTGGAAAGGGATTACAGGACTGAACAGGAGAACAGACTGGCTAGACCATGTGATCGTTGTCCGCCACTGTGTTCGTATTATATTTGCTGTATCCGCCCCTTCTGATGATTATTATTGACATTCTGTGTACCCCATCCCCCCTCGTTATTATTCTATATTGAGCATGCACACACCTCCTCTGCTGGTTCATATCGAGTTGAGCCTAGTGGTTAGTGCAGTGACTTTGATCCTGGCGAGGTGGGTTTGATTCCTCCTGTAGCTCTGTTGCCCCAGATAAAAAATATAGTACCTGTATGTACTATGTAAACCGCTTTGAATGTAGTTGCAAAACCCACAGAAAGGCGGTACATCCCCATCGCTGTTGTTCCATGTATTTACACAGCTATTTGTGTACACCCTTCCCCCGATTGTTGCCGCTAACTACACTGTCGCTGTTCTGTGTACAGCGCCTCTGCGTGTTGTTTGGTATGTAATGCGCTTTCTCCTTGTCCTTTCGGTACGCTCCTCCCCTCTGTTGGTGTTGTGATTCATATCACATTGCGCTTGTTCTGTACACACATCCTCACCCTCTCTGCATGGTAGGACTGATTACGTTATTATGGTTTCCGCTCTGTACCTATCCCCTCTCGCCGAGACCACAGCTCCCATAGTGCTGGTTCTCCGTCCCTCCCTCCCCGGCCGGCGGAGGCAGGAGCGGCTGAGTCACAGCCTCCAGTAAATATTTGTGTAAGCCGGAGCCGGCTGTCGTGGTGAATCTGTAGCTGGGGAAGGACGGATCCCGCGGGCGACTTGCGCCGGGTACCAGACGGATCATGGACGAGCTCAAGCACCAGCTGATGATCAATCAGTTCGTGCTGACCGCCGGCTGCGCTGCTGACCAGGCCAAACAGCTGCTGCAGGCGGCGCACTGGCAGTTCGAGGTAATGTCCACGGGGCGGCGCCAGCACTGCAGCGTGTGTGTGTGTGTTACTTTACATATGTATGCATGGATCTCTGTGCTTGTGTTTTGAACATGTGTGAATATGCGCAGACGTGTGTGTGTGTGTACTTTAGTTCATGAATAAGCGCACAGTGTGTGGATCTCTGCATGTGTTTTATTACATGTGCAAATGTGTACATATGTCGAGTGTATTCTTTCTATACACATTTGCTGCTGTGTTCATATGTGTTGATGCATGAGCAATGCAAGATTTCTGTATGTTGTGTGTAGTCTGTAATTCCTGCTGTTAATTTGGATTCACATCATATTGGGGACTTGCACACTGGGTAGCTCAGCTTCAGGTATCTAGCCATGTTTTCCTGTGTGCTCCATGTATTGTTAATTTATTTTTTTATATACATCATCAATTCAATGTGGCTATTTTTATATATAGTTTTTGTTTATATAATCTATATGATATGTTTGTGTGTAAATATACTTTTCACCCAAACTGTGCCTACTCAGCTTCAATATACTTTGTGTGCAGTAAATTTTTTTATTTTTTATCAAAGACCTCAGCATGGGCAGAAGCGACCTGTGTGTTTTCAGTGTCACTTAAACATACCCCATGTCGTCACCGGTCTTTCTATTTTTTGTTATTTTTTTATTTGCGTGAGTTTCATACGCTTTTCGCTTTTCTTCTATCTTATAGTTTAAACTGAAACCTTCAAGTTAATATTTTACAGAGATGTACATAGCTTGGCCATGATGTTGTCGGCTATAGGAGGGTTTTTTTCATCTGATATGGCACATTTCGCCTTCGTGCGGCTTTCTCAAGGATAATCCTTGCTCTTACTGACGTGCCGACTGTTCTAACTTTACGTCGTCCAAATATATGCATGTAATTTCAGATTCAGGAAACTTTATTAATATGACAATTTATACATGTTCTACTACAGAAGTAAATTGTTTGAGAAATAATAAGGAAATACATATTCAATATGTAATATATATGGTAATAGTAACAGTAACATAGTAGATGACGGCAGAAAAAGACCTGCGCGGTCCATCCAGTCTGCCCAACAAGATACACTCATATGTGCTACTTTTTGTGTATACCTTACCTTGATTTGTATCTGCCATTTTCAGGGCACAGACCGTAGAAGTCTGCCCAGCACTAGCCCCGCCTCCCAACCACCAGCCCCGGCGATAGTAATACACTGCATGTATGATTCCAAATATTTAATAAATGTGTATATTTCATGGATCATATGTACGTACTGTTTTCTGTCCAGACTGTGTGTTCTTATTGTTTCATGTGTAACTATCACAGTTATGATAGAACATTATGGTATCAATGATATGTATAATGGGTATGTTGTGTGTATATTTCAGTGTATCATACATATTACTTAATACTTCCTATAAATGTGTAGTATAGCAACTACATTTTGCTTTGTGAAGAGCCACTAGACTAGCAGAACTGGTGGGTGGCCTGCAGTGTGTGCAGCCAGGCTGCAGTCTTGGAGCTCAGCACAGATGGGTGCAGGCTTCAAGGAGTGTGTGGCTGCACTCACACTGCAGGCACAGGCTATCGTAGATGGAAAATTTGTGATGAGTGGCGAGTTCATTGTTTCACATTGAGGGTGTGAGAGTTGAGCCTGGGCACTTCCTCTAAATGGAGTAATTGTGAAAAAGAAAAACATGTGCAAGTTTCTAAGGAAGTGACTTATCTCATAGTTATTTATATTTACATTTATGAAGTGCTGCACCCAAAAGGTGCACAGTGATGATGTACTTACATTATAGCTGTAACACCATAAAATCCAGTAACAATACAAACAGAATACCATAGTATCAGATAAACATCCATCTCTATGAAATAACATAAGTAATACATAATAGTCGTGAGAACAGTCTATCTAATATGACAACAGTGAAACATTGCAGGCATGTATTTCACAGCTCCCTCTCTCCCCAGTCCTGAGAACAGTCATTGAATAATGAATATACTGATAAATTAAGTGCCTGAAAACATAGACATTTCTGCATGTTGTGTAATTGAACATCAAACCCCAGCCTGTCTCCATGAACCATGATCTCTGCATACAAATGTCTCACTCTCTACTCACAGTGTTTATGTTCCATGACCTTTGCTTGCATTGTGTCAGTGTGTGTATGGTTTGGGACCTCTGCTTTCAATGTGTGGTTTGTATATTCTGACAGTGGTGTGTGTATTTTGTGCTCTCAAATTACCTGGAGATCAGTTAATTTCGCTGGCATGGCCATATATTAACTAGGCTTCATAGTAACATTTGCCTGAAATGACCAACTCAGCCAGTCTGATGGGTGATTCTGCCATTTGAGGAGCGATGCCAAGATGTGCTAAGCAGCTGTCTGTTTCCCTGTGCCCCTCCATGCCTGGATTGTGATTTCTTCTCTCTATTTGTTTTCCAGACAGCGCTTAGCACCTTCTTCCAGGAAGCAAACGTCCCATATAGCCATCATCAGATGGTGAGTTGCTTGCACATAAGGTGACTGTTTTGGAGCATCAGAAATGTGCCACCTGAGGGTTTTGTCAGTCAAATCTGTTTGTAATAATATGCTACAGTTTTTGCACTATGATTTTTCTTTGTATGCTGAGATATTTGTACTATAATCCATGGATATCAGCTCAGATCATGTGCAGTGTGGACTGATACAAAATCTAACACATTTATTTAAATGTGTTACATACTGCCCGCAAGCTATCAAAGCGGTGTATGTTTAAGTACAGTCCTAGAGGGCTCACAGTCTAAATTTGTACCAGATGCAATGGAGGGTTAAGTGACTTACCCAAGATCACAAGGAGCTGAAATGGGACATGAATCCTGGGCCCTCCCAGAGTCCCAGCCCCCTGCTCTAAGCATTAGGCTACTCCTCCACTCCCCTGGCATGATATAAGAGGGGAAGAATTTATAGAAAGAGAAAACATAACGCTGACAAGGAAAGAGAGACACACCCCATAACAAGAAATACTGAGACCTATGGAAAAAGAATAGGCTGCCTCTTTTTATAATGGAAGACCTTTCCCATAAGAAATTTGGAGCAATTTTAAAGGCACATATGTTTACTCATGCTTTTGGCCTCCAGCCGGAAGATTAGTTTTGTGATCTGGAGATTCTGTATGAGTGAGAACTTGTATGTTTTTGTATTAGATGTATTCATTTGCTTAGTTTGGTTGAACGTGTCTGTGTGACTGGCTTTTTTTACTTTCCTATCCAGAAGTGGTATTCTTTTCTTATACTTGTGTTTATTTTATGTAAACCACCTAGACCTTTTATCTAGAACAGGCAGTATAGCAAATTTACCTTAACTATAAATTATAGACTGTGAAGGAGGTTAACAAGACAAAAAAAGGAAGAACAGGTTCCCCATGAACAATCAGTATAGAGAATCGGTAGGGACGGCCAAATGGGTGGCCAAGGAGGCCTGGTCCCAGACAAAGTCACTGTGTGACAGCAAAAGAAGGCTCAAACAGGCTTCTTTTCAAGTTGTAAAGCTTTTATTGAATATCTAGCAAACAGATTCCTTTACTGTACATCCCAACAGATAAAATCCAAAGAATTGACATGGGCCATGTTTCGGCAGAATAGGCTGCCTCAGGAGTCAAGAGTCTGGTGGTATAAATCAAACAACATGAACAAGAAATTGTATACGGAGCGATAACAAATCTGAGTACCCTCATGTCTTCATACAATGCTATTTACAGCTTCTTTGTATTTTCTGTTGGACATATAGTAAAGGAATTGTTTTCTGGATATTCAATAGAAATTTTACAACTTGGAAAGAAGCCTGTTTGAGCTTAATTTTGCTGTGGCACAATGATTTTCTCTGGAACCAGGTCTTCTTGACCAGCCATCTATTTGGTCGTTCCTACAGCTTCTCTAAGAAGGAAGTTGAGAAACTGTCTCACAGTAGGGCCTGAAAACATTTCTTTTTCTTCACTCAATGTGTACTTAAACTCTGGAATTTGTTGCCAGAGAATGTGGTAAAGGCGGTTAGCTTAGCGGGGTTTTAAAAAGGTCTGGCCGGCTTCCTAAAGGAAAAGTCCATAAACCATTATTAAATTGATTTGTGGAAAATCCACTGCTTATTTCTGGGATAAGCAGCATAAAATGTATCGAACTTTTTTTGGAATCTTGCCAGGTATTTGTGACCTGGATTGGCCACTGTTGGAAACAGGATGCTGGGTTTGATGGACCTTTGGTCTGTCCCAGTGTGGCAATACTTATGTACTTAAAGAAGACTCAGTTTTCAAGAAACAGGTATGAGCAGTATGGTTGTGCCATACATCTACATTTGCCCAAGACCAGCTGGAATCTCTTGTTGGTCCCTTCCTTAGTTCTAATTTTCTTGTATATTGACACTTGGAATTCCCTTTTCTGAGTGTATCCTTTCCAGTTCAGAATTATAAGCCTCCTTATATGGATATGTTAGGTGGGGTATCAAATCAGAATAAGTAAGTACAATACATATGCACAAGTGGAGGATGTTCACTTCAGAACTCTGATGTCATAGCTTACAGCACTATGTACCTCTAGCAGTGCTATAGAAATGAGGTGTGGAGCTATGGATGTATCTTTCAGATTCTGGCTTCAAAACTAACTCAGTCAGAATATACTTGACTGCCATTAGTGCGTTTCACTTCAAGGTTGATAATAAACCAGTTCTCCGAGAACAAGAAGGCAAATGTGGAATGCACTACCAAAGAATGTGAAAGCGATTCACGACCATCAAAACTTCAGCCGATCATTAAAGACCTATCTGTTTTGCAAGGCCTACCCTACCAGCCCTACTTAAATTCCTCAACTCTGCAATGCATCAATACCTTACATCACATTGGACATTATATATTCCTTTATTTCCTTGTCCCTGTTTACTCTAACCTTACTTAACCCTTATTTTAAATTGTATTTGTTTAACATCTACCGGACTTGGCGATCGCCTTTATGGTATTATGTAAGCCACATTGAGCCTGCTAATGGGTGGGAAAATGTAGGATATAAATGTTACAAATAAATAAATAAATTTCACTCCACAACATCTGCCTGCAAGCCAGGGTCATAAACCTGAGCTGAAGGAGCAGCTCCATTGGTTGAATTAAGAGGAAAGCAGCAGCCTATCTACTGTAGTCTGGGTCACTTTTGGACATCCACTTTCAAAAGTATAACCAAATGTAAGAAAAAGCACAAGAGTTTATTCTGAGGAGAGAAAGGTAATCAGTGGAGTGCCTCAGGGATTTATTCCAGGGCTGGTCCTGTTCATTATCTTTGTGAGCAGTATTGCACAGGGATTGGGGGGGGGGGGGTAGTGTGAGCAAATAAAATAAATAAATTTTGCAGGTGATGCTAAGATCTGCAACAGAGTTCACATAGAAACATAAAAAATAATGGCAGATAAAGGCTATATAGCCTATCCAGTCTGCCCATCCATACCATCTACTAACATTTCCTCTCTCTAAAACTTGAAGAATGGTCAACTGCATGGCAGTAAGTTTCAGTACAAAAAAACGCAGAGTTTTGAGCACATACATCTCAGGGATAAGACACTGAGGTCCATGAAGCAGGAGAGAGATCTTGGGCTTATTATATTGAATGATTTTAAGAAATAGCGTAACAACTTGATAGCCAGTGCTGGAAGAATGCTAGGGTACACTGGGGAAACCATATTTAGTAGAGCAAAAAATAAAAGAAATGATTGTAATTGATGAGAGCTCACATGGAGGATTGTGTCCAGTTCTGGAGGACATACCATCAAAAGGACAGAATGACTGTACTATGATCCTACTGGGACAGGCGGGGTAGCGACTGGGTCTTGCTCCTGATTGGTTATGTCAGGGATTGGGCTGACGTCTGAAGCAGCTGACATCAGATGCCAGACCCTATTTAAGCCTACCTCTGCCTGCATACAACATGCTAGCGTTATTTCTTTCAGCTCTGAGCTTACCTTGGTTCTGCTTATTCTGTGTGTGTGGCACAGTGTGAATTCTCTTTTGTGTGGTTGCCTTATTCTCTTTGTTTGTGTTTGTTCTTTGAGTCTGTAGAAGTCTGCTCCCTCTGGTTTCTTTGCTGTTGTTCAGCTGTGTACCGCTTCTCTGTGTGCCCAGCTGTTGTTCAGCTGTGAGCTGCTTCCCTGTGTGCTATGCCTTTACCCTTTCCTGCCGTGTTTGCTGGGTGAGTCCTTGGGAGCTTACTTCCTTCATTTGGGTTCCCTTTTAACCCTTTACCTGCTGTATCTGTTGTTTGGTTCTTGTGAACTGTGTAACTTGAGCTGTCTCTCTATGTACTTTGCTTTTACCCTTTTCCTGCTGTATCTGTTGTTTGGTTCTTGTGAGGATTGCTCCTTGTTTAAGCTGTGTAGCTTGAGCAGTCTCTCTGTGTGGTCTGCCTTTCTCTCCTTTACCTGCTGTTTCTGTTGTTTGGATTTACTGAGGACTGCTCTTTGCCTAGCTGTGTAGCTTGAGCTGTCTTTCTGTGCGGTTTCCCTCTTACCCTTTACTTGCTGTAGCTCTTGTTTGGTTCCTGTGAAGGCCACTTGTTTGTTTAAGCTGTGTGGCACAGCTTGATCTGCCTCTCTGCGTGGGTTCCCTTATTCTGGTTGTTGTTAGTATCTGTGTGTTTGGTGTTGTCACCTTTCGTTGGTGACTATATATAGTGCAGTGTGCATGGCCGGAGTGCCAGTCCCTTCCAGGACTTCTCTCTGTTCTTTTTAATTGATTTTTTATTTTATTTTATTGCATTTGTATCCCACATCCCACCTATTTGCAGGCTCAATGTGGCTTACAGAGTTTTGTTATGACATGGATATTACAGGGTATCAGATACAATTGGTAATGTTCAAAGATTAAGTAATGGAAGAGTGAAGTAGGTGTTAGGGAGGATTGTATATAAAGGGAATTGGCATAGGTGGGTAGATTGATGGGGTAGTTTTGTAAGGCTATGGGTTCTCTTTGTAGGCTTTGTTGAAGAGATGTGTCTTTAAAGATTTGCGAAAGTTAGTTATTTTCCCTTTTGTGTGTTTGGGTTCCAGTTCGGCATTGCGGCCTGTACAAGTAGTCTATTTCCCTTTCTGGTGGTGCTCACTGGTCTCCCTGAGTGTGCTGGGCTTTGTAGCCCTTTATCTCTGTATAGCGTGAGCTCAGTCTGCCCTAGGTCTTGGCCTAGGTCTGTCCTAGGACTCAGCCTAAGTCCAAGGGCTGATGATCAAACCTAACAGACTGGTTCAGAGAACAGTTACCAAAATAGTTCAGAGTCTGCACCAAAAGATCTGTGAGATGAGACTTAAGGATGTAAATATTTATATCCTAGAGGAGACAGGAGAAATGTAAGGAAACATTAAGGCCTAGATAATCAAACTACTGTGGTCTGGCAAATCCCTTGGGTAATTTTAACCAACAGGATTTGCCACAGTACTAAAGCAAAACTACAGGTAAAGCTACACATGAACATGTAGACAAATGGCAATAATCAAAGTCCCTATTTCTGTAAGTAAACACTATTTCACTTGCAGAGAGGGCTTTCATTATTGTCTCTCCAGTCTAGTATCTGAAATGTATTAATAATTCACAAGAAAGAAATCAGTTTCAGGGAAAAGGAAGTTCTGGAATGCGGAGTCAGAGTGTGCAGCTCTGAGGGGATAGTCTTAGGAAATAGTTTTCATGGAAAGGGTGACAAAAACATGGAATTCTCTCTCGGGGCTGTTGGTGGAGGCTAAAACAGAGATAATTTTAAAAGGGCATAGGGTAAAGACCAAGGAGCCTTAGGGCCCGATATTCAAAAGCTCTGATCCACATGGCATTAGCCGCAAATGACATAATATTTATAGTCCGCCAACTTCCAACAAAGTTGGTTCAAAGCGGATTACAGCACAATGAAAATTAATACATTTCAGAGAAAAAAATAAACAGTTTTTAGACTTTTACGGAAAGATAAATACATAGGCATAATCTTGAGGTCTAAAGACAGTGAATTCCAAATCTGGATTGCCTGATATATAAAAGAAAATTGCAAAGGTTTTTTTTTATATTTAATCCCTGAAATAGAAAGAAAATAGAGCAAATGAGATTTTCCTGCTCTAGAAGTGGAAGGTGACATCGGGAAAGTGAATAATTCATTATATAAACTGGGCATGATCCATCAAAAAGTCTATAAACCCAGCATTCTAATTCATAAGATATACAGGCCTTAACAGGTAGCCAGTGCAAGCGGGCCAATCACAGACTGGCATGGTCAGATCTTTTCTTACCAAAAATCATCTTGGCCGCTGTATTGTGTAGTACCTGTAAATGGGAAAGTGCCTGGGCTGAAAGTAGGCAATATAAGCCGTTACAATAATCTAGATAAGATAAAACAACAGACTGAACCAAAATGGAAAATGCTTTTCAACAAAGAGCGGATACTTCTAAACTGATGCAACTAGAAAAATACTGACTTAATCACTGAATTAACTTGAGGTGTTAGAGCTAAGGTAGTGTCCAAAAGCACACCAAGAACTGGAGACTTTCTCCACTTTCAATCAAACATATAAATGGCGAGTGACCATACTCACCCGCAAATGTGCAGTAGAGACTTCCCTCTCTGTCCCGCCCCCCGCGTCAATACGTGATGATGGAGGCGGGACAGAGAGGGAAACTGCGCGAAGGGGAGGGAGGGAACCGCCAACGTCGCTACTGCTCCCCCCACCCGGAGCGCCGCCGCCGCCCCCCCTCCACCTGGCTTGACCACTCTCTTCGGTATTGAACTTACATCGCCGACACGCAGCACGCAGATCAGCTGAGCTCCCATCGGCCTCCCTTCCCTGCCTGTGTCCCGCCCTCGCCGACGTTACGTCACACGAGGGCGGGACACAGGCAGAGAAGGAAGGCCGACGGGAGCTCTGCTAATCTGCGTGCTGCGTTCGGCGACGTAACTTCAATAGCGAAGAGAGGGGCTGGGTGGCGGCGGCGACTCCGGGGAGGGGGTGGCCCTACAGCGGCGAGGGGAGGGGGCCTTGGAAAAACCCCACACTAGCCCGTTTTAACGGGCTCAATGGCTAGTATCATATTATTAGCTAGTATCAGTTCTGAGGGAATAGTAACATAGTAAATGACGGCAGATAAAGACCTGTACGGTCCATCCAGTCTACCCAACGATAAACTCAATCAGTATGACTCAGCCATAGAACTTTTTAGTTTTATCCTTATTTAGTTTAAAGCTTGTGAGCTAAGCTTTGTTATTCAATTTTGTATAATACACATTGACTAGCTGTTAAACCCGTAAAAACAGGCGAGATTGCCAGCAACCCTCCTCGCTGCCGCTCCCTCCCCCCTCCGTGCCGGGCCCCCTGCACTGACCTGACAGCGCCTCTCACCTCCGTGTGAAAGCGATGCAGGCAGCAGCAGATCGCTCTGCTGCTGCCTGCATCACTTTCACACGGAGGTGAGAGGCGCTGTCAGGTCAGTGCAGGGGGCCTGATACGGAGGGGGGCGTGAGCGGCGGCGGGGATGGGGGGTAGGGTGGAGATTGGGGCGCACGATGTTCGTTTCCAGGCGGCAGCGTCCGACAGTCCGACTCCGTTTCCCTCTCTGTTCAGCTCTCTGACGTCATCACATCTTGACGCGAGGGCGGGACAGAGAGGGAAGTCTCTACTGCGCATTTGCAGGTGAGTCGGTCACTTCCCAATTATATGTTTGATTGAGCAATAGTAGAGAGAGCAGAAGGAAGATCGTCTTCAATAAGTATTAACAGAAACATATCATCGGCGTATGAGAAAAACTTCGCACCCAGCTGTGAAAATCCATGACAAAAAGAAATCATGTAGTTATTAAATAAGGAAGGAGAAAGTGGGGAGCCCTGGGGCACCCCACACAGTGATATCCAATCTTCAGAGAAATGTTTAGCCATCTTCAGTTTATAACATCAATGAATCAAAAATTCATGCATCCAGTTCAGAACTGTGCCTGACAAACCCAAAGAGCTTACTTATATAGCAAAATCTGGTGGTCAACTGTATCAAACACAGTAAGATCAAACTGCAAGAGAACAGCTGTTTTCCCATGAGCAAATAAGGCCTTTGCCTCTGAGATAATTGCCAACAATACCACTTCAGTTGAGGGACCAGGCCTAAATCCAAACTGCAATAGATCTAAACAATCAAACCTAATTTAATAGTCTGACAATAACTCAGCAATGTAAGCTTCTAGCAGTATGACCAAAAGTGGGGTAGTCGCTACCGGTCTAAAATTGGCTGGTGAAGTAATGTCCAATTTGGTATTTGTGAGGGGGTTTATAGAACACTGCCCCTCAAGAAAAGTCCCTCTCTAACTAGCCCGAGCCACCTTAAGAGCACTGATCCTGCCCCGGGAAGAAATCAGCTGGGATGGGTGGAATCAATCACAAACAAGAGGAAAACAAAAGTCTTCCACAAGAAGTCAACAGACAATCCAAAACAAAATTGGAAGTCACCAGAAGAAAAAATGTTCAGGATGATAATAAAACGTCAATAGACCAATAATGAAGTCCATCACATACATCTGCTCATGATTGGTTAAACCTCATTGCAACTGAAGAAGTCAGACCCTACATGAGCCGTATTTCAGCATACAAGCCTTCCTCAGGGGTCCTTCAACATATAAATATAGAAACTGAGAGATCTCAAAGAGATAATGGGGTTCATTTTCAAAGTACTTAGACTTACAAATGTCCATAGGTTGCTAGGTAATTTTGCAAGTCTAAGTGCTTTGAAAATATGCCTCAATATGTGATATTAAATATTAAACAAAAAATTTAAAAAATTATATAAAACTATAAATGTTAACACAAGTGTAATCATAAATATCACATCTAAAAAAAGTGAGAGGTGTAAACAAATGGTGACTGATCATCAAAAAAGTATAAATATTTATAAAATGTTAACAATATATAAATAGTGGAAATGTGAACAAATTTATAATTAAATATATGTGATTAAAATATGTGATGTGAATAAAACATGTGAGCAAAGTGAATGGGTAAAACAAACTAATACCTCTAAATCATGCAAAAGTAGATGATCAGAGGTTAAAACCAAGAAAAGGATGGCATGGAGGGGCATAATCGAAAGGGGCACCCAAGTTTTCCTGAGAACGTCCTCGCAGGATGTCCCGGCGAAGGGGCAGGGAAACCCATATTATCGAAACAAGATGGGCGTTCATCTTTTGTTTCGATAATACGGTCGTGGATGCTCAAATCTTAACATTTAGGTCATCCCTAGAGATGGTCGTCCTTAGACTTAGTCGTTTCTGATTTTCAGCGATAATGGAAACTAAGGACGCCCATCTCAGAAACGACCAAATGCAAGCCCTTTGGTCATGGGAGGAGCCAGCATTCGTAGTGCACTGGTCCCTCTGACATGCCAGGACACCAACCGGGCACCCTAGGGGGCACTGCAGTGTACTTCTGAAAAATCTCCCAGGTACATAGCTCCCTTACCTTGTGTGCTGAGCCCCCCAACCCCCCCCCCCCAAAATCCAATCCCTACAACTGTACACCACTACCATAGCCCTTATGAGTGAAGGGTGGCACCTAGATGTGGATACAGTGGGTTTCTGGTGGGTTTTGAAGGGCTCATATTTACCACCACAAGTGTAACAGGTAGGGGGGGATGGGCCTGGGTCTGCCTGCCTGAAGTGCACTGCACCCACTAAAACTGCTCCAGGGACCTGCATACTGCTGTCATGGAGCTGGGTATGATATTTGAAGCTGGCACAAAATATTTTTAACATTTCTTTTGAGGGTGGGAGGGGTTTAGTGACCACTGGGGGAGTAAGGGGAGGTCATTCCCGATTCCCTCCGGTGGTCATCTGGTCAGTTTGTGTACCTTTTTGTGGCTTGGTCGTAAGAAAAAAAGGACCAGGTAAAGTCGTCCAAGTGTTCATCAGGGACGCCCTTTTTTTTCCATTATGGGTCAAGGACACCCATGTGTTAGGCATGCCCAAGTCCCGCCTTTGCTACGCCTCCGACACGCCCCCAGGAACTTTGGTCATCCCCGCGACGGAAAGCAATTGGGGATGCCCAAAATCGGCTTTCCATTATACCGATTTGGGCAACCCTGTGAGAAGGACGCCCATCTTGCAATTTGTGTCGAAAGATGCGTGTCCTTCTCTTTCGAAAATAAACCTGAAAATGTCCTACATTTTAAAAACATAATGAATTTAAAAATCAGTGCTATTAATTAATGCTAAAAATCCATTGTGAAGACCAAAAAGACAACAGAAAATAACTAGTGCTATAACAAATATAGACCCACTAAGAGCAAAAGAAAACGTAATTATATATGTGTACAACCAGAGTAATAATGTATAATACTGTCAGGAAAAAACGCAGATCGAGAGAACAACAATTCAAAGCATATGAGCTGCAAAACCGAGAGGGCTAAACTATCATCATATTCATAATATAACTGCAGCAGGAGGAGATTACATAGTATTCAAAAAAGAAATATAAGCTGAAACTCCATAGTAACCAACTCTAAAAAATCCTCCACTATATCAATCAGGGACGTGGTAAGTTCCAGCTCCCCCTGCTGCAGTTATACTTATGTTATGAATATGATGATAGTTTAATTTACACCTCTCACTTTTTTTTAGATGTGATATTTAAGTTTACACTCGTGTTAACATTTATAGTTTTGTATCATTTTTTAATTCTTTTTGTTTAATATTTATTATTACATATTATCTTTTTGAGATCTCTCATTTTCTACATTTATGTGTTGAAGGACCCCTGAGGAAGGCTTGTATGCTGAAACACGGCCGGTGTAAGGTCTGATTTCATCAGTTGCAATAAGGTTTACGAATCTTGAATAAACGTATGTGATGGACATCATTATTGGTCTATTGACATTCTGTTATCGTCTTGAACATTTTTTCTTCTGGTGACTTCCACTCTTGTTTTGGATTGTCTGCGGGGCAGAGTCAGTACCTGGGAGTTTAAAAGACAGGGTCAGGCTGAGGTTAGAGGGGCCCAGGGAAGGAAGAACTGAAGCCCAAATTTATACCTTTACTGAAAGTGTTTAGCTGCTGTGATCAGGCTGAGGTAAGCCAACTTTGTTTTTGTTAAGACTTGCAAGCCTTGCTGAGGTCTGGCTGAAGCCAGACCTGAGAATTCACAGGCTGTGTTTGGGGCGGGGTAGCCCCACCAGCCACAAACTGCTTGGCCTGCGAGCCAGACACCTACTCAAGACTGTTAATAACCAGAGAAACTGTTGCATCTGAGATTCCTGGCCTATGAGGTAACAGGTTCCATGGCTCAGCTGAAGAAAAATATTTACTTTCACCTTTATATACCTTGTATGGCCAAGTTATTCCCAGGAAACAGAGGAGGGGTGGGGAAGATAGGCTCTATCCAAACAATGGGGGAGACGAATAATTTAATTAAATAATGATATTGTGTCAAAAACGCCGCTTTTGAGAGATCGCCAGCAATCTCCCGATTTATTTCGGAAGATCGCCGGCGATCACTTTCGAAAATAAGCCTGATAGACAAACATGGTTTAATGGGACAGAGTCAGCATGGGTTCAGCCTCACTAATTTGCTTCATTTCTTTGAAGGCATGAATAAACATGTGGCTAAAGGTGAGCTGGTCAATGTACTGTAGTGTATCTAGATTTTCAGAAAGCTTTTGATAAAGTTTCTTATGAGAGACTCTTCAGAAAATTAGTCATTGGATAGGAGGCAAGGTTCTGGTGTGGATTAGGAATTGGTTACTGGACAGAAAACAGAGGGGAGAGATAAATGGTTATTTCTTTCGATGGAGGAGGATGAATAGTGGAATGCCGTAGGCATCTGTATTGGGACCAGTGCTATTTAACATATTTACAAATGATATCGAACAGGGCCGTGCCTAGGGTCTCTGGCGCCCCCCTGCAGACTATCAGTTGGCGCCCCTACCCCCCGTGAAAATGATCACGCCCCCCCCCCCCCCCCCCCCCGGTGAAATGATCGCTCACCACTTGCCACACTGACAGGAATTGTCAGCAATATTCTTAGAAACAAATTGCTATACATTGCAAAATAAGATAGCAGATGTAAATTCTCAAAGTGGACATATTCCAAACGCTAATTAGACAAAAATTAAACTGAACCTCCAAGATGCCAGACTCTGCATACAATGCAACACCACAGAAACAGAAAATGTCCCCTAGTACTGTGCAAAATATAAAGACTGCAGATGTAAATTTGAAAAAAACTAACAAGAACCAATCACCACTTTACAAATTAACAAATAGAAATAAAACAAATATAGAAAATAAAATAATACCATTTTATTGGACTAATACATTTAGCTTTCAGAGGCCAAAACATCCTTCCTCAGGTCAATACAGTATAGTGCTGTTACAGTATCCTATCCTGACCTGAGGAAGGGGGTTTTGTTCTCCGAAAGTTAGTCAAAATGTATTAAAATTAGTCCAATAAAAAGATTACCTATTATAAACATTTATTAACACAGCTACAATACTACTCTATCCTAAAGCAAAAAAATAAAAGTAAATATTTTATTTACAGTTTGTTGTCTCTGGTTTCTGCTTTCCTCATCTTCTTTTCACTGTCTTCCTTCCTTCCATCCAGCATCTGTCTTTGTTCTCTCTCTGCCATCCAGTGTCTGCCCTCTCTGCTGTCCCCTTCATCCAATGTCTGCCCTCTCTCCCTGCTCCTTCCATCTACATCTGCCCTCTATCTCTGCCCCTTCCATCCACCATCTGCCCCTGTCTGCCCTCTCTCTCCCCCTTCCATTCACTGTCTACCCTTTCTATCGCTTCCATCCACTGTCTGCCCTTTCTCTCTGTCCGCTCAATCCACCATTTGCCCTCCCTCTCCCATCCATCAAGGTCCCTCTCACTCCCTCTTCCATCTAGGATCTGTCCCCTCTCTCTGCCCCTTTTTTTCAGCCCCCAGTTCCAGCCCCACTATCCCACCAGTCCCCAGTTTCAGCCCTAGCCCTTTTCTCCCACCAGTCTTGAGCTTCGGCCCCCAGCCACTTCTCCCTGTCCCCTTTTCAGCCCCCAGTTTCAAACGCAGCCCTTTTCTCTCACTAGTCCCGAGCTTCAGCCCCAGCCACTTCTCCCTGTCTTCTTTTAGCCCCCAGTCCCCACAGTTTCAGCTCTTGTCCCTTTTCAGCCCCCAGTCCCAGTACTAGCCCCCTTATCCCACCTACCCTCCTTTTCAGCCCCCAGTTCCAGCTCCCCTTCATCCACATGCCTTGCATTAGGGCCTCCCCTTTCAGCCCCAGACCCCATCTGGGCTCCCCTCCCCATCCCCTTCTCCCATCTGGGCTCCCCTCCCCTCCCCATCCCCTTCTGTCATCTGGGCACCCCACCCCATCCCCTTCTGTCATCTGGGCTCCCCTCCCCATCCCCTTCTGTCATCTGGGCACCCCTCCCCATCCCCTTCTGTCATCTGGGCTCCCCACCCCATCCCCTTCTGTCATCTGGGCACCCCTCCCCATCCCCTTCTCCCATCTGGGCACCCCATCCCCTTCACCCATCTGGGCTCCCCACCCCATCCCCTTCTCCCATCTGGGCTCCCCTCCCCATCCCCTTCTGCCATCTGGGCTCCCCTCCCCATCCCCTCCCCATCCCCTTCTGTCATCTGGGCACCCCTCCCTATCCCCTTCTGTCATCTGGGCACCCCTCCCCATCCCCTTCTGCCATCTGGGCTCCCCACCCCATCCCCTTCTGTCATCTGGGCACCCCTCCCCATCCCCTTCTGTCATCTGGGCTCCCCATCCCTCCCCTCCCCTCCCCATCCCCTTCTGTCATCTGGGCCCCCATCCCCTTCTGTCATCTGGGCCCCCATCCCCTTCTGTCATCTGGGCCCCCCTCCCCTCCCCATCCCCTCCCCTCCCCATCTGCCATCTGGGCACCCCTGATCCGACCCGACTACCAGCTCTGTCGAGATGACAGCGGGTGGGGGGGGGGGTGCTCCGCTCCCGCTGCTCCCACCCTACCTTCTTTTAAAAAATAAATCAGTAAAGCGGCGTGGCAGGCAGCGCAGCTTCGCGTCTGCCCTGCTTGTAAAACAAGTAGATCTCCTCGTCGGGCCTTCGCTCACTGGGTCCCGCCCTCCTCTGAGGTAACTTCCTATTTCCTCGAGGGCGGGACCCAGTGAGCGAAGGGCCGACGAGGAGATCTACTTGTTTACAAGCAGGGCAACGCGAAGTTGCGCTGCCTGCCACGCCGCTTTACTGATTTATTTTTTTTTAAGAAGGTAGGGTGGAGCAGCGGGAGCGGAGCACCTCCCACCCGCTGACACCCGGGGCGGACCGCCCCCACCGCGCTCTTGGTTCCCTCAGGTCCGCCTTCTTCTGACGTCAGAAGAAGGCGGGACACTGAGGGAACCAATGAGTGCAAGGGAAGGGAGACGTCGGCAGCGCTTTCACCGACGCTGCTGCAGCCTGCGACCAAGGTAATTTAAAGTCCTTGGCGGCGCGGGGCGAGGGTAAGCACCGCGGTGGCGCCCTCCAGAGGTGGGCGCCCCCCTGCGGCGCTTACCTCGCTTACCGCATTGGCACGGCCCTGATATTGAAATCGTAATGATGAGTGAAGTGATTAAATTTGTAGATGATACAAAACAATTCAAGGTTGTTAAAACATCAGCGGACTGTGAAATATTTCAAGAAGACCTTAGGAAATTGGAAGACTGGGCATCCAAATGGCAGATGAAATTTAATGTGGACAAATGCAAGTTGATGCAGATTGGAAAGAATAATCCGAATCATAGTTACCAGATGCTAGGGTCCACCTTGGGGGGGTCAGTACTCAAGAAAAAGATCTAGGTAAATTGTAGATAATACGCTGAAATCTTCTGCAAACTGTGCGGCAGCAGCCAAAAAAGCAAGCAGGATGCTAGGAATTATTAGGAAAGGGATGGTGAATAAGACTGAAATGCAATAATGCCTTTGTATCGCTCCATAGTGTGACCACACCTTGAGTATTGTGTTCAGTTCTGGTTGCTGTATCTCAAAAAAGATATAGCGGAATTAGAAAAGGTTCAAAGAAGAGCAACCAAAATGATAAAAGTAATGGAACTCCTCTCATATGAGGAAGATGTTAGGGCTCTTCAGCTTGGAAAACAGACGAATGAGGGGAGATATGATTGAGGTCTACAAAATCCTGAGTGGTGTAGAACGAGTAGAAGTAAATCGATTTTTTACTCATTCCAAAATTACAAAGACTAGGGAACACGCGAGGAAGTTACATGGAAATACTTTTAAAACAAATAGGAAGAAATATTTTTTCACTCCACGAGAGACTTATGTGTTAGGCGGTGAGAGTCTGATAGGTACTGAGGGGGAGAGGGATCTTGGGGTGATAGTATCCGAGGATCTGAAGGCGACGAAACAGTGTGACAAGGCGGTGGCCGTAGCGAGAAGGTTGCTAGGCTGTATAGAGAGAGGTGTGATCAGCAGAAGAAAGGAAGTGTTGATGCCTCTGTACAAGTCGTTGGTGAGGCCCCACCTGGAGTATTGTGTTCAGTTTTGGAGGCCATACCTTGCGAAGGATGTTTAAAAAATGGAAGCGGTGCAAAGAAAAGCTACAAGAATGGTATGGGATTTGCGTTCCAAGACGTATGAGCAGAGACTTGCTGACCTGAACATGTATACCCTGGAGGAAAGGAGGAACAGGGGTGATATGATACAGATGTTCAAATACTTGAAAGGTATTAATCCGCAAACAAATCTTTTCCGGAGATGGGAAGGCGGTAGAATGAGAGGACATGAAATTAGATTGAAGGGGGGCAGACTCAAAAAAGATGTCAGGAAGTATTTTTTCACGGAGAGGGTGGTGGATGCTTGGAATGCCCTCCCGCAGGAGGTGGTGGAGATGAAAACGGTAACGGAATTCAAACATGCGTGGGATATGCATAAAGGAAACCTATGCAGTAGGAAGGGATCCTCAGAAGCTTAGCCGAAATTGGGTGGCGGAGCAGGTGGGGGAAGAGAGGTTGGTGGTTGGGAGGCGAGGATGGTGGGGGGCAGACTTGTGCGGTCTGTGCCGGAGCCGGTGATGGGAGGCGGGACTGGTGGTTGGGAGGCGGGAAATACTGCTGGACAGACTTGTACGGTCTGTGCCCTGGGGGGGGCAGGTGCAGATCAAGGTAGGGTATACACATATGAGTTTATCTTGTTGGGCAGACTGGATGGACCGTGCAGGTCTTTTTCTGCCGTCATCTACTATGTTACTAACAGGCTCATTTTCAAAGCACTTAGCCTCCCAAAGTTCCATAGAAACCTATGGAACTTAGCCTCCCAAAGTGCTTTGAAAATATGCCTCTATGTTACTCAATGAATATTTAAGCTCTGGAACTCTTTGCCAGAGGATGTATTAACAGCAGTTAGTGTATATGGGTTTAAAAAAGGTTTGGACAAATTCCTGGAGAAAAAGTCCATAATCTGCTATTGAGACAGACATGGGGAAGCAACTGCTTGCCCCAGGTTTGATAGCATGGAATGTTGCTGCTAATTGGGTTTCTGTCAGGTACTTGTGACCTGGCTTGGTCACTGTTTGGAAAACAGGATACTGGGCTAGATGGGCTATTGGTCTGACCCAGTATGGCTACTCTTATGTTCTTATGTCTTCCCTCTGCCAGTCCTGCCACCTCCGGAAACAGGAAGTAAAATCAGAGGAGGCAGGACCGGCAGAGGGAAAGCTCCGTGGACCGCCTACAGACAGCCTGCTTTCTGTGCTGCAGTTGATGAGGATGGAAGGCAAGCTTAAAGGACACCAAGGTGCAGGAGGGAGCAAGTGAGTGACAACTGCCGAACTGGGAGAGAAGCTGGAGAGAGATGCTGAACCAGGAGGCGGGTGGAGTGAGAGATGCCGAGCTAAGAGGGAGGGAGGAAGGAAGGGAGTGAGATGCCATACCACGAGAGAGGGGAGAGCTAGATGATACGGGACCTGCAGGTAAAGGGAAGGAAATACAGGAAGGGAGGGAGAAGAGAGAGAGAATGGGAAATGAAATGATGTCAGGATCTGCAAGGGAAGGAAGAAGAGAAAGAGATAGTGGACCCATGAGAAGTGAGAGTGAGGGGTAGAGTCAGGGACAGGAGAGAGGGACCTTTGCTGAATTCCTGGGGAGGAAGGCATGAGGAAGGAGGGAGAGATTCTGGACACAGATGGATGATGCTGGACAAGTGGGAGCTAGGGACACGGGGTGACACAGAAGGGTGATACTGGATAGTGCAAGAATACAAACAGAGAAGAGAGATAATTAACATGTAGGAGGATAGGAGCAGGGACACAGGGGAAATGCTAGACAGGTAATAGTGGCATGGAGAGAGATGAAATGCCAAATGGGCCAAGAGACACTGACAAGAGCGTTAAGAGAAGACAGAAGAAAGCAGAAACCAGAGACTGGGACCAATTAAAAATTAAAAAATTAAATGACCAGACAACAAAGGTAGAAAAAGGAATTTTATTTTCTATTTATTGATTAGAATATGTACGTTTTTGGAATGTACATCTGCCAGAGCTGGTTTTTAGACTTAGCTGGGGCCCCACGAGAAAAACTTACTCATTGGCCTTCAATCTCCAGCACAGCGGTAATAAATCTCCAGCTTTGGGATGAGCCATCCTTGGCATCTCTGTCTACTCCAAACTTTCACCTCTTATAGGGCAGTAGACTCCTCCGACGAGCACCCTACATAGCTGGCTCTGTTGCCTTATGGGTTGCCCTGGCCAAAGTGGGGAGTTAATAATTTTATGTACTCCTGAAATCATAGCATAGGTACTGCTGCGCCTTTTTGTGGTTGCCATCCACAAAGTCTCTTCCTGACCCCTTTCACTTTCCTTGGTGGAGGCTTTCTTCATCTGAGACAGAGAACAGACTTCACAAGAGAGGAAGAGAAAGCTTGGACACAACAAATACAGTCTTGTGAACCCAGTGTCAAAATATTTTTGCATGTTTAAGAAAAGAATTCCCATACAGAGAGTGAAGTTTCTTGTTAGATTTGTGGTGAGGAAAGGGCTGGATTAACCACTAGTCAGATCTAGGTGGCAGGTTTGGATAGGAGCAGCAGCAAAAAACAGTAGCAGTCAAAGCAGGGACGTAGCCAGACCTCGACGGGAGGGGGGGGGCCAGAGCCCAAAGTGGGGGTCCACATTTTGACCCCCCCCCACCTCTGCCACACACATCCCCACCACCGCATGATGGTACCTTGGCTGGCGGGGGTTCACAACCCCCGCCAGCTGAAGCGTTTGTCCCACGCTGGTCTCGCATTGCCATCCCTGCTCTGTTCTTAGTCACACCATGCATGCTCATTTTATTGAGACAGTTTCACTAAAACGAGTGTGCATGGCGCAACTGAGAAGAGCAGGGTAGGCAATGTGGTGAGACCAGCGTGGGACAAACGCTTGAGCTGGCTGGGGTTGGGGACCCCCGCCAGCCAAACCAGTGGTACCAGATCCAATTTGAGGGGGCCCAGGTCCCCATGACCCCCTGTAGCTACACCACTGAGTCAAAGTAAAAACAATTGATCCTGATAGCCACATAAACTCAAAGAACCCTCAGCACATACCCTCCTGTAGCGAAGGTGGGTACCATATTTTTACTCATTTAGAGCTAGATTCTCTATATGGCACCAAAAAAAAGCACCATCCTATAAGCCACACTTAAAGTTCAGCACGGGTCATAAAGTAATGCGTGCACCCAGGAATGACGCCTAATTTTAGGCACAGCCATATGCACCAACTGAAATGTGGTGCGAATGGGCACGCCTAACTTTGGCACATATCCCCGTTATTCTATATAACAATGCACGCAAATTTTAAGAATGCCCCCATTACAGCCATGACCCACCCGTTTCCACACCCCTTGTTCAGATTGCATGTAAATGCCAATAAAATCTAATTAGTACCAATATCTTGTTAAAAAGCCAATTATTGACCCTAAGTAGCTTGTTATTCAATAAAATTTTGGCAGCTTTTATAGAATTATGGGGATAATGCATGTGTTTCTACAAACCGCGCCTTCCCCTGCGCACTATGTGCTTGAGCGCACGTTACCAATTTTTTTTTTACTAAGATGCTCTAATTGCAAAATTAGCGCATTTGGGGGTATATTTTTACCTGTCTGCTTGTCTTATCTAGATTGTAAGCTCTTTGAGCAGGGACTGTCTTTTTGTGTATGGTGTACAGCGCTGCGTATGCCTTGTAGCACTATAGAAATGATAAGTAGTAGTAGTAGTATCTTTACTAAGGTGTGTTAGCATTTTTAACGTGCCTGTAAATTTAAGAGGCGTTAAACGCTAACGCACCTATACATTTCTATGGGCATGTTAGCATTTAACATGCGTAAACCATTTACGCGCGTTAAAAACTCTAACGCACCCATAGTGCCACTTAGTAAACATAGGTCTTGGTTTTAAGGCTTTTTGTTTTTCTTTTTAGGTTTTTGGCAGGTTTCACGTGCTAATAATGCCTACAGAAACCTAAAAAGAAAACCTCTTAAAAACAAATGTGTTCATTTTGCAATTTGCTTGTTTTAGAAAATAAACTGGTATAGCGTGCTTTATATGCGTGGGCACATTATACCACTTTATTTTTACACAGACAGGAAATTTGCGCATGTTATATGCATGGGTGTGTTATACGTGTAAAAATATGGTAATTTTCAAGTAGCCTGTTTACCTGGATGAATAGCCATTTACTCAGATAAATGACAAAAGGGGGCTTATGGGAGATGGTGGGGGTGGCAGAAGGGGTCTGATGCTGGTGACATGTGGCAGAAGAAGGCGAATGGTAGGGTTGTGTAAGGGCCTGATGCTGGGGTAGGAGAAGGGGGCGCAGAGATAACGCAGGACTGGGGAAAGGGTTTGGAGAAGGGATGTAATACTGGGCCTGGGGAGAAGGGGGCTGGGAGCTGACAAAGGGACAGGTGGGAGACCAACAGGGGATGGGAACAGGAGGCTGGAGGCTGATGCAGGGGCTGTGGTAGGAGAAGGACAGATACTGGGGGTGAGGGGTAGGGGGATGGGAGAAGCTAAGCCATATGCCCGGAAAAGGTGCCTCAGTGCCCTTCTTCCATCTGCCACTTTGTCATTCCCACCCACCCCCTTTCCCATTCTCTGCACCAGCACCTTAAAATTACCTGCAGAGAGATGAGAGCTGTCTTTTCATTGCCACTTCTCTGCTTATCCTTGGCTGGTTCTGGCCACCGGCACCGTGTGCTAGTTAAAATCGGAGAACAACTATTTCCTGCTTTCGCAATCCCTAACCTGAAGAAGGTTCTGCCTTTTCAAACTCATTAAAAAAATGTATTGTTAATCCACTAAGAAGGCATCATCATATTTTCCTTTCTTTTGTTTTGTTTTATATCTATTTATGTCCCCAGACCTTGCATTGAGCTGAGCCTTATGGCCTTCTGTGCAGTGCACTTCTCTGCAGCTGTGCTGAATAGCTAATGGGTTCATCATCATGGATTTATGCTAGTGTCTATGAAAAGTTTTACACGTAGTTAGCTCGTGTGCAAAACTCATTTTTGCTTTCTGTGCCTATAACATGGTGTGCAAAGCCCAGCTCACGTTTCTGCATCAGCCACTGAGTTGCTTACCAGCCTGCAAGGCCACCAGAAAAGAGAGAGTCTCCAAAGTAATCAAATCTGCATCTGCCACCACGAAATCCTAGCCACACCCTACAAACTGGATTAAATTGCACAGACTTTCAGGACAGTTTTAGCAAAATGCAGCTGTTGTACGGTTTGGTAAAGCAAGGCAATGATTACAAAGTAAACTCAGGCGTTCCCAGGTTCTTAGAAACAAAGCAGTGACTGAGTAAAACTAGTTTGATCTTTCTGCTTGGCTGTATTTATTTACAGCTAAAGCACCACAGTTGCAAGTCTGTATTAAAATAAACTGCATTTAAACATGAAAAGTTTACTGGTTTGTTTTCTGCTTATAATGCAAAATAAGAGTGAGGTATTTACCTTGGAGCAATCTCCTTGAGTTTGAATTGCCAAGCACCTTCATCTTACAGAGGTGAGATTGACCCAGTGTGGAAAACCCAGGATGTGCTCAGGCTGACTCTTCTGACATGAAGCTCCATAGTAGTCCCCACCCAGGAACGAACCCCGTCATGGGCATACCAGGCCCAGGCTCAGGGGCCCATAGATCTGGGAGGGCCCTTCTCATTATCAAAGAGGACCTTGTGTAGCAGCCTACCTTTACAGTCAAGTGGTTGTGTTTTTCAGGAATGTAATAAATCTATTTATAAACTTTGCTGAAACCCTGACATTTACCATTTATTAATGCTCGTGTCAATACCCTATAACACGAACAGTGACTTGACCAAGCAAAATAATGTCTTTTCTTTTCACTTGTATTCAGAAGGGGAGGACCTATGTGTAGCTGGTCCAGGGGCCCACAAACTTGTGATCTATCCTTCCTCTACCTGAACAGGGCTGTGAACAGGGACACACTGCAGTGCATATGCTGTTTTCTGTGTAGACAGTGTTCCCTCTAATTTTTGAGAGGTTTGACAACCTAAAGTTGGGCTCTAATAGTGCACAGAATAGTAGTGCTTATGCGTATGATTGACGCCAATGATTGGCGGCTGTGCATGTAAGTACTAGGCGCTATTCCATAAAGAGTGCATCTAAATTGCATAGCATGTAATTGTCAGGGGGGGGGGGGGGTAGCATGAGCATGCATTGCATGGCACAAAGGTGCACCCACATACATCAGCCATTGACCCGTCGTAAGGGGTTGCTTCTACCTGTGGTGCCAATATGGTTTTGCACTAATATTCTATAACGACTTAGGTGCGCTTTTACGCCATTATAGAATTGGCGCTAAATACGCCCCATTGTGGCACCCAAAATGAAGCACCAATTTGTAGAATTGCCACTTATATGTGCAAAACGTTTTTTTTTTTTGTACAACTCTGTATAAGCAAATTTGTGCACTACAGGCCAAGTGAATCTTGGCAAATATAGTGCAAATATATCAGGATTTCAAAAATGTTATTCAAACGATTGTTTTAATGAAAGTAATTCTGCATTAAGTTATTTTAACATATGTTGTTGTTTTTTTAAATAAGTACAAGACATCAAATAGTTTAGTTCCTCTGTGCTGCTTTTTAACACCACCGCCCTGCCCTTGGTACGCTACTGCTCTATTAGTGAGTCCACAAACCTGATTGGCTAGGGTTTGAGGTAGGTGGTTTCACTAGAGCAATTTTGATTCTGGAAGAAGGGGTGAGTCATTGACACAGTTTAAACTCTGGAAGGCGGGATATTGTTGGTGCAAAAATTTGTTGAACACAAACTTTGGCAGTCAGTCTTAAAAGTCTGGGAGGAGAGAAAAGACATTTGCCTTCAACGCCAGCCCTTTTGTTGCTAAACTTCCTATGAATGAGTGGTTGCCATACTTTGTTTAAGATGAATCCTTGGTCTCCATTGAAGCTATGTGAGTGGCCTGCTATCTCCACAGCCTCTGATTCTTCTTGGCAGTGGATATAGCAAGACACATAACCTCAATGAAGTCAAAGGTCACATCTTAAAGAAAGCATGGCACCACTCATTCATAGGACGTTTAGAACAAAAAGAACTGCCCCCTTTTTACCCCCTTCCAGATTTTAAGAATGTGATTGACAGAATTCCATCCCTACAGAGACTGAAATTGTTTCAGCAAATTTTCCCACCTCATTTCCCTGCCCTCTAGTATTGGCCTACTAAAATGGCCTGTAAACAATATGTTAGAAAGATTTTGTCTGGATGTTTCAATCCTTCTAGGTTCCACCCTACACCCAATCTGAGCTGATATCCATGGGTGGTGTGCTGGTAAAATTTTAGCAACAGGCTCTCTCCCCGGTCCACCTCGGGGCCACCCCCCCCCCCTATCCACCTCTGCGCCCCCCGTCCACCTCTGCGCCCCCCCCCCCAAAAAAAAAAAATTGCAGAGCTGGCTATAGCCGGGGGGGCAGTGCATTACTCTCTCCAGGAAAAAAAAATTAAATGATCCCAGGTTCCAATCTAATTCATGTTTAATGTGGGATAAAATGCCATAAATAAGTAAATAAATATAAACTTTTAATGTTGAACACCTGATTCTCAAAGTGAACATATTCCAAACACTATAATGAAAATACAATTATTTTTTTTCTACCTTTGTTGTCTGGTGACTGTTTTTCTGATCATGCTGGCCCAGTATCCGATTCTGCTGCTATCTGTCCTCTTAACTCCGTTTCCAGGGCTTCCTTTCCATTTATTTCTTTCTTCTTCATTTCTGGTCCTCAGCTTCTGCCTATTTTCTTCATCCATGTGCAGTTTTTTTCCTCTCTTCCTTTTCCCTCATCTCATCTCCTTCTTCACTCTTCTCTCCCCTCCATCCATGTCCAGCATTTCTTCTCTCTCCCCTCCGCTCCCCTGCCCTGTATGCACCCATGTCAAGCAGTGACCCTCCTCTCCCCTGCCCTGCATGCACCCATACCCAGCGACCCTCCTTTCCCCTGCCCTGCATGCACCCATGTCCAGCAGCGACCCTCCTCTCCCCTGCCCTGCATGCACCCATGTCCAGCAGTGACCCTCCTCTCCCCTGCCCTGCATGCACCCATACCCAGCAACCCTCCTCTGCCCTGCCCTGCATGCACCCAGATGTCCAGCAGTGACCCTCCTCTCCCCTGCCCTGCATGCACCCATTTCCAGCAGTGACCCTCCTTTCCCCTGCCCTGCATGCACCCATGTCCAGCAGTGACCCTCCTCTCCCCTGCCCTGCATGCACCCATGTCCAGTAGTGACCATCCTTTCCCCTGTCCTCCAGGCTCCATCCACCCATGTCCAGCAGTGACCCTCCTTTCCCCTGCCCTGCATGCACCCATACCCAGCGACCCCCTCCATCCACCCATGCCCAGCAGCGACTCCCTTTTCCCCCCTGCCACCCCCTCCCAAGTTGTTTGGCGAATTCTTCCCCTCCCTCCCTCCCAATCTGGTCCCTCATCGCCCGCTTGTTCTTTGACTTCTTTGGGGCAGGCAGTCTTGCCTGCCTGCTTCCAGCGCTGACTGTCCCCCGCTGCCGATTCACGCTTCAAAATGGCCGCCGAGACTGCCTCTGGAAGTCTCGGCAGCCATTTTTAAAGTGCGAACCAGCAGGGGAGGACAGTCAGCGCTGGAAGCGGGCAGGCAAGATTGCCTGCCCCGAAGAATTAAAAACACAAGCGGGCAGTGAGGCGGATCCGGAGGGAGGGAGGAGAGCCAGAGCCGGCTCGCAATTTTCAAGAACCGGCTCGCAAGCCGGAAGAAAATTTAACAACCGAGCTGGCTCCAGCACACCACTGTCCATGGATTACAGTACAAATATCTGAGTATACAATGAAAACTCACAATGCATTTACTTCCAATACACCAGAGCAGTACTCTTCACTGTAAGGCAGGATGCCAGTGACAGCTCCCATCAGCTTCCTGACTCTCTTCCTCCGGTATGCATTCTCTCCTAACCTCCTCCAGGCTCTGAAATAGCGCTTCTCTTCTCTGTTCTTTCAGCACTGTGCAGCTCTAAGTGAGTTTGAACCATGAGGAGGTTAATTCTATAACAGAGCACCTAGGAGTCACCCACATACTTCACGCTCCTAGCCATTCCATGTGCTGTTCTACCAGTTCTTTAATTCACATGTTCTTCTTTGTCTCTCCAGATGTGCACACCAGCCAACACACCTGCCACACCTCCTAACTTCCCTGATGCTCTCGCCATGTTCTCCAGGCTCAAGGCCTCTGAGAGTTTCAACAGCAGCAGCCCAATTTCCTCCATGGCAACCTCTCCTCCACCGCCACTTCCTGCTCACCATGGGAGCTTCAGCCAAGGGTGGCCTGCTGTGTCCTCCCCCAGCCAGCAGCAGAGCCTGCGGACTTCTGGCCCAGAAGTGTCCCAGCCCATGGGATGGCCAGCCACCGTCTCCCAACAAACCACATCTGACGAAAACAGGTCCAATGCTGCCATGGAAGCAGAGAGATGAAGAAAGATGGCGCATCCACAAACAGGCCACAATTTCTATTCCTCACCTTTGTGAGAGGGGGAAAAAACAAGGTTGTAGCCAGGAGATAGAATCCTGGATGATGGAGATGTCACCATCTCCATCTGTGGACTGGGTCTCACACTAGAAGTGATTTCTTCTAGAACTGAGACATAGGAAGAAATAACATGCATTTACAAATGTCACATGGATGCACAGGTCTTGCGTGGCCTGAAAGTGGAAAGGGGACTCCAGCTTCCTTTGTTTCTTTCTAATCATGACTGAGCAAGTTTATCTAAGATCCCCAGTGTTTGCATGCGATGTGGCACAGGTGACATTCTTGTTTGCCTTTCCAGTCCTCATTGTCCTTAAATCGAACAAGATTGTGGAGGGACATGTTCCTGAACCGTCACCTTCTTTACTCACCCCAGTTCTTACCTCAAACTTGCTGTGCTCAGCCAAATATTTTCTAAAACTGAACAGTTGGGAAGAAAGTGGGCCGTGGGGTTTTGTTTTAACAAAGGAAAAAGGGATTAATAACTGTTGTACAAGTCCATCTACACTAGATATTTCAGCTGCTATCTCCCAGGACAGGACTGTCAACATCTAAGCAGTGAGAGAAAGCACAGAGTGCTGAAGAGAAGACAAATCTGGGGAATTCTTTTGTGCTCTATTTTAATTATTATTTTACAGCATTTAAAAAGTGGATTTAAAAGCAACCATTTTTCCTCTCTGTAGGCTTTGGTTTTGACATCTGTTGTGAGACGTGTGAATGAATGGCCTTTGCTCTATGTTTATAAGAATAACTCTAGTGTCTTACCTTGAGTGACCACACCCTTCTAGCCCAGAATAGTTCTTGAAGAAGGACACTGAGCCTAAGCAATGAGTGATGGAGCATGGCCTTGAGATCATTTGAGGATAAGGCACTTTCAGATTGATTTAAATAAATAGATTGTATATTATAAAGTGAATGCAGAGTCTATTCTGGATCAGCTGCATATGTCAAGACATTAATTGGTTATCATACTTTATAAGATTGATGATTAGAGCAGTGAGGCAAGAACCAGGGAAGCCAAGATTCAAATCTCACTGCTGTTCCTTGTGACCTTGAGCAAGTCACATAACTCTCCATTGCCTCAAGTATAAACATAGATTGTAAGCCCTCTGGGGATAAGAAAATACCTTCTGTACCTGAATGTAATTCACCTTGAGCTACTACTGTAAAGGTGTGAGCTAAATCCTAAATCCCTTTCCTGAGCCATAGTTGCACCCTGTGCGACTTGTCAATGGTGCCCCTCCCCCCCCCCCCCCCCCCCCCCCGCCTCATCAATACAAGGAGGCAGTGGGCTGGAGCAGTTTTTGCCCTCTGTGCATCAGCACTGCTTGCACAGTGTTTGATACATCACACTACCCTTCCCTACATATTGCTATGCTTGGGAGCAGTTTGAGTCAGAGGTGACAGGAAATGACATTATGATGACATGCTAATCTGCAGCACCTCCACAAATAGAATGGGGTCAAAATACCAGTGGCTCAAAACAAATGGGTTATTCCTTTGCAAACAAAGCTCCTGCTTTTCTGAAAAAGCTCCCATCCCTAACATTCAAGGCAACTACAGCACAAGCAGGTGCTTTACTGGCAGAACAGTGCATGTTGCATCCATGTGAACTGTGAACTACCTTAACATGAAGCGAGCTTCCCTCCTCTGCTCCTCTGCTCCTCCCCCTCCCCCTGCACCTGGGAACATTCTAGAAACAGGTAGGAACTACAAGGCCATTTCCCCATTTAATGCAATATCATAGACCTTACCAGAGCTCCAATGTTATCCCCGTTTCTCTATCTGTGAGGATTCTCTGTCTTTTAGAATTTCATTACCATTCTTACCCTGCCATAAAAAATATCTGCCTCTTGCACTATCTATGTGTGTTGAGATAATTGAGTAAGAATAAAAAAGAGAGGGTTCCAAGTACATCAAGAAACCAATCCAAGCCAAAAAGCACAAACAGGCCTCCAGGAACAGGACAAAGGGAGACTTTATAGTAACAGACGCGACACAGGCTGTGCAACAACACCACTGTTGGTACTTCAGATTCAATCCTGAGTGCACCTGAGTGGAGGAGTGGCCTAGTGGTTAGGGTGGTGGACTTTGGTCCTGGGGAACTGAGGTACTGAGTTCAATTCCCGGCACAGGCAGCTCCTTGTGACTGTGGGCAAGCCACTTAACCCTCCATTGCCCGCCACATTGAGCCTGCCATGAGTGGGAAAGCGCGGGGTACAAATGTAACAAAATAAAATAAAAAAAATCTCTAAATAGTCACTCAATCAAGAAAAGTCCCACTTAAAATCTAGGATCAAAAACACTTCTTCAGTGTAATG
The DNA here is from genome assembly GCF_901765095.1 of Microcaecilia unicolor. Taxonomy (NCBI): domain Eukaryota; kingdom Metazoa; phylum Chordata; class Amphibia; order Gymnophiona; family Siphonopidae; genus Microcaecilia; species Microcaecilia unicolor. Next base: position 65,023,606 of record NC_044038.1, on the reverse strand, counting down.
CAAAGACCTCAGTCCTGTATGCCAAAAGTGTTATCCAAAAAGACCTTCAAACTAGCAAAAAAAGTCTCTCTTTGTCCTGTTCCTTAGACACATCATTTCAGCGTGCTATTTTTAGTAATTTATGAGCATGCTCCATTTCGCTAGTTTGGCGGTCTTTATGGATAGCGCTTTTGGCGTACAGAACCAAGGTCTTTGCATTATACTGAAGAAGCATTTTTGATCCTAGATTTTAAGTGAGGCTTTTTTTGATTATGTGACTATTTAGAGAAGCACTTAGGATTGAATTTGAAGTATCAACAGTGGTGTTGTTGCAAATGTTTACCATTACAGAACTTTTTGCGACCCCTGATGCAGGCGCTTGGTCGCCGAAACATGGCCCATCTCGGGTCTTTACAATAAAGTCTCCCTTTATCCTGTTCCTAGAGGTCCGTTGTGCTTTTTGACTTGGTTTGAGATAATTGAATGCCTTTATCATATCCACTCTCGCCCTCCTGAGTCCTGCATGCTATGGTATAAAAATTTAGGTCCCTAAGCCTCACCTCATAAGGTTAATGGGGCAGACCATGACCTATTTCGGTAACTTTCCTCTGGCTGGCCTCTACTTTGTATATCTTTCAGGAGTAGTGACTTCCATATTGGACATGATCCTTCAGAAGACAATCTTTTTTGTGTTCAAATATTTTAATTACATTTTCCCTCAAAGAAAAAAAAAACATCAATGCAAAACTAAACAGCTTTCAATAACATATGTATAGCTATACATTAGTAATTTTCATGGCTTTCTATAAATTCCTTCATCACAGCCTATTTCTTCAACCAATTATGAAGAGAAAAGTCTCTTTCCAGCAGCAACCCTTTCATACTTATAAGTAACACAAACGAAAGTCCGCTATTCATGATCATAGATTTATCTTTCCAATGTGCACAAATGATCTTCAATGCCACGGTCAGTAAAAAAATGTAACAAATTTCTTATCTTTTGCTAAAGGACACTACACCAAAGGACCTCCACATTAGTAATTTATAAGTCAAGGGAATATCAATGTTCAGAAGACATTCTTGCTAATATTTTTTTCTCAGTGGTATAGTCACATCCATTGTACCTTTCCTTATGCAGCCTAACATTCTTTTGGCCCTTCTTACTGTCTTGTTAGAGTGTTTGTCAAACTTAAGACCCTCAGCTATCAGCCCCAGTTCCATCTCTATTTGGTGATCATTGGATCACTGCCAGCAAATTTAAGATTCTGCACCCCGTTTACTCTTTGTATTATATCTATTGTTATGCCCTGATCACTCGTCAAGGTTTTCTAGATCCTTTCTTTTTTTCTTATCCTTCTAGATTACAAATGTTTGGGTCTGATTCATGACTAACTGGGCAAGTCTGTAACTTGACACCTAAATGTTGACCTTTCCATGAGGAGAACCACCCTGCATCGATTTCTGTAATGCATCAAACCTGAGACATTCCATAGTCTTTTCCTTTCATAATGAAGCCATCACATTTTCCGATCACCAAGCTCAGCTTAACTGATCTGTGGCTGCTAACCTCCTTCCTGCTCCCACTGTTGTGTTGAGGGGCTATGCCTGCTGCCTTCCAGTTCTCTGGAGCTACACTTTTGTATCTCCAGGGAGTGATTGAACAAGTTGTCAGTATGGTGTTGACAGCTCCCTTCATGTCTTCAGATGCATCCTGTTGAGTCCAGTTGCTTCATCCACTTTTACACCAGATCTCTTTGGCTTTTTTCTTCCACAAATGGTCAGGGGTTCTTTTGTCTTGTATTTGTATTCTCATCATATACCTATTAAATATTTGTTCAATATTTCTATTTTCCCCACCCCTCTCTGCAGATTCCTCCCCTTTCTGGGTTTATAATAACCTTTTTTTTTTTTTTAATAGACGAGGTTTGGAGTTTGGTAGGTATTCTGTGGTAGATGCCATAGTCTTCTGATTAGAAGCCCAGAGCTCTACCCATTGTGCCACATTCTAATGCCTATCTATAGACAGTGTAAGCATCAGACTGTCACCAGCTGCTCTCTTGCTGCAGCAGGCACAGAATGGATACTCCCAGCACTATATGAAGAGCATTTTTGCATATATCCATGTGGGGGTGTGGGGAGGGAGTTACAATGTGTAACAGTCTCTTGTCAGGGCCCCACACCACAGAGCCCATTTTAAAACGATCCAGCAAGAGTAATGCTTCTTGTTTTGGGGGCAGATTAATAAGGTGGGGGTATAGGCATTTTTCTTCTGCTTCTTTGGGTTTCTAGCTCAACTGGAACTTGGTTTCTGCAGGATCTATGGCACCATGAGCCTTTATTTGTACATTTCCAGGGGTTTTTTGCCAAATTTTAACTGCCTCCCGTTAAGGCCAGCCATCACAGTAGGCCACACAGACTGCTGCTTCCTTTAGAGTTCAGTATGTGCACACTTGGACTGTGGTCACCATGCGACAGCAGAAACTCCTTGAACTGAGATGATAGTTCTCCTTTGTTATACTAAAATTTCAGCAGAAAAGCTGTGGTCCCTCCCTCAATAAGACTTACATGTAAGAGCAACGCATTTTGCTGTAAAGTAAGACCTGAAGGACATGACTAAACTCAGATCATACGATGACTTAGAGTGGTCGGTAACACCACACATGTTGCCTATTCCATATCCATATAAGTCTAATCAGGTTGTTGCCCCTGGGTTATGAGTCACAGAATGCTTTGAGATAGAACCTAGATAGCAGGTTCTAGCCTCAGGGCCAGCCCAGGAATATCCAGTGCCCTAAGTGAATTTTCAGCCATATACCTCCAACCCAGGGGCACCCCAAGGTTTCCCCTTAAATAGTCCACTATCCTTCCATACCTCCCCATGGTCCACCATCTCCCCTTCCCTACCCCCTCCAGTATCTCCCCCTCTTCCCTTCCTCCTGCAAGACTTCCCCAACTTCCTGCATGGCGCAGCTTATGTAGCTACAGATCCCGGCCTTGCAAGGGAAGAAAAAGGACTTTGAGGCAGTGAGAAAAAATGGGAAAATCCAGAGCCTGAGCTGTTGAGGTAAATGGGGGGAGGAGGTCTGTTTTTAAAAAATCATTGGGGGGGGGGACAAGAATCTGGGTGAAGGCTGGTGAAGGGGGCATGGGAGAAAGAAACAAAGAGGGTGAGAGAGATAGAGATGATCGTGCTCAATAGGACAGGACTAATAGGAAAGGGTAAGAGAAATGCCCAAAATGCATGCCGTGATTAACTATGACCGAGCGTGCGATTAAAAATTTTAATTGCATGGTTTTAAATTGTTAATGGTTGTCTGCACCTAGATGGAAATACAAACACAAAACAAAAGAACCCCAGTCAGTTCATGGAAGGAAGTCTTGATGGAACTGGTAAACGTGAAAGTGAATGAAGCCACTAGAAAGAGGGAGGGTGACTGTGGCAGGAAGAAGTTAAAAAGGGGGCAATTAGAGAGATGCTGCTCCCTGGTGCGTTGCCACACTCCCCAAATGCTACCGTCCTAGGCGAATGCCCAATCCATCTAGTAGCAGGGCCAGCTGTGATTGGCCTAAGGTCAGAGATGCATGACCAATGCTGACCTAAAAATAGGGAGGTTACATGAGACTGAGGTCAGTATTCAGCTGTTCAGCTGCCACACAAAGATAAGTGGAAAATTTATTGGCTAATCTTTAGGCCTGGTATTCAGCAACCTTCTCTATTTCAATAGGGCTGCTGAATATGCAGCCTTAAACTTAAAGGGATAATTTATCCATTGAAGTTAGGGCTGCGGTTTATGCAGTTCTTCTACACAGATAAAGTTATTGGGATAGCAGCTAAATAGTACCACTATCTGGATAAGTTTTTTACATTCCCTCAGGCCATTCCACCTCTTCCTTTTCTAATGTAGATAACTGTTGACTGGATGTCAAGTCATCTGGGCAAAAGCTACCTGTTAGCAAATCTCAATTTATTTTTTATGATTCAACATTTTTATTGATGGCAATGCAAAGGAAATACAGCCAATAGTATAAATACACATAGCAGCAACAATAAACGTGTACTCCCTAGAACACAGCAGTACAATCCGTCATCATACTTTTAACATTTTATCCCCTCCCCTCCCCTCCATCTAATATTTTAACAATGTAAGTTTTCAGCAAATTTTAATGATGACAAATCAAAGCTCAGTTTATTTTTTAAAGCACTTGCAAAGTAAATACCCACTAATAATTGTTTAAGTCCTTTTGAATATTGACCCCCTAGTTTTCAAGTGTTATTTGTTGAAAGCCATTTTTTCACAGGTAAAGTGGCCATCTGAATGTTGCTCTCCTCAGTCTAGTAAAAGCCTTTACAACATATAGACTTTTATGTGGATTGTGTAGGGGTGTTCCTGGGGACATCAGATTGTGAGAGGAAAACACCAAGTGTGCATTTGATTTTCAGCTTTTGACGAATTTTCCTCTGTTCTGCCACCCATCTAGAAAGCAGTTATAATTTTACATGAAAACTTGGTACCTTGCGTTGCTTGTTGCAGTTGTCAAAGGGTAGTTTCCATGTATAAATTTTACATATGATCCATCTGATGGCAGCAACATTGGCTCCGCAAAACTGGTTCCTCAGTGGGTGTTTTGGTATTTTGGGAAAGGGTGGTGGAAGAAGGTAGTGGAAATGGATGACCACAGTGAAGCTGACAACTTCTTATCCCAAGCTAAGCAAGATGTGGTCATTCCATCACTGCCCAATTCATTTTATATTTTGCTCGTTTCTAATAAGATGGATATAGGATCATGGGCTATTGCATGATAATGTGTTGTAAAATGAAATTCATAGAGATTATGGTTTAAAGACCATAACTCCAGGAGGCCATTAATAACCCTAGGTTATGAACCTCCTGAAGGACATTTTAAATTGAAATAAAGCTAAACAATTACTAATTTAAACGGTCTGTTTCAGAATTAATGTATTATGTTTCTGGTTATACCAATGGTTCTTTTCAATTTTTTTATAGCCAATGATAAAGCCAAAAAGTGGACATCAGCCAGTCAGAACACTGAGGGGGGAGTTATCAATGTGGGCTACTGTTAAGACGGTTATTTGTAACTAGGTCTCACTGCATAAAATGAGACCTATGCTAAAATAGTATAATGTAGTGGTAAAATAACATGTCTTAACAGTACCTATGTTGATAACGTCCTCCCTTCTTGTGAAGAGTTTCTGCCTCTGATAACCAGAGCTGATATTGTGATGTCATAATGTCTTATTCCACCAATGCCTAAGAGCCAACCTCATCAGTAATGTCACAATGGCTTGATTGCCCTATACTTGGGTCACTTTTATTACATATAGAATGATTTTGAATTGTAGAGACATTTCATTTTCTTTACTTAAGGGGAGAAATTATCAATGTGGGCTCCCCATTAAAATATGTTATTTTGCTGTTAATCCCAGTTATTTGTAACTTTGTCTCATTGCATAAAATGGGGCCTGTGCTAAAATAGCATGAGTTAGTGGTAAAATAACATCTATAGTCCATGTTGATAACTATGCCCTAAATTTCAAACCCAGCTCTTTAGGCTCCTCATATTAGGTTTGCAATCAGTTTACATTTCTAAAGGGAATATGGTGAGGATACCAGGTGGAAACCTTGTGCTATAAAAAGAGATACTGCTAACCAGTAAATGCCAGCCTGCTCTCCTGAGCAATCTATAGTTTCTGTCTGTAGAAGAGCATATGAAAAGCCATGCTGAGTCAGACCAAGGTCCTTCAAACCCACCATCCCATCTCTGACAATGGCCAGTCTGGGTCACTAGCACCTAGCAGATCCAAAAAGGTCTACCTGGCTAATAATTGTGCATGGACTTTTACTCCAGGAACTTGTCCAAACCTCTTTTGAATCCCACTATGTTGTGTGCCTGTTACAATAATAAATAAAAGTGTGAGGCAGCTTGTTAAAAATATGACTTACAAGGGTGGGAGGAGCATTTTCTCACCTTCACAAGCTCAGAAATTGACAGGAAGCTTGGAAAACTGCTGATTTTGCTGGAGGTTCTTCTCTTAGATGGATTCATAGTGAAGACTATAATGAAGTCCAAAATTCTGGGGCCTGAGGAGGGTATGAAAAGACACATGCTGGAATAACTGTGACCCCAGCAAAACTGCTGAAAGTGCTGGAGTCTGCTGAACGATGCAGGCCACTCAAAGGTATATTTCCTATTAATTAATGCTCCAGCAGTAGCAGAAACATCAGCAATAGGGCATTTAAAAGGCAGCTCTGTAAGGGGCACCTAAATTTAGGCATTTAAGCACACTAATTTATGGAGTCTTTTACAAAGCTGCTCTAGCATTTTTAGCCTGCAATAAAAATCTGCTGGCTGTAAATGTTGAGACACCCATAGGAATATAATAGGCATCTGAGCATTTACTGCCTCCTGATTTCTACCAAGAGCTAAAAATGCTAGCACGGCTTTGTAAAAAAAAAAAAACCCTTATAGAATAGACGCACCTATGTGTGTAAATTACATCACTAATTGGCATTTACGCGAGTAAATGCTAGATGCTATTTTCTAAACAATGCACCTAAGTTGCACAGTGCAAAACTGCAAGGTGGGTATTAATGTGGGAGGAGCAGGGGCATCTCGTCTAGTGATGCACGTAACGTATAGAATACTATCAGTTCCGTGCATTGCAAAGCGCACCAAAATGGATTAAGGCTACTATTCCATAACAGCTTGGGTGTGCCTCAAAGTTATTATCAAATTGACGCTATGCACACCCATTTGCAGGCGCCTAACAATGCTACTTTACAGAATTGCCATTTTAGGGGGAGATTCTATATATGGCGCCTAAAAAATAAGCTTGGAAATCAATGCCAACTAAGCGTATTCTATAAGTGGCACCTCGATTTTGGAGCAGTATATAGAATATGCTTAGTTGATATCTCAGTGCCTAAAAGTACATGCCTCCATTTACACCAATGAAAACGTGGCATAAATCCTGGCGCACTGGGCCATATCCTATAACTACGCACATAAATTTCAGAACGCCCATTTCCCCACCCATAACCACATCCCTTTTTGCCTGCGCACTGCATTACAGAATACGCTTAGCGAGTTGTGCATGTAAATTCTAATTATTGCCAATTAGTGCTCATTATTGCTTGTTAAAAAGCTGTTATCAACGCTGATTAGACAATTAAGTTACGCAAGTTGTTATACAATATACGCTTGGATTTCACACAGATCTCTAGGTGTGCTATATAGAATCCAGGGATTAGTGCTAAGGAATATCCTTCTTTGTAGGCACTGTTTGTTTCTTGATACCAAGGTTCATAATCCATGGCCATCTTTACTGCACCCAGAAATATCCAGTTCAGGAGATCCCCGTCTCTGGGGTCACCCTCGGCCCTACCAAGACAGGAGAAGTATTTTAGCAAAAGTTAAAAGAGAAAAAAGAACCAGTAAAAGGAGTCATAGGACACAGGAAAGGGAAAGAGAGATCAAGAAAAAGATGAAGAAAAAAACATTTCCTAACACAGGTTGAAAACCGTACTTTTTATCAGTTTAGATACTGGAATGTGTGGCTTTTCTTGTACAGATTAAACACCAGTGAGACCTGAAAATAAACAGCCTGCAATGCAAGAGGTACTGTGTAAACTCTAGATAGCTGCCCTACCTACAGAATATCTGCTTTCTCAAGGTACCTCATATGGCAGTGAAGGTAAACTTTTACCACAGCATCATACATCAGTGCTTTGAGTCCATACGTGATGAAGTTCCATAAGTGGCATTGCAACAGTTCATTTTGTAATAATATCTATCTCCATTGCCAATTCAGTTTTGAGCATCTATTTTGTGCCAGTGCTTTTGACACACCCTGTATTACCCTGCAGGGAGAGGGTGGCTCTCTGATGTCCATACTTGGTTGCTATAACGCAAACAAAAAAAATAATGCAGAATTAGCAAAATTAAAAAGCAGGTGAACTGCACAGTAAGAAAGGAGAAAATGCTTTACAACATCTCAACACAACAGCTCACATGTTGGCTTCTGAGCAAGACTTCTGTCAGGGCAGACACCATAAATACAATCTGCTTTCTTATTTTTTTGACCAATGCCCACTCCTTGTTCCCTATGGCTTACAGCTGAAATGGATCTGGTTCATGCTGAGGTTGTGGTGCTAAGAGCATTCATTCATGCTACCTGGGGATTTCCCACACTTTTAAACCCCTTTCTCTACAAGCCCGTCATTGCAACAACAATCCCTGACTAGGCAATACAGAGCACAGCTCCCTCCATACCCTGATGTGCATGACAGTACCTCTGATACAACTTCCTGTGTCCGCATAGACAGGACCAGGACAGAAGGAAGGCTCGGGTCTGTCAGGAGAAGAGAGTATATGTCACTGCTCGCTGCCAGCTAAGAACTAAAAAATTTAAAAAGGTACAGAGAGGTGGTGAGAGAGTGGAGGAAGAGATGCCAGAATGGGGGGGGGGGGGGGGGGGGGGGGGATGCATGCTATGATTGATTGCCTTAAAAAATTCTGTTTCAGGCAGTTATGATTCTCATGGGAATTAATACTCCAACTATTCAAATGGACTTTTGGTACTTTTTTAAACCTATAGTTGTATCATTTAAGAATATCATTTGAGTCTAGAGCACTGATTTTACATTTACTGTGAAATGCTGATTTTTAAGCACTAATATTATTTTATTGTGTATTGCTTTACATACACTGAATTTTATGTAGTGATTTTATGTTATATTGTTTTTTTTATATATACACCAGAGCAATAAATATTTAACTTTATTGATCCTGAGGTGTGTCTAGCCCTGCTACGTTCCCACTTCCTTTGTGTATTGCTATTTGTCTCGTGGGACTTTGCCGTTCGGCTACCTGTTGGTATCATTTAATAAAACATATACATATTTCCAGTCAGCCTTGCTCACAGTCACACTTGTTTTTTGGATTTTCCTGAGGAGCAGGGAGGAAAATTCTATCCACTTACACCCTTCTTCCCTGTATGGAGGCACCACGTGCCAAGTATTTAGAAATTGTCAGGGTCCACCTAAGGGGAACTCCTGCTAAACTAGTGCTGGATCCAGGAAAACATGGGCATGGGAGCAATATAAGAGGTCCTCAGGAACCAAAGCCCAAGTCTCATTTATTTAGATTTTGCTCACGCCTTTTTCAGTAGTAGCTCAAGGTGAGTTACATTCAGGTACACTGGATATTTCTCTGTCCCAGGAGAGCTCACAATCTAAGTTTGTACCTGAGGCAATGGAGGGTTAAATGACTTGCCCAAGATCACAAGGAGCAGCAGTGGGATTTGAACTGGCCACTTCTGGATTGCAAGACTGGTGCTCTAACCACTTCTCTTGTATGGCTGTGTTCAGTAACACTGCCACTGAGCCTTTACTCTGGCCTCCCTGCTTCTTAAGTAAATGCCATACCTTAACTATCCCTGCAGTGGCTCTGTTCAGGATATTATGATGGCTTATGTGAGATTGGATGACTATTGTGTAATTCTAGAGCAGGCCTTAGGAACAGGACATGGTATTTCCTGTGATTCACTCTGAAAACAGTAACACATTCAGAGCCGCTTCCTTTTATTATTTGTTTTGAGACTACTCTTAGGTCCAAACGCAGGCTGTAAATAAACCTCAGGTACTGCTCATTCCTGAAATCATGCCCACTGCCTTGAGCATTTCTGTACAAAACTGTGGCTCACAAGCAGGTGTGATTAACTGTCACTGCAAGATGTTACTTTGCTTTCTGGGTGACTGGTGACCTGTAAGTAGGTAAGTGATATTTAATTGATGTCCAGGGGGATTTAAAAAGGATAATCGTAAATAATGCACCATTCTGGAGACCAACCTTCTTAAGGATATTGTGCCGGTACAAGTGGCTCAGAGATAGGTTACCATAATGACGCAAGGCATGTAACACAAACCCTTTAATAAAAGGTGTGCAACATTCTCAATGTATACACAGAGGATAGACAGGATAGAGCATTCCAATGTTTCACAGACTTCAATAGATTACAGGAAGGAGAAACTTTCCACAGAAAATAAATTTCAAGGACCAACCAGCTTATAATCGAACGAGAAAAACGCCCAAGTTCCGACCTAAATCGGGAGATGGGCGTTTATCTCACAAAAACGAATAACGCGGTATAATCAAAAGCCGAATTTGGGTCGCTTTCAACTGCACTCCGTCGCGGATGCGGACAAAGTGGACGGGGGCGTGTCGAAGGCGTGTCGAAGGCGGAACTGGGGCGTGGTTATCACCCGAACAGAGATGGGCGCCCTTCGCCGATAATGGATGCGTTTGTAGCTAGAATTTAGGGCACTTTTCCTGGACCCTGTTTTTTTCACGAATAAGGCCCCAAAAAGTGCCCTAAATGACCAGATTACCCCCAGAGGGAATTGGGGATGACCTCCCCTGACTCCCCCAGTGGTCACTAACCCCCTCCCACCACAAAAAAATGATGTTTCACAACTTTTTATTTTCACCCTCAAATGTCATACCCTCCTCCCAGGCAGCAGTATGCAGGTCCCTGGAGCAGTTGTTAGGGGGTGCAGTGGACGTCAGGCAGGTGGACCCAGGCCCATCCCCCCTACCTGTTACAATTGTGCTGCTTAATGCTTATTAGTCGTCCAACCCCCCCAAACCCACTGTACCCACATGTAGGTGCCCCCCTTCACCCCTTAGGGCTATAGTAATGGTGTAGACTTGTGGGCAGTGGGTTTTGAGGGGGATTTGGGGGGGCTCAACACACAATGGAAGGGTGCTATGCACCTGGGAGCTCTTTTACCTGTTTTTTTGTTTTTGTAAAAGTGCCCCCTAGGGTGCCCGGTTGGTGTCCTGGCATGTGAGGGGGACCAGTGCACTACGAATCCTGGCCCCTCCCACGAACAAATGCCTTGGAGTTATTCGTTTTTGAGCTGGGCGCTTTCATTCTCCGTTATCGCTGAAAAGCAAAAACGCCCAGCTCACACATTGGCGAATAAAACATGGGCGTCTATTTTTTTCGTAAATACAGTTTGGTCCGCCCCTTCACGGACCCGTTCTCGGAGATTAACGCCCATGGAGATAGGCGTTTCTGTTCCATTATGCCCCTCCAAGTGTTCCAATCTGAAGTTGGAGGGAGGACGGTTTCAGAGAGAGGCTGAGAAAAGAAAAGTATATGCCTGGCAAAACCTACTGGCAGAGATGGTTGAAACCAGCTATGGGCTAGAAGTATTACAAATAAATTGGTTTCCAACTTTTGTTGTCTTTCTAGCTCCCCTGTGCTATCAGCTTGTCTACCCCTGGCTTCTGTTTCCTGGTTCTCCTTTCCTTTCATTATAGGTCATAGCTTGACATGCCAATGCTCTATGTATAGAATCTTCTGTCCTTCTAGATTTTCTGTGTATTTAAAAAGGAGATCATCTCTTGGTGTGTTTGTAGTTTGGAATCTCCTTTCCTTTCTCCATCTCCTTCTGCTTTTTAAAATATCCTTTCTCTTTCCCATGTCATTAGGGAGGTATTTGCCCCTTAAGCACCCCAAAGCACAGGAGGGGGAGGGATGTCCCCCTTCAGCTTATGCAAGGCATATAAGAGTGCCCCTCTCCAACATGCCCAGCAATGAAAGGCATTCCTCCATTCCAGAAGCACTCTCTCACAAATACCCCTTTGCCTGTTTAGTGGCATCCTATCAGACTGACCCCCTTAAAAGTTCAGAGGTAGTCCAATGGGCCATCATAACTAAGGCAATATCCCTGTCCCTTTTAAAATCAAGCTCCAATGGTGTCAGATGATGACACTGAGGGGGGAAGTTACTAAAATGCGTTAAGGGAATAACATGATATTTGCCTTTTATCACAAGTTAAACAGCAATATCGTATGTTAAACTAATGTGCATCATAGTAACATAAGTAATTTATTTATTTATTTTATTTATTTGTTGCATTTGTATCCCACATTTTCCCACCTATTTGCAGGCTCAGTGTGGCTTACAATGTTCCGTTATGGCATTCGCCATTCCAGAGTAAAAGATATAGTTAGTGAGTTAGTGTTACATAAAGAATAGTATGACATAATAGAAATCTAGCAGATAGGCATATAAAGCGCTAGTCAGAGTGTAAGATATCGTGGTGATGTGTTACATTTGTACTTGTTAATTGTTGTGGTATGCCTTGTTGAAGAGATAAGTCTTCAGAGATTTATGAAAGTTGATTAGGTCAAAAATTGTTTTTAAGTTACGTGGTAATGCATTCCACAACTGCGTGCCCATGTAGGAGAAGCTGGACGCATATGTTAGTCTGTATTTTAGTCCTTTGCAGTTAGGGAAGTGTAGATTAAGGAATGTGCGGGCTGATCTTTTAGCATTCCTGGGTGGCAAGTCAACAAGGTCTAACATGTAGGCCGGGGCATCTCCGTGAATGATTTTATGAACTAGAGTGCAGATCTTGAACGCGATACGTTCTTTAAGTGGGAGCCAGTGTAGTTTTTCTCTTAGGGGTTTAGCACTTTCATATTTTATTTTTCCAAATATGTCTGGCTGCAGTGTTCTGGGCTGTTTGAAGTTTCTTGATGATTTGCTCTTTGCAGCCGGCATAGAGTGCATTGCAGTAGTCTAGGTGACTCAGCACCATTGACTGTACCAGGTTGCGAAAAATGGCCCTTGGGAAGAAAGGTTTTACTCTTTAAACTTTCCACATTGAATGGAACATCTTCTTAGTTGTAGTCTTCACATGACTTTCAAGTGTAAGATTTCGATCAATGGTAACTCCGAGAATTTTCAGGGTGTCTGAAACGGGAAGGGAAAGGTTTGGTGTGGTTATAGAGGTGAATTTGCTTGTATTATGTTGTGAAGTAAGTATAAGACATTGTGTTTTTTCTGCATTAAGTTTCAACTGAAATGCATTCGCCCATGAATGCATGGTTTGGAAGCTTTGGTTGATGTCATTGGTGATTTCCTTTAGATCATGTTTGAACGGGATGTAGATCGTGACATCATCTGCATATATGTATGGATTGAGGTTCTGATTGGATAGTAATTTGGCCAAGGGTGTCATCATTAGGTTGAAGAGGGTCGGTGAGAGGGGAGATCCTTGAGGAACTCCACATTCGGGTATCCATGGGGGTGATGTAATCAAGTTAGATATCACTTAGTATGATCTTGTGGTCAGGAATCCTTTAAACCAGTTACGAACGTTGCCTCCTACTCCGAAGTATTCTAGGATGTGTAGTAGTATTTCATGGTTAACCATGTCGAAGGCACTGGACATGTCAAATTGTAAGAGAAGTATGTTGTTGCCAGTTGCAATTGCTTGTTTAAATTTAGTCAGGAGGGTAACTAGTACTGTTTCGGTACTGTGGCTGGACCGAAATCCTGATTGAGAATTGTGAAGAATTGAGAATTTATTTAGGTAGTTGGTGAGCTGCTTGGTAACCATACCTTCCGTTAGTTTGGTTATCAGCGGGATGGATGCTACTGGGCGATAGTTGGTTAAGTCATTTGTACTTTTCTTTGCGTCTTTTGGTATAGGGGTAAGTAGTATGTCCTTTGGGAAGAGTACATTTTGTAACATATAATTCAGATGCATCATTAGGTCAGATATGAGTTGTTGAGGGGCGGGTTTTATAAGGTTATTAGGGCATATGTTTAGTTTGCATTGGGATTTGGCGAATCTTTTGAGTGCTTGGTAGATGATATCCTCCGAAAGTGTGTTGAAGTTAGTCCATGTTCGGTCAGCTGGATGTTCATCAGGGTTTGGGTCTAGACATTCAAGGAGTTTTATGTAGTCGATGGTATTGGCCAGAATCGTGAGTCATAGCTTTACAATTTTCTCTTTTAAGTATTTTGCGAGATTGTCTGCTGATGGGGTGTCTGAGTTGTTAGAAGTAACCGGTGTAGTGTTTAGTAATTTGTTCACGAGTTGGAAAAGTTTATGTGTATCCTTGTAGTCTGGTCCAATTTTAGTTTTGTAGTATGATCTTTTTGTTTGTCTAATGATGCATTTGTATTTTCTTTGTAGTTGCTGTCAAGCGTTGAGTGCGGTCTCGTCTGTTCTTTTGTTCCATGCTCATTCGAGTCCTCTAACTTGTGTTTTTAGATTTTTCAATTCTTCATTAAACCATGGTATTGAGTTTTTTCTATGTGAGGTTCTGGATTGAAGTGGTGGTATGTTGTCTAATATGCTTCTGCATCTATTGTCCCATTCTTGAAGAAATAGGTGTGACTCTGTTGATGCTATCCATTCATTGTTATAGAATTGTTGCCAGAATTTTAACGGATCTATCTTGCCTCTTGTGGTATAGGTTAGTCGGTCATGTTTATGGTGTAACTCTTTTATACGCCACTGCAGGGAGAGGTTTGCTTTGTAGTGGTCGGACCATGGTATAGCTGACCACTTTGTATCTATTAGTACAAGGTTTAAATCTGTGGAGAATTTGTGTGTAATGATGTCTAGTGTGTGTCCTTTATTATGAATTGGTTGCGTTTTTGGCCAGTGAAGTTTCCACAGTTGGAGGAAATCGTTACATTCTCGCACATTTATTGAGTTAGGATTTTCAAGGTGAAGGTTGATGTCCCCTACTATAAGAAGGTTGGAGGTAGAGACACACATGTTCGATATAAAGTCCATAAAGTTTGTTTGGCTATCCTGCCAGTTACCTGGTGGCCTATAAAACAGGACTATGTTTATGTGGTCATGCAGGGTTGGATGATTTATTCTAACTGAAGCAATTTCCAGTTGGGGATTCGGCTATAGTTGTCACGATGAATTGGGATTTGTAGATTATGGCTATGCCTCCTCCTCTTTTTCCATTCCTTGTCCAGTGGTTGATTCTGTAACCTGGGGGGCATAGATCTAAGATTAAAGGGTCTTTAAGGTTGTTGTCGCGTTCCTGAGGACCTTGGCATACTGTCAGGCTTCCTCCCCAGGAGCACCGGGTTCGTGAGTCCTTGGGCCACTACCGTGGAGCGACAGTGGCAGGCAAGGTCACCCTCAAGGCAGAGACGAGACAAGACTGGACTGGAACCCTGGACTGGAGGGCTGCCCCGGAATCCAGGACTGGAAAGCACCGGACGGGTGCGCACTGGAGTGGAGCCCGCTGGACTGGAACACCCTGGAGTGGAACCCACTGGACTGGAACCCACGGGACCTGAACCCACTGGACAGGAGCACACTGGACCTAGGCTTCACCTACGCTTAGCCACCGTTCCCCGAGGGTTGAGCCCTCAGGTTTGGGCAGCCGGCAGGGCTTACAGGAAAAACCGGAACTGGAACTTGCAAGCAGGAACAACAGGAGTCAGGATACAGAAGTGCCCCCAGGCACCTAGGTGAAAGCAAGGCAGACAGGCAGGGAATGTCCGGGTTCCAGCGGTAGGCAGGTTCAAAGCAAGTCTCAGGGCAGGCGGTTAGCAAAGCAGTAGTCAGGGTCAAAACAAAGTCTCTGGGCAGGCGGCTAGCAAAGCAGTAGTCAGGTTCAAAGCAAAGTCTCTGGGCAGGCGGCTAGCAAAGCAGTAGTTAGGTTCAAAGCAAAGTCTCTGGGCAGGCGGCTAGCAAAGCAGTAGTCAGGTTTAAAGGAATGGTCAGATCAAGGAGCAAGACTATGGCTGCAGCTCCAGTATCAAGGAGTACTGGCAACAGACAGAACAAGGGCTGAAGCTCCAGAAGCAAAAGAAAACACACACGGGAAAACCAGAAAGCTAAATACGAGAAGACTAGGAAACTGTACACAGGCTAACAGGAAAGCTAAGCCCAAGCTAACCAGTCATACACTAGAAACATACACTAAGCAAACACAGGAGATCTAGGGAAGCTGTACACAGGCTAACAAGCAAAGCTGTGCCCAAGCTAAGCCCAAGCTAACCAGTCATACACTAGAAACATACACTAAGCAAACACAGGAGATCTAGGGAAGCTGTACACAGGCTAACAAGCAAAGCTGTGCCCAAGCTAACAAGTCATACACTAGAAACATACGCAGAACAAACACAGGAGAACTAGTAAAGCTGTACACAGGCTAACAAGCAAAGCTGTGCCCAAGCTAACTAGTAATAAGCTAGAACACACACTGAACTGGACAATGTAGCAGTGCACAGAGCACTCTAACATACCAGGGGCCTTAGACGATGCAAAGGCAAGGGCTGCAGTCTCCAAGTGATTAATAAAGCCCTTCAACACCAGAGGCACAGCTGCAGCAATCTCCTTGCCACCAAACAGAGGCTTGACACACAGAGAAGTCAGCCCACAGGAAGGAATATGAAATATAAATATTATGTATATTCCAGGTATATATATAATTTTGGACTTATATGCCAGCTAAAATATGATGTATAAATGGTTGTTAGAAAAAATTAAATAGGGTAATTAATATTAAATGCATGTGCACTTTTATATATTAGTATCATGCAATGACAATATACTAAAAACAAAACCTCATGCTTACCCAAGTAATGAATGCAAAACGAAGAGTTCTACTTGTATATGTGTTGTCAACTCACTGATCACGTAGCACTGCAAGCCACGAATGAGAACATGTAGAGAAAGCAATCAGAGGTCAGTAGCCAGTGTGATACAACGGGGTTGATAGGGTTCAGTGGTAAACAGTGCAAAGCATTGTTGTCTAATGAGAATTTACATTCAGTAGTGTAGTTCAGTGAAGTATAGTATGGCGCAGTAGAGGTAATTAGAGGTTAGAAGTCAGCAATATAAGTATTACAGTTCAATATAATACTATAGGATATAGAGAAAGCATTTAGAGGTTTAATGAGATGCAAAGCATGCAAAACATCTCTGGGTCGACATTCAAAGCGATTTAACCATCCAGAAATGGATCCTGGACAATTAAATCACCTGTTTCAGGCTAACTGGTCTTTTTCAGTAGCACTTAACCATTTAGTGCCACCGAAAATGATTGGTGCCTATTGCAAAACCAGCTATTTTGGGAGACTTCCAGGGGCAGAGTCAGCACTTGATGATTAAGTAATGATATTCAGCACTTAACCAGCCAGATTAACTGCAAGGACCACATAAAAGTCAGTCCTATCTTTATGCAGTGCCCCATAGCCGGTTAAATGGTTAATATCACACTTAACCAGCTACGTTTTAGCCAGTTCCACAAACTCGGAAATTCAATGCTGAAGCCTGGACATGGCCCAGCATTGAATTTCAAGGGATAATGCTGGTGGTGGCCAGCAAAACACTGACCACTGCCAACTGAATGTTGACCCCCTCATTACTATGTAAATTGATTAATGCAGCTTGTGTTGAACTTGGCAAGCTGCATTATTCCAGGAAAAATAACACCAACTAAACTTGGCATTGTTTTTACTGCCTAGGAGCTTCAAGCCGCTAACACACAGCCCAGTGCCCCCAGATGCCATCTTAAAGAGGCCAGAGCTCTATATGAAGCACATCTGGAGGACCCTCTCCCTCCCCAAGATACATATTTTATTTTTAATATTATCAGTTTTTAAATTTTTAATAATTGCCTTCAAAGAAATTGGAAAAGTCATGAGGTGACAGGAGAACTCTGAAAGTCAAGAATTATACTAGCATTGTCAGTTCTGCTTGAGATGATTCCTGGAGGTCTCATCACATGGTATGCTAGTTTTAAAGACTAAGCCTGTTGAAGCTAGCTTATTAGAGAGAAAGCAGTAGTCCATCATAGGCAAAGTTCAAGCACACCATATAAAAATGCCAAGAAAACCCTAGTAATGCTGTGAAAAGCTAGCTTGAATCCAGTCTCCGAGAACAGATGAAGTGATTACAAAAAGAAATGCTTCATTTAAGTGCATAAAATAGAAGTTTATGTGGGGAAATGGCTTATTATAGAATGCATTTCCCCTATATGTTAATCCATGGCAAGCAGAGGTGTTCCCAGAGGGGGAGCTAGACTTTTCCTCCAGGTACTTGTCCAATCCTTTTTAAAGCCCAGATATTCTAACCTTATAGCAACTTCGGATTTTGGCAGAATGTGTAACTAAGTCAGTATGACCCTCCAAATCAAATTTAGGGCTTGACTTATCACTTGCCTACCTGCTTGGTTATTTAAAGTTTACCATACAAAAATCTAAAATCCTATGATTCAGTAATGTTCTGGATGGAATGCCTATAGAGTTGTCTTTCTATTCAGGAATAAGTTTTCCAGCTGACAGAACATCTAGGGTTTTATGGGTTATATTAGATAGTATATAATATACTCTCATCTCTCCCTACACTCCTCCCCGGGAACTCCGTTCACTGGGTTAATCTCTCTTATCTGCACCCTTCTCCCCCACTGCTAACTCCAGACTCGGTTCCTTTTATCTTGCTGCATCATATGCCTGGAATAAACTTTCTGAGCTGGTCCGTCAAGCTCCATCTCTGGCCGTTTTCAAATCTAGGCTAAAAGCCCACCTTTTTGATGCTGCTTTTATCATCCCCACCTTAGTAATTCCCTTATCTCTCATTTGTCCTGTTTGTCCTAATTAGACTGTAAGCTCTGTCCAGCAGGGACTGTCTCTTCATGTTCAAGTGTACAGGGCTGCATACATCTAGCAGCACTATAGAAATGATAAGTAGTAGTAGTAATAGCACTTTTTCCTGGATTCTATAAAAGTCACCCAAGTTTAGGCATGATCCTGCAATACATGTGCAACTTAATTGGTTAAGCAGCCATTAATGGTAGCAATCAATTACTGACATTAATTGGCATCAATTAAGAGTTGCACATGCATCTACCTACACACTATTCTATAAAGCCAGTTGTCCAAATCCCACAGTGTGCAACCCAAAAAGGGGTGTGGCCATAAGAGGGGCATGGGTGGGACAGAGGCTTTCCAAAAATGTGGGCACAGTGTTCTAAAATACTGGGGATGCGTTACCAAGTTCCATGCGAATATTTACACCTCGCTTCAGCAGGCTTAAATCCTTGCACCCATTACGCACTATTCTGTAAAGGGTGCTTGGTCGGGGGTCTCCTTTTCAGAATAGTGTTGAGTGCCAATTTTTTCCACGACCAATTTTTGAGCGCTATTTACTGAATCTGGTCCTATGGCAGCATATCAAGCCTGATGAAATAGAAATAAATAAATGATAAAGTGGCTGCCCTTACCACCACCTCAAGATGCTCTCAAGTTCTGCAAGATTACCGCTAGGGTCTTGGCAGTGATTTTGCTGAATGGAGCTGGATGGAGCCTGAGCAGAGGGGGACCACTTCTGCCCCTGCCCACTGTACAGCCAGGAATCATTCTGGGGTAAGTCCCGAGAGTGGTAGGGGAGTAGGGGTGGGGGGGCAAGAGGGTGGGGTGGGCTTCTTTGCAAACATATGGGCAAGCTTATCATTGAGACTGGATCTGGGGAGGTGGGGGATCAGATCGGGGGGGGGGGGGTGGTAAGGAAATGATATGATCAGTGCTGCAACTAATTTAACCTAATCATTTGGGCACTCAGGGGTACTTCTTTAACTTGGCCCCACAATGGGGTGTGCTTAGCACCAGTTCTATAATGATTTCAGGGCACACTTAAGCTGTTATACAATATTAATGTAAAGATGCATTGGTGCGCCAAAACTTAGGTGCAACCATTTGCAGTGGGTCAATGGCTGGTGTACGCTGGTATGCCTACGTGCACCATTCAATGCATACAACTGATAATAGTTTATAAGTTGCACATATTGCTTGGCAATATACCCATGGCTCATGCCACTGTCCCGTGAAACTGAGTAGGAGTCCTCCACCTCTAGTCCTGCCAATGGGAGGTGCTGTTTCACTATCACATTTTCAATGGTGAGGAACAGGCAAGTTCTGTAGGACTCCAGGGAACTTGCCTGTCCCTAGTGACTGAAAGCACATACTGAAGTATCCTTGCTCACTGGTAGCAATGCAGTTGGCGGACATCTGCTCAGCTTAGAGGGAACAGTGGCCCATGCTCCTTCAGTTACACTCTAAGCAATTTCGGCATGCGCTTTTCTAGAACAGAACACTGCATTTAGATGTGTAAATGCCAATTATTGGCACAAATGGCACATGTATGTCTCCAGTACTCTTTTTGCTGTGCCTAACTCTCCTATGGTCACTATAGTAAGCTCATTAACTAGAGAGGAACTTTTTTCTGTTTGTGATTCTGGGGTTTAAGTTCAGAGGGACAGCAGCATACCAAGGCGGGGCGGTGGGGGCGATTCGCCCCGGGTGCACGCTACTGGGGGGGGGGGGTGCCGCGCGTCTGTCAGCTCCGCTGGTTCCCTGCTCCCTTTGCCCCGGAACAGGTTACTTCCTGTTCCGGGACAGAGGGAGCAGGGAGCCAGTGGAGCCGAGAGCCACGCGGCTGCTCCCCGCAGCTAAAGATGCACCCGGGGGGGGGGGGGTGTCATGCTGCACTCAGGGGGTGTGTGCATCGGCGATCCGCCCCGACCTAGGATCGTCACTGCAGAGGGAAGGAGAGTAAATTTGGTTATAGGCATTACCTGGTCAATACTCAAAACGATTTAACCAGCCAGAAATGCCCGCTGACCAGTTAAATCATTTGTTTGGGGCTATCCGCTAATTTTCAGCAGCCCTAAACTAGTTATCGCTTAGCACCTAAGTGAAAGCCAGCTATTTCGGGGCGTTCCAGGAGTGGACTCGGCACTTGGCTAGTTAAGCATCGATATTCAGCACTTAACTGGGCTAGGTAACTGCATACATGGGACCGCATAAAACACAGACCTATCCTTATGCGGCAACCTATAGTTGGTTAAGTGCTCAATATCAACTTAACCGGCCATGTGTTTGCTGGCGCTGCATAAAACAGATATTCAATGGCAAAGCCTGGATATGACCAGCATTGAATATCCAGGAACTAATACCAGCAGCAGTCAGCAAAATGCTCACCACTACCAGCTGAATATTGACCCCTTCAAATTGATTATGGACCTGCTTCAGGGGTGATTCTCAACCAGCCAACCAATTAAAGGTCTGCTACCTGCACATAAAGATACATGGACAACTTATCTCTATGTTTCAATATTTTATTTATTTATTTATTTAGATCATTTATACCCCACCTATTACCACATAAAGCAGCCTCTAAGCGGCTTACAATGAACTAATGAAGCAGTTACAATGACAGTAGAGAGGGACCGGAGGAAGAAGGGAAGGGAATATTAATACAATATTTAATCAAATAAGTAGGCAAGGAATAGAAAACAAAAAGAAGAGAAAGTAGGAGTAGGAATATGGGCACCAACCTGTTGAATATTGACCTCCCCTCTCCAAACCCCCACCCCCACCACCATGTTGCTTGCAGGGTCATGGGATTTGCACATGAATTTTGAAATGCAAACTCCCAGCAGAGCTTCCTTTTCAAAATGAGAAGGATGGCTAACACTGTTCCGTCTAAGCTGAGTGGGAATCCTCCACCTACAGTCCTGCCAGCGGGAGGGGGGTGGTGCTGTTTCACTATCACATTTTCAATAGTGAGGGACAAGCAAGCTGTGCAGGGAAACCTGCCTGTCCCTAGTGATTGAAAACACAATATTGAAGTATCGCCCCCCACTGGAAGCACTGAAGGACTCCTGCTCAGATTAGAGAGAACAGTATTGACCAGCACTGCAGTGGGTCCTTGTATACCTGTGGGCTTTGAATCTGCTTGCAGTAAGGTTGAAATCAGCACTTTGAAGCATATACAGGAATTTTAAAATGAAATCCCTGTGCATTGCTTGCCAGCCCTGCACACAGTGTAGACACTTTTACCCACAATGTGGGAGGGCAATTTTCAGCTGCCAGTTTAACCACGTAACTGCTTTGTTACCCAGGTAATATTGTTTAAAATTTAATCCTGCTGTTTCATGCCTCTATTAAGAATGTGGTTCCCACACAATGACATAAGTCTCTGCTCATAGTTATTTTAAACTGATATTGTAATAACCTGCTGCTCAACCACAATAAAGAAACATTTCACAATCCCAATCAGATTTATGTCCATGCCGGCCCAGAGAGCTGTTTCTTAATATGAGAGACAGAGAGACCAGCAAAAACGAATAAAATCAGAGAAAAATCCAGAGATGTGGGAGAGAGGCAGAGAAAGACAGAGGAGGGAGACCGAAAAAGAAAGGGGAAAAAGGAATGATAGAGAACGAGGGACAAAAGGAGAAAAAGAAAGTGTGTCAGAGTGTACCAGCAGTAATAGGAGAGTGTGTGTGTCACAGGGAGCCTTAGAAAACATAGAGACTATCTCAGAGTCATAGTGAGTTGAGAGGACCTTTCCTTCTCGCATTTCAGGCATATGGTAGAGCCTGCATTCCAGCCCTGCCACGCTGGTTAGGAGCAGCCCAACAGCAGGGCCCTGTGTATGGAAAATCCCATGACCTCTATTCAATCCCCTCGAGGAGTGTATGTTTTAGGCTAAGCTCTTTCCCACCACTGACTAACAAGCACATACTATTTGCAAGGGATTCAAAGCAGAACTAACTTACAGAGCAGAGCATCAACTCCTGTTTCCAAGTTACTGCCAACTTTGAATCTGATTTCAAATCACCACATAATTTCTGTATAATACACCAAGCATTGAGTGGTCTGTCAGTGACTGGAGGGGTACACATGCTTGTGCCAGCATGCAATCACACCCTACTGAGAAGCATCCCTGCTGGGCCCCTGAGCCCCCCCCCCCCCCCGCAGACCCATGACTTCCTGTACATGTGGACTGAATAACAGAGATGCCATGAGTGCCCATCCTAAAGCTGGAGATTTACCACTGCTATGCTGGCCAATGAGTGAGGTTGTTCTTGTGGTCCTTAGCAGTGTCTAAATCTAGTTCTGGCAGAAGTATATTCCAAAAAAATGGCATATTCTAAGCAATAAATAGAAAATAAAATTATTTTTTCTACTTTTGTCGTTTGGTCATTATTTTTTTAATGGTGTTGTTCCCAGTCTCTGGTTTCTGCTTTCCTCTGTTTTCTCTTAAATATCTTGTCAGAGTCTCCTTGTCCATTTGGCATTTAATTTCTCTCCATGTCCTCTATCCATCTTCTCTCTGCATTTCTATTTATCCTACCTAGTATCATCCAGTGGTGTAGCTAAGTGGGGCCATGGGGGCCTGGCCCCCTCCAAAAATTTATCCGGGCCCCTGGTTTTACTGGCGGGGGTCCCCAAACCCTACCATTTGAAACCTTTTCCAGCGCCGCCGTGTTGCCTGCCCTGCTCTCTCCTCCTCCTCACGTCCTACACACTCCTTTAAGTGAAACTGAGCAGTTTCACTTAAAGGAGTGTGCAGGACGTAAGGAATAGAAAGCAGGGCAGAGAATGGGGCGGCACTGGAAACCGGCGCTGGAGGCTTCAGATGGCAGGGGTTGGGGACCCCCACCAGCAAAGGTATTTGCTGTTGTGGGTTGCGGCAGGGAGCGGGGAGGAGCAGCGGGGGGGGGGGGGGGGGGGAGAGACTAAAAATCCCCCCCCCCCCCCACCTCAGGCTCTGGCACCCTCCTATTGCGAGGTCTGGCTATACCTCTGGTATCATCCCTGTATCCTTGCCCCTATCTTCCCACTATATTGAACATCTCTTATTAAAGGGACCCTTTTGATTAGGGCCAGAAATGAGCTAAATCTCACAGCATTACTTGCCTGCCAAGTGCTGGGGGCATAGCACACACCCCATACAGCAGCACAGCTCAGCCAGAGGCCAGCAGCTGGAATGCTCTCACAACCATTGAGGTACTATTGCATTACAAAATGCTACCCACCCCCAGGAGGGAAAGAGTGCCAACCCACCAGCACACATGGCCAACTAAGCAAAACCAGATATAAATTTATTTAAAGAGTTGTACCAGCAAGGAAGGGAAAAATACATGGGAAATGTAAAACTGCAAAAAAGGTGCTTCAGTGCAGTCACACATAGATGAGAACCTGATACAGGAACAGTTAAGGAGAGGTGAACTAAAACCTAAAACTAAAGATAAGAGATTGCTAATTGCAGCATGGGATAGTGGACTATGGACAACATGGCTCAGAGCCAGCATAGTAATAACTCTGAGAAAAGAAACAATATCAGATTC
This sequence comes from Microcaecilia unicolor, assembly GCF_901765095.1. Classification (NCBI taxonomy): domain Eukaryota; kingdom Metazoa; phylum Chordata; class Amphibia; order Gymnophiona; family Siphonopidae; genus Microcaecilia; species Microcaecilia unicolor. Next base: position 64,999,627 of record NC_044038.1, on the reverse strand, counting down.
TGTAACATCAAACAGGATGTGCTGATATCATAAGGCCTATATGCAGAAAGGCACAAAAAAAGACAGCAGAGTAGCCCACTGGTTAGAACAGTGGGTTAAGAATGCAGGAAATCTGGGTTTAAGTCTAGTCGCTCTTATTGACGCTCCTTGTGTCCTTAGGCAAATCACCTCACCCTCTATTGTGTCAGGTACAACTTAGATGATGAGGCAGCTTGGGCAAGGGAAATATGTTATGTACCTGATCATAATTTACCTTAAGCTTGGATTTGGAAAAAGGTAATAGAATTCCGATCACTTTATGAAGAAAAACACTGGAATCATACCCCATGCAGAAAATTAAGAAGTTGCAGTCACCTGGGACATTCTCATATCAACTGATAAAAGGTTTGATGAAAGAAAACTGGCCATTAAGGCAAATGAGAATTGTTGGTACAAAGCAAGTATTCTGTACTAACACCCCGATGCACAAAATTTACCAGGCTGGCAATGTTAATTTTCACTTTAAAGTGTTGTAAAATATTTTAAAGTGTTTAAAATGTGCTCAGACCATACCGTTTACACCCATTATATCCCCAAGAGGAATATGTGGCGGTGTCACAATGGAACCATCATTGCACATACGATGTTCCTCCTCCTAGAACACTTTAAAATATTTTACAACACTTTAAAGTGCATAAACAGAAAAGATAAAATTATTTTGAACCCAAGTTTAAGTAGAGAGGTGTGGTAGCCGTGTTAGTCCACTCTTAAAGGTTATCAATAGAAATCAAACAAAATAAAACATGGAAAAGAAAATAAGATGATACCTTTTTTATTGGACATAACTTAATACATTTCTTGATTAGCTTTCGAAGGTTGCCCTTCTTTGTCAGATCGGAAATAAGCAAATGTGTTAGCAGATAGTATATATAAGAGAAACATTACTTTGACAGTCTGACAGAGTGGGAGGGTGGGGGTATGCATGGGGACATCAAAGCATTTCATTGATATTCTAACAGAATGGGTGTTGGTAGGTGAGAGGAGGGTAATAAACAGAGAAATACAGCTTTATGGTTTATAATGGGTTAGAAAACCCAGATCCTTATTAAGTCCTGTTTGTTGGGTGTCAAAATATCCAATCATTCTTATTTCAAAGGTCTTACGTTCCTGTATTGTTTTAAAATTACCTTTCAGTATTCTTACTGTGTAATTTTAAAACAGTACAGGAACGTAAGACCTTTGAAATAAGAATGATTGAAATACGAATGATGAAATTAAGCATGCTCAATTTCACTAAAAGGAGTGTGCAGGACATGAACGGAAGAGAGAGTAGGGCCGGAGACCGGTGCTGAACGAAGGCTTCAGCTGGCGGGGGTTGGGATCCCCTGCCAGCCAAGGTATTTGCAGCGGTTAAGTGGCGGGGAGCGGTGGGGCGGCAAGGCAGCGGTGGAGGGAAGGCGGTAAGGCAGAAGTGGTGGGGGATGGCACACCAAAATGTGCCCCCCCACCTCAAGCTCTGGTCCCCTCCCACCGCGAGGTCTGGCTACACCCCTGCTGGTAGATACCGCTGGCCTTTAAGGTTATGCTTATGTGTGACGTATAATACACACACCTTGGAAGCACATCTATGATGTGATCTTCTTGGACATGCATACAACAGCTGCGGTGCTTGCCATGTGTTTTGTGAATGGCTATTGTGCGCATGTGTTTGCAATCTCGCTACCGTGGATTTCAACGGGTTAGCAGGACTTTCATGCATCGGCCTTTGGATTAGTGCACGACTCATTTGCATGTGATTTCCTTGAGTATCACCCATTTTTTAAAAATTGCTAAATTCTTCTGTGGATCTTAAAGTGTGGGGTACGGATGGGGGGAATGGACTTAGTAGCCCTCATCGACACCGAGAGTAACCAATCGCTTATGTCATGACTCTTGGCAAGGAAATTAGGGGTCGGGGAAAAACTGGGAGCCTTCATAGGAATGGTACGGGTGCAGTGGGTACATGGGGACTCACAACAAGAACCCACATAGTTCTCACTTGGGAGGGGAAAACCTGGCACTTAAAAGTAGCAATTGTAGAGTGGCTATCATTTCCCTTGATCCTAGGTAGGGACTGGACAGGGATGCAAAAGGCCTTAACCCTGAAGGAGGGCTGGGTGTCCACTCAGTCGAGAGACTACTCCAGGGAAGAGTCACCTGTGGTTTAGTTACAGGATATTTTCCCCTCCTCAGAGACAGGGGTAATGGAAGAACCTGGAAAAACTTGAAAGCCCTGTTCTCAGAGAAAGGCAGAAAAAAGGAAGGCACTAATTCCCTCAGGTCAGGTGGAAGCGGTGGGGAAGGAGGTGTTAAAGAGGTTTCATCAATTCCCCAGTGAACAGAGGAAAACCCCCCATTTAAAGACCTATTGAGAAAAAGTCCAAAGTCTAGAGCCAGGGGAGTGGGGTCCCTTTCCGCTATGCCAGAAACACAATAATCCTTTGTACAGACTAACTGAGGGCCTACCTGAAAGGGAGCAGAGATAGGTTATGGTACCTGGGATCTTTTGGAGGCTCCTACTGATACTGGCACATTCTCACCTCTTTGCTGGGCACCTCGTGGAAGCCAGAACTGTGGACCAGTTACTGATTCAGTTCTTTTGGCCAGGGATGCATAGGGATGTAGGGGAGTTTTGTCAATCATGCCCAGAATGCCAGAAGATGTCTCAAAAATTACTGGGAAAAGCTCCCTTAGTTCCCCTACCAATTATGGAGGAACCCTTGGAAAGAATGACAATGGATATTGTAGGCCCCTTAGATTGCACTAAAGAGAGGTATAGGTTTATTCTGGTAATGGTAGATTATGCTACCAGGTACCCCTGGGCCATTCCAATGAGAAAAATCACTGCCCAAGGAATTGCCCATGAGCTCTTATTCTGTCAAGTAGGTTTCCCGAAAGAAATATTAACTGAAGGGGTACCAACTTTTTATTCCAAACTCTGGAAATACTCCGGTTAGGGGTAATTGAGGAGTCCAACAGTGGGTGGGCCAGACCTATTGTGTTAGTCCCAAAAACAGAAGGAAGTACCTGGTTCTGTGTTGATTTTAGGGAAGCAAATAGGATTTCATGTTTTGATGCTTACCCAATGCCAAGAATAGACGAGTTGATCGAACAGCTAGGGAGGGCCCAGTAATTGTCGACCCTGGACCTCACGAGAAAGGGTACTGGCAGATCACATTAGAGAAGGACTCCTTTGCTATTTGTGTTGCCTTGCTATACTCTTACAGTTACAAATGTGTTTATATGTGTACTACCATGTGTCTAACATATGTATACAAATATAACAATTTCTGTGTAGAGACAAATACAGTAGACAACTGCAGAACAGAGAATCTTATAGAACTAGTCCCATCTTGTGTTTCCACAGAGAAAAGGCCTGCATCACAAGCAAATCAAGAACTGAAGTAAGCTGACCTCTACAGGCTGCTGATTCTACTCTATAACAGCCAAACAAGGAAGAGGTGCAAAGTAGGGCAAAGTAGGGGCAGCAGAATACTTTTTTTTTTGGGGGGGGGGGGAGGGGGGATTCCCAAGTTCCATCCCAGCTCCACTCCAGTTACCAATCTAATTTAAATTTAGTCATATGTAAATAATGTAGGGCTAGATTCTAAATATGTCGCTGAAAAAAATTGGCACAAAAATATTTGCCTTGGCTTATTCTATAAAGTACACCTAAAGTTAGGCGTGGTTTATAGAATACACCTAGAACCCGTCCACGCAACCAAATCTAGTCATGGGAATTTATGCGAAGTAAAACTTGGTGTAAATGCCAGCAACTAACCCCCCTGTTTCCAAAGTCGAGCAGCGATGCCGACACAGCCCATTCAAAGTGAATGGGCTGTGTCGGCATTAGTGCACTGGCAGCTGCTAGTGCGGCTCTGTAAACAGGGGGGTAAGTTAGGTGCAGACTGGGTGTATTCTATAACAGCACACATCATTTTTAGAAATGCCCACGATCCACCCATTCCGCACCCATGACCATGCCCCCTTTTCTGCAGCGTACATTAGAATTTACACTAATCTCTTTATGGAATACTAGCCGTTAAGCCCGTTAAAACGGGCGCGTATTGGAATGTTTTTTTTCCCAAGGCCCCCCTCCCATTGCAGCTGCAAGGGCCCCTGCCATCCTCCTTCCCTGCCAGCTCCAAGGACCCCTCTGTCCCTCCCTCCCAGCTCCAAGGCTCCAGTCCTCCCCCCTTCCCAGCTGCAAGGCCCCCTGCCCGCCCTCCCTCCCTCCCTCCCAGTTCCAAGGCCCCAGGCCCTCCCCCCCAGCTCCCAAGGCCCCCTTCCCTCCCTCCCAGTTTCAAGGCCCCCTGCTCTCCCTCACAACTGTAAGGGGCCCCATTCCCTCACAACTGTAAGGGGCCCCCTTCCCTCCCTCCCAGTTCCAAGGCCCCCTGCCCCCCCCGTGCCTTCTTCCCAGCCAGCTGAAAGGCCCCCTTCAGTCCAGCCCTCCCAGCTCCAAGGCCCCCCCCTCCTTCTGAGACCTCCCATGTCCCCTCCCCCCCCCAAGGTAGCCGCTACCGCCCCCCACCCCGCCCCCCCTTCACCCGGCCCGGGCCTTCTCTTCGTTATTCAACTTACAGCAGCGCCAAAACAGCAGCAAGCAGCAGCTCCTGTTGGCCTTCCTTCACTGCCTGCGCCTCGCCCTCGTGTGACATCACGTCGGCAAGGGTGGGGCACAGGCAGGGAAGGAAGGCCGACGGGAGCTGAAGCTGAGCTGCTTGCTGCTGTTTCGGCGCTGCTGTAAGTTGAATAACGAAGAGAGGGCCCAGGCCGGGTGAAGGGGGGGTGGTGGCGACTCCGTGGGGGGGGGGGCGGGGTAGCGGCTACCTTGGGGGGTAGCGGTAGCGACGTCAGCGGTTCCCTCCCTCCCCTTCCGCGCAGTTTCCCTCTCTGTCCCGCCCCCCTCCCCCCATCATCACGTCTTGACGCGGGGGCGGGACAGAGAGGGAAGTCTCTACTGCGCATTTGCAGGTGAGTCGGTCACTTGCCATTTATAGGTTTGATGCTTAGCAAGTTGTGTGTGTAAATTCTAATTAAAGCCAACTAGTGTCAATAATTGTTTGTTAATTGGCAATTATAGGCTTAAGTTACACGTGTAATACAGAATATGGCCTGCATTGCGTGCACAACTCAAGTCACACTATGTAGAATCTGGAGGATAAGGTATAAATTATTCATTTACATGAGACATTCCAAATCAACTACTTAATAGAAGAAAGCTGAATCACAACTTGAAAATTGAAACAATATTTAGCTGCACAGGAGCACATTTTGACTTATCTGCATCATGTAAAGCTGAAAAGTATAGACAATCAAATTGCTTACCCTCACAAAAAGTGGAGTGGAGGAGTGGCCTAGTGGTTAAAACACAAGTCTTGATAGCCAGAGGTGGTTGGTTCAAATCCCACTGCTGCTACTTGTAATCTTGGGCAAGTCACTTAACCCTCCATTGCCTCAGGTACAAACTTAGATTGTGAGCTCTCCTGGCACAGAGAAATATCCAGTGTACCTGAATGTAACTCACCTTGAGCTACTATTGAAAAGGTGTGAGCAAAATCCAAATAAATAAATAAACCATATTTCAAACAATTAATTATTACCTGAATTGGTTATTACTCTATACTTTCTCTTTGCTTCATGTACAATTTCTCATTCATAATAGATTTTCTAAAAGTTAAACTTCCATAGTTATCCCAGTATGTTTATGATACTGTATTCTAAAATTGGATTCTTACAACAAATTACTTTCTTATGCATTATTCTTTGTTATGTATCCTATACTGTTTATTGTAAGCCAGGTCGAACTTAAACTTGTTTGGGATAGTATGGGATATAAATAAATAAATAGATTGACTTTACAATCAAGCATTCGCAAAATAACTTGTTATCACTCTTCCAGAAATAAATCATAAACGGGATCCCTGAGGGTGCTGCTAGATAGTTTACCACATAATTGGCACTTTATAAAATAATGAACTTTAACTTTCACTCATTGCCCAGGCAGTAACAAGGAAGGCAAAGCTGTGTCACAGAATACTTCATGCATAGCCCGATGTTTCACTATCTCCTGCTTCAGATTAACCAATATAACTCCCAACAGGAACAGTGCAGAAGGAGAATGTTTTACTTGACAACTCAAAATACAAACACATTCTATTCAAACTCTTGTGTCATGTCAGTGAGAGAAACACAAACTCATTCCACACAAAACACAAAATCCTTCCTTTCAGTACCCTTCTCCACCACCGCCAACTCTAGGCTGCGCCCTTTCTGCCTCGCCTCACCCCATGCCTGGAATAAACTCCCTGAGCCCATACGCCAGGCCCCCTCCCTGCACATCTTCAAAGCCTTGCTCAATGCCCACTTCTTCAATGTCGCCTTCGGCACCTAACCACCATACCTCTATTCAGGAATTCTAGACTGCCCCAACTTGACATTTCGCCCATTAGATTGTAAGCTCCTTGGAGCAGGGACTGTCCTTTTTGTTAATCTGTACAGCGCTGCGTAACCCTAGTAGCGCTCTAGAAATGTTAAGTAGTAGTAGTAGTAGTACCAGACATTGTTTGCAACACAAAGCCTTGCAAGCAGACAGTCAGGAACATACGCGTACACCCTTTGCTACCCCCCAAACACAGTATCTACCCTTCTCCTTGTTCTCCCACCTTCAGCCCCTGCATCCGCCCCAGCTCTCTCCTTCCATTCTCATCCCATCTTCCTTCTTGTCAGCCCCTAGCTCCCTTCTCCTCCATCTCCAAGCCCCATCCCCCTTTTCTCCCACATGCCACCTTGTCAGCCTTCAGCCCCTCTCTCCTAGCACCTGCCACTGAATCAGGCCCATCTCCAAGCCCTGTCTCCTATCTCCCCCCTATTCCCTTGTCATCCTTCATCCCCCCCTCATTTCTCATCCCCAGCATCAGACTCATCCCCTAGGCCTATTCCCATCATCAGCCCCTTCTCTTACTTGCTCAGAAATTTTTAATTACCTGCAGAGTGATGAAAGCTTGTCTTTCCACTGATACTACTTGGCTGAGAGATAGTAATTATTTGCTCTCTGATTTTAACAGCCATGTAGTTCCAGCAGCCAGAGCAGGTGAAGGACAGGCAAGAGCAGAGACAGGAAAAGACAAGCTTTCATTCCTCTGAAGGTATTTAAAAGTGCTGGGCAAATAAGAGAAGGGGGCAGCTGGCAGTAAAGTTTTGGTGAGATCCGGGCCAGTATGTCCCTCACTCCCCTGTTCTGAGCAGAGCACCTATAAAAATGACTCAAATATGAAAATGGCAAGGTTTGTTCCAAAGACTGGGCTAATAAGCACTACATTGTTTTCACTCCTGTTGGTTCAGGCAGGCTGCCAAATATGCAGAAGAATGTAAAATTCAGCAGATGAAGGAGATTCTACACAAATTCTGCATTTTGTAATGGTGCTGCACAACTGGTGCATTCGGCACTGCAAACTTATTCAAGCTCCTCTTACCACCAAGGAAGACTCGGCAGCCATTTTTTTTGAACGAATTTGGAATTTATTAAGGCCGCAGCCAAGCAATTTAACATTCAATCTCATAAATAGCATTTACATCTGTTGCAAACCGTATGGCTTCCAATAACATCACAAATTGTCAACCCCTGGGTACACAGCTTTTCATTCCCCCTGCGCTTTAACACGCGCCCGGTTGTGCCGTCTAAGCACACCCCCCTCCTCTACGGGCAGTAGATTATAGGGCCCGCTGATTATGGTGCCTCCCGTTTAAGGATGCACCCCGCATAAGCTTTTGTCCTCCGGGCCGTTCAAGCCAGGAGACAATGTATTGAAAGTACATGAACTTTAACCTGCCCCCCTGCAGGCAACAGTTTAACTTGATCTTGAACTTAACATTTCATCCATTCCCCAACCACGAAGTACTCTTATGTGCTGCCCTGCTGTGTACCCTCCATAGTCTTACATAATCTCCGTCCCTTACCGCATAGCTGCGACAATCATGCCCTAAACCTTCGGTGGGTGGGCCGGGATCAGCTCCTCTGCCTTGCCCCTGGCCACTCGAAAAGACCCCTCCTTACCTATTGAGCTGCCTTTTATGCCCTCCCTCCTCCCTCCGCCCCCTGCCTTTCTTTAACCCTTTCTTTACTGCTACTCCTTTTGCTGCCTACAGCCCAGTTGTGCCCTAATCGGATTGGCCTCTTTCTTTCCCTCTGGAATAAACTCAGCCTAGCCAGCCATCACATTGGCAGTTCCAGGAACCACAAACCATGTATTTTCATGGACTCTTTTGTGGACCCTGAGTTAAATCACTAGATACTACCTTTATGTGATGACTGAGATGACCCTCTCCGTTCCCCACACCAGGGCTCTATGCAATGATCAGCATTTTACTGACTACTGCTGGCACTAAACCTGGAAATTCAATGCTGGACCATGTCTGGGTACCAGCACTGAATTTCTGGATTTGTGAAGCCACTAAGACATAGCCGGCTGGGTGCAATATTCTGCACTTAACCGATTATGGGTTACTGCATAAAAGAGAGGACTGACTTTTATGCAGTTAACCTGGTCAGTTAAGTTCTCAGTATCAGCACTTAACTGGCCAAGTGCTGACTGTGCCCCCAGAACGCCCCCAAAATAGCTGTTGTTGAGTTCAGCGCTAACTGGTTATTTTCAGTATCACTAACTGGTTAAGTACCACTAAAAATGCTGGTTAGCCCCGAACAGGCATTTTAACCACACAGGAACTGTTTATAGCTGGTTAAATTGCATTGAATATCAACCCCTACCTTCATAACACCTCAAGCCCCAGCCCACCTGGGCAGCAGAAGAGCGGAGACAAAAACAGAACTCCATTCCTCTATATGGTTTCTGTTCTACCAAAAATAATCATCTTATGAGGATGCAAAATCCCCTCTGTCTTCAAAATCCCCTCTGTAATCATGTGAGACTATTAGTGGCCTTATGTACCTAAAAGGAAAACAAAGGACAATTAGGATTTAGTATTAAGCATTCATAAAGGTGTGTGCTTAGTATGAATACCAGAACTGGTTAAAACAATTCACATTCATTGTAATTTGCATCTAAATAATGTGTCAATCTTGCCCACACTACCTCCATATGACAAATAATATAAATGGGAGATCCAACAAGATTGGACATCATTAACAAACATAGTTAAGAAACTGTAATTTTTTGTTTAAATTCAGTGTCTGAGCATAAGTACATAAGTACATAAGTAGTGCCATACTGGGAAAGACCAAAGGTCCATCTAGCCCAGCATCCTGTCACCGACAGTGGCCAATCCAGGTCAAGGGCACCTGGCACGCTCCCCAAACGTAAAAACATTCCAGACAAGTTATACCTAAAAATGCGGAATTTTTCCAAGTCCATTTAATAGCGGTCTATGGACTTGTCCTTTAGGAATCTATCTAACCCCTTTTTAAACTCCGTCAAGCTAACCGCCCGTACCACGTTCTCCGGCAACGAATTCCAGAGTCTAATTACACGTTGGGTGAAGAAAAATTTTCTCCGATTCGTTTTAAATTTACCACACTGTAGCTTCAACTCATGCCCTCTAGTCCTAGTATTTTTGGATAGCGTGAACAGTCGCTTCACATCCACCCGATCCATTCCACTCATTATTTTATACACTTCTATCATATCTCCCCTCAGCCGTCTCTTCTCCAAGCTGAAAAGCCCTAGCCTTCTCAGCCTCTCTTCATAGGAAAGTCGTCCCATCCCCACTATCATTTTCGTCGCCCTTCGCTGTACCTTTTCCAATTCTACTATATCTTTTTTGAGATACGGAGACCAGTACTGAACACAATACTCCAGGTGCGGTAGCACCATGGAGCGATACAACGGCATTATAACATCCGCACACCTGGACTCCATACCCTTCCTAATAACACCCAACATTCTATTCGCTTTCCTAGCCGCAGCAGCACACTGAGCAGAAGGTTTCAGCGTATCATCAACGACGACACCCAGATCCCTTTCTTGATCCGTAACTCCTAACGCGGAACCTTGCAAGACGTAGCTATAATTCGGGTTCCTCTTACCCACATGCATCACTTTGCACTTGTCAACATTGAACTTCATCTGCCACTTGCACGCCCATTCTCCCAGTCTCGCAAGGTCCTCCTGTAATCGTTCACATTCCTCCTGCGACTTGACGACCCTGAATAATTTTGTGTCATCGGCGAATTTAATTACCTCACTAGTTATTCCCATCTCTAGGTCATTTATAAATACATTAAAAAGCAACGGACCCAGCACAGACCCCTGCGGGACCCCACTAACTACCCTCCTCCACTGAGAATACTGGCCACGCAATCCTACTCTCTGCTTCCTATCTTTCAACCAGTTCTTAATCCATAATAATACCCTACCTCCGATTCCATGGCTCTGCAATTTCTTCAGGAGTCTTTCGTGCGGCACTTTGTCAAACGCCTTCTGAAAATCCAGATATACAATATCAACCGGCTCCCCATTGTCCACATGTTTGCTTACCCCCTCAAAAAAATGCATTAGATTGGTGAGGCAAGACTTCCCTTCACTAAATCCGTGCTGACTTTGTCTCATCAGTCCATGTTTTTGTATATGCTCTGCAATTTTATTCTTAATAATAGCCTCCACCATCTTGCCCGGCACCGACGTCAGACTCACCGGTCTATAATTTCCCGGATCTCCTCTGGAACCCTTCTTAAAAATCGGAGTAACATTGGCTACCCTCCAGTCTTCCGGTACTACACTCGATTTTAGGGACAGATTGCATATTTCTAACAGTAGCTCCGCAAGTTCATTTTTTAGTTCTATTAATACTCTGGGATGAATACCATCAGGTCCCGGTGATTTACTACTCTTCAGCTTGCTGAACTGACCCATTACATCCTCCAAGGTTACAGAGAATTTGTTTAGTTTCTCCGACTCCCCCGCTTCAAATATTCTTTCCGGCACTGGTGTCCCCCCCAAATCCTCCTCGGTGAAGACCGAAGCAAAGAATTCATTTAATTTCTCCGCTACGGCTTTGTCCTCCTTGATCACCCCTTTAACACCATTTTCGTCCAGCGGCCCAACCGACTCTTTGGCCGGTTTCCTGCTTTTAATGTATCTAAAAAAATTTTTACTATGTATTTTTGCTTCCAACGCTAATTTCTTCTCAAAGTCCTTTTTTGCCCTCCTTATCTCCGCTTTGCATTTGGCTTGGCATTCCTTATGATCTATCCTGTTACTTTCAGTTGGTTCTCTTCTCCACTTTCTGAAGGATTGTTTTTTGGCTCTAATGATTTCCTTTATCTTACTGTTTAGCCACGCCGGCTGACGTTTAGTCTTTTTTCCCTTTTTTCTAATACGTGGAATATATTTGTCCTGAACCTCCAGGATGGTGTTTTTAAACAGCATCCACGCCTGATGCAAGTTTTTTACTCTGCGAGCTGCTCCTTTCAGTCTTTTTTTCACCATTTTTCTCATTTTGTCGTAATCACCTTTTCTATAGTTAAACGCTAGCGTACTTGATTTCCTAGTTTCACTTCCTTCAATGCCAATATCAAAACCGATCATATTATGATCACTGTTATCAAGCGGCCCTCGTATCGTTACCCCCTGCACTAGATCATGAGCACCACTAAGGACTAAGTCTAGTATTTTTCCTTCCTGCTGACATATACAGAATTATATACACCTTTAGGTCTTCTCTATCGTACAGTATTTCTAGTTCATAGGAAAGCCTCATAATGGCTTACATCTGAAAGTAGTAATTCAAGGCTGATGTAAAGAAATCTGAGGCATACATGTGATGGAGAAATTAACAGATATAGTAATCACAGAAAAATCAAACTTACCCAAGATTTAGTTCCTCATTCTTATGTTTGAACTCCATCAGTGCCTGGAAATGTAGGATGTAACTTTATAAGGCATTTTCAGTGTGTAAAGCATATTTTACACACAGTAAAGGGCTCTTAGAAAATTGTAGGGGGTATATAGATGTAAAAAATAGGCACAAAAAGATTGCAGCTGCTTTTATGCAACTTGTGTGAGGTACTCCCAGGTGCTTAGTTTATTCAAAGCAGAGCTGGAGCTGTGGTATATGTGCATCAGGGATGGACTAAGTGCTCTGGGCCCCCTGGCAGTAAAGATCATTGGGCCCCCTGAGTGCTGCCTGCAACCCCCCATCCATACACCATTGATCCCCTCCCACCGCACACTAGTGCACCCTCTCCAGTCCTACCTTGAAGGACCCTGATGGTCTTGTGGCCTCTTTCAGTGGTAGGAAAGAACCCTGCCCATTGCCACTGCTCTGTCCGGTGTTTGCCATGTTTTCAAAATGGCTGCCAAGACTAACTGTGGTAGTCTCGTGGATCTCGGCAGTCTCAGCAGCCATTTTGAAAGAGTGGCAGTGCTGGGCAGAGTAGCGGCAGCGGACAGGAAAGGGTGGCATTCTTTCCTGCCCCCAAAGAGGCTGCTAGACCACCAGGGCCCTTCAAGGTGGGTCAGAGGAGGGCCTACCAAGGCTCAGGGGTGCTGTAGTTTGCAGATGGGAAAGAGCCTCTGGGCCTCCCAGAGCCTCTGGGCCCTCGGGCACTGCCCGGTGGCCCATATGGTCAGTCTGCCACCCGGATTTTGGTGTAGGCAACACTATATAGAATCTGGGGGTATGTACCAAATTCTATATATGGCACCTGAAAAATCAGGGCCAATCAAAGACACGCTTAGTGTGATTCTATAAACAGTGCGCACAACTTAATTGAACAACAAGCTAATCAGCACTGATAATTGGGAGATAACAATCAATTATCAGCACGAATTGGCAATAATTAGGATTCAGGCACATATCCGATCCTCTAATGGATTGCGCTTAAATCCTATCGTGCATAACAATTTGGGGGCATGGTTAGGGGTGTTCTCGGATTTTATGTGCGTTGATACAGCATCACGTCTAACTGCACCTAACTTAGATACAGTATTTATGCCTGCTATTTGCAGCCGCCTACAGTTAGGCGCACCTTAGTGTTAAGTGCGAATCTATAAAGGAAGCATATTTGTTGTAGAATCGTGCCAAGCGCGTCACATTATCGGCATTGATTTTTAGGTACTACTTATAGAATATACCCGTATGAGCTATATTATAGAATAATGTGTAGTGCACATATGTGCCAATTATCTCAGCACTTCTGTGTATATGGCACGGAAGTAACTACTCAAACGTAGTTATAGAATTGCCTTGCTTGTGTTTATATGGTGTTTGGAGACAAGAAATTACATTCTTGAAACAGGATACTTGGAATTTCATTTTATGCTGAAGAACTACTTATAAAGGTAGAAATTTAAAATTAATAATATTGCAAAGGATATTTTGAAATGTTGCTATTTCTCAGGAGTTATTTTAAATACACGATTGTTTACAGATTCTATGTTGTAATCACTGGAGAGATATTGTAAAGAAACAATCTTTTCTTCTAATTTGAATGAGCTCATAAGTTTGCTGTTTTTGAAGATATTCACATTTTTTAAAATATATAATTGAACTAATGTCGATTTTCAGGCACTTCTTTGAAAGATACTGATCTTTGAACTGTTTCTATATCTGATGGGGAATATTTGCTCGATAGTCTTTATAAAAATAGGCATAAAATTAGCATGTTTTGAGACATTTTGATAGGTTGGCCCTTTAATGTGATTTTACCAGCTGAAGGAAAATGTTTGTGAATTTCTTCCCCAGAAAGGGTTCAGTGTTTCAAGTACTGCCAGACCTAATCAGGTGTGTCACAGAAAAGTCACCATTGCCAGATGCTCAGGCCCAGACCAGCAAGAGACATATGGTGGCTTTTAAATGTGAGGATAGTGTCATAAGCTCACAGTTATATATTTCTCAACATAAGTCCTCAGCAATCCATTTTATAAAGGAAGATTGCCTAATCTTCATTAGTTTGAATGTTTTCTTCTTGAGATAAGTATTTTGAAATTCAGCATGTTTTTCAACTTTTAATGAAAACTTTGTAAAATAGGACATTTATAAAATGGATCGATGAGGAGTTATGGTGAGAAATATCTAAGTATGAGCTTATGACACTACACTCACCTTCTGAAGATCTGACTTCTATGTAAGAATTTGGGTGAAAAGTTTGTTATTTTTGGTGGAGCACCTTTCTGAGCATATGTGCATCACATGTATGCATGCCTCTCCTTTATAGCTACAGCATGCACCCTGGTCAGACTCTGGGAATTAATGGACAGAATGCTGGGCATGGATACTCAGGACAGATAGAGGCTAATTTTCTAACAGGGTGCCTAGGTTAATAGGGTAGGAAGGTGCCTACAGAAATAGTGGGCACTGATATTTAGGCCTGCTTGGGAGCAAGCCTACATGTTAGTACGTAAAGTACATGCATAATGCCTACATCTGGCTTATTCTTGCTGTACACTCTCTTGGATAAATGTATTCAAAAAGGCAGTAAATAAATGCTAAAAAATGTAATAAATTTTACAAAATATGTGTATAAATCATGACTCTGCCCAAACTCCACTCCCTAGAATTATGAGCCAGCTTGCACCATGAGTATTTTTAGGCATAATCTAATTTCATAAGAGGTGTTTTACAAGTGAAAAAGGTGTATAAAATTATCCTTAGTTATCTACAGCGCACACATGCCACACTACAACTTCTTTTTCCATCCTCAGACTCCTTTGAATTCTTCCAGTTTCTGTCTTGTTCCCAGGGCGAGTGAGACAAGGGTAGCACAGGAGGAGCAAGAAGAAAGAAGAGCAGGGGGCAGGCAGCAAACACGGCTGAGCCAGAGACCACGCTGAAGAAGGCTTCGGCTGGCGGGGGTTGGGGACCCCTGCCAGCAAAGGTATTTGTTTGTGAGGAAGTGAGGTGAGGTGAGGCGGTGAGGGGGGGGGGGGGCAGCGGGGCGGCACTCAAAATGTGCCCCCAACCTCAGGCTCTGGCCCCCTCCCACCGTGAGGTCTGGCTATGCCCCTGAGAGAGAGGAGTCCACGTGTGATAAAAACCTGAGGGTACAGAAGAAGCAGAAATCTACAGACAATGCGGCTCGGGAGCCTCTGCTGTGTGAGAGCTGGGGGAGGTGAGCACTGTGCTTAAATTAAAAGACAGTGAAGTAGAGATCAGCAGAAGAAGAGAGTAAGGGCCCCGGGGGGAGTAACCCCTCCATGCACAATGAGACCAAACTGGGAGAAATTCTATAAACTGGGTGCCAAAGTCAGGCACCTTCATGCTGTGCGCTGAGCGTGAATTCTGTAACACCATCTGGGCACCCAGTTTCCATTATAGAATACTAGCACATAGGTCAGTAACGACATGCCAAGCCCACTTACACAAGGTCAATAGCAGACGTAAATGCGTGCGCCTAAATGTGGTATTCTGTAAGTTACATTCAAAGGTAGAAGCTTTGCCTATGTTTTGCCTACATTTCCCCCCTTGTATTTTATGTGCCAAGTGAGCTGTGCCTAGTGCTTAGCACCCAGCTAGTCCTTAGGTGTACATCCATTTGCATGTGCTAGTGTTCTATCATTTTAGCATGCAAATGGTACTTACATTTAGATGCTAAAGTTGTAGAGTGAAGGGGATTGTGGCTGAAGCCCAAGGGAAGTATTACTAAACAATGTGCTGAAGCTGTAGTTAATCCTCAAACACACCTTGGGTGCCAGAAGAACTAGGGCGATAATGGGAGGAATTTACAGGCAACAATAGAAGGAATAAAACCAGCAGCAGTTCTCTGCATGCTTTGTACATGCCCATCTATATTGATATGTACATATGTCTGAACACACACTTATGCAACCATATCTACTTGAAGCTTGTGTCAATTAATTTCAAAGGTTACTGGCACTATTTTACTTTGACAGACCCATATACATCTGCCACTCTCTCCCGTTTGTTGTAAAACTTGGTAGAGAGACTGGTGATTCCTTGGATCTCCTTTTGGCCATATGAGTCCTTGCCACGTCCACAATGCCTGTTTCATGGAAGATGAGGTGCCACACAATCTTTTGTAATTGTAGGTATGCCTTGGACGTGAAAAGACTGAGAAACACTGAACTAGCTAATTAATAGTCTCTGGCCAGTGGACCTCCAAAGCAGCTGAAACCCGTCCCTGCCTGCTCTTCATTAGCTTGGTAAGACAGCAGAGATCCATGGACCTTTCATTATAGTTTGCCAGGCCTTCTTTCAGTGTTTATTCCCCTTGTACTCATCCAACAGTCCACACAGAAGTGTTCTTCAGGTACGCCAATAAATTCTGCTTATGATCGAAGCCAGGGTGCCCCCCACTTTCCCAATGCCAAAAAACCCTTAAAGCAGGACCCAAAAATGTAACTCAAGTCTCTTAATGGGCAAAGGAAGGCCCCTTCCACGGGATGTAGTTCAGCAATGACGACTTCATTTTGCTCTCTAGAAGCTCTGTGGTGTTTCTGAATTACCATCTCAGACAAACTCCACACAGTCTTAACAATGGACATCTAGACCATAATTTTTATTGAATTATGCACAATCTAAACATTGCCTTTGGTGATATATTCATAGTAGTGATTCAGTCTTTAGTGTTCTAGGAGCCTTGCACTGCTGTTTTCCAGATGATTGTCAACGCCAAAGAAGGTGAGTGAGTGCTGGTGTCCTGTGATATATCCTCTTTGCCACTGGGTAGCCTTATCATGTAAACCTAAAAATTGCAATATAGATTAGATAGGTTGACAGCACTGTAAATGTAAAACTATTTATTTATTTGTTACATTTGTATCCCACATTTTCTCACCTATTTGCAGGCTCAATGTGGCTTACATAATACCGTAGGTATACGCCAAGCCGGTAGAGAATAAATACAAAGTGGTATAATGGTAGAATAAGATACATGTGTTACAGACACATTTGGGAATCGTAGAGAGGAGAAGATTGCGTTAGGTCCATTAGTTACTGTATATAGTTGTGTAGCAGGGTTCAGGATTGTAGGTTATGTCAGTTGTGTATACTTTTTTGAACAGGTAGGTTTTTAGTGATTTCCTGAAATTCAGATGATCGTATATTGTTTTCACTGCTTTTGGTACTGCATTCCATAGTTGAATGCATAGTTACTATGAGTAACGGGCATCAACGTGTTCTGAAGTGCAGTCCTACACTCACACCCCATTTGCTTTGCAGTCCCAGGAAGTGATACAAAGTTTGCACACTGTGGGCACAGATGGCAAGAAGAGGCAGATGCAAAGTTTGCCTCTGTGACTGCTATCACTGCTTACATGTTTGCCACCTGCTCGCCATTGGTCATTGGCCTCTGGAATGCGCTGGGGCTTGTCCTGATTTCTGGCTCAATAATGTCTGATGAGGAAACCTGCTGAAATGCAGATGATGAAAGCCTGGATCGGGATGCTGAAGCTAAAAAAAAAGTACAGAGGAAACAGAATTACTACATGCTGCTTCAGCAGTGTCCTACCCAAAAACAGAAGCAAAGGACGACAGAGGAAAAAACTGGAAAAGACTTCTTAGAAATCCTGAGATCCAGCTGGATGAGTTGCAACAGCCACAAACTGTAGTTCTAGCTTAACAATTAACATGTGGCACTTTTACATGTTTACATTACTCTATAGCCAAATATTGAAAGTTTTTCACTGCAAAAGGCCACATGGACCACTAAAATGGCAGGTTTTTTTTGTCCTTTGTAGTGAATAAATAATGTGCAGTTGTGAGCTGGCTTCCGTAACAATAAAAAACACAGTAATGAAGGGAATAGGCTTTAGATCTGAAATCTAATCAATATAACAGTCTGTAAATTCTCTGCACTATGTGGGTTTGCAGACATAAATTATTAATCTATATAAATATCTGGCCTCAATGCTCTGGGATTAATCATTGAAAAAAAGTTTTTTCTTTAAATCCCTTAAAGGAATCTCCAATATTATCATCGGTCAGTCAGACCTGGAAGAAAGAACAGAAAGTAAAAAAAACTCCAAGTGGAGAAAAAGCTTTCCGTTCCAAAAAGACAGATTAATACCACTATTGCATAACCACCCAGCGCAGGGAATAATTAGTTCCAAAAAAGGCAAAAAACCAAAAAATATATGTGTACAAAGAATTCAAAGTACTTACCTAAATCTCTGATTCTGAAGTCCAATTCATAATTGAGGAAACTCTTACATGCACCTCTTCCCAGTGATATATCAGTCAAAAATTGTAATCCACAAAAATTATAGCTCACACACAAATCCTTTCTGCCAGTCCAACAGCATACTACAATAGCTCCAACTGTATCACAGATGATAAAGGGAGGAAATCTTTTTCAGACATGTGCAATGAAAAGTGTTTGGATACTTTTGGGCCCAACAGACCCTGCTTTTTGGACATTTCGGAAGTTAGTATTATGAGATGTTATGAAATTGGAACAACCTCATCATTTTCCTCAAAATATGACTATGCAAGAAAAGGTTGCCTTAAAAAATCTGAGTGTAGATCCTTTTGTAATTCATCAAACCCATAAAATTACCTACAAGATGTGAATCAACAATTATCTGATGAGTCAACATATATAAAGCTGGAGAAGAATCCCACTACAGACTACTGTAGGTTTTTGGACTACGAATGAGTTCCAATTTTTGAATTATAAAGAAGCCAAGCTACTATTTTTTACATCCTGCCTAATATACTGTACATAAGAGTTTGAACAAGTCCCCTGGATGCCAATTGTCTCCTCCAGAGATTCCCTTTTGGAGAGAGTGAGAGGCCCTTTACTAAAGGGTGGTAGGACTATCGCACAGGTACTGTTGGCCAAAATAGCACAGCTGAGGCATTCCACGGTATTGCTGTGATCAGTGCATGCCGATCTCCATGGTAGAAAACAGAAATTATTTTCTAGCACAGGGGTGGGGAGTAGGCGCGCCCTGCGCTAATCGGGTAGCGTGAGCACATTACTGTGTGCTAGCTGATTAGCGCAGGAGTAGCCCTTACCATCTCCTAAATAGGTGGCAGTAAGAGCTCCCAGTGGTAATGGCCAAATGCGCAAATGAGGAAATTAGCCATGGTCATTTTTTGAAAAAATGAACACGGCCATCTTTCAGCCGCACTAGAAAGTGGCTGGGGCATGCGGCAAACCCATGTGCTAATTGCAACGCCGGCCACTTGCTAGTGCAGATTAGTAAAAGGACCACTGAGTAAATATGTCGATAGTTTTATTTAAACCTTTAGTTATTCAAATACCTTCTTTTTTAAAAGATGGGACACATTTTTTGAATCTCCTTGCTTAGTTACAAACAAGATGGGTGATGTGTTGTTAGTATCCTTAGATGTTCAATCTCTATATACTTCAATTCCCCAACAACAAGCATATGAGGTTCTGGAATCTGCTCTGAATACTCGTCCTAGACCATGGCAGGTCCCAACGGATTTTGTATTAAAACTGGCCTATCTTGCTCTAAGATATAATCAATTCATTTTTGAGGATCAAATTTATGGTCAGTTGTCTGGCGTAGCTATGGGTGCCTCCTTTGCCTCTTCAGTAACTAATTTGTTTATGACAGATTTTCAACGTCTATGGATATATCCTTCAAGTAGGTATCAGTGGGTTCGATGTTGGTTCTGATACATTGATGACATCTAAGTGGTATAAACAGGTACCCAGATTGAGTTACAACAGTTTGTAAATGAATTAAATAACTGTCACTCTACTATTAAATTTGATTGCAATTGGTAGCCATCTGAAATTACCTTTCTGGATGTGAAAGTGATGCTACAGCAAGGGAACATACAAACTACAGTTTATTCCAAGCCAACTGACAGAAATACATTATTGAAATATGACAGCATGCCTCCGCATTATATAAAAAACAACCTTCCATTCTCTCAATTCTTGCAGCACTGCTGGATATGTGATTCTGTGGATCAATATAAAAAGCTGACGTGATTTGAAAACAAAATATATTGAAAGAGGTTATTCTAAGACGATTGTGAGTAATGTATATAAATGTGCTCTGTTCAATAATAGAGATCTTTTACTTCGACCATAAATACAATCCAATTTAGAACCAGCAATCACATATATTTTGAAATATAATAATATGTTAATGAAGATAGCATCTTCTATTAAAAATCATTGGCCGATTTTATCGGTACATAACAATCTGATGGGTTACTGAAGTATACTATCTTATTCTCAGAATTAGAATTTAGCGGACAAATTATGCAAATCAGATGTGTGGACTATAACATAACAGGAAGGGAATGTGGGTCACAGGAAATGTGGAGATTAGTAATCTAACAGAGGAAGGAAACTCCTTTTGGTGGAAAAAAAGGGCAATAAAGCTATCTCAATAAACTGTTCTATGACCTGCAATTCTAGGAATGTAATTTATATGGTTTGGTGTCCATGTGAATTATTAGACATCTCTCCTGTTCCATGTATGGATGATATAACATAGATCTTGCTTTAATTTGAAGAGAATAGAAGCTCCCATGGTGCAACATTGTATTCAGAGACAACCTAATTTCAAAGATCTGAAACATAGTATTTAGTAACATAGTAGACGATGGCAGATAAAGACCTGTATGGGTCATCCAGTCTGCCCAACAAGATAATCTTATTACATAAGGCATGATGTGATACTTCAGATGTATACCTGATCTTGATTTGACCTTGCCATTTTCAGGGCATAGACCATAGAAGTCTGCCCGGAATGGTCCTTGTTCTATAACTCTAGAAAAGCTTCACTCCAACCCATCTAAATCTATTCAGCCACATCAGGGTACAGGCTGTAGAAGTCTGCCCAGCACCGGCTTTGCTTCCCAATTGCTGGTGTTGCCACCTAATCTCTGCTAAGCTTCTTTGGATCCATTCCTTCTAAACAGGTGGCTAAGACAACGTGAACAACGATTCGTTTTTCATCCTGACACTGTGGAACCCAATGGTCTCAATAGCTCCATCGAATGGAATGCATTCATCAAGTAATGTGATCTGTCTCTTTAAGAGGTAGAGCGCAGCTGGTTGGATGCTTGGGACTTGGCATCAGTTTAAAAGAAGTCGCCATCTTGAAGCCATAGTTGTGAATATACTATAGTTCAATGTTAAAGAATACAGTCTTTATTACTTAATTAAAAGCTATATTCTTTTACAAGGTCTTCCTTTTCGTTTTATTTTCCACATTGGATTTGGCGGACCATTTGCCTTGTTGTTTGCTATACTACGGTTCCTCCTCCAGAAGCAGCGGAAAGCGAAACAAGAGGCCCTTGTTGAGGATTGAAGCAATATGTGCTTTTCATATCTGTGATACAATTGGAGCTGTTGGAGTATGCTGTTGGACTGCCAGGAAGGATTTGTGTGTGGACTATAATTTTTGTGGATTACAATTTTTGACTGACATATCACCGGAATAGAGATGCATTTAGGAGTTTCCTCAATTATGAATTGGGCTTCAGAATTACAGATTTAGATAAGTATTTTGAATTCTTTGTACACATATATTTTGGGGGTTTTTTTTTGCCTTTTTGGAACTAAAGTGGTTATGCAGTAGTAGTGTTGATCTGATTTTTTTGGAATGGAAAGCTTTTTCTCCACTTGCAGTTTTTTTTACTTTTTGTTCTTTTTTCCTGGTCTGACTGCCAATGATAATATTGAAGACTCCTTTAATGGATTGAAAGAATTTTTCAGTGAGTAATGCCGGAGTGCTGAGGCCAGGTATTTATATAGATTACAGACGTTTATTAAATTGATTGGATTCAATAACAATAAATCATCTTCAGCTGTGCATTCTAAAAGGGCAATAACTGGGCACCCACATTTACATGCTACTTGGGCATGTAAATATACAGAATACTGGCACTTCTATGGATAAGTGTACACCTGCATGTGTAAATGACAGCAAAGCAACTATGCGCTATTCTGTATGGGCATGCATAAGCAGCATAGCAAGGGGGCATTTACATGGGTAGAACATGGGAGGGGCATGGGCGGTTCTGCACTTACATGCTCAGGATAAAGTTTAAAAACAAAAACAAGGAAGGAAAAAAATGAAACCATAAAACATCAGAGAAGATGAACACAGTGAAGGGAAAAGTGAAAACAAATAACATAAACTATTTCCAAATATTTTCTGTGATAAAATTCTGTTTTAGATGTACATAAGTAAGACTACAGTTGACATTTTGAGTTCTAGTGACTGGAGGTTTGGCTACACGGTTGATGATGTCTTCAGGATCTCTGTTGTTCATCACAGCTGTAGGGGAGAATTCTATAAGTGGGCACCTCCATTTAGGCACCCTGATGTCATGTGGTGAGCCTTACATTTACACATTTAGATAAGAATATAAGAATAGCCATACTGGGTCAGACCAATGACCCATCTAGCCCAGTATCCTGTTTTCAACAGTGGCCAATCCAGGTCATAAGTACCTGGTAGAAACACATACTTACAGAATACTGTAAGTTATGCATATTTGTCATATTTAGGTGCTTGGAGTTATGATTGGTCTATGGTTGGTGTAACTGTGAGCACTATTCCCTCTAAGCTGAGTGGGAGTCCTCCAACTGCTTTGCTGCTGTGGGGGATGATACTTCAATATTGTGTTTTCAAAGCTTTCCTGTCCCTCACTATTAAAAATGTGATAGTGAAACAGCACCACCCACTGGCAGGACTGTAGGAGGAGGACTTCCACTCAGCTTAGAGGGGACAGTGACTATGAGTGTGTAAATGTAAGGCTCACCACATGACATCAGGGTGCCTAAATGGAGGTGCCCACTTATAGAATTCTCCCCTACAGCTGTGATCAACAACAGAGATCCTGAAGACATCATCAACCGTGTAGCCAAACCTCCAGTCACTAGAACTCAGAATGTCAACTGTAGTCTTACTTATGTACATCTAAAACAGAATTTTATCACAGAAAATATTTGGAAATAGTTTATGCTATTTGTTTTCACTTTTCCCTTCACTGTGTTCATCTTCTCTGATGTTTTATGGTTTCATTTTTTTCCTTCCTTGTTTTTGTTTTTAAACTTTATCCTCTCTCTATCACCTTTTATCTAAAAAAGAAGAGATCTGCAAAACTGGTCCCTGGTAAAGATTGTATGAAAAAGAAATAACAGCTGAGAGCACAAAAAAGGTTAGCAGGATGGGAAGAAGTAAGAACTGAACACAGGCATGAGTTCTCTAAGCATGAAAGACTGTGTATGATGGCTCCCTGATAAGCATATATAGGGGAGGGGGTATGAAAAAGGCCATGTGTGATGGTTTTCTGGTAAGAGCTTGTAGGGGTGGAGAAGGAAAAAAGAATATGTGTAATGGCTTCCAGAGGTGAACTGGCCGAAGAGAGATCAGAAGGAACAGTTCCCCGATTTTACAGGGGAAGGAGTGAGGAGAAAGTAAAGCAGAAAGAGAAGCTGTGGCAAGAGATAAAGCCAGAGCTCTTGGAACTCACGGGTAAGTGGTGGGCTGGTTCGGCCAATGTAGGGGGTCGCAGAACGAACTCTGGAAGGAGGTCGTGGGGTCTTTATTCCTGGAACCATTGAAAGGTCATCGTTAACATTTCCACTTACTGGAAATATATTTACACATAAGGACACAAGAACATAAGAAAAGACAGATGAGTCAGGCTGCAGTCCACTGAGCCCAGGATCCCATCTTTGACAGTGGTCATCTGGGTCACAAGTACTCAGCAGATCCCCAAATTTAAATCTATTTATTATAACCTATTATTCTTTGAAAGGTTTAAACAACCGTCTCCTATTCAACTGTACCACCCCACTCATGATTTTATAAACTTTAGTCTTTCCTCATAGGGGAGGCGTTTTGTCCCCTTTATTGTTTTTGTCATCTTTCTTTGAACCTCATCTAGTTGACCTATATAGTTTTGAGATGGGGAAACCAGAACTGACACAATGCTCAAAGTGTGGTCCAGTGGCATCTCTAGGCAGAAGTATTTGAGGTGGCAACGGGTGGGGGGGGGGGGGGGGGCAAATCAATCTGACAATTTCACACATAGCACACCTCCTTTAAACTTGTTATGAAGACATTACAAGAAAACAAAATCTCAAGTGCCTTCTATACAATAAAGAAACCAATTGTCAGTTTGAATCAACCAGTAAAACTAGCATTACAATTATTCAGTAGCATAATTCAAGCAGATCTATATGAGAGAGGTGGTACAGGAAGGAATAGAACCTTTGGTTCTCTAATACACAATATGCATTTAGGCCCTCTGAGATGCCACTATGCTTATCCTATAATGGTATCTGAGCACCCAAATTTTGTTACAGAATACTAACGTACTGCAGTAACACCAGCCATAGACTGAGTGCAACTGTGGGCACCTAAATTCATTAGGCACACAACTTACAGTATTCTGTAAATTATATGAGTAACTGGGAGACGCACCAATGCTCCACCCACATGCACGCTCCCCCTGCCCCCCCTTTGCAACTGTGCGCTATAGCAGGGGTAGGCAATTCCGGTCCTCAAGAGACCCAGACTGGTCAGTATTTCAGGATATTCACAATAAATATACAGGAGATAGGTTTGCATACCAAGGAGGCAATGCAAGAAAACCTATCTCCTGCATATTCTTTGTGGATATTCTGAAAACGTGACCGGCCTGAGGCTCTCAAGGACTGGAACTGCCTACCCCTGCGCCCTTACAGAATAGCGACTAGGGCACTTGCGTGTGTAAGTGCTACTTTTCCCTAAATTTACACACATAAGGGGCACATAACTGTGAATGCCTAGTTATGGAATTGCCCTTTATGTATTCACAGAAATTTACCTAAAACAGGTGCATAACAGAGCTAGGAAGTTCAGCTTTACAAATCAACAGGCAAATAAAAATATACTTACATTCTGCTGTAACCTCTGTAAGGGCAAAACACTCCCTCTACTGCCAGTCACTTTGAGGGACATTTTAAAACAGCCCCCCTATCTTGTGCAGTGGGTGTGCATATATGTTACACCAGTTTTCTAAGGGAAAGTATATCCATGCAGTCCCTTTTGAAAATTACTTCACCCAAAGTACATTTTGAGACACATTTCTTAGCTTATTTTATATGCATACATAGAGAGCTAGATTTAAGATTCTGGTACTCTTAGGCATGAACAGACAGCAGATCCCAGAGACAGTGAATGGGGTGGGGGTGGTGGGGTCAGAGATCCCAAAGACTGGGGAACCAGAGGAGAAGCACAGAAAGGCAGTTCTGCCACAGTGTCACCCCTTTGAAGCCCTAAAGAAAGCAGGAGCAGGCTTCTCTTTGGCCTAGGTATTTGGCATTTTCTAAATCTGGCACCCAATCCATATTACTCCAGTTTTAAGAGAGCTACATTGGTTACCAATTGAACAAAGAATTACATTTAAAATTCTGTGTCTGATGTTCAAGGTCTTCCACAAACTAGTGCCCCGCGCACTGACATCAAAATTGCATTTGTACCAGCCTAAATGATTATTAAGATCTGGTCAACAATGTTTGTCTGATGTAACATCTTATCACACGATTAAATTGGAAGAATATAGAAGCAAAATCTTCTATTTTATGGGTCCAATACTGTGGGATAAAATCCCAAAACGAATTAGATAAAATAAAGTTTTGACAGATTTTAAGGGAGAATTTAAGACATTGTTATTTGTTGAAGCTTATAGGTGATTTTAGTTTGTTTATATGTGAAAGTATTATTTGCAGAGATATCTGAATAGCAGAATACCATGCATTTTAAAGTTGATTGTGTTTGTTTACATTCTGTGTGCAGTATATGATCTGTGTAATGTGATTTTTTTTTATGCATGTAAAATTGTAAACTGCCTAGAACAGTGGATAGTGTGGAATATACATGTTTTAAATAAATAAATAACATGTTCAATGGCAGTACACAGCAACTACCCAGAAACTAACCACATACCAGATGATATTCAGACTAGTGCATGGCTAGCTTGGCAGATAATGTTAAGACAGCCTTTTTGCTGTACTCACTTTATCCACTTACTTAATCAGTTATAGCCAGATTATCAAAAACCCCACGCTGCTCCAAATAGAGCTCTAACATTAGTGCCGGAACAGCGCAGGGCTATACAACTCCTATGATTAGATCTAATAGCATGCAAATTTAAGCATGCTATTAGCTTTGATCATAGGGGTAAGTGCGGACCTGTCAAACATTCCAAGGAGCTACCCCTCCACACCCCAATCGGTAAGGCCCTGGCAACCATGACCCCTCTCCCAAGTCCCCACACCCCCTCCAACCCCCTAATACCCCCCTCCTATGAAGAGAAGGCTGGGATTGGTAGCAAGGAATGTTCCTATGATTTGTGTTTCTACCAGGTACTTATGACCTGGATTGGCCACTGTTGGAAACAGGATACTGGGCTAGATGGATCATTGGTCTGACCCAGTATGGCTATTCTTATATTCTTATCTAAATATCATTGCTAACTAGTTAAGTATAACCAAGCTCTGTGCATAGACTGCCCTGACACCAACCAGACAGTGCCGTGGTGGTCAGAACCGATATTCAGTAGCACTGTCCGGTTAAGAGCCGCTGAATATCATTGGCCAGGGTGCTGGGTGCCATTTAACCGGGCAGATTCCTCTCCTGCCCAGTTTAATGGCTTTGAATATCAGGCCTTTAGTTACCTGCAAAAATTCCTTTGAAAATTGTCTTAATATTGCCTCTGTATACATTCTTTCAGAATCCGAAATCTAAATATCCCTGTCTCTGGTAACATAAAATGTATGATTACTATAGAAACCAGGACTACTGCTACCTATACCAAGAAATACTTCAGTGTCATAAATATTATAGCCATTCATGAAAGCGAATGCTACATACCTGTAGAAGGTATTCTCCGAGGACAGCAGGCTGATTGTTCTCACTGATGGGTGACGTCCACGGCAGCCCCCTCCAACCGGAAAACTTCACTAGCAAAGGCCTTTGCTAGTCCTCACGCACCAATGCGCACCACGCATGCGCGGCCGTCTTCCCGCCCGAACCAGCTCGTGTTCGTCAGTCCCATATGTAGCAAGACAAAGACAAGGGAAGACACAACTCCAAAGGGGAGGCGGGCGGGTTTGTGAGAACAATCAGCCTGCTGTCCTCGGAGAATACCTTCTACAGGTATGTAGCATTCGCTTTCTCCGAGGACAAGCAGGCTGCTTGTTCTCACTGATGGGGTATCCCTAGCCCCCAGGCTCACTCAAAACAACAAACATGGTCAATGGGGCCTCGCAACGGCGAGGACATAACTGAGATTGACCTAACAACTTATCCAACTAACTGAGAGTGTAGCCTGGAACAGAATAAACATGGGCCTAGGGGGGTGGAGTTGGATTCTAAACCCCGAACAGATTCTGAAGCACTGACTGCCCGAATCGACTGTCGCGTCGGGTATCCTGCTGCAGGCAGTAATGAGATGTGAATGTGTGGACAGATGACCACGTTGCAGCTTTGCAGATCTCTTCAATAGTGGCTGACTTCAAGTGGGCCACTGACGCTGCCATGGCTCTAACATTGTGAGCCGTGACATGACCCTCAAGAGCCAGCCCAGCCTGGGCGTAAGTGAAGGAAATGCAATCTGCTAGCCAATTGGATATGGTGCATTTCCCCACAGCCACTCCCCTCCTGTTGGGATCAAAAGAAACAAACATTTGGGCGGACTGTCTGTTGGGCTGTGTCCGCTCCAGATAGAAGGCCAATGCTCTTTTGCAGTCCAATGTGTGCAGCTGAAGTTCAGCAGGGCAGGAATGAGGACGGGGAAAGAATGCTGGCAAGACAATTGACTGGTTCAGATGGAACTCCGACACCACCTTTGGCAAGAACTTAGGGTGAGTGCAGAGGACTATTCTATTATGATGAAATTTTGTATAAGGAGCATGAGATGGGAGTAACTAGCGAGGTAATTAAATTTGCTGATGACACAAAGTTATTCAAAGTCGTTAAATCGCGACAGGATTGTGAAAAATTACAAGAGGACCTTACGAGACTGGGAGACTGGGCGGCTAAATGGCAGATGATGTTTAATGTGAGCAAGTGCAAGGTGATGCATGTGGGAAAAAAGAACCCGAATTATAGCTACGTCATGCAAGGTTCCACGTTAGGAGTTACGGACCAAGAAAGGGATCTGGGTGTCGTCGTCGATAACACACTGAAACCTTCTGCTCAGTGTGCTGCTGCGGCTAAGAAAGCGAATAGAATGTTGGGTATTATTAGGAAAGGTATGGAAAACAGGTGTGAGGATGTTATAATGCCGTTGTATCGCTCCATGGTGCGACCGCACCTTGAGTATTGTGTTCAATTCTGGTCACCGCATCTCAAGAAAGATATAGTAGAATTGGAAAAGGTGCAGCGAAGGGCGACTAAAATGATAGCGGGGATGGGACGACTTCCCTATGAAGAAAGACTAAGGAGGCTAGGGCTATACAGCTTGGAGAAGAGACGGCTAAGGGGAGACATGATAGAGGTATATAAAATAATGAGTGGAGTGGAACAGGTGGATGTGAAGCGTCTGTTCACGCTTTCCAAAAATACTAGGACTAGGGGGCATGCGATGAAACTACAGTGTAGTAAATTTAAAACAAATCGGAGAAAAGTTTTCTTCACCCAACGTGTAATTACTCTGGAATTCGTTGCCGGAGAAAGTGGTGAAGGCGGTTAGCTTAGCAGAGTTTAAAAAGGGGTTGGACGGTTTCCTAAAGGACAAGTCCATAAACCGCTACTAAACGGACTTGGAAAACTCCAAAATTCCAGGAATAACATGTATAGAATGTTTGTACGTTTGGGAAGCTTGCCAGGTGCCCTTGGCCTGGATTGGCCGCTGTCGTGGACAGGATGCTGGGCTCGATGGACCCTTGGTCTTTTCCCAGTATGGCATTACTTATGTACTTATGTACTTATGAGCTACCAGGGCCTGAAGCTCACTGACTCTACAAGCTGAAGTAACTGCCACCAAGAAAATGACCTTCCAGGTCAAGTACTTCAGATGGCAGGAATTCAGTGGCTCAAAATGAGGTTTCATCAGCTGGGTGAGAATGACATTGAGATCCCATGACACTGTAGGAGGTTTGACGGGGGGCTTCGACAAAAGCAAACCTCTCATGAAGCGAACAACTAAAGGCTGTCCTGAGATCGGCTTACGTTCCACACAGTAATGGTATGCACTGATTGCGCTAAGGTGAACCCTTACAGAGTTGGTCTTGAGACCAGACTCAGACAAGTGCAGAAGGTATTCAAGCAGGGTCTGTGTAGGACAAGAGCGAGGATCTAAGGCCTTGCTGACACACCAGACGGCAAACCTCCTCCATAAAAAAGAAGTAACTCCTCTTAGTGGAATCTTTTCTGGAAGCAAGCAAGACAAGGGAGACACCCTCCGACAGACCCAAAGAGGCAAAGTCTACGCTCTCAACATCCAGGCCGTGAGAGCCAGAGACTGGAGGCTGGGATGCAGAAGTGCCCCCTCGTTCTGTGTGATGAGGGTCGGAAAACACTCCAATCTCCACGGTTCTTCGGAGGACAACTCCAGAAGAAGAGGGAACCAGATCTGACGCGGCCAAAAGGGAGCAATCAGGATCATGGTGCCTCGGTCTTGCTTGAGTTTCAACAAAGTCTTCCCCACCAGAGGTATGGGAGGATAAGCATACAGTAGGCCGTCCCCCCAATCCAGCAGGAAGGCATCCGATGCCAGTCTGCCGTGGGCCTGAAGTCTGGAACAGAACTGAGGGACCTTGTGGTTGGCTCGAGATGCAAAGAGATCTACCAAGGGGGTGCCCCACACCTGGAAGATCTGGCGCACTACTCTGGAGTTGAGCGACCACTCGTGAGGTTGCATAATCCTGCTCAACCTGTCGGCCAGACTGTTGTTTACGCCTGCCAGATATGTGGCTTGGAGCAACGTGCCGTGACAGCGAGCCCACAGCCACATGCTGACGGCCTCCTGACACAGGGGGCGAGATCCGGTGCCCCCCTGCTTGTTGATGTAATACATGGCAACCTGGTTGTCTGTCTGAATTTGGATAATTTGGTGGGACAGCCGATCTCTGAAAGCCTTCAGAGCGTTCCAGACCGCTCGTAACTCCAGGAGATTGATCTGCAGATCGCGTTCCTGGAGGGACCAACTTCCCTGGGTGTGAAGCCCATCGACATGAGCTCCCCACCCCAGGAGAGACGCATCCGTAGTCAGCACTTTTTGCGGCTGAGGAATTTGGAAAGGGCATCTCAGAGTCAAATTGGACCAAATCATCCACCAATACAGGGATTTGAGAAAACTCGTGGACAGGTGGATCATGTCTTCTAGATCCCCAGCAGCTTGAAACCACTGGGAAGCTAGGGTCCATTGAGCAGATCGCATGTGAAGACGAGCCATGGGAGTTACATGAACTGTGGAGGCCATGTGGCCAAGCAATCTCAACATCTGCCGAGCTGTGATCTGCTGGGACGCTTGTACCCGGAAGACGAGGGACAACAAATTGTTGGCCCTTGTCTCCGGAAGATAGGCACTTGCCGTCCGAGAATCCAGCAGAGCTCCTATGAATTCGAGTCTCTGTACTGGGAGAAGATGGGACTTTGGATAATTTATCACAAACCCCAGTAGCTCCAGGAGTCGAATAGTCATCTGCATGGACTGTAGAGCTCCTGCCTCGGATGTGTTCTTCACCAGCCAACTGTCGAGATAAGGGAACACATGCACTCCCAGCCTGCGAAGCGCTGCTGCTACTACAGCCAGACACCCTGGGCGCAGAGGCGAGCCCAA
The DNA here is from genome assembly GCF_901765095.1 of Microcaecilia unicolor. Classification (NCBI taxonomy): domain Eukaryota; kingdom Metazoa; phylum Chordata; class Amphibia; order Gymnophiona; family Siphonopidae; genus Microcaecilia; species Microcaecilia unicolor. Next base: position 64,968,913 of record NC_044038.1, on the reverse strand, counting down.
AGGGTAGCACACAGTACTGGAAGTGACGTGTGCCCAGCTGAAATCGCAGATACTGCCTGTGAGCTGGCAATATCGGGATGTGCGTGTAGGCGTCCTTCAAGTCCAGAGAGCATAGCCAATCGTTTTCCTGAATCATGGGAAGAAGGGTGCTCAGAGAAAGCATCCTGAACTTTTCTTTGACCAGATATTTGTTCAGGGCCCTTAGGTCTAGGATGGGACGCATCCCCCCTGTTTTCTTTTCCACAAGGAAGTACCTGGAATAGAATCCCAGCCCTTCTTGCCCGGATGGCATGGGCTCGACCGCATTGGCACTGAGAAGGGCGGAGAGTTCCTCTGCAAGTACCTGCTTGTGGTGGAAGCTGTAAGACTGAGCTCCCGGTGGGCAATTTGGAGGCTTCGAGGCCAAATTGAGGGTGTATCCTTGCCGGACTATTTGAAGAACCCATCGGTCGGAGGTTACAAGAGGCCACCTTTGGTGAAAAACTTTCAACCTCCCCCCGACCAGCAGATCGCCCGGCACTGACACGTTGATGTCGGCTATGCTCTGCTGGAGCCAGTCAAAAGCTCGCCCCCTGCTTTTGCTAGGGAGCCGAGGGGCCTTGCTGAGGCGCACGCTGCTGACGAGAGCGAGCGCGCTGGGGCTTAGCCTGGGCCGCAGGCTGTCAAGAGGGAGGATTGTACCTATGCTTACCAGAAGACTAGGGAACAGTCCTCCTTCCCCCATAAAAACGTCTACCTGAGGAGGTAGATGCTGAAGGCTGCCGGCGGGAGAATTTGTCGAAAGCGTTATCCCGCTGGTGGAGCTGTTCTACCACCTGTTCGACTTTTTCTCCAAAAATGTTGTCCGCTCGGCAAGGGGAGTCCGCAATCCGCTGCTGGATCCTATTCTCCAGGTCGGAGGCACGCAGTCATGAGAGTCTGCGCATCACCACACCTTGAGCAGCGGCCCTGGACGCAACATCAAAGGTATCATATACCCCTCTGGCCAGGAATTTTCTGCATGCCTTCAGCTACCTGACCACCTCCTGAAACGGCTTGGCTTGCTCAGGAGGGAGCTTGTCCACCAAGCCCGCCAACTGCCGCACATTGTTCCGCATATGGATGCTCGTGTAGAGCTGGTAGGACTGAATCTTGGCCACAAGCATAGAGGAATGATAGGCCTTCCTCCCAAAGGAGTCTAAGGTTCTGGAGTCTTTGCCCAGGGGCGCCGAAGCATGCTCTCTAGAACTCTTAGCCTTCTTTAGGGCCAGATCCACCACACCAGAGTCGTGAGGCAACTGAGTGCGCATCAGCTGTGGGTCCCCATGGATCCGATACTGGGATTCGATCTTCTTGGGAATGTGGGGATTAGTTAGTGGCTTGGTCCAGTTCGCCAGCAATGTCTTTTTTAGGACATGATGCATGGGTACTGTGGACGCTTCCTTAGGTGGAGAAGGATAGTCCAAGAGCTCAAACATTTCAGCCCTGGGCTCATCCTCCACAACCACCGGGAAGGGGATGGCCGTAGACATCTCCCGGACAAAGGCCGCGAAAGACAGACTCTCGGGAGGAGAAAGCTGCCTTTCAGGGGAGGGAGTGGGATCAGAAAGAAGGCCATCAGACTCCTCGTCAAAGAAATATCTGATGTCCTCCTCCTCCTCCCACGAGGCCTCACCATCGGTATCAGACACAAGTTCACGAACCTACGTCTGAAGCCATGCCCGACTCGACTCCGTGGAAACACGGCCACGGTAGGAGCGTCGAGAGGTGGACTCCCTCGCCAGCATTGGCGAAGCTCCCTCCGCCGACGTCGTCGGGGAGTCTGCCTGGGAGGTGGCCGTAGCCGGTACCGCAAGCGGTACCAGTACCGGAGACCTCACCTCGGGCAAGGGGCCCAGCCGGCGCCTCACTCGACGGTACCGGTGGCGCAAGCACCCCCGGTACCGGAGGGGAAGGGCGCAACAGCTCTCCCAGAATTTCTGGAAGAACGGCCCGGAGACTCTCGTGCAGAGCGGCTGTGGAGAAAGACTGAGAAGCCGATGCAGGCGTCGATGTCAGAGTCTGTTCCGGGCGTGGAGGCTGTTCCGGGCTGTCCAAGGGGGAGCGCATCGACACCTCCTGAACAGAGGGTGAGCGGTCCTCCCGGTGCCGATGCCTACTGGGTGCCGACTGCCTCGGCGACCCAGAGCTCTCGGTACCGAGACGGGAAGGAGACCGGTGACGATGCTTCTTAGACTTTTTCAAGCGAAGCATGTCACCGGAGCTTCCCGGTACCGACGAGGATGACGTAGAATCCAGCCGTCGCTTCCTCGGGGCCGAGGCCGAAGAAGGTCGATCTCGGGGGGGGCTGTACCGCAGGAGCCCTCAGGGCAGGGTGAGACCCACCCGAAGGCTCACCGCCACCAGCAGGGGAATGGACAGCCCTCACCTGCACTCCAGACGAAGCACCACCGTCCGACGACATCAGCAACAGCGGAGGTCCCGGTACCACCGACGTCGACGCAGCCTTTCGATACCTCGGTACCGACGATGCCGAAGGTAGGGGCCTCGATGCAGTCGATGCCGAAGGTAGAGGCCTCGATGCAGTCAATGGCGAGGTCGAACACTTCGATGCTGTCGACGTCGATGCACTCGATGCCCATGCTGTTGTCGTCGAAGAGCCCGAGAACAACATGTTCCACTGGGCCAATCTCGCTACCTGAGTCCTCTTTTTTAAAAGAGCACAAAGGCTGCAGGCCTGCGGGCGGTGCCCAGCCCCCAGACACTGAAGACACGAAGCGTGCCTATCAGTGAGCGAGATTACCCGGGCGCACTGGGTGCACTTCTTGAAGCCACTGGAAGACTTCGATGACATGGGCGGAAAAATCACGCCGGCGAAATCAAAATTTGCGATGATGACAAAGGGCACCAAAAAGAAGGGAGAAAAACCCGAATCGAGGCCAAATAGGCCGATCCCGAAAGCGAAAGGAAACTTACTCGGGAAAAAGGTAAAGACCGATTGGTCTCTTTTTTTTTTTTGCGAAAATCGCAGAAGACGCGTGAGGGTCAACTTGAGGGGCACGAAACGGCGGTAAAACACGACCGTCCCGAGCGCGGACAAAAGAAGACTGACGAACACGAGCTGGTTCAGGCGGGAAGATGGCCGCGCATGCGCGGTGCGCATCGGCGCGCGAGGACTAGCAAAGGCCTTTGCTAGTGAAGTTTTCCGGTTGGAGGGGGCTGCCGTGGACGTCACCCATCAGTGAGAACAAGCAGCCTGCTTGTCCTCGGAGAATATATCATATTTTTGTACTGGGCAAGGACTAGAGGAAAGTGGAAATGGGAGATCAGAGTGAGACATTCTGGATACAGAGGAAGGTGGGAGGAAAGATTGGGAAAAAGGAAGAAGGAAATGGAGATTGGAGGAGCATACTGGATATTGTGGAAGGGGAGTTTGAGGGCATGTTGTGCACAGAGGAATGGGGGAGGAGAGATTGGGGAACATTCTGGGCATGGACAGTGGAAAGGAAGATCGGGGAACATGGTGGAAGGGGAGATTGTGGGACATGCTGGACATGGAGAAATGTGAGAAAGGAAATGGGGGGGTTCATGCTGGGCACAGAGGAGTGAAGGTGGGAGGAAAGATCAGGGGGTGGTGCTGGAGAGGAGGGAAGGTGGAAAGAGAAATCAGGGAGATGCTGGTTAGGAAGGAAGGTGGAAGAGAAAACCAGGACGAGATGCTGGGCAAGAAGGAATGGAGAAGAGAAAACCAGGAAGAGATGCTGGGCAAGAAGGAAGGGAAGAAAGGAGAGATGCTTGGCATCAATGGAAAGGAAAGAGGAGAGAGGGGAGATGTTAGAAATGGGTGGGGAAAGAGATGCAGAGCTAGATAGAAGCAGTAAAAAGAGGGAGCTGGAAGACTGGAGGATGAGAAAGAGGGATAAAGTTTGAGAGGCAAAAAATGTATTGGGGGAAGATGAGCATGAAAAAAATCAATGTCTGAGTGGAAGAAATTGAGAAAATATAACATGGCAAATGAGCAGGAGGCCCTGGACAGTGATCTAAGGGATACAGAGAGAGAATGAGACTACTATGCTTAGAAAAATAGCATTACCAGGCATAAAGGTAGAAAAATAATTTTATTTTCCATTTATTGATTGAAATTTGTCAGCTTTGGGAATTAAAATCTGCTATCTGTATATTTTGCACTGTACATAAGGAAGGTTGCTGGACATGGGTGGATGGAGGGGAGAGGAGGGTTGCTGGACATGGATGGAAGGGAGGGAAGAGTGAGGAAAGAGATGAGATGAGGGAAAAGGAAGAGAGAAAAACTGCACATGGAGGAAGAAAATAGGCAGAAGCTGGATCCACTGGACAGTCAAGTCTGTGGAGGACCCAGCTTTTACTTACGGATGTAGGGCAAGAAATGAAGAAGAAAGGCGGAAAGTAAAGAAATAAATGGAAAGGAAGCCCTGGAAACGGAGTTAAGAGGACAGATAGCAGCAGAATTGGGCCAGCATGATCAGAAAAACAAAGTCACCAGACAACAAAAGTAGAAAAGATCATTTTATTTTCATTATAGTGTTTGGAATATGTCCACTTTGAGAATTAGGTGCTCAACATTAAAAGTTTATATTTATTTACTTATTTATGGCATTTTATCCCACTTTAAACATGAATTAGGGTGTTTTGTGGCTCTACACATATCATGATATTATGATCCCTTGTTTCATATTGTTGATGGTCTGCATTTTCCATATTTGTGGTATACTGGTGTATTAGGTTCTGCCCAGTGTAATATTTATGGTACAGTAAGGTTCTGAGTGTATTTTTGCACAAAGTTGTGCATAGTGTTTTGCAGTTGAGCGATTGTGGTTAGTATATGCTTTGAGCAACCACTTTATTCTTTGACATATGATGCATAGCTAATATCTAAATTTAATAAAAGGTATTAATTGTGAATTTTATTTTTATTTCTTTTTTTCTGTGTGTTATCAGACAATTATGGATTTAAGCTCCACCCCTGGCCCCACCCCCTAACCCCGCCCCCTTTAGCCTCCCCAAACAGTTGGGCCACCGACCGCCTATGACTGATCTCCCGCTGAATATCAGCGGATAGTCGGTTAAGTACTATTTAACCGGCCAGGAGCCATTTTCCCTGCTACTTCTGGGGAGGTGAAATGTTAAGGAGGAAGGCCACAAATGAAAATCTGGAAGGGTCGAGGCAAGGAAAGTGAATGTGACTGGAGTGGGGGTGAGAAAAGAAGTAAATGGGGGTCAGTGGCAAGGGACCTGCAAATGTATGCTTGCCAAGGGCCCCATATAGTGTTAATCCAGTTCTGGGCCAGCTGGGGCCTCTATCACAGCCTGAACTTTGCAGCCCTAGGCCAGTGTCTCTTCCATGACTTGCATTTAGGACAGGGTGTCTCCTACAGAGAAAGTACCTTATATAATAAAAGTAAACCACTTTGATTGTACCACAGAAAAGAAGTATATCGATATCCATTACCCTTACCCTGTTGCCCAAGGCCAGGATCGTTCCCGTAGCTTCCACCCTGGTGCCCTAGGCAGGTTCCTTTTGTGACCTGGTATCCTCCATTGAGATCTCTCCCATGATCAGTGCAGTGAGATTCTTTGTGCACCATACCTGAGTTTCCCTTATCCGACATGGAGTTACGATGCTCCTTGGAGTCAATTCGCCCTTTGTAGATCACACCATCAACACCCATAACATGTACTTCAGTCTACAAACAAACAACTTATGTAAATATAGAAAGCCATTAGGCCAAAGAATTCAAGTGAGTAGCATAATCCAAGACATCCCACCTCTACAATCATCTGACCCAACCAACAGCTAAATCCCAACCTTACAACTGTTTACAACCTGATGGACAGGCATGTTGAATGTGAGACAGCAGTATTGAGTCATGAAACGGGAAAGTGCAAAGACAGGAGAGTTGAGGGCATGGAAACGAGTGCTGTACATGAGGATAGGAACACTGAATGTGAGGACAACAGAGTCAAGTGCAGGGACAGAGCACAGAAGGAATGGAAAAGAGAGCAAAGTGTGGGAATCAAAGTATTGAATCATGAGACAGACAAGGTGAATATTAGGACAAATAATCTGAGTGAAGGGACACAAGAGTTGAAGGTGGGGATTACTGTGATAAGTGTGCATGGGGGCTGGTGTACACAAAATGCAGAAAGATATGCCAAGCGTGGGGATTGAAGAGTTGAATTCAGGAACTGCTGGGCAACTCAGGCCCTCTAACCATCCCAGCTTTGTGTTCTGACAACTATTATAATATGCACAAGATGTCACTCACATTTCTGTAGTTCACAACTCCAGGGTCTCCATATGGATAGACAGTTGTGAGATTCTGGGGCTTCGAAGATCGCTTTTTGGCGTAATTCCCTGAGTGGCGCATAGACTGCTGACAAGCATCAATCACGTCAAAAAGCCGGGGACTGGCAAGGGAAGGGGTGACAGCTCTTAACATTACAGTTCAGATTAGAATCAAAAACACCCCACACCCCAACTGATTAACAATGGAGACTGATGAATGATTTTGGACAAAGCTTACTAATTTACCCCAACTCATAATGTTTGACAGTGAGAATACTAAGTACTGACAGATTCACAAAGCCCTGAAAAGGAAGCCCCACTATCATCACCATTTCAGTCTTCTGGAAATAAAACACAGACTGGCTTAATCTGCCCTCCTTTTTCTGGAACCATATGGTAACCCCTCTCAGATAGTTCTGCAAGAATATAGCACAGTATGGACTAGATGTATTGCCTTTGCTTTGAGGAGGGGCAATACTGACTTTGAGGTACAGAGCTCAGCTGCACAGGAAAGGGATTTGCGGGAATCCTGCGGGGATCGATCTGCAGGAATCCCACAGGGATGGACACAAGTCCTGCGGAGTTCCTGTGATAGTTTAGCGCAGGGTTAAAACCATGTTCACACTACAGCCCTTCTCTCGTCTCCCCTCCCCCTGCCCAGACCCATCCAATGTCTCTCTCCCTCTCCCCCACTTCTTGAATCCTGCCTCTCTCCCCCCACCACCACACTCCTCTCCTCCTCCCAAGTCCCAGAGTCTAACTAACCTGTTTCCTTGGCCAGCAGCGATTAAAACACGTTACTCTGGATGATGTTGGGCTTTTCCTCTGCCAGTTTACGCTTTCCTAAGGTAACTTCCTGCTTCCGCACGGCTGGACCGGCAGAGGAAAGGCCCCGATGCCAGCCAGAGAGCAGCATGTTCTAATCACTGCTGCTACCGCCACTGGCAGGTCAACGAAACAGGTTAGTCAGAGTCTAGGACTCGGAGGAGGGTGGTGGGAATGAGGGAGAGGGAGATGTGCTGTACTGTACCCTGGGGGCTGGGGCTGGAAGTAGATATTTTTGGGCCCTGGAGGCTGGGGGCTGGAGGGAGATGTGCTGGACCCTAGGGGCTGGGGCTGGAGGAAGATATGCTGGACCCTGGGGGCTAGGGCTAGAGGGAGATCAGCTGAACCCTGGGGGCTGGGGATGGAGGGAGATGTGCTGGACCCTGAGGGCTGGGGCTGGAGGGAGATGTGCTGGACCCTGGAGGGGGGAGGGAGGCTACCGAGCATATTCAAAAGCATGGATTATGAGACAAAGTCACATGGATTTAGTGAAGAGAAAATCTTGCCTCACCAATCTACTACATTTCTTTGAAGGGGTGAACAAACATGTGGATAAAGGTGAGCCGGTTGATCTTGTGTATCTGGATTTTCAGAAGGCGTTTGACAAAATACCTCATGAAAGACTCCAGAGGAAATTGGAGAGTCATGGGATAGGAGGCAGTGTTCTATTGTGGAACTACCTCTATCGGGTTTTTTTTTTTTAACAGTTTTACAATAATTTCAAGAATACATCTTGATTTAGAAAAAATGAGTAACAAAGAAAAAAAGATTAATACTATAATCTTATATGATTTCCATCTTATATTTGGGTAACATAAAAGGTAAATAAACTAGTCAAGGTAAATAGTACCTCTATCTTTTAACACTGGTTAAAAGATAGAAAACAGAGAGTAGGGTTAAATGGTCAGTATTCTCAATGGAGAAGGGTAGTTAGTGGGGTTCCCCAGGGGTTTGTGCTGGGAATGCTGCTTTTTAACATATTTATAAATGACCTATAGATGGGAGTAACTAGTGAGGTAATTAAATTTGCTGATGACAAAGTTATTCAAAGTCGTTAAATCACGGGAGGATTGTGAAAAATTACAAGAGGACCTTATGAGACTGGGAGACTGGGCGTCTAAATGGCAGATGACGTTTAATGTGAGCAAGTGCAAAGTGATGCATGTGGGAAAGAGGAACCCGAATTATAACTGCGTCATGCAAGTTTCCATGTTAGTAAAGGGATCTAGGTGTCGTCGTTGATGATACGTTGAAACCTTCTGCTCAGTGTGCTGCTGCGGCTAAGAAAGCAAATAAAATGTTAGATATTATTAGGAAAGGAATGGAAAACAAAAATGAGGATGTTATAATGCCTTTGTATCCCTCCATGGTGCGACCACACCTCGAATATTGTGTTAAGTTCTGGTCACCGCATCTCAGAAAAGATAAAGTGGAATTAGAAAAGGTACAGAGAAGGGCGACGAAAATGATAAAGGGGATGGGACGACTTCCCTATGAGGAAAGGCTAAAGCGGCTAGGGCTCTTCAGCTTGGAGAAAAGGCGGCTGAGGGGAGATATGATAGAGGTCTATAAAATAATGAGTGGAGTTGAATGGGTAGATGTGAAGCATCTGTTTACGCTTTCCAAAAATTCTAGGACTAGGGAGCATGCAATGAAGCTACAATGTAGTAAATTTAAAATGAATCGGAGAAAACTTTTCTTCATGCAACAAGTAATTAAACTCTGGAGTTCATTGCCAGAGAATGTGGTACAGGCGGTTAGCTTAGTGGAGTTTAAAAAAGGTTTGGACGGCTTCCTAAAGGAAAAGTCCATAGACCGTTATTAAAAGAACTTGGGGAAAATCCACTATTTCTGGGATAAGCAGTATAGAATGTTTTGTACTTTTTTGGGATTTGTGACCTGGATTGGCCACTATTGGAAACAGGATGCTGGGCTTGTTGGACCTTTGGTCTTTCCCATTATGGAAATACTTATGTACTTATGTAGAGCTAGGGCTGGAAGGAGATGTGTTAGACCATGGGGAGGGGGGGGGGGGAGATATGTGTTGGATTCTGGGGGGCTGGAATGAATTAAGCCAAACTATGAGTACAAGAAGGAAAGGGATAGGGCACAGACAAGAAATGCTGGGCATTGAGTAAAAACAGAGACAGGGACACAGGACAATGATGGAAAATGGGTGAGATATGAACATAGAGGGGCACTGCTAATCACAGGGGGAAGGACAGGGACGAAGAGAGAGGCATTGTTGAATATAAGGGGAGGATAGGGACACTAAAAGGGCAGATACTGAACCTGGGGGGTAGACAGGAAACATGGACACAGAACAGAAGTGCTAGATAGGACAGATAGGGACATGGGGAAGATGGATGGCAGACATAGAGAAAGAAGAAATGCCACATAGGCAGGAGACCTTGGAAAGGCAGGGAAAAAATGGAGAAAAGCAGAAGACATGGACAAAAATGAATGGAAAAATAAAATGCTCAGACTACAAAGGTAGAAAAATATTTTATTTTATCAAGTGGGAAATGTGCATAGGTTGGGTTATTTACCACAAATTGGGTTATTTTAGTAGAGGGATGGCAGGGATGGAGTAGATTACTTGTGGGGACAGGCGGAGACGGGTTAGATTCCAGTGGGGATGGGTGGGGACGGGTTAGAGTCTGGCAGGGAAAGGCAGGGATGGGTTAGATTCTGATGGGGATGGGCGGGGACGGGTGAAATTTCTGTCCACGTGCAACTCTCTACTTTGAGGCTCATGTAATAAGGTAAAATTATGTATAATCATACCTGATAATTTTCTTTCCATTAATCATAGCTGATCAATCCATAGACTGGTGGGTTGTGTCCATCTACCAGCAGGTGGAGATAGAGAGCAAACTTTTGCCTCCCTATATGTGGTCATGTGCTGCCGGAAACTCCCCAGTATGTCGATATCAAAGCTCCATCCGCAGGACTCAGCACTTAGAGAATTACACCACGAAGGGACACTCTGCCCAGCTCACCACCGCCGAAACGGGGGAGGGGAATTAACCCAGCTCATCCCCACACAAGTGGGGGAGGGGAATCCGTCCAGCTCATCCCCGCGGAGCGGGGGGAGGGGACACCCACACCCGCCGATGCGGGGGGATCTGGCTTATCCTGCAACCGCAACCGCGGGAGGAGCTGACTGACCCTAACACCGCCGAAGCGGGAGGGGTACAAAGCTGCCCTACAGCCGCACGAAGCGGGAGGGAGTGCCGGCAGAATTTTAAGTCTCAATCCAGCCCCGTAAAACGGAGGGGAGAGGAATGCAGCAGCTCACTGTAACACAAACTCGTCTTAACTCTTGAAAAATCCAAGTGAAAAAACTTGAACACGAAGTCTTTCTGAAGTAACTGAAGACTAAACTTGAACCTGAAATGCAACCAGAATAAAACAGTACAGATATCTGGGAGGGGCTATGGATTGATCAGCTATGATTAATGGAAAGAAAATTATCAGGTATGATTATACATAATTTTACCTTCCATATCATCAAGCTGATCAATCCATAGACTGGTGGGATGTACCGAAGCAGTACTCACCCAGGGCGGGACATTGAAATCCCTGACCTCAACACTGAAGCTCCAAACCGGGCCTCCGCCCGTGCAGCCACAGTCAAACGGTAATGCTTGGAGAATGTATGAGCCGAAGCCCAAGTTGCCGCCATTGCATATCTCTTCCAAGGAGACGGATCCGGCCTCTGCCATCGAGGCCGCCTGAGCTCTCGTGGAGTGAGCCTTCAGCTGGATAGGCGGCACCTTCCCCGCGGCCACATAAGCCGCTGCAATGGCTTCCTTGACCCATCTTGCCACTGTAGGCTTAGCAGCCTGCAGACCTTTACGAGGACCTGCAAACAGGACAAACAGATGATCCGATTTCCGGAAATCATTGGTCACTTCCAAGTATCTGATGATGACTCGTCTCACATCCAGATATTTAAGAGCAGAGTACTCCTCTGGGTAGTCCTCCCTACGAAAGGAAGGGAGACAGAGCTGCTGATTCACATGGAAGCGAGAAACAATCTTGGGCAGAAAGGAAGGCACTGTGCGAATAGTCACTCCTGCCTCAGTGAACTGCAGAAAAGGCTCTCGACATGAGAGCGCCTGGAGCTCGGAAACTCTTCTGGCTGAAGTGATAGCCACCAAAAAGACTGCTTTCAACGTCAGGTCTTTCAGAGATGCCCTCGACAAGGGTTCAAAAGGCGGCTTCTGCAATGCTCTTAGCACCAGGTTGAGATTCCACGCAGGCACCACTGAGTGCAGAGGAGGGCGCAGGTGATTAACTCCCTTGAGAAAGCGCACCACATCTGGCTGTGAAGCCAGGGAAGCACCCTTCAGGCGGCCCCTGAAGCAAGCCAGAGCCGCTACCTGGACTTTAAGGGAACTGAGCGACAGGCCTTTCTCCAGACCTTCTTGCAGGAACGCCAACACTGAAGAAATTGGAGCAGTGAAGGGAGAAAGTGAGCCTGCTTCACACCACGCTGCAAAGATACGCCAAACCCTGGCGTAAGCAGTAGAAGTAGAGCGCTTCCTCGCTCTCAGCATAGTGGCGATGACCTTGTCTGAGAAGCCCTTCTTCCTCAGACGCTGCCGCTCAATAGCCAGGCCGTAAGACCAAAGGGGGAGGGATCCTCCATCACCACGGGACCCTGATGTAACAGGCCCTGCTCCACTGGCAGCCGCAGAGGATCGTCGACTGAGAGCCTGATCCAGTCCGCATACCAGGGACGCCTGGGCCAATCCGGACCCACCAGGATTACCCTGCCGGGATGCTTTGCCACCCGGTCTAGCACCCTGCCCAACATGGGCCAGGGCGGGAACACATAGAGAAGCTCTTGTGTCGGCCACTGTTGGAGAAGAGCATCTACTCCCAGGGATCGAGGGTCCCGTCCTCTGCTGAAAAAAGCGCGGCACTTGGCAATTGGCCGATGACGCCATCAGATCTAGGCTCGGCTGGCCCCAGCGCTTCGTGATGTCCAAGAACGCCTGAGCAGATAGCTGCCACTCTCCGGGCTCCAAGGTATGGCGACTGAGAAAGTCCGCCTTGACATTCATGACTACGGCAATGTGGGCCGCTGAAAGCTGCTCCAGGTTCGCTTCCGCCCACTGGCAAAGATTCATAGCCTCCTTGGCTAGAGGGGCGCTCTTGGTACCTCCCTGGCGGTTGACATAGGCCACAGCCGTGGCATTGTCCGACAGGACCCGTACAGGCTTCAACACCAGTACCGGGATGAACTCCAAAAGCGCCAACCGAATGGCTCTGAGTTCCAGGAGGTTGATAGACCACTTTGCCTCTGCAGGAGACCAGAGCCCCTGCGCTGTCCTTCCCAAGCAGTGGGCTCCCCAGCCCGACAACGAGGCGTCCGTCGTGACGACAATCCACTCTGGGGTCACCAGAGGCATTCCCGCAGACAACTTGTCTGTCTGCATCCACCAGCTCAGCGCCTTGCGCACTGCTGGGTCCAAGGGAAGGCGCACAGCATAATCCTCCGACATCGGAGTCCAGCGCTGCAGCAAAGAGTGTTGAAGTGGTCTCATATGAGCCCTGGCCCAGGGCACAACTTCCATCGTGGCCGTCATAGAGCCCAACAGCTGCACATAGTCCCAAGCCCGAAGGGGAGAGGCTACTAGGAACTGGTCCACCTGAGCCTGAAGTTTGACAATCCGATTGTCTGGCAGGAACACTCTGCCCACTTGGGTGTCGAATCGAACTCCCAGGTACTCCAGGGACTGAGTCGGGCGCAGCTGGCTCTTCTCCCAGTTGATGATCCATCCCAGGGAGCTCAAAAGAGCAACTACCCGGTCCACAGCTTTGCCGCACTCTGCATAAGAGGGGGCTCGGATCAACCAGTCGTCCAGATAAGGATGGACTTGTACCCCTTCCTTTCGTAGGAAGGCCGCGATGACCACCATTACTTTGGAAAAGGTCCGCGGAGCAGTAGCCAACCCGAAAGGGAGGGCTCTGAACTGGAAGTGTCGTCCCAGGACTGCAAAACGCAGAAAGCGTTGATGAGGAGGCCAGATGGGAATATGTAGGTACGCTTCCTTGATGTCCAAGGATGCCAGGAACTCTCCTGCCTTCACTGCCGCTATAACAGAGCGGAGAGTCTCCATGCGAAAGTGCCGCACTTTCAAGGCCCGATTGACCCCTTTGAGGTCGAGGATAGGCCGGACAGAACCTCCTTTCTTTGGTACCACAAAGTAAATGGAGTAACGTCCCTTGCCAAGCTGACTTTCTGGCACCGGAACGACCGCGCCCAGGCGGATCAGATTGTCCAAGGTCTGCTGCACTGCCACAGCTTTGACCGGAGACTTGCAGGGAGAGAGTACAAACCCGTCTTTTAAGGGTCGGCAGAACTCTAGTTTGTAGCCGTCTCTGATGACTTCCAGCACCCACGCGTCTGAAGTTATTGCGGTCCACTCGCCCAGAAACGAGGACAGCCGTCCTCCAATCTGCACTGGGGCGTGGACCAAGACCCCGTCATTGGGTACGAGACCCTGGGGGAGGACCGGAGGGAGCACCTCCGGGACGGCGGTCTCTGCGAAAGGAATGCTGCTTGGGGGAGAAATTCCTCTTAAAGGAAGAGGGGGCAGAAAAACCCGACCTGCCCGGGCGGTACCGACGGGCTTCCTGAAACCGTCCTCTGGAGGTACCGGGACGAGCACTAGCCCGAGCCCTGACCTCTGGTAACTTCTTGCCCTTAGACGTGCCGAGATCGGTCACGATTTTGTCCAGCTCGACCCCAAAGAGCAGCTTGCCTTTAAAAGGCAATCTAGCCAGGCGGGATTTAGAGGCGTGGTCAGCAGACCAATGTTTCAGCCAAAGCCACCGCCGCGCAGAGACTGTCTGAGCCATGCCTTTAGCTGAGGCTCTCAAGACATCATACAGCAAGTCTGCCAAATAGGCTAAGCCCGATTCCAGGGCCGGCCAATCAGCCCTCAAGGAATGATCCGAGGGGGAAGCCCGCTGTACCATAGTCAGGCACGCCCTGGCCACATAGGAGCTGCAAACTGAGGCCTGCAAATTTAAAGCAGCCGCCTCAAAGGACGACCTTAAGGCCGCCTCCAATCTTCTGTCTTGGGCGTCCTTTAGGGCTGTGCCACCTTCCACCGGCAACGCCGTTTTCTTAGTCACCGCAGTGATCAAAGAATCCACGGTAGGCCACAGATAGGCCTCACGTTCACTCACAGCCAAAGGATAGAGGCGGGACATAGCCCTAGCCACTTTAAGGCTCGCTTCTGGGACATCCCATTGAGCCGAGATTAAGGTGTGCATGGCATCATGCACGTGGAAGGTTCTAGGCGGGCGCTTCGTCCCCAGCATAATGGCAGAGCCAACAGGGGCTGAGGGAGAGACGTCCTCCGGAGAGGAAATCTTCAAAGTGTCCATGGCCTGTAACAACAGGTTGGGCAAATCCTCTGGGCTAAAAAGCCGCGCTGCAGAGGGGTCATCCGCTCCATCCGAGCGGGGATCCGTCTCCTCCAAGGAATCCGCAAAGGACCGTTGGGAGACCTCAGACACGCTGCCCTCATCTACATCGGAGGAGACAAATTCCTCCAAGGCCTGGGAATCAACCCGAGGGCGTTTACCTCTGGGAACCTCAACCTCTTTACCAGACGAGGGAGCAGGGGCAGCGTTGTGCATGAGGAAGGCCTGATGCAGCAGCAAAACAAACTCGGGGGAGAAACCCCCCAAACTGTGCACTTCCGCAGCCTGGGCAACAGCCCTAGACGCACCCTCAACCGGCGCTCTCAATAGCGGGGGAGAGACATGCTGCGCATCCAAAATGGCGTCCGGCGCGAAACTCCGCGAAGGAGCCGCGCGGAAAGAACGGCTCTTAACTTTAGCCGCTTCTGTGCCGTCGCCCAAATTAAGGGCGTTCATGGCATTAATGTCTCCAACCTCAAGGGCGGCCCAAGAAGAAGCCGTCCGAGCCGCGTGGCCGGCCAAGATGGCGGAGGCGAGGAGCGGGGGATGGGCGTTTATGGCGGGAAAAACCGCCACGCCGGAGGAAGGACCGGGACATTCATCGGTCACGAAACCGTCACCCAACAAGGGCGAATCAGGCTTTAAGACCCCCGCATCCCCTCTAGAAGCGCTCAAGCGACCCGGGGAGCGACCCTTTGCGCCCTCGCCCTCCGACGCCATATGCCACGAGGAGAAGAATCGGGGAACCCCCTGCCCGCTATAAAAAGGTAAAAATTACCTGCTGTCCGCTCCGAGTTGTAACGACCTGGTGTCCCAGTGAGTAGCTGCAATAGACGCTTCAATAAACGTCGAGATAAACGCCTTTAAAGACGTTCAAAATTTTTTTTTTTTTTTTTTTTTAACGGAGCCAGCGGGAGGGGGGAGAAAAGGAGGGACCTGGCACCACCAGGTTTGCACTTGCTCAAAAGAGCCCTCAACCCCAGGCACTCAACAAAACCTAAAAATTAGGCTTGGAGGCCTAGCCAGAGCTGCTGCTGTGTGTGACCACCACCTGCTGAGATAGAGAACATACTGGGGAGTTTCCGGCAGCACATGACCACATATAGGGAGGCAAAAGTTTGCTCTCTATCTCCACCTGCTGGTAGATGGACACAACCCACCAGTCTATGGATTGATCAGCTTGATGATATGGAAGATATGCATTAAAACGCTGCACTGAGCATACTGCTAAGGGCTAGGCACCACCATTTTGAATGAAGACAGCACCAGAGGCAGGAGTGAGTGGTCTTTGCTCCTGTCTCTCAAAGTGTGTGGGCGAGGGGAGGGGGCAAAAAGTGGGGGTTTGGGGCTCACTAGGTCACCTGTGATTTCTTCATAGCAGGAGTGAGAGGTGTCCAGGTCCCACTAGGGATTTCTTCAGAAAAGGGGTAGGGGCTGTCTAGGGCCTCCTTGGGATCTTGGCTGACAAGGGTCATGTGAGTTGAAGTTCTGCATATATCATCTCAGATGATCCTTTGCTCCCATACTAGAATCTTTACTCCAGCCCTGGGCTTGAGTAAAGATTCAGCAATATAAAGGGAAGTAAATAACCATGCCAAAATTTAATATGTGGTTTTTTTTTAATATTGAGTGCAATTTTGGATTCAGCCATTTTGCCTGTGTTTTGCATGTCCATACCACCTTTCACTGAAGATTTTTACTACATTGGGAGTAAGATTAGTGCAGGAAAAGTGAAATAGTGCGCTACAGCTTATTACACTGGCCTTCTGGAGAAGAGGAAGCCACTATACAAGTTTTCTGAAACTCACTCTGGAGCTGCCACAGGGGGTTCTGACTTACTCTTACTCTTCAACCAGGTCTTAAATTGCTATCCTTTCCTGTTTATGCTTTCACTGTAGTGACTGAGCGGAATGGAGAGTTATGTGAATGTCTGTTTACTCTGCATGTACCTGTCTGCATCAGAGGGGATGTAAGCCTTCCTTTGGGCATTTTATCTACTGAAGATGAAATCTGCTCAATGAGAATGAATCTGCTAGCAGACAAGTTTGTATTGCAAGAGGGCATTGCCCAAGGGAATGGCCCCCCCTTCCCTTGTATACCTCCTTCCCAGGCAATCACCATACCATTAGGTTCAAGAAATGATAAGAGGTATTAGAACAATGTTAATGCCAGTGGTATAGCCCTGCCCCCTGTGCATACTCAGTTTTCAAAAACTGAGCATGCATGTGGGGGGGGGGGGGGGGGGGGGGGGGGGGGGAGGCCAGCACGGTGGAGGCCCATGGAAAGCACTGCCAACATTAGAGAGTTTGGGGTTTGGGAATCCCTGACAGCTTAATTATTTGGGGGTCACGGGGATCAGGGAAGGAATGGAAAGTGGGGGTGGGGTAAAATTTTATGACCTCCCACTTTAGGCTGAGGCTCCCCTAGAATTAAATGTCTGCCTATGCTACTAGTTAAGGTCTTTTTATTCCAAACATATTCAGAACCAGTTACCTTCTGCAAAATCATATTCTAATTTTGAAAACAGGAATGAAAGTGCACGCGCAAAAGGGAAACAGCTTGACAGACTAGAGACATCACAGTCTAAACAATCCAAACCCTGTTCTGCTCTTGCCCCAGTGCAGCTAAAGCTAGGAATCTGCAGGAATCATTTTGGGGAATGGAGAGGCAGAAGCTCTCTATGCTGCATGGGTGAAGAGGATGCCAGGCAATTCTGCTGGAGAACTGAAGGACCAGTTGCAATACCACCTCTTATTTCTGGGATATGCATTCTGGGCACCACACGATTGCAGCTGGGCTTCCCTACCTGTTTTCATCATCTGTCCGGTAGTCAGGTTCGACAGCACTGCTGGGGCGATCTTTGGACACAACAGATCCCATTCTCACAGTTACGAGGTGCCTGCAAAGAACATGGAGCAAAAGGTCAGAGATGAAACCTGCAGAAAGAGTGAAAATAATTAAGGTGCTAAAAAAGAGGTGGGGACAGACGCTACTGCTATATAACTATACTGTGAAAAGGGGGAGGCTGCTATTACACATTTAAAGGGGGAAAGAGAAGGCAGCTATTACACGTTTATACGGAGAAAGGGGAGACATTTATAATGGGAAAGGGGGAGGCTGCTATTACACATTTATACAGGGAAAGGGGAGGCTGCTATTATGATTTATTAAAATTTGCTATACATCTAAACATAAAACATATCAAAGCAGTTTACAAAATTACAACAACAAATAATAAGAAAACAAGTCCATTTATTTACAGGAAAGACCCGTATCCATAAGACCATACATACAAATGAGCAACTGTATTTTTTGCAAATGTTCCTGCTTTTAAGCCCTTACTGACCAGCAAATAAGACCCTGCAATGAGTCCCTGTATGAAGCCCCGCTCTGCTTCATGTTAATATTACAGACACATACTGAGCACTGTTTGATACTAATACTATCGATACTCACCACTGTTTGATACAAATACTACAAACACTAACTGAGCAACACTTTGTGCTCATACTACAGACACTCACTGAGCTCTGTTTGGTGCTGATATTACAGACACTCAAAATGTTTGATACTAATACTACAGACACTTACTGAGCACTGCTTTGTGCTAATACTATAGACACATTGAGTATTGCATGGTGCCGATACTAGTGACACTGACTGAGCACTATTTGTTACTAATATTATAGACTCTCTCACTGAGCACTGCTTGGTACTGAGATTATCATCGGTAGGTGCTGTTGGCTTTGATACTCACGGTGCAGTCATCATCGTCAATCTTCTATCACAGGAAACACACTTCACTTTCTCAAAGAGCTTCCTGCAAAGGAAACACACACCTGTCACTCAGCAAAATGAGAATGGAAGCGGTCTTAATCTTACTAAGAGGCAGTGTACATTTCTATGCCCCTCACTTGTGTGTCTAAGCTGGAACAGTGGACAGAAACCTAAATGTGACAAAGCAATTAAATATTCTAATTCTAACTCTAACATGCATACCAATAACCTAGACTACTATTCCTTCTGTGTGCTCCAACAAACCACACAACTATTATCAACTTTGGTTGGACAATGCCTGACTAGTGAGCTTGTTGTGGACTGAGTGCCATTTGTACAGGTACCTTCTAAGCAAGGAATCTGACCTGTGTATGCTCTAGGTTGCCTTTCTCTCTGGGTGCTCCAGGAGATCTTGCAACTGTTGTCATCTACTGAAGACAGTGTTTAACTAGTGAGCCTGTTGTGCACTGAGTACCATTTTTTGCCATCTGCGTGAACGCTCCTTGTACTATCCATTTAGCAGCTGAATTCTGCACCAAGTGTGTTGAACTGAGATAGATAGAGGAGGGGCTTGGTGTGTTTACATACCAGTGGTGTGCTGGTAAATTTTTAGCAACAGGCTCTCTCCCTGGGTATAGCCAGTCCTGCAATTTGGGGGGGGGGGGCACACAGAGGTGGACTGGGGGGCCTCAATCCACCTCTGTGCACCCCCCCCCCCACCAAATTGCAGAGCTGGCTATACCCGGGAACATAGGTGGTTGGTGGCCCAACTGTTTGGGGAGGCTAAAGGGGCGGGGTTAGGGGTAGGGCCAGGGGTGGAGCTTAAACCACACAGAAAAAATAAATAAATAAAAATAAAAGTCACAATTAATACCTTTTATTAAATTTAGATATTATATATGTATCATATGTCAAAGAATAAAGTAGTTGCTCAAAGCATATACTAACCACAATCGCTCAGCTGCAAAACACTATGCACAACTTTGTGCAAAACCACACTCAGAACCTTACTGTACCATAAATATTATACTGGGCAGAACCTAATACACCAATATACCACCCATACGGAAAATGCAGACCGTCAACAATATGAAACAAGGATCATAATATCACAATTCTCATGTAGAGCCACAAAACATCCTAATTCATGTTTAATGTGGGATAAAATGCCATACATAAGTAAATAAATATAAACATTTAATGTTGAGCACCTGATTCTCAAAGTGGACATATTCCAAACACTATAATGAAAATAAAATGATCTTTTCTACCTTTGTTGTCTGGTGACTTTGTTTTTCTGATCATGTTGGCCCAGTATCCGATTCTGCTGCTATCTGTCCTCTTAACTCCATTTCCAGGGCTTCCTTTCCATTTACTTCTTTACTTTCTGCCTTTCTTCTTCATTTCTTGTCCTCGCTCCCCTGTCCCCCCTCCAGCCATCCACACCCACCCACCCACCCATTGATTCTCTCCTCTCTGTTCCCGGGCAGATTTTCTAACAGGAGCTGCTCATCCAATCAGAGAGCTCTATTTGAATGCAGATTAACACACAGACGCTCTAATGGGAATTTTTAGTCAAAAACACTAGCTAAACCCTTTGTTTTTGGATCAAAGTTCACATTTTTGATCAGAGCCATGCCCTAACATTAAGGCTGTAAACATTTCTAACAATTTTTACCCATAAATATGCAAATGAGAACCTCCCAAAACCGGACTAATTTGCATATGGCTTGAGCAAATTTGAGTACATGGAGGCATATTTTCAAAGCACTTAGCCTCCCAAAGTTCCATAGGTTTCTATGGAACTTTGGAAGGCTAAGTGCTTTGAAAATGAGCCCCATAGCATACCAATCCCACTTCTAGCACCTAAATTCTGCAATTAGATTTAATGCAAATACTTTTAAAACTTATTTTTAGCACTTTTAAAATTTCAGGGGTCAGTGCAAGTCTCTTTGGTGTGAACTGCTCATGTGCAGGAATTCATGATCCTAGTTAAATATCTCCCTGGCAACCCAGGACACCTCCAGCCAACCCCCCTGCTCTGCTCTCCCAGCAGTAAGATAATCAAATTACAACTGGTTATACACAAGGCTAGAGACGGCTTTCACTGACTGCAGCTGCTGCTATTTAAACCCCCCAGAGCAGCAGGACTCGCAGGAGAACTACTACTAATACTATTTAGCATTTCTATAGAAACAGCTGATCCATCCGGCTGTGGCTGGGGAGGCATAGCCTCCCCAAGCCTCTTATACCAGGCGCCTATGCTCGGGAAGTAAGCCTGGGATGGCAATGCATTACTCTCTCAAGGAAAAAAAAGATTTTAAATGCCCCCAGGTTCTAATCTAATTCATGTTTAATGTGGAATAAAATGCCATAAATAAGTAAATAAAAAGGTTGAAACTCTGAATGTTGAGCACCTGATTCTCATAACATGATGTCTGTTTTAGAAGCCCTTTACCAGGAGGAAAAAAAATCTCTGCACCAGTATAAAAGGGTTAGGGTGCCCCTATAACCAGCCCCTCCAAATGACACACTGATTACAATTTATAACAAATTACTATTCTACCTATGAAAAGTTATTCCCTTATTATACTTCCTCTGTGTACATCCGTATGCACAAGCCGGCATGTTTGAAAATACAACTTTTTTTTACTGTATCCTCCCCATATTCCCAACCCCACCCCCTACTCCTCCCCGCCCCCACAGTCCCCCGAGCCACAGAGTCCCACCGCATTCCTGAAGGCAGCCACCCTGGTTGTCTAGTGGATTCTTTAGCGCAGGAAAGATCCCCAGTCTTTCCTGCCCGCTGCCGGTGCTGTCCCTCCCACTGCCGCATCGTTCTTTAAAATGACTCCAGCGAAAGTCTCACGAGGCCGACACTAAAAGTCTCAACAGCTATTTTTAAAGAGCAAAGTGGCAGTAGGAGGGTCAGCGCCAGAAGCGGGCAGGAAAGACTCGGGATCTTTCCTGCTCCAAAGAGTCCACTAGACCATTAGGGCGGCTGCCTTCAGGTATATGCTGGGACCCTGCGGCTCAGGGGGAGGAGAGGCAAACCGGCTCACCCTGTCTCAACAACTGGCTCGCAAAATGCCACAAAAATTAACAACTGGCTCTTGCGAGCCGGCTCCAGCACACCACTGGGTGTCTCACCCTAGATGCTGATATCATCACAGACCCCTGGAGCCATATGTTCAGCCAACTCTCTAGGCATGCCTCACCTGGTGGGCTCCTGTCTAAGGGACATGCCCCTTACTTAGCACATCCCTTGGAACATCATGGAAATATTTTTAGAAATGCTGAGTAAGAATTTATTTTTAGGTTTGTTAATTTGGGGTTTTAAAATGTGATTCCCAGGTTGATGGAGGGACTTCTATTAGCAAGGTGGAGGGTCAGGGATATTTCACAGTGTGTGGGAGGACAGTTGATTATAGACATGGGAGGGACAGGGCAATACAGGCTATAGTGCTGGATTAATCAGTAGTAGAATTACAACCAAAAACCTTCTTTTTGGGAGATACCTGTATGCTGATTAAGGCTAGATCTGTAGATAACAAGTGGCATATACTCAATGATTTATTTAATTAGGGCCAATAGTTGCTTGTTCAAAAGCCAATTGTCACTAATTGACTCGTTATTCTATTAAATTGTGCGTGTGAATCAGGACCACACCTAAATTTACGCACAATATTTTTGGCGACTTGTATAGAATCAGGGGAATAGAGACTGTACACATTAATTTTTTTATTTATTTGGATTTTGCTCACACCTTTTTCAGTAGTAGCTCAAGGTGAGTTACATTCAGGTACACTGGGCATTTCTCTGTCCCTTGAGGTCTCACAATCTAATTTTGCATCTGAGCCAATGGAGGGTTAAGTGACTTGCCCAAGATCATAAGGAGCAGCAGTAGCACATAATTTAATAAAAGCCTATGTTTCTATGCCTATGGCTCTTCTTTTCTGTACCTAGTTCACAGGTATACCTTTTATTTCTAATCTCTTTATTAAAAATTAGAACAACAGAAACAGCCATAACAAAATAATACAAACGAACAGAAAACTGTGATAACATTGTAGAATCCAGAAACCAATAGTCATACTTTCAGAAAATCTACCCTTCCCACCATCCACAAATCTTGTCACATTCATGAGAACTTACCTTTTAAAACCAGCAGCACTGTCTGAGTCCATGAAATGCCCTTCACTCAGATGTTTTCGGAATATGCGCCATAACTCATTCAGGTCTTTCCTCAGGCTCTCTGCTTCCAAGCGATCTATCTGCAAAAGATTGACAGTCAGAGACCTCATTGGGATGTTACTCTGGCGCTGCGTAACCCTGGCAGCACTATAGAAATGCTAAGTAGTAGTAGTAGTAGTGGCCAAGTTTCCCCTCTTCCCCAATAACAGTTACACAGTGATGCCATATGCATAGATGTACAACTCATGCCAGGAGACAGAGGAGAATTGCTGAACATGGATGGGAGGTGAGGGCAGGGAAGAGAGGAGAAATGCTGGAAATGGATGGAGAGGAGAGCAGGAGAGAGGAGAATTGCTGGACATGGATGGAGTGGTGGACAGGGGAGAGAGGAGAAATGCTGGACTTGGATGGAGGAGAGGGGAGAGAGAATTATTGCTAGATATGGATACAGGGGAGGGAAGAGAGAGGAGCAATGCTGGACATGGATGGAGGGGAGGAGAGAGGACAAATGCTGGACATAGATGGAGGGAAAGAAAGAGAAAAGAAGAAGATGCACATGGATAGAGATGAGGGAAAGGGAAGAGAGGAGAAAAATTGCACATGGGTGGAGAAAATAGGCAAAAGCTGGATCCACGTTATAGCTCCTACAGTCAATTCCACGGAGGACCCAGCTTTTACTTATGGATGTAGGGCAAGAAATTAAGGAGGAAAGTAAAGAAATAAATGGAAAGGAAGCCCTGGAAACAGAGTTAAGAGAATAGATATAGAGCAGCAGAATCAGAGACTGGGACCTAGTGACGATCCTAGTTCGGCTGCCACCCGGGGTGGATCGCTGATGCGCCCCCCCACCCCGGCGCAATGACACCCCCCCCCCCCCAGTGCACAGCCACGCGGCTCTCGGCTCTGCTGGCTCCCTGCTTTCTCTGCCCCGGAACAGACTATCATAGGGGCGGAGCCATAGGTGGTGATCCCGCCCCTAATGAGTACCGGTACCTTTTTTCCTACAAAAAAAGCACTGGCTATACCCAGATATTCAAGGCCAATATCCAGATATTAGCTGGTGCTGAATATTTGAGTACAGTGAATCTTTAAACATCATGGTCAGCAGAGTTAAAATAATTGGCCTGTAAGACTTCAAATCCCATAATACTGTACTTTGATGTGGAAGTTCAAAATGGATTAATGATTGTGTCTCAGTGATCAAAGTCATCCAACTATCAACTTCATTTCCAATTTTGAACCCAAAATTTATTACATCATTAATAGGGCAATTCTATAACTTGGTACCCTGATGCGGGCACCACGATGGTGGATACTGAGAGCCAATTCTTTAATGGCATCTGGGCACCCCTAAATACTGGCATAAAGCATCATGTTCAATGGCCTATTATAAATAAACTTATTTTAGATTTTCACAGTCTCATTGTTTAATAGATAACTGTCCATCAAGATATGAATTGGATAAGAGCTCCCTTTTTTCTTGGAAGATTCCCTGTTTCCATGGGAGAAATAATTCTTACTCCCATAATTAAATCAAAAGGAGTCTGTGACAATGGTTTCGAATTCTAGGCTGGTAGTCTCAGCTCCCTTTATTTCTAAGCTTATGGAGGCTTTGGCTACTATTCAATTGACAGAATATCTGGATAAATTTGATGTTTTGAATAAAGCACAGTCTTGGTTCCAAAGTAATTATAGCATGGAAACAGTTATAGGTATCCTAATAGCAGAGATTAGACTTTAGATGGCAACGGGCAAACAAATATTGATTTTACAGTTTGACTTATCTTGTGCCTTTGATCTAGAGACTAAGAAATACTATTATATATTTTAGATTTGATTGGAATAATGGGCAATATATTTATTTATTTATTGGTGCTTATATCCCACTTAATCTGAATAGTATTCAGTTCTATGTGGCTTACAATAATTAACACTAGAAATGCATATAATATATTTTACAAATATGAAGAAAACATAAACAGTGAGATGTTGAAAAGAGCAAACAAATTATCATAACATTTCCTGTTTAGTTCATTGTCTAACAATGCAAAAATTTGTTCAAAATGAATGCCTTGAGAAATTTGCAAAATATTAGATAGTTGATAATCCTTTTTATCTCACTAGGGATGGTGTTACACCATTTTGAACCTGTATGTGAGAAATCTGTGTTCAATATGGAATCTGATGTTTTTATAGCTAGGAAAATGTAGTATGATCTATTAGATGTATTGAAGGTAGATAAATCTATCAGCTTCATCATGTAATCTGGGCTCATGCCATAGATAATTTTGTACATGAATGTACATGTTTTAAAGATGATTCTGGCTTTAATTGGTAGCCAATGTAATTTAGATAATAGTGGGGATGTACTATCGAATTTTGACGCTTTGTATATGAGTCTAGCACATATGAGTCTAGCAGCAGTATTTAGGGTAGTTTGAAGTTTTTTGATGAAGGATTCCTTATTCCCTAAATAGAATTGAGTTGCAGTAATCCAATTGTGAAATGACTAATGTTTGTACAAGGGAATGAAAAGTAGAAAATGGGAAGAAAGATCTGATTATTTTCAGATTCCACAATGTTCTAAAGGTTTAGGTTACTACGGAATTAACTTGATCTTCACATGGTAGGAATTGGTCGATGATGATCCCAAGAATTTTCAAATTATGTTCCAATGGATAGTTCATCTGATTGATGGTAAAACTGGTCTGATTGTGGAAGTTGTTAGGACTAGAAATTATGAAAAATTTAGTTTTCTCATATAGCGAAGGTTTGATGGGTTTCTCAAGAATAGATCTTATAGGGTCAAGATGAATGGTCAGTTTTCTGAAAAATGGTTGGCTACATGTGGGGTACTACTGCTATTCCCTCTAAACTAAGCAGGTGTCCTCCAACTGCATTGCTACGAGTAAAGGTTGTTATGTTATGTTATGTCATGTTATCGGGTGCTTATAACCCACCAACTCTCCCACAACAGGATTCAAGACGAGGTAACAAATTAAAAATAGAAGTGAACATTCTTCAGGAATTAACAATGAACAGTTCAGTTAAAATACAAAGATTACAAAAACAAATTCAGCAAGTTAACTTCAAGGAAACAAATGAGTCTTCAGAGCCTTTCTGAAAGACAAAAAATATCCTTCGATTCGTAACAGGAAGGCTATTCCAAAGACGAACAGCTGAAAATAAAAGAAGAACAGTAAAAACAGCCTTAAATCTTACTGATTTAACAGATGGAAATGCTAAAATTAATTGACTACATAAATGTGAAGTATAACTGTTAGTTAGAATCCTAAATTTTTCTGATAAATCCCCAAGGCAAATGCCAAATAAAAATTTAAAAACCAAACAGAGCACTTTAAAAAAGATCCTTGTGACATGACTCCCACCATGACTTATGTTTCGACTTACCTCCCAATGCTGTGGGGGGTGTCAGGGTTGTCCCGCGCTTCTCTGAGTGGCAGCCTGCTTCAGTGCATCAGGCCTGTAGGGGCATCCTTAGGGTGCATGCACACGCCACAGCCCATTATTTAAAGAGTCTGTTGTGGGAAGTTCAGGAGGTGCGCCAGGAGTGATGTCATGGGCCTGGGCGCATTTAAGGAAGGCCCAGGTCTTCTGCCTAGCAAAGGTTTCCTGGTCCCCTCATGTTTCTGCCTTGTTCCTGTTTCAGCTGAGCCTTGCCTTTTCTCCAAGTTCCTGCCTTGACTCCAAGTCCTGCCTTGTCTTGTCTCCGAGTTCCTGCCAAGCTCCAGCCCTGCCTAGTGTCCGAGTTCCTGCCAAGCTCTAGCCATGCCTTGTATCTATATCCTGCCAAGCTCCAGTCCAGCCTGGTCCCAGTCCATGCCTTACCTCCAAGTTCTAGTTCTTGCTTTGTCTCTTCCCTATTCCTGCCTTGCCTTGCTGCCTTGTCTTGTCTGTTCCTGTGTCTCTCTTGTCGTATCCAAATTCAGTTCTTGCCCTGCCTAGCCTTGCCTTGTCTGGATCCAGTTTTAGCCCTGTTTCCTCGTCTTGCCTTGTCCTGAATGGGCCCAGTTTTAGCCCCGTTGCCTTGCTTCCCCTGGATCCGGTTCCTCTATTGTCTGTCTTGCCTTGCCCAGTTCTTGCCTTGTCCTGCCTAGTCCTGTCTGCTCTTGTTCCAGCCTCGCCTCAGTTCCTACCTTGATTCCAGCCTTGTTTCAGTTCCTGCCTTGGTTCACCTTGCCCAGACTCTTGCCTTGTGCCAGCCCGGGGGACCTGTCTGCCACAGCTCTGGCTGCGGTCCAAGGGCTCACTGTCCTGTGTTCATGACACCTTGCCTGAACAGGCAGCCAATGCAACTGGGCCAGCAAAGGAGATACCCTATCAAACTTAGACCTACAATAAATTAATATTGCTGCGAATTTTGAATAGCTAAAGTTTAAAGATGTACTTCACTGCTGCACCTAAGTATAAAGACTTACCATAAACTAATAACGCTAAAATAGTCAATTGAACAATTATCCTAAAATGATCTTGCACAAGTAAGAACGTTACAATCGGAGTTGTTTTAGTTTAAAATATACCTTGCATACTATGTTATTTATCTGAGCTTCCATTGACTAAGAGGAGTCAAGAATCATACCTAAGACTCTGGATTCTTTTTCAACCTTTAAAGTTTGCCCATCTTTTAGAGCAATAACTTCCAGGATATCAGAATAGTTTAAGCCAAACCATAAAATCTTCGCTTTATCCTCATTCAATTTAAGTCGCATAGCACAGACCATGTTGCAATTTTCTTGATACATGTATATATTACAGAAGACGACCTACTTATTTGGGCAAGCTTACCCTAAAGATTCCATCCTGCCTCTGTGATTCCTGGACTCCAACTCCTCTAAAGATCTTGTGGACTTAACTACTTTCTCTTAACCCTGTACCTTTCCGCCCCTCATATCACTTTCCATTTATTGTAATTTCCTGTTTGTTAACTAAATGTTGTAAGCCACATTGAGCCTGCCAATGGTGGGAAATTGTGGGGTATAAATGATATAAATAAATAAATAATAAATAAATCAATATTCTGCTTCACTGGAACTAAAAGAAAAATATCAACAGCATAAGACATTAACAGTTCACCAGACCCCAAGAAAAGCCATCCCAAGGTGTTCATATAAAGATTGTATAGGAGAGGGGAAATAGGAGAACCCCTGTGGCATGCCACATGGTGAAATCCAGGGGGCTGAAAAATTACCATCCTTCAAAACAGTGATAGAAAAGACTTAAACCTACAAAACACTGAATCCACCAATCCACAGCTAGATAATAAATTTAATAATATTTCATGGTTCACTGTGTTGAAGGTGGCAGAGATGTCAAACTGCAGAAGTATCATTTTCGCTGCCCCGACACAAAACCTGCCTGACCTCGGAGGTCAGAGATAACAAGAGTCTCAATGATGTGGAAGGGTCAAAACCCATGTTGAGATCCATGAAATAGATTGAATCTCTCAATATAATTAGATAATTGAGAGCCAACAACAAATTCAACCAACTTAGTAAGAAATGGAATATTGACGATCGGTCCAGTGGCGTAGCCAGACCTGACATTTTGGGTGGGCCCAGAGCTAATATGGGTGGGCACTATGCATATATAGGTGTGAGTACTGTTTCTTGGGATACTCCTAAATAATGCCTTAGAGTGTACTTGATGATGGATTTCTAAATAAATAATCTGCCCATCTGTCCTGCATCAACATAACCACATAAATACTCGGAGCCTATGTTGCAAACCTTAACACCACCAATTCTGAACACACAAATACCAATAACAGCGCATTTAAAAAGGCAGCAGTGAATATACAAGACACCAATGTGTGTCCTACTGGAAAAGCCAGACAAGTCAGACCAGTGGTGTGCTGGAGCCGGTTGTTAATTTTTAAAGATTTTTACGAGCCGGTTGTTCAGCTGTCAGCAGGGACTTTTTTTTCCCCCCACAAATTGCTTCGGAAGGCTGGAGGAACACATCACGCATGCCCAAACACACTAGCTGTCAACTGATATTGGTGCATGCGTGGTATGGCAGCCCCTGCCTCCTCGTGCTGCACTGGTAAGGCAAGAGGTGCTTGTGTGGGTCAGCAGCGCTCCTGCAGCTCAGATCAGCTGATCGTGTAACTAGTAGCTTCCTGTGGTAAGAAATGTGAAAACACTTGTTGCTGGGCCCGTTTGTTAGGGGAGAGGGAGGAGGACAATGGACAACTACACTGTCAAGTGGTTGGGGGAGCATTGTCCCCCGTGGCCCCCCGCCGCCCCCGGCCTCCCCCCCAAAACACTTGCACGTTGCACCGTTCTGTTAATTCTCTCTCCCCTGCCCTTCCCGCTGCACTGCCATGGGTTTAAACTTTTTTCCCCCTCTCGCATTGGCTCCCGCCTCCCTCCCTCCCTCCCTCGCATGTCGTCATCGTCCTCCAGATCGGATTCTCTCTCTCCCCTGCCCTTCCCGCTGCACTGCCATGCATTGAAACTTTTTTCCCCCTCTTGCATCGCCGCTCCCTCCCTCCCTCGCAGGTCTTCGTCATCCTCCTACCGCGGTAGAATGGGATCGGATCATGCCAGCGTCGGGGTCCTTCTGCTGCCACGTCCTGCCTATGGCCTACTCTGATTCAATTTACTTGCTGTTTCCACGTAGGCAGGACGCGGCAGTCAAAGCGGACACTGTCGAGAGTCGGGACCAAGGAGGTGAAATTGAGCCTGCTGCGCTGCCTATCTACTGCACGGTAAGGAAGCCAGTTTGGTAAAAATCTCTGTTTTCACTGCCCCAGCTGTCATCTCCTCTAGACAGTCGAGCTGCTGCATTCACGTTGTTGTTCTTTATTGCCCATCTTCTGTAACAACTCTAAAGCTGTTTCAATTGGATAGGTAGTGCCTTAAAAAGTAGAGGTCAAAAGTTTTTGGGTTTTTTTTAACTTATTGAACAGCTTTTTAATTTATTTGAAAGCTTCCCATATATAAATTTCATGAAATAATTGAATATCAGCAGCCCATTGGTTTTCTTATATTTTGTTCTTGTGATAAATTATGCTGTGTCAAAACTGAAAACTCTTGTCTCTATCTGGTCGATAATAAAAGGAGCTCATTGTGAACACTATCCACCCTAAAAGGTTGTTTTGTGGCTGTACATGAAGAATTATGATATTGACTAAATACGTGTATGTGTGTGTCCCTAGTCCTGCATCCTAAGTTTATATAATCCTTTCAAGAAATCCAGTTAATCTTTTAACTTATTAGTGGAGCATAACCACAGAGTCATTCTATGGTCGCATCTTCAATATCGTAATACTAGTGCCCATCTAAGGAACAGCCAGGTTATTTTGAGTTAGTCTTCACTTGCTTTCCTTGTGCCATCACTATCCAGCAGGTAGGCAGTGTCTTAAAAGATGGAGGATAAAGGATTTTTTTTTTTTTACATTAAAAGAAGGTAAATTTGGATGTAAGGATTGTTTGAAAGCACGCTCTCTCCCCGGGTGTAGCCAGCTCTGCAAATGTTTGTTTTTTTTTTGGCAGGGGCACAGAAGTGGATGGGGGGGGGGGGCACAGAGGTGGGGGGGGGGGGCGCAGAGGTGGACCAGGGAGAGAGTCTGTTGTTAAAAATTTACCAGCACACCACTGCATATTATATACAGGTACAGGGCAATGGAGGGTTAAGTGACTTGCCCAGAGACACAAACTTTGATGGATTAAGATCCAAAAGACACTATGATAATAGTAAGAAGAAAAGGAGAAAAGTTACTGACTAAAGTGACAGACTAACCAAACTAGAATTATGTGCGACATCACTCTAAAGTAACATGATTGGATGATTACAGCAACTTGGTTAATATGAAATATTACTACAATGAAGCTTGGTCATAAACATGAGTTTGTGGAAGTTTACCAACAGATATAAAGGCCTTTACCTGCACACTTGAAGTTCTGAGAATCCAGTCCTTTTCCTGTGGGTGTGTGTGGGTCAAGCACTACTACTACTACTATTTAGCATTTCTATAGCGCTACAAGGCATATGCAGCGCTGCACAAACATAGAAGAAAGACAGTCCCTGCTCAAAGAGCTTACAATCTAATAGACAAAAAATAAATAAAGTAAGCAAATCAAATCAATTAATGTGAACAGGAAGGAAGAGAGGAGGGTAGGTGGAGGCGAGTGGTTACAAGTGGTTACGAGTCAAAAGCAATGTTAAAGAGGTGGGCTTTCAGTCTAGATTTAAAGGTGGCCAAGGATGGGGCAAGACGTAGGGGCTCAGGAAGTTTATTCCAGGCGTAGGGTGCAGCGAGACAGAAGGTGCGAAGTCTGGAGTTGGCAGTAGTGGAGAAGGGAACAGATAAGAAGGATTTATCCATGGAGCGGAGTGCACGGGAAGGGGTGTAGGGATGGATGAGTGTGGAGAGATACTGGGGAGCAGCAGAGTGAGTACATTTATAGGTTAGTAGAAGAAGTTTGAACAGGATGCGAAAACGGATAGGGAGCCAGTGAAGGGTCTTGAGGAGAGGGGTAGTATGAGTAAAGCAACCCTGGCGGAAGATGAGACGGGCAGCAGAGTTTTGAACCGACTGGAGAGGGGAGAGGTGACTAAGTGGGAGGCCAGCAAGAAGCAGATTGCAGTAGTCTAAACGAGAGGTGACAAGGGTGTGGATGAGGGTTTTGGTTGAGTGCTCGGAAAGAAAGGGGCGGATTTTACGGATGTTGTAAAGAAAGAAACGACAGGTCTTGGCAATCTGCTGGATATGAGCAGAGAAGGAGAGAGAAGAGTCAAAGATCACCCCAAGGTTTCGAGCTGAGGAGACAAGGAGAATGAGAGAGCCATCAACAGAAATAGAAAACGGGGGGAGCGGGGAGGTGGGTTTGGGGGGGAAAATGAGAAGCTTGGTTTTGGTCATATTTAATTTCAGGTGGCGTTGAGACATCCAGACAGCAATGTCAGACAAGCACGCTGAAACTTTGGTTTGGATGCAAGGCGAGATATCAGGGGTAGAAAGGTAGATTTGGGAGTCATCAGCATAGAGATGGTAGGAAAAGCCATGGGATGAGATTAATGAACCAAGGGAAGAAGTGTAGATAGAAAAAAGGAGGGGACCAAGAACAGAACCCTGAGGTACGCCGACAGGCAGAGGGATAGAAGTAGAAGAGGATCCACCAGAGTGAACACTGAAGGTGCGGAGGGAGAGGTAGGAAGAGAACCAGGAAAGGACAGAGCCCTGGAATCCAAGTGAGGACAGGGTGTCGAGAAGTATGCTGTGATCGACAGTGTCAAAAGCAGCGGAAAGATCAAGAAGAATGAGGATGGAATATTGACCTCTGGATTTAGCCAGTAATAGGTCATTGGAGACTTTAGTAAGCGCAGTTTCGGTTGAGTGGAGAGGGTGAAAACCAGATTGTAGTGGGTCAAGAATAGCATGCGAGGAAAGAAAATCAAGGCAGCGGCGGTGAACAGCACGCTCAAGTAATTTGGAGAGAAAAGGAAAGAGGGAGATGGGTCGGTAATTAGAGGGACAAGTAGGGTCGAGTGAAGGCTTCTTAAGGAGAGGTGTGACCACAGCATGTTTAAAGGCAGCAGGGACAGTCGCAGTGGAAAGTGAGAGGTTGAGAATGTGACAGATAAAAGGAATAAGAGCAGGAGAGATGGCATTAAGAAGGTGGGTGGGAATGGGATCAGAGGAACAGGTGGTACATTTTGAGGAAGAAAGGAGAAGTGTAGTTTCCTCAATAGTAACTTCAGGAAAGGAGGAAAGGGAATGAGGGGAAGGAGAGAGAGGGGAACGGACTAGTGGAGGGAGAGGTGGTGAGGTAGAGAAAGCAAGGTTTATCTTTTGAACCTTGTTGTGAAAGAATTCAGCAAGGGTCTGAGGAGATAATGAAGGGGGAGTTGGGGAGCACTGTAACAAAGAACTGTCTTCTCTCACCACGACCTGTGAATTCCTGCCGCAGTCCCTATTCAATGGCTCATCGGCTGCTTCTAAATAAGACGTCAGGGCCCCTCGAATAAGCTCCCGCCAGGCCTTGGCTTTCTTGGCGCTCTCAGCCTGTAGTCGCAGTGAGGTCTTTGAGGTTACAACTTTAAAGAAAGCAGGGCCTCCAAGGCTGGCATCTGGAAGGATGTCTCGAATTATGTTAATTCCATAGACCTGGCACAGGGTCTTTGTGCAGTCTGTCACCACAAAACACTTCAAAGCCTCCAAGGACAAAGAGAAAATGAAGCGGCTCCAGCTCCGATCCACTCTCATGTACAGAACAGATTCCTTGAATGCATCCTGTTCCACAGACAGCCCTGATGGCCAGTCAAGTGGAGAACCAGCTGGATTCATGGTGTGTTACTGTCAGATTCTGTGGACTTCAGGACTTCCCAGGTCTCTTCTTGCTGGGGGTGACATTTCTGCAGCACCTCCTCCCTCCAGTCTGTCCACCCAGTCCTCAGCTTCCCGTAGGTACAGCTTCTTGTTTGGGAGAAAGAGATCAAAGCGGCCATCGGCATGTGTCGGCCCTACTGCCTCACACCAGAGCAGAGAGCAGTTCTCAGTGCAGGTTCGGTCCTCAGCATTTAGGCAAAGGCGAAACTCAAAGCGTGAGAGCTCACAGTACAATTCCTTCCAGATACTCATGGCCCCACGACGATACAAATTACCCAACTTCAAGAGTCCCCGGAAGGGGTTTGAGAGCCCTATCTGCCTGCACTACGGACCCGGGGGGGGGGGGGGGGGGGGAGCAGGAGGTACCGCGTGGCTGCGGCGCATGCAGCAGCTGAGCTTATTTTAGTGCGAGCCGCGGAAGAACGAGGCTGAGGCAGCGCAGGAGGACCGGAAGTTAAAAGCTGCCGAGACTGGCAAAACGCAGGTGGGTGGGACGTCAGCTGAGCAGGTTGCCACCACGATGGCAGAAACTAAGGCTGTGGCCCGTTCAGCTACTGCTTTGCTGTGTACTTTTCGCTGGCACAAAACTGGGTGGGCCTGAGCTGAGATTGGGTGGGCCCAGGCCCACCCGTAGCTACACCCCTGGTCATCAGTCTAAAGTTATCTGTGTGGTAGTTCAGCTATTGATCACCTGAAATAAGCATGAAAGTGCCCCAATTTCTTCTTCATAAAAATTACAATCACTGCCTAAAGTATTGTCATTCCAGCTGGATTAGAACAAAAAAAACCCTCAAGTTTTTGCTGGTTTAACCTTCTGGGGCCTTTTACTAAGGTGTGCTGAAAAATGGCCTGCACCAGTGTAGATGTGTGTATTGGACATGCACAGGTCCATTTTTTAGAGCGCCTGCAAAAAAGGCCTTTTTTTGGCCAAAAATGGACGTGTCGCAAAATAAAAATTGGCGTGCGTCCATTTTGGGCCTGAGACCTTACTGCCATCCATTGACCTAGCGGTAGGGTCTCATGCATTAACCAGGCGGTAATGGTCTATGCTTGTACAATGCCAATTACCGCCCAGTTAGCACCGCGCGCCGGAAAATAAAAAATATTTTCCGGTGCGCGTAGCAGACATGTGCCAAAAATTAAATTACCACCCGGGCCACGCGGATGATAGTTCAAAATTGACCCGTGTAGAACACACAAACGTGCCTATGCAGCTTAGTAAAAGGGCCCCTATATGATGCATTTTACTTTCTGTTAATTTATTTTGAACATGTTATGTAAGCCACATTGAACATGATTTCTACTCGGGATAATGAGGGGTATAAATAAATAAATAAAGGGCAACTTGAACAGGATAATCTGTTTATCAATGGAAGTAAGGTAGAAGTGGATTCAGAATTAAAGGTGGCCCAAAATCTATCTGCTGGAATATTATCCGAGTCTACTGTGTAATTTACAAAATCATAATTTGTGACAGAAGCACCATCAAATGAATTGTAAATAGTGTTTACTTTAGATACAAAGTAATTGGTCAGCGCCTCAGCAGAAGGCCTCGTGATATTAGAAGAAAGAGGAGTGATAGATTATAATGTACCAACCCAAACAACTTCAATATTCTGTATTCAATCTCTAGGGGCAGGCAGGTTCCCTGGAGTCCTGCAGAACTTGCCTGTCCCTCACTATTAAAAATGTGATAGTCAAACAGCACCCCCGACTGGCAGGACTGTAGAAGGAGGACTCCTGCTCAGCCTAGAGGGAACAATGGGTACAGCAGGGTTCCCCCTTATCCTCCATTTTGTTTAATGTTCTGATGTCCTCATTGGGCGTTGTTGGAAGCAGGTATATGCAGATGACATTTCTATTTTAATACCAATACTTTCCAGCACTGATGACGCTAAAGCCAGGACTAGGGCTGGGCTTCTATCTATTTAACTGAGGATTGGATGACCATCAATCGATGAAAACTAAATAAACATAAAACAAAATTTGTATTGGTAGGAGCTAGAGCAGTGGTTCCCAAATCTGGCCGTGGAGGCACCCCAGCCAGTCAGGTTTTCAGGATATCCATAATGAGAAATTTGCATGCAGTGGAAACAGCTTAGTAGGATTTGGAAATAATCAGGAAAAGTTCAAATTGATAATTCAGGCCAAGGGTTTTCAACCCAGTCCTCAGGGCACACCCAGCCAGTTGGGATTTTCAGGATATCCCCATGAATTCAATGAGGATATCCTGAAAACCCCGACTAGCTGGGTGTGCCCTGAGAACTGGGTTGAAAACCTCTGGTTCAGGCTCTAGTGTTGCCAAAGCTGGATTATTGTAATACTAGCCGTTGAGCCCGTGAAAACGGGCTACTTTTGGAATGGGGGGTTTCTGAGCCCCCCCCCCCCCCGAGGTCAGCGCTGCCCCGCCCCGCCTCCCCCGGAGTTGCCGCCGCCGCCCCTCCACCCGGCCCAAGCAGCACTGTAAACTTACATCAGCATGCAGCAGCAGGCACATCAGCAAAGCTGCCATCAGGGCGGGCTTCCTTCTCTGCCTGTGTCCCGCCCTCGTGTGACGTAACGTCGGCGAGGGTGGGACAAAGGCAGAGAAGGAAGCCCGACGGCAGCTTTGCTGATGTGCCTGCTGCTGCATGGTGATGTAAGTTCACAGTGCTCGGGCCAGATGGAGGGGCGGCGGCGGCGACTCCGGGGGAGGGGGGGAGAGGGAGCGGTTCCAACATCTGCAGCATGCCAGTAGAGACTTCCCTCTCTGTCCCGCCCCCGTCATCACGTATTGACGGGGGGCGGGGCAGAGAGGGAAGTCTCTGCTGCGCATTTGCGAGTGAGTACGGTCACTCGCCGTTTATATGTTTGATTACCTATTTGGGTTGTTCCAAAACAATCCAAAAGAAACAGCAAACAATTCAGAATTGTCTTAGCAGATTTGATGGGGTGTTAGCATATCATGATGAATCACACTGGCTTACTATTAAGGTAAGAATCACATTTAAGTTGTGTTTCTTAGTATTTAAAATCATTCATGGAATGGCCCCTTTGTATATGATGGATTTGATTTATATTACAGATCAGGCATTAAAACAATCTGCTAGAAATCAATTAAGATTTGTTTTCCCAAGTCTAAGAGGAATGAAATCCAAGATTTATGTCTCTTCTTTTTCATATTTGGCAGGAAAATTATGGAACTCCATATCCATAAACCACATTATTTTCTTTTTAGAAAGGCACTAAAAGCAGTGTGATTCTTGAATTATAATCTGCATAAGAAATGATAGCTATACCAAACTGAAGATTTTTGAATTTATAGTTATAATAAGTTGTTGTAACTTCCAGGGTATTTGACCTTGCCTCTGATTGTAGTCCACGTTGAACTCATTCTGGGAGAATGCAGAATATAAAAGATTTTTATTATTATTATTATTGGTGCACCAAACTTTAGGTGCAACTATTTACGCTAGGTCAATGGCTGGCACAAGTTGGCATACCTAATTGTGCCATGCAACATGCTTGATAGTGTTCTGTAAGTTGCACACACTGCATGACAAGTGGATGTGAAGCGTCTGTTCACGCTTTCCAAAAATACTAGGACTAGGGGGCATGCGATGAAACTACAGTGTAGTAAATTTAAAACAAATTGGAGAAAAAGTTTCTTCACCCAACGCATAATTAAACTCTGGAATTCGTTGCCGGAGAACGTGGTGAAGGCGGTTAGCTTGGCAGAGTTTAAAAGGGGGTTACACGGTTTCCTAAAGGACAAGTCCATAAACCGCTACTAAATGGACTTGGGGAAAAATCCACAATTCCGGGAATAACATGTATAGAATGCTTGTACATTTGGGAAGCTTGCCAGGTGCCCTTGGCGGCTTGGCCTGGATTGGCCGCTGTCGTGGACAGGATGCTGGGCTCGATGGACCCTTGGTCTTTTCCCAGTGTGGCATTACTTATGTACTTATGTACCCATGGCCCACCCATGCTCGGCCCCTTTGTATGCCCCCCCTGCAATTACATTCTATAGCATTACCACACTACTTTATGAAATAATACGTATTGCACTTGCATGCATAAGTGCCAATTAAGATGCCACTTACACGCAGAAGAAGCGCATATCTGCATGTGCCCAGTTACAGAAATGCCCTGTAAATGCCATTGATCATACAACTCCTATGACAAGATGGGATTACCTTAGAGTCCATGTCATGAAGCAACTTTTCCAGAATCTTCTCCCACTCGTCCTGCACAGAAGTCTTCTTCAGCAGGTCCTCTATGATGGCATTTACCTCAGCCATGGCAGCTTCCAACTGGGCATGGCCGACCTTAGTATCCAAAGCTCGTTTATCTGCTTTCTAGAACAAGCAAAAGAATTCATAATTTCTCATTTCTGAAGAAGAGAACAGGACAGTATTGGGTTATCCTTTCCCACTGATTTGCTGACGTTGAGAAAATAAAGCAAAGCTGAGAGGGGCTTGCATTCAACACAGTAACATTGTAATATACCTCTGTATTAAGGGTTCCACAGTACCTACATCTCTCTCCTACAATATACCCCTATGTGAGAAAATAATACTCTCCATAACTATCCCTATCGTGGAGGAGCCTACTCTTCTTGGAGCACTATTGAGTACCAGAAACATAGAAATATAGACTAGGATGCCTACTGCATGCCACAGGATCCATTTTCACTGGAGATTTTTTTCTGTTTACCCCATCCTTTCTTAAACTCTGCTTTGGTTATTGCATTTACGATGCTCTAGATGAACCATTCAATGCATCTACCACCCTCTCTGTGAAGTAATGTTTTCTGGTGGAGTTCTATATTGTGATTCCTTGTTCTAGGGCCACTAGATAGGGAAAGGGAATGGGAATGGGTCTTGATATACTACCTTTCTGTGTTTTTTTACAACTACATTCAAAGCAGTTTACATAGTATATACAAGTACTTATTTGTACCTGGGGGAATAGAGGATTAAGTAACTTGCTCAGAGTCACAAGGAGCTGCAATGGGAATCAAACCCAGTTCCCCGGGATCAAAGTCCACTGTACTAACCACTAGGCTACACCTCTACTCCACAAGGTTTGCTTCTTGTGCATTATTTATACATTTCAGGTATCCCAATGTCTTTATCATATCCCCTTTCTCTCCTTCTCCTCTGGGGTATACACATGTATGCATAACTACCCCAAACCTGAAAAGTAACAAAACAATGATGCAAAAATGGCAACTTCTAATATGTTTTGTTGTCAATCAAACTATTTGGGAAACCTTTACTTTTGGAGGAAAAAGATCTCAGACACCTTATTGACACTTATCTACTATAATAATTTGCACCTCCAACATTCTGAAGCTGACTCCGTGGCAGACTGCAGTGAAGGGTTCGTAAGTCTGTAACCATCTCTCTCTGTCCCGCCCTCGCGTCAAAACGTGATGACGTCGAGGGCGGAACAGTGAGAGGGAAGGGAACACTGAACCGTTGCCAGGCAAAGGAATGCGACGTCACACGCATGAGGGTGTCGTCGTCCCTCCCTTCCTCCCTCCCTTCCAGTTCCAGCCCCCCTCCCTACGAATTTTAGAAGTCATCTTGACTTACCTTGTCGGGGTTACAGCGGCCGGCAGCAATGGTAAAAGGCGTGCAGGCTTGGCCCTTCTCTCTCAGCTCTGGTCCCACCCTTGTGGAAACAGGAAATGAGGGCGGGACCAGAGCTGAGAGAGAGAGAAGGGCTGAGCCTGCACACCTTTTACCGCTGCTGCTGCCGGCCGCAGTAACCCTGACGAGGTAAGTCAAGATGACTTCTAGAATTCGTAGGGAGGGGAGCTGGAACTGGAAGGGAGGGAGGGACAATGACCCTGGAACTGGGAGGGAGGGAGGGGGGACCCTGGAACTGGGAGGGAGGGGGGACCCTGAAACTCGGAGAGAGGGAGGGACCCTGAAACTCGAAGAGAGGGAGGGGAACCCTGAAACACGGAGGGAGGGAGGGGGACGAACCTGGAACTGGGAGGGAGGGAGGGGGGCCCCTGGCACACACTCTCATTCTCACATAAACACTCTCTCTCTCTCACAGACACACTCGCACCCAGTCTCACTCTCTCTCTCTGTCACACACACACACACTCGCACATTCACTCTCTCTCTCTCTCACACAGTCACTCTCACACACACTCTCTCAAACATACACACTCCGAGGAAAACCTTGCTAGCGCCCGTTTCATTTGTGTCAGAAACGGGCCTTTTTTACTAGTTTTATGTATGACGTGTCATTCCAGGTACCAATGTCAATCAATGATCCACAAAAACCTCCATTTTTACATGTGATATGAGCAATGACAAATCATACTACAACTTTTCCCAAAAGATTATTGTCCACAGCTTTATATATCATATCAGCCTATATTGTCAAAAGAACAATTCCTTGCAGAACTTATCTTGCTGCACCGGATGGGACCTATTTCACCATACATTTTGGCTTCATCAGGGGTCTAATTTTAAGTGCAAGTTACTCTGCTAGCTCACAAATGAGTACGTCACTGCATTCAGCTTCTACTGGCATCATGCTTTATGTCACAGCCCATTAGAAGCTGAACACTATTTTTATTTTTCTCCATGACTTTGCAGCACTGCTTCTCTCACCATTCTTTGATATCCCTTTCTTACTTCTAAGATTCATTGTACCTTGTATGTGCTAATTTTGTTTGCCTTTACATTCTCAGCTACTTCTTTTGCAATTACCATATACACTCAAATATAAGCCAAAAAAAGGACAAAAATTGCCTCTTCATTTATATTTTATTTATTTTCAGGACTTGATATATCACAAGTGACTCCAGAGGTGACTATGCAGTTTTTACAGGTACTTTGAACTGTCCCTAATGAGCTCACAGTTGTTATAAATTGTACCTGGGGCAATGGAGGGCTAAGTGACTCACCCAGGGTCACATGGAGCTGCAGAGGGAAATGAACCTGGTTCCCCAGGATCTCAACCTGCAGCCAGCCATCAGACAGCAGCGGGAGTGAAACCTGGTTCCCCAGATCCTCAACCCACTGCACTAACCATTAGGCCACGCTTCAGCTCTGAGCCCTGTAGTGTCCAGCATTTCTCCTCCTTATCTTTTTCCCACAGCTGACACTGTGGGAAGGAGGAGCAAGGTTCCTCACTTAGCGGAATCACTGGATCATCAGTCTGGGGTGGTATGGTAACTCTCCTGGCTGATGTTGAAAGCATCACAATCGGCTGGTGTGGAAGCCTTGAGCATCTACTTATCATTTCTATAGCGCTACTAGACGTACGTAGTGCTGTACTCTTGAACATGAAGAGACAGTCTCTGTTCGACAGAGCTTACAATCTAATTAGGACAGACAAACAGGACAAATAAAGGGATAAGGGAATTACTAAGGTGGGAATGATAAAACATGGGTACTGAACAAGTGAGTAAGGGTTAAGAGTTAAAAGCAGCATCAAAAAGGTGGGCTTTTATCCTAGATTTGAAGATGGCCAGAGATGGAGCTTGACGTACCTGCTCAGGAAGTCTATTTCAGGCATATGGTGCAGCAAGATAAAAGGAACGGAATCTGGAGTTAGCAGTGGAAGAGAAGGATGCAGATAAGAGAGATTTACCCAGTGAATGGCGTTCCCGGGGAGGAGTGTAGGGAGAGATAAGAGTGTGGGGGGGGGGGGGGTACTGAGGAGCTGCAGAGTGAATACACTTGTTAGTCAATAAGAGGAGTTTGAATTGTATGCAGAAATGAATAGGGAGCCAATGAAGTGACTTGAGGAGAGGGCTAATATGGGCATAGTGACACTGGCGGAATAGTGCAGCAGAATTTTGAACAGATTGAAGGGGAGAGAGATGGCTTAGTGAGAGACCTGTGAGAAGAACGTTGCAATAGTGTAAGTGAGAGGTGATAAGAATGTGGATAAGGGTTCTGGTAGTGTGCTCAGAAAAGAAAGGATGAATTTTGGTGATATTATAGAGAAAGAAATGACAGGTTTTAGCAGTCTGTTGAATATGTGAAGAAGGAGAGAGAGGAGTCAAAGATAAACCCAAGGTTATGAGCTGATGAGACAGGGAGGATGAGAGTGTTAGCCACAGAAATAGAGAATGGGGGAAGAGGACAGGTTGGTTTAGGGGAAAAGATAAGAAGCTCAGATGGCAGTGAGACATCCAGGCAGCAATATCAGACAGGCAGGCTGATACTTTGGCCTGGATTCCTGCTGAAATTTCTGGTGTGGAGAGGTAGATCTGGGAGATCAGCATAAAGGTGATACTGAAAATCATGGGATGAGATCAGAGTACCAAGGGAGGAAGTATAGATGGAAAAAAGAAGAGGTCCCAGGACAGATCCCTGAGGTACACCAACTGATAGTGGGATAGAAGTGGAGGAGGATCCACCAGAGTATACACTAAAAGTACGATGGGAGAGATAAGAAGACAACCAGGAAAGAACAGAGCCTCGAAATCCAAGTGAGGACAGTGTATCAAGGAGTAGGCGGTGATCATCAGTGTCAAAAGCAACAGATAGATCAAGAAGGATGAGGATAGAATATAGACCTTTGGATCTGGCCAGGAACAGGTCATTGGAGTCTTTATCAAGTGCTGTTTCAGATGAATGAAGAGGGCAAAAGCCAGATTGAAATGGATCAAGAATAGCTTGAGATGAAAGAAAGTCAAGGCAACGGTGGTGAACAGCATATTCAAGTATCTTGGATAGGAAATGGTGGAGGGAGATAGGGCAATAGTTGGAAGGACAGGTAGAGTCCATTGAAGGTTTTTTGAGGAGTGGTGTGACTACAGCATGTTTGAAGGCACCAGGAACAGTCACAGTAGAAAGTGAAAGATTGAGGATATAACAGATAAAAGGGATGACAGTAGGAGAGATAATGCTAAGTAGGCGGGTGGGAATAGGATCAGATGAACAGGTAGTTAGTTTTGAGGAGGAAAGAAAATGTGCAGTTTCCTCTTCAGTGATTTCAGAAAAGGAGGCAGGGGTTGAAGTTGATGGAGGGTTGAGAGAATGGACTAAGGGAAGGAGAGGTGGAGGTGACTTGGTTGAGAATTCAAATTTAATCTTGTGAACCTTATCATGAAAGTACTCAGCCAAAGTCTAGGGAGAAAGTGAAAGGGGACTTGGAGGTGAAGGCACTTTGAGGAGAGAGTTCAGTGTGGCAAAGAGAATTTGTCAACTAGATGTAGTAGTCCTGTTTGGCAAGTGAAAGAACAGACTGGAAAGAGGTCAGCAAGAATTTGAAATGTATGAAGTCAACACGGGCATGGGATTTCAGCTAAAGTTGTTCAGCAGAGCAGGCACAGGAACATAGGTACCGGATTCTAGAGGTCAGCCAAGGCTGGGGTTTGGTACACCTTACAGAACGGGGAATGGGAGGAGAAAGAGTATCCATTTATTTTATTTATTTGGATTTTCCTCACACCTTTTTCAGTAGTAGCTCAAGGTGAGTGACATTTAGGTACACTGGATATTTCTCTGTCCCAGTAGGGCTCACAATCTAAGTTTGTACCTGAGGCAATGGAGGATTAAGTGACTTGCCCAAGATCACAAGGAGCAGCAGTGGGATTTGACCTGGCCACCTCCAGATTTCAAGACCGGTGCTCTAACCACTAGGCCACTCCTCCACTCCATGTCAGGGCTGTGGCCATATGTCCAGACCTATTTTTTCTCAGTAATCCGGCTCTGTGACATCTCCAGACTGCCTTTTACCTGCATGGTGGCTTCCACTCTGGTGTTCCTGCAGCCAAGCCTCGCTCTGGTGTCCCTGCAGCCAAGCCTCATTTCCTAGTTGTGACGTCATCAGCCAACTCCTTTATAAAGGACCTTGGAATTTTCATTCCTTGCCTTTGCAACAGGTCTGTTTACCCTTTTTTTGTTGTAATGTTGTTGTTTGATTCTGAGTGATCTGGTCTTCTTGTTAACTGTGCCTCAGGGCACAGCCCTGAGCTGTGTGTGTGGTTCATGTTTGAACCTGACTGGATTACTTTTCCATTAGCTGTGCTTCCAAGTACAGCCCTGTACTGTTTCTGTATGTGTGTGGTTCTTGTTTGAACCTGAATGGATTACTTTTCTGTTAGCTATGCTTCCAAGTACAGCCCTGTACTGTTTCTGTGTGTGTGTGGTTCTTGTTTGAACCTGAATGGATTACTTTTCTGTTAGCACTGCTTCCCGGCACAGCCCTGTG
This sequence comes from Microcaecilia unicolor, assembly GCF_901765095.1. Taxonomy (NCBI): domain Eukaryota; kingdom Metazoa; phylum Chordata; class Amphibia; order Gymnophiona; family Siphonopidae; genus Microcaecilia; species Microcaecilia unicolor. The sequence continues at coordinate 64,925,831 of NC_044038.1, read as the reverse complement.
TTGTTTCTGAGTATGGTTCTTCTTTGTAGCTGTGTGAATTACTTTTCTATGTTGGAATCTGAGTGGTTGTGTGGCACAGCCTTGCTTCTGAACCTGAATGAATTACATTTCTGTTAGCTGTGCTTCCTGACACAGCCCTGTGTAGTGCGTGGGTGTGATTCTTGTTTGTACCTGTGTGAATTACTTTTCTGTGTTTGGATCTAAGTGGCTGTGTGGCACAGCCCTGAGTGTTCCTATGAGTGGCTTCCCTTTATCCTTGAGTGCCGTGTAGAACAGCCTTTAGTGTTCCTATGAGTGGCTTCCCTTTATCCTTGAGCGCCATGTGGCACAGCCTTGAGTGTTCCTATGAGGGGCTTCCTTTTATCCTTGAGTGTTGTGTGGCATAGCCTTGAGTGTTCCTATGAATGGCTTCCCTTTATCCTTGAGTGCAGTGTGGCACAACCTTGAGTGTTCCTATGAGTGGCTTCCTTGAGTGCTGTGTGGCACAGCCTTGAGTGCTTCTATGAGTGGCTTCTCTTTACCCTTTGAGTGGCCATGTGGCCTAGCCTTGAGTTGCTTCTTTGTGTGCTTTCTGTTTGAGTCCTTTCGTTGAGGTTTCTGTTTGAGTCTCAGTGGGTTGCTCTTCCATTTAGCTGTGGCTACTAGCACAGACCTGAGCAGCCTCTCTGTATGGCACAAGTGGGCTGCTCTTCCATTTAGCTGTGGCTACTTGCACAACCCTGAGCATCCTCTCTGTTTGGTTTCTTTTTGAGTTTGAGTGGGTGGTTCTTACGTTTAGCTGTTGCAACTAGCACAGCCCTGAGCGGCCTCTCTGTGTGGCACGAGTGGGCTGTTCTTCTGTTTAGCTGTGGCTACTAGCACAGCCCTGGGCGTGTTTGGTTTCTATTTGCATTTGTGTGGGTGGTTCTTCCATTTAGCTGTGGCTTCTAGCGCAGCCCTGAGCTTCTTCTCTGTTTGATTTCTGTTTGAGTCTCAGAGGGTTGCTCTTTTGTCTGATGGTGCTTTCTGGCAAACTGTGAGCTAATTCTTTGTGTGGGGTTGTCTTTTCCCTTCAGTTATTGTTTGAGCCTGTGTGCAGGGTCTTTTAACTTCTTGTTTGTGGCTATGTTTCACTCAGCGTGTGTGCACTGCTTGGTTAGTATTTGCTTAGGGGATTCCATTCTGTTTCTTTCCCCTTTCTTTCTTTCTGTTTGTTTGGGTTTCAGTTTGGCCTTGTGGCCTGTATTCTTGGACACTGTTGAGTGTGGGCTCCAGTTCAGCCTTGCGGCCCGTATGAATGTCCTTCCTTTTGTTCCTGGTTCCTGCTATAGTCAAGTTCCATCCCGGGTTCCTGCTACAGCCAGGCTCTGTTTCTACCTTGTCTTGAGTGTGCACTGCTTATTTGCCATGTCTTGTGTCTTGTCTTGGGTTGTTCCTTTGGTGTCTGAATCCAGTTCTTGGTCTGCCTTGTCTTGTCTGGATTCAGTGTCTTGCTTGCCTCTGCTTTGTGTCTGTGCCATCCCAGAGGATTTGTCTGCTGCAGCTCTAGCTGTAGTCCAAGGGCTCACCATCCTTGAATCCATGACAATCCACAGCAGAGGAGAGAGTAGTATTATAGGAAGAGACAGCCTCATTGACAGATTTGGATAACATAGTGGTTGAGAAGAGATTTGAAACACTGGAGGACAGAGTAGAAGGGTCAATAGTCTGAAGATTCCTAAATGTATTGGTAGAGATTGGATGGGACTAGGGGGGAGGGTGAAAGTTATCAGATGATGGTCAGAGAGGGGACGAGCTGAGGCACAGAAACTGGAGAGTGAGCAGTTGGAGAAGAAGATAAGGTCAAGACAGTGGCCAGTTGATGATTGAAAGAGGATGTTAAAATAAGAAACCGAGAAGCATAAGAGTCAGAGGGATCATTAGCATGAAGTTTAAAATCCCCAAGAATGAGGGAGGGAGATGAAGGTTCAAGAAAGAAGGAAAGCCAGGAGTCAGTCAGTGAGAAAAGAAGAAAGGGACTTATCAGGGGGTTGATAAATGACTGCTACTTGGAGAGGTAGAGGAGTGAATAAACGGATGGAGTGGACTTCGAAGGAAGAAAAGCAGTGAGACTGAGGTGGGAGAAGAGGTTGAAATCTACAGGAGGGTGAATGAAAGTAGCAGCCCGACACCACCTCTGTGGCCAACCAGGCGAGGAATATGGGAGAAAAGGTAGCCTCCATGAAACAGGGCCACAGCTGAAGCAGAGTCTTCAGGGCAAAGCCAAGTCTCAGTTAGGGCAAGCAGATGGAGAGTACGAGAGATAAAGAGGTCATGGCATAGGAAAGTATGTTACAGACAGAGCGGGCATTCCACAGAGCACATGAGAAAGGCAGGGAAGGGGGGAGGAGAGGAACAGAAATTAGATTGGAGACATCACGGTGTGACCTTCATGAATAGGATGAGATCTGATGTGAAGGACCAGGATTGGGATTGATGTCTCCAGCAGAGAGCAGGAAAAGAAAAGCGAGAACACAGAGAAGAGTAGGAGAGGCATGGGATACATCCCAGGATACTGAGGGAGCTCAGAGAGGTCTTGGAGGGACCCCTTAAAGATTTATTTAATAGATCTTTAGAGACAGGGAAGAAGTGGGAAACTACAGACCGGTAAGTCTCACGTTGATGGTAGGAAAAATAATGGAGTTGCTGCTGAAAGAAAGGATAGTTAACTTTCTAGAAGCCAACGGGTTACAGGACCTGAGGCAACATGGCTTTACTAAAGGAAAATCCTGTCAAATGAATCTTATTGACTTATTTGACTGGGTGAACAAAGAACTGGATGACGGACATGCACTAGATGTAATCTACTTGGATTTCAGCAAAGCCTTTGACATGGTCCCCCACAGAAGACTCATGAATAAGCTGAAAGGGTTGAACTTAGGACCGAAAGTGGTGAACTGGATAGGTAACTGGTTGGCCAACAGGTGGCAGAGGGTGGTGGTAAATGGAGTCCACTCAAAGGAAAGGAAGGTGAGAAGTGGAGTTCCTCAGGGGTCGGTGCTGGGGCCTATTCTGTTTAATATATTTGTGAGAGATATTGCTGAAGGGTTGGAAGGAAAGGTTTGCCTTTTTGCAGATGACACAAAAATAGCCAATAGAGTGGATACCCTGGAAGGAGTAGAAATGATGAGAAGGGCTCTCCGAACATTAGAAGAACGGTCGATGGTCTGGCAGTTAAAATTTAAAATTTTAAACTATCATCCAGTGATTCCTATGAGGAGTATGAGAATAAAAGGGACAAAATTAATAAACAACCTGCCTCAATTCAGAATAGAACACAGGAGACAGCAAATGTATTGTCTAGTTCTTTTTTACGTCTTCCAGAGCATATACAGGAAATACCCACCGAACCCAAAAGAGAAGTAGGCAAAGCTAGGGGAAAATTAAGAAAGATGACCAGGAAATGAGCAGCGTAATAAATATATCTAAGGTGAGATTAACCGAAGCGCAGACAGAGGTACTAAAGAAAGGACTTTCGTTTGCCCCATCAAGAAGGTATGATGCATTTGGAACCCGACAGGGTTTGTTTAAATTTTTTAGAGTTTAAGATTATGCTTACATTTTGGCAATTCCCATATAGAAGGGGAAATTTTTTTTTCCACGTACAGGGTATAGATCAAAATGGGTTCCCCCGGGTCCTGTGGACCCGTGAATTATGGCTTTCCAAAAATTGGTATTAGCGGATTTGGAGAAACTAGAATGTATACAATACAATAGCGTCAGCAATTTGTCCTCCAGTCAGAGACAATGTATTCAAGAGATGGCTAATAATGATATGTTGGTCATACAGAGGGCAGATAAGGGTGGATCCATCGTGATCATGGACAGGGAAAAGTACATAGGGGAAGGACTGAAACAGTTACAACAAATCCAATATTACAGCCAAATTGCGTACAATCCTACTAGTGAGTTGCAACAGATTATCAATGAATGTGTAAGTACAGCTGTCACAGATGGCATTTTTTCGATTAAAGAGCAACGATTCTTGTGTCACCTGTGTCCCAAAGTGCCTTACATTTATTTTGTTCCCAAAGTGCATAAATTACTGATGGACCCACCCGGACGCCCCATTGTGTCCACCCGTGACTCAGTTCTAGAACCATTGTCTAAATATATGGATGTCCTTTTGTGAGTCAGACGGACTCATACGTTCGAGACTCCATTCACTTCATACAGTTGCTAGATCGAGCAGAACCTCAGGGGACAGATAATTTCTATATGGTGGGATTAGATGTGGTAGCCCTGTATACAAATATCCCTCAGGATAGTATGATACAGTTAGCTTGTGACTACTTTGGTGAGGCCCGTATCCCAGAATCAAAGATTACAATACTGCAACGTTTAATGTCTCTGGTCATTTGTCACAACTATTTTGAATTTCAAAACATATTTTATAAACAGACGCAAGGAGTAGCAATGGGGGCGATGATTGCGTCCTCATTAGCATGCCTCTACATGACACAGTTTGAGAAAAAGCATGTATATACCTCTTCCCACTATGGCAAAGTCATGATGTGGAAGAGGTATATTGACAATGTCATTCTGTTTTGGAAAGGTCCAAAAAGTGAATTGATACAATTTATTGTCCACTTTAATGCTGCAGATCCACATATCAAATTTGCAGCTAGGATTGACGAACATGAGATTGAGTTTCTAGATATTAAGATTATAAGATCTGACACTGGTAGGTTTAATACCACCATTTTCAGGAAGCAGACTGACAGGAACGCCCTGTTGCATTATACTAGTTTTCATCATGCTGCATTAAGAAGGGGTGTTCCTGTCAGTCAATTTCTTAGATTGCGGAGATTATGCTCCTCTATTGGGGAGTTCAAAGATCAGTCAAGGGATATGATGGATCGGTTTGTGGAAAGGGGGTACCCGGTAGGGTAGAAAGGCATATAAAAGAGCTCTTTATGCTCATCGACCTTGGTTATTTTTACAGAAACAGATACCCATCCATAAGGCTCTAGCATGCATGCTTCTGTATTCCCATCAGGCCCCCGCAATAGGTTATATAATAATACACAAATATTGGCATGTCCTAGCAGTGCATACGGAATTCAGCGAGCACCCCAAAGTGGCCTTCAAACGGAAAGAGTAGAGGAGTGGCCTAGTGGTTAGGGTGGTGGACTTTGGTCCTGGGGAACTGAAGAGCTGAGTTCAATTCCCACTTCAGGCACAGGCAGCTCCTTGTGACTCTGGGCAAGTCACTTAACCCTCCATTGCCCCATGTAAGCCGCATTGAGCCTGCCATGAGTGGGAAAGCGCAGGGTACAAATGTAACAAAAAAAAAGCAAATTTAGGTGAACTGTTAAAGAGGCCAATTCCAGACACCTCAGTAGGTCAGCATTCCCCTTGTGGGAAATACGTTTATTGTAAATATTCGGAAACCACCAGCTGGGTCACAATTCCGGGGACTACCAGAAAGTACTATGTACAGCAAAAGACTACATGTAATAGTGAATGAGTAGTGTACTGCATTATGTGTCACTGCTCTTTGTATTACATCGGGCATATGAAGCGACAGTTAAAGCAAAGACTAGCCGAACACACTAGTAATTTTTGACATCATAAAAAAGAAGCGCCTTTGCTAGCCCATTGGATAGCACAAAACCATTCAACTGAAGATCTTAAGTGTGTAGCTTTGGTTCAGGTCTCTCCCCCTAAAAGAGAAGGTGATGTAAGTGGACAACTTTTAGCGATTGAGCAGAGGTACATTTTCTCGTGGAGTATAGTGGCCCCGAGGGGACTCAATTTGGAGGTGGAATGGCTATAGTGGCTGTTCCTTGAAATAAGGGTTGGGTAAACTGAGAGGTCAAGTATTTAACCCCGGTAGAAGAAGTCAAGGGTATGAAGCCTTTTGAGCAGAAGTCCGGAACTCCGCCTGGACAGAAGTCCTTCTGGTAAGCAGCCATTATTATTAATATTAACATTGAAAAAAGTCGGTGTAAGCATAAAATTGAAAAACTTAAGACAGTAATGTTTTCAGTACATGTTGTTGAATCGTTACAGATTACGGGAAGTGGTTCCTCCTGATGAAGTACGAAATGTGGTCTCGCATAGAGGTACTAATGATTTGTTAGCGACTTGATTTAATTCTGAGGTTTTCATGGAAGCCTTTGAGCTGCCCTGGAGCATCACTATACATGGAGTTTAACACGATATTCACGTGGGAAATTTATGGCTGAAGACAGATTGGAAAGCTTCTCATTTTCCCCCCCAAACCCACCTCCCCGCTCCCCCCGTTTTCTATTTCTGTTGATGGCTCTCTCATTCTCCCTGTCTCCTCAGCTCGAAACCTTGGGGTCATCTTTGACTCTTCTCTCTCCTTCTCTGCTCATATCCAGCAGATTGCCAAGACCTGTCGTATCTTTCTTTACAACATCCGTAAAATCCGCCCCTTTCTTTCTGAGCACTCTACCAAAACCCTCATCCACACCCTTGTCACCTCTCGTTTAGACTACTGCAATCTGCTTCTTGCTGGCCTCCCACTTAGTCACCTCTCCCCTCTCCAGTCGGTTCAAAACTCTGCTTCCCGTCTCATCTTCCGCCAGGGTCGCTTTACTCATACTACCCCTCTCCTCAAGACCCTTCACTGGCTCCCTATCCGTTTTCGCATCCTGTTCAAACTTCTTCTACTAACCTATAAATGTACTCACTCTGCTGCTCCCCAGTATCTCTCCACACTCGTCCATCCCTACACCCCTTCCCGTGCACTCCGCTCCATGGATAAATCCTTCTTATCTGTTCCCTTCTCCACTACTGCCAACTCCAGACTTCGCGCCTTTTGTCTCGCTGCACCCTACGCCTAGAATAAACTTCCTGAGCCCCTACGTCTTGCCCCATCCTTGGCCACCTTTAAATCTAGACTGAAAGCCCACCTCTTTAACATTGCTTTTCACTCGTAACCACTTGTAACCACCTGCCTCCACCTACCCTCCTCTCTTCCCGTTCACATTAATTGATTTGATTTGCTTACTTTATTTATTTTTTGTCTATTAGATTGTAAGCTCTTTGAGCAGGGACTGTCTTTCTTCTATGTTTGTGCAGCGCTGCGTATGCTTTGTAGCGCTATAGAAATGCTAAATAGTAGTAGTAGTAGTAGTTATCAACAATCCCTAAAAGGGAGTTCAAAATACAGGAATTGGTTAAGAGACCCAAAAACGCACAAGATTATAGCAACAAAGGAAATGCTGCATGGCAACCCTGTGGAGATAAGTGATAATTCACTATACAATTTCGTAATGAACTGTTACGGAGTAGCATTATTGTGATGATTACAAACTTATAGGAACATCTCCCCAGTTGGCACTCAAATCATAGAGGAAGTGGCAACCTTTTGGGACTCATATCTGTACTCATATCTGTAGGCTAAAGACATTATAACATTAAAATATATTTTAATAAAAGTGTTAAATAACTTTATGTGGGGTTGTTTGTTATGGATGTTTGAATGACGCAGCGAATGGGCAGCAGGAGTGAGTTCTATGTAAGCCTCAGGGGTATATATGTTATATATGCATAGATAATAAAAGAGCATGTGAAAAATTTAAAAAACAATGTCTGGAGTACTTTAGGATAACTTGTTTGGTTGGCAGTACTCTGGCGTTTAATTTATATCCCCTTGTATGTAACTAGACAGTTTCTAGTTACAATTTCTGAGTGATTTTATTGGTAAGTTAGTAATGAGTAAATGTTTAATAATATAGTAAGGTTTGCATTCATATAGGGATTGTTTTTTAATTACACAGCACTTGGTTTATGTTTATAGAATGGTGTTCCCCTGAAGACGCTATGGCGAAACATGCTCGCATGTAGGGCACCAACAGTGAATACAACTGGGAACTGGTTTAGCAAACTCCATTTTGATTTTCTTCACTACACAATTTTAAAGTGACTAGGATCGTTTCTAGAGAGTTGGAACAACTTGTCAAGTATTAAGATAAGTGGTTTCATACGAACCTGTGAATTTGTGAATAACGTATAAAGGAAATTATTACCATCTGATTACAAGTAAGACACTTCACAGGATAGGTAGGAGGTGGAGTGCAATGCAATGATGTACTAAATGAGAAAAACACAATGTAAGACTGCCTGTCAGTCTAGAGATGTTTTTCCAGTCACTGAGCAATATTTGAATGCAAAAGAAAAACATATAAAAAAAAGTATAGTATTGTTTGGAGAGGTAGTGCCATTAGAATATTGCACTGTATGTGATGCACAGTGTAAATATAGTATAAGGGTTTAGTGGTTTATATCTGAGCAATAAACAAAAACCATGAAGGGACAATTATACCCCAGTAGTGAATACTAGTTAAAATGTAATGCCAAGACGTGTACAGTGATGCACTTGGGGTGAAGAAACACAAAAGAGATATACCAGATAGGAGGGGAGAGATTAGTAAGAGACCTTGGGGTTGTTGGTGTCCAAGGATCTGAAGGTGAAGAAAACAATGTGACAAGGTGACGGCCGTGGCCAGAAGGATGCTAGGTTGCATAGAGAGGGGTATAACCAGCAGAAAAAAAGAGGTGTTGATTCCCTTCTACCATAGGCGCCCCGTATAAGAGGCTTGGCCAGCTGTGACCTTCGGGGCGGCCCCGCCTGCCTCCCTCTCCAAATGTAGCCCGAGACTCCCGACGACGAAATCGTCTGCTGCCGCCGCTTCTATTGAGCAGCGCAGCGGCAGCCGTTTCTCTCGGAGCCAGCATAACATAAGAAAAAGAAGCGCGGGGCCGCAGCAGCGTTCAGACATGCGCTGTCGGCTCTGCCGGTCTCTGCCCCGTGACATCAATTTCCCGTTCCGGGGGCAGAGGACCGGCAGAGCCGACAGTGCATGTCTGAACGCTGCTGCGGCCCCGCGCTTCTTTTTCTTCTTATGCTAGCGCTGCTGTAAAGAAGCCCGGGCCGGAGGGAGAGAAGAGAACGTGTGGAAACGGTAGGAGGAGAGAGAAGGAGAGCAGGAGAGAGCCAGAGAGCGATAGGGAAAGAAAGAGGGGACATGGAAAAAAGCAGGGGAGAGCCAGAAAGAGATGGGGAGAGAAAGAGGGGCCATGGAAAAGAGCAGGGGAGAGCCAGGGACATGGAAAAAAGCAGGGGAGAGCCAGAAAGAGATGGGGAGAGAAAGAGGAGCCATGGAAAAGAGCAGGGGAGAGCCAGGGACATGGAAAAAAGCAAGGAGAGCCAGAAAGAGATGGGGAGAGAAAGAGGGGCCATGGAAAAGAGCAGGGGAGAGCCAGGGACATGGAAAAAAGCAGGGGAGAGCCAGAAAGAGATGGGGAGAGAAAGAAGGGCCATGGAAAACAGCAGGGGAGTGCCAGGGACATGGAAAAAAAGCAGGGGAGAGCCAGAAAGAGATGGGGAGAGAAAGAGGGGCCATGGAAAAGAACAGGGGAGAGCCAGGGACATGGAAAAAAGCAGGGGAGAACCAGAAAGAGATGGGGAGAGAAAGAGGGGCCATGGAAAAGAACAGGGGAGAGCCAGGGACATGGAAAAGAGCAGGGGAGAGCCAGAGAAAGATGGGGAGAGAAAGAGGGGCCATGGAAAAGAACAGGGGAGAGCCAGGGACATGGAAAAGAGCAGGGGAGAGCCAGAGAAAGATGGGGAGAGAAAGAGGGGACATGGGCATGAGAGAGAGAGAGAGAAGCTGCTGGGGAGAAACTGGGGGAGACCCTAGCTGTCAGACTGAGAAATGCTGGCTGGATGAAAGGAGGGAGAAAGAGGAAAAATGCTGGAAGGAGGGAAGAAACTGGTAGGGAGGGAAAGAGGAAAGACACTGGAAGTGGGGTGAGAGAGGACATGCTGAATGGAAAAGGGTCAAGAGAGAGAACTGTCTAGAAGGAAGGGGAGATAGAGGAAGACAATGGACGGAAGGATTGGGAGAGGATAATGGGTGGAAGGATGGAGAGAGAAAGAGAGATGACAATGGATGGAATGGTAGGAGAGAAAGAGGGAAGGTGCTGGACATGGATGGAGGGGAGGGAAGTATATGCACATGGATGGAGGGGAGTGAGGAGAAATGCTGCATATGGATGGAGGGGAAACTGTTGAATTTAAGAGCTGGATCAGGATACTGAAGGATAGGGACAGGGCTACAGATGGTAGACAGGACGCATAAGGACACAGGAGGATGGTGGACATGGTGAGAGAAAAAATATCAAATGGAAAGAAGACACTGCATAAAACAGAAGACACTGGGACCAAAGCGAATAGAAAAACTAAATGAGCAGACAACAAAGGTAGAAAAAAGTATTTTATTCAGAATTTATTAACTGGAATATGTCAGCTTTTGGAAATGTGCATCTGTGATGTTTTGCATGTAAATTTCAATTTTCTAGTATTGCTGCATGCTGAGTCTGACTTCTTGAGGTAACTTTCCAGTTCAGTATTTTGCCTTCATAACTGTTGTGTCATGTGTTTTTCATGTGTGATCAAGGTGCAGTATTCTGCTAGCGTGTAGTATTTTCAGCCCTTTTTGGGGTTTTTTTTTGTTTCACTAGGTTGTGTACTGGTGTTTTAGAGCCCGGTGTAATTACAGTGCTGCCTTTCCACGCATAAGGTTTAGCTCGTCCTGTCCTTGGAATTAGTACTGTTATGGTTTGGTAAGGCTATATGAGTGTGTTTATGCACAAGTTTGTGTATAGTGTTTTGCAGTGGAGAGATTGTGTATTGGGCTTACTGAGATGGCACCAAATCATCAGAAAGGGTTTTAGAGCCTAAATCATGACACACTACCTCTTGAAGGATCTACATATAGTCGTTCATAAAAGGAGCTCATTGTGAACACTTTCCACCCTAAAAGGGTGTTTTGTGGCTCTACATGAGAACTGTGATATTATGATCCCTTGTTTCATATTGTTGACGGTCTGCATTTTCCGTATGGGTGGTATATTGGTTTATTAGGGTCTGCCCAGTGTTATGGTACAGTAAGGTTTATGAGTGTGTTTTTGCACAAATTTGTGCATAGTGTTTTGCAGTTGAGCAATTGTGGTTAGTACATGCTTTGAGCAACCACTTTATTCTTTGACATATGATACATATTTAATATCTAAATTTAATAAAAGGTATTAATTGTGATTTATTTTTACTTATTTTTTTTCTGTGTTGTCAGACAATTATAGATGTAAGCCCCGCCCCTGGCCCCACCCTTACCCCGCCCCTTTTAGCCTCCCCAAACAGTTGGGCCACCGACCGCCTATGCCTTCTACAAGTTGTTAGTGAGGCCCCACTTGGAGTATTGTCTTCAGTTTTGGAGGCCGTATCTTGCTAAATAAAAAGACTGGAAGCGGTGCAAAGAAAAGCTACAAAAATGGTATGGGATTTGCAAACAAACCTTTTCTGGAGACAGGAAGGCGGTAGAACTAGAGGACATGAATTGAGGTTGAAGGGGGGCAGACTCAGGAGTAATGTCAGGAAAGCGAATGATACATACCTGTAGCAGGTGTTCTCCGAGGACAGCAGGCTGATTGTTCTCACGACTGGGTTGACGTCCACGGTAGCCCCCACCAACCGTAACAAAAACTTCGTGGGCGGTCCCACACGCAGGGCACGCCCACCGCGCATGCACGGCCGTCTTCCCGCCCGTGCACGACCGTTCCCGCTCAGTTGAATGACAAGCAAAAGAATGAGGAAAAACGTAACTCCAAAGGGGAGGAGGGAGGGTAGGTGAGAACAATCAGCCTGCTGTCCTCGGAGAACACCTGCTACAGGTATGTATCATTCGCTTTCTCCGAGGACAAGCAGGCTGCTTGTTCTCACGACTGGGGTATCCCTAGCTCTCAGGCTCACTCAAAACAAGAACCCAGGTCAATTGACCCTCGCAACGGCGAGGGCATAACAGAAATTGACCTACGAAGAACAACTAACTGGTGCAGCCTGACCAGAATAAATTTGGGTCCTGGAGGGTGGAGTTGGATTCAAACCCCAAACAGATTCTGCAGCACCGACTGCCCGAACCGACTGTCGCGTCGGGTATCCTGCTGTAGGCAGTAATGAGATGTGAATGTGTGGACAGATGACCACGTCGCAGCTTTGCAAATCTCTTCAATAGTGGCTGACTTCAAGTGGGCCACTGACGCTGTCATGGCTCTAACACTATGAGCCGTGACATGACCCTCAAGAGCCAGCCCAGCCTGGGCATAAGTGAAGGAAATGCAATCTGCTAGCCAATTGGAGATGGTGCGTTTCCCGACAGCGACCCCTTTCCTATTGGGGTCGAAAGAAACAAACAATTGGGCGGACTGTCTGTGGGGCTGTGTCCGCTCCAAATAGAAGGCCAACGCTCGCTTGCAGTCCAATGTGTGCAACTGACGTTCAGCAGGGCGGGTATGCGGTCTGGGAAAGAATGTTGGCAAGACAATTGACTGGTTAAGATGGAACTCCGACACCACCTTTGGCAGGAACTTAGGGTGAGTACGGAGCACTACTCTGTTATGATGAAATTTGGTATAAGGAGCATGAGCTACTAGGGCTTGCAGCTCACTGACTCTACGAGCTGAAGTAACTGCCACCAAGAAAATGACCTTCCAGGTCAAGTACTTCAGATGGCAGGAATTCAGTGGCTCAAAAGGAGGTTTCATCAGCTGGGTGAGGACGACGTTGAGATCCCATGACACTGCAGGAGGCTTGACAGGGGGCCTTGACAAAAGCAAGCCTCTCATGAATCGAACGACTAAAGGCTCTCCAGAGATGGCTTTACCATCTACACGATGATGGTAAGCACTAATCGCACAAAGGTGATTCCTTACTGAGTTGGTCTTGAGGCCAGACTCTGATAAGTGCAGAAGGTATTCAAGCAGGTTCTGTGCAGGACAAGAACGACAAACCTCTTCCACTTGAAAAAGTAACTCTTTTTAGTGGAATCCTTTCTAGAGGCAAGCAAGACGCGGGAGACACCCTCCGACAGACCCAACGAAGCAAAGTCTACGCCCTCAACATCCAGGCCGTGAGAGCCAGAGACTGAAGGTTGGGGTGCAGAAGCGCTCCGTCGTTCTGCGAAATGAGAGTCGGAAAACACTCCAATCTCCACGGTTCTTCGGAGGACAACTCCAGAAGTAGAGGGAACCAGATCTGACGGGGCCAAAAGGGCGCTATCAGAATCATGGTGCCGTGGTCTTGCTTGAGCATCAGTAAGGTCTTCCCCACCAAAGGTATGGGAGGATAAGCATACAGGAGGCCGGTCCCCCAATGGAGGAGAAAGGCATCCAACGCTAGTCTGCCGCGAGCCTGTAGTCTGGAACAGAACAGAGGCAGCTTGTGGTTGGTCTGAGAGGCGAAAAGGTCCACCGAGGGAGTGCCCCACTCTCGGAAGATCTTGCGTACCACTCTGGAATGGAGCGACCACTCGTGCGGTTGCATGACTCTGCTCAGTCTGTCGGCCAGACTGTTGTTTACACCTGCCAGGTATGTGGCTTGAAGAAGCATGCTGAACTGGCAGGCCCAACGCCACATCCCGACGGCTTCCTGACACAGGGGGCGAGATCCAGTGCCCCCCTGCTTGTTGATGTAATACATTGCAACTTGATTGTCTGTCCAAATTTGGATAATTTGATAGGACAGCCGGTCTCTGAAGGCCTTCAGTGCGTTCCAGACCGCTCGGAGCTCCAGGAGGTTGATCTGAAGATCCTGTTCCTAGAGGGACCACAGTTCCTGGGTGTGAAGCCCATCGACATGAGCTCCCCACCCCAGGCGAGATGCATCCATCGTCAGCACTTTCGTGGGCTGCGGAATTTGGAATGGACGTCCCAGGGTCAAATTGGTCCGAAGAGTCCACCAGTGCAGCGAATTGCGACAACTGAGGGACAGGCGGATGACATCTTCTAGATTCCCAGTGGCTTGACACTACTGGGAAGCTAGGGTCCATTGAGCAGATCTCATGTGAAGACGAGCCATGGGAGTCACATGAACTGTAGAGGCCATATGACCTAGGAGTCTCAACATCTGCCGAGCTGTGACCTGCAGAGACGCTCTGGTCTGGGAAGCGAGGGACAGGAGGTTGTGGGCCCTCGCTTCGGGAAGAAAGGCCTGAGCCGTCTGTGAATTCAGCAGAGCTCCTATGAATTCCAGAGATTGGACTGGCTGGAGATGGGACTTTGGGTAATTTATCACAAACCCCAGCAGCTCCAGGAGGTGAATAGTGCACTGCATGGACCGGAGAGTCCCTGCCTCCGAGGTGTTCTTGGCCAGCCAATCGTCGAGATATGGGAACACGTGCACTCCCAGCTTGCGTAGATACGCCGCGACCACCACGAGGCACTTCGTGAACACCCCATGGGGCAGAGGCGAGCCCAAAGGGCAGCACACAATACTGAAAGTGCCGTGTCCCCAGGCGGAATCTGAGATACTGTCTGTGAGCTGGCAGTATCGGGATGTGAGTATAAGCGTCCTTTAAATCCAGGGAGCATAGCCAATCGTCTTTCTGAATCATGGGGAGAAGGGTGCCCAAGGAAAGCATCCTGAACTTCTCTTTGACCAGGAATTTGTTCAGGCCTCTCAGGTCTAGGATGGGGCGCATCCCCCCTGTTTTCTTTTCCACAAGGAAGTACCTGGAATAGAATCCCTGCCCTTCCTGCCCGGGTGGTACGGACTCGAACGCATTGGTGCTGAGAAGGGCGGAGAGTTCCTCTGCAAGTACCTGCTTGTGATGGGAGCTGAAGGACTGAGCTCCCGGTGGGCAATTTGGTGGAGTGGAGGCCAAATTCAGGGCGTATCCGCACCGCACTATTTGGAGAACCCACTGGTCGGAGGTTATCAGAGGCCACCTTTGGTGAAAAGCTTTCAACCTCCCCCCGACCGGCAGGCCGTCCAGTACGGACACTTTGATGGTGGCTAAGTTCCCATGGATCCAGTCAAAAGCCCGTCCCCGGCTTTTGCTGTGGAGGCACAGGGGGCTGCTTGGGCACACGCTGTTGACGGGAACGAGCGCGCTGGGACTGTCCCTGTGCCTGAGGAGGCCTTCGGGCCGGCTGGGTGTACCTACGCTTGCTGTAGGCATAGGGAGCAGCCTGCCGGGCCCGGGAAAAACGTCCACCTGTAGAGGTGGATGCTGAAGGCGTCCGGTGGGAGATCTTGTCGAGGGCGGTTTCCCGCTGGTGTAGTTGGTCCACCAACTGCTCGACCTTCTCGCCGAAAATGTTATCCCCCCGGCAAGGGACATCCGCCAGTCGTTGCTGGGTGCGGTTGTCCAGGTCAGAGGCACGCAGCCAGGAGAGTCTGCACATCACTATACCTTGGGCCGCAGCTCGAGATGCCACATCACAGGTTTCATATATACCCCTGGACAGGAACTTTCTGCACGCCTTCAGCTGCCTGACCACCTCCTGAAAAGGCCTGAACTGCTCCGGAGGGAGCTTATTGACCAGGTCCACCAGTTGCTTCATATTGTTCCGCATGTGGATGCTCGTGTAGAGCTGGTACGACTGGATGCGGGTCACGAGCATGGAAGATTGGTAGGCCTTCCTCCCAAACGAGTCCAGAGTGCGAGACTCCCGCCCCGGGGGCGCCGAGGCGGTATCCCTCGAACTCCGTGCCCTCTTGAGAGCAGAGTCCACGACCGCTGAGTCATGAGGCAATTGGGGCCACATTAACTCTGGGTCAGAGTGGATTCTGTATTGGGACTCCGCTTTCTTGGGAATGGTGGGGTTAGATAATGGCTTCTGCCAGTTCCGAAGCAGTGTCTCCTTGAGGACATTGTGCAACGGTACCGTGGAAGACTCTCTAGGTGGTGATGGATAGTTGAGGACCTCGAGCATCTCAGCCCTCGGCTCATCCACAGAGACCACGGGGAAGGAAATGCATATAGACATATCCCTGACAAAGGAGGCAAAGGAGAGGCTCTCAGGGGGCGAGAGCTTCCTCTTCAGTGAAGGAGTGGGGTCGGAGGGAAGGCCCTCAGACTCCTCTGAGGAGAAATATCTGGGGTCCTCCTCCTCCCCCCACGAGGCCTCTTCCTCGGTATCGGACATGAGCTCTTGCAGCTCAGACCTGAACCGAGCCCGTCTCGACTGCGAGGAACCATGTCCTCGATGGTGGCATTGAGCGGTGGACTCCCGCGCCGGCGGGAATGAAGCTCCCTCCATCGATGTCGACGGGGATTCCACCTGCGTGGCGGTCGACACCGGTACCGCAAGCGGCGTCGGAGGCCTCGGCATCGGGCTGGAGCACGCCGGCGCCTCCATCAATGGCGCCGGGGGCGCAAGCACCCCCGGAGCCGGCAAGGCCTGGCGCATCAGCCCTTCCAGAATCCCTGGAAGGATGGCTCGGAGGCACTCGTCAAGGCCCGCTGTCGGGAAAGGCAGGGGGGCCGGAGTGGGTGCCGGTGCCGGTGCCAGAAGCTGCTCGGGTCCAGGAGACGGTACCGAAGCACCCATGGACTGACGCAGTGACACCTCTTCGACCGAGGGAGAACGCTCCTCTCGGCACTGCTGTTTCCTCGGTGTCGATCCATCTCTGGAGGCGCTGGAACTAGCAGTCCCGTGAGCCGTGGGCGACCGATGCCGATGTTTCTTTGTTTTCTTTCAGTGCCCATCATCGATGCTGGGTGGCAGAGATGAAGAGGAGGTAGAACCCCCCCGGCCTCGAGGGATCGGGTCTGACAGGGTTCGGTCCCGATGGCCCTGGGTAGAGGGAGTGGCCGGGGCCGACTGCCCGCGCGGCTGCTCACCCCCGCCGTCGCCGCAAGGTCCGGTGGGCCAACGGTACCTGTGCTCCTGGGGTCGATGCCATCATCGGTGTCGATTTCGTCGACATCGGTACCGATACTGAAGACCTGACCGTCGACACCGATGCCGTCAACGTCGAAGGGCCGGCGCAAGTTCCAAAAAGTTGGTCCCGACGAACTTGCCTCGCCACCTGTGTCCGCTTTCGCAATCCAAGACACAAGGTGCACGTCTTGGTATTATGCTCCGGGCCAAGGCACTGGAGGCACCAAGCATGAGTATCGGTTTGCGAGATGTGCCGGCCGCACCGACCACACTTCTTGAATCCACTCGGGACCTTCGAGGACATCGACAGAAAAATCGTGTCGGCGAAGTCAAAGTCGTCGATGGTGGCGGTGAAAAGCACACACGAAAAAGAAACGACCGAGCGGCCACAAGGCCGCAACGAAGCGCCCCCGCGCTAAGACGACGAGGGGACAAACAAAACTTTTTAATTTTTTTTTAAATAAAGAAAAGAAAAGAAGCGCGAACGCGCACAAAAGAGAAAATTATCCGGTTTCCGGGGCTGACCAAGAGAGAGACGGTAACACGTCTCTCCTCAGCGCGGAATCGAAAAAAACTGAGCGGGAACGGTCACGCACGGGTGGGAAGACGGCCGCGCATGCGCGGTGGGCATGCCCTGCGTGCGGGACAGCCCGCAAAGTTTTTGTTCCGGTTGGTGGGGGCTGCCGTGGACGTCAACCCAGTCGTGAGAACAAGCAGCCTGCTTGTCCTCGGAGAAGTATTTTTTCACGGAGAGGGTGGTGGATATGTGGAATGCCATCCCGCGGGAGGTGGTGGAGATGGAAACGGTAATGGAATTCAAACATGCGTGGGATAAACATAAAGGAATCCTGTTTAAAAGGAATGGATCCACGGAACCTTAGCAGAGATTGGGTGGTGACGCCAGTAATTGGGAAGTGAAACCGGTGCTGGGCAGACTTCTACGGTCTACACCCTGATCGTGACTGAATAGATATGGATGGGCTGGAGTGTAAATTTTAAGGGGGTTTGACATTAGCTTCAGAACTTTTAGTACAAGAAGAGTGCTGGGTAGACTTCTACGATCTATGCCCTGAGAATGGCAAGGACAAATCAAACTCGGGTATACATATAAAGTATCACATACCATGTAAAACGAGTTTATCTTGTTGGGCAGACTGGTTGGACCGTACAGGTCTTTATCTGCCGTCATTTACTATGTTACTATGCATGATGACAGCGACGAAGGCAAGATGTACTCAGATAGAATGGAGATGGTTGAATGAAAGGAAGGAAATGTTGAAGGTTGAAAGCTGAGAAGAAGGAAGAAGACAAAAGAGATGGTGAGATGATGAAAGCAGAATGTGGGCAATGTTTTCCTTCAGTATGCAGTGGTTTCAGATGGAGAAAGAGATTGGGAAAGGACAGTACCAAGAAGAGAAAGTGTACTGGAGCCATAAGAAGTAACGGAGAGAAAATACAAAGTGTATAGAGAAAATGCTTCGGCACACAGCACTTGGAGCGAAGGCCCTGGGAGGATTGGGGTGGACCTGGGAGTCACCCCCCGGAGAAGGCTGTAATGATATGCAGATGGGCTGCAAGTCCTCCACAGCACCTGGAAAGCAGCTAGTGGGAGCGCTGGGCACCTGGAGCGCATGCTCAAAGCCTGCCGGCTCCCTCCCCCTCTGAAACAGGAAGTTAAGGGGTAGGAGCCGGCGGGCTTTGAGCATGTGTTGGTGCTCAAGGCTTCTGCACCGGTCAACTGAGATGCTGTCAGCGTCAGCCGGTAGAATTACCATACCATCTAGGACTGGTGATCCACATATATCACTGAATGAGGGACTCTGTGCCTCCTTCCCACAGTGTCAGCTGTGGGAGGAAGGTAAGAGGAAAAATGCTGGACTCCACAAGGGAGGGGAGAAGGAGAGAAACACTTGAATATAAACTCCTAGTTTATATTCAATTTTCCCTCTTTTTTGGGGAGGAAATCTGTTATCTTGGTTTATACTTGGATAGGCTTATATTTGACTACATATCGTATACTAGTCTCTTTCTCCTCTTAAGTTTATGTACTTTCTTAATATAAAAATGTGCTGCCCTTAGTATGTCACATTTGGTTGCAGCCTACTTTTTTTTTTACCTCACACAGTATGCCTACCGTTTCTGCATTTCCTTGAGATACCCTTTCATCTTAATAAACTTGGTACCCTAGAGGTCTCGGACCCTGACTATCATGTGAACACACTGACTGTTGAAAGTTTCACACAGTAGCAGCTGCCTCCATCTATGAAATAATCACTGTTGCCTCTATGCTGCCAGACAAAAATTACATATAACATTGTAGGCACCAGGTAGATTAATGCTTAGCACTTTGGTACACTGAGGGTTAACAAAAGCAAATAACTAATGCTGACAATTTTTCACATACCACATTCAGTTCCAGTATCAGCTGTTCCCGGTCCATTTTCCTTAGCTCCAGATCGCCAATATCACTTTGAAGTTGCTGTGTCAAAGACAGGAACATATTAATAACACCCCTTTCTGAGATTTCATAGTGTATAATATATTTTTAAGAAATTACATCAGCTGCTAAAACATTAGTGGATAACAGTGAATAAATGATGCTAGTTAGCGGTGGGGGAGAGGAAGACATTCTTAGGATTGACAAGGCAAGCAATGTTACCTTGGTATTATATTCCAACATTGCTCATATATGAAGTAGACAAATTGCTGATTGCCCTGTATATGATGCCAGTGTTTCATCATGAAGAAGTGGAATCTGTGCAAGGTGACAGACACAACACTGGCCACTTTGTTGGGCAGACTGGATGGACTGCACTTGTCTTTATCTGCCAATATTGGATAATAGGGGGTAATTGTATAAAGTGGGTGCTAACATTTATGTATCAATTTTGAGCGTTAAATGTTAGAACACGGCATACACAGACAACTGCCATAATTCCGCCTAAGTGCTGTTATGTAAATATGCACACATTTTACATAGCACATATTTTAAAGGTAAGGATACACATAGGTGGAGTCTGGCCAGGACTCACACTTATGTGTGCAAGTTATAGCATACTATAAATTATGTGTGTATCTCCGGCCTTTCAGCGCATTTACACCAGTTCTATGGCTGGCATAAGCAGGGCCGCCGAGAGACTGGGCTGGGCCCGGGGCAAGGCCACCCCCGGGGCCCCACCCCTGCCACCCCGCCGAGGTCATCGTTGTCGCCACCCCCTCCACCCGCCCCCCTCTGTCCACCACCGGGCCGGGCCCCCCTGAATTCAAATCATAGCGCCTCACCTCGACCTCGCTCCATGTGAAAGAAGCACAGCAGCGGCAGTCTGCAGATCGCCTCCCTTTGAGCCTTCCCTCCCTGTGTTCCGCTTTCGTCTGACGTAACTTGCGTGAGGGCGGTGATATAATACAAATGTTCAAATATTTGGAAGGTATTAATCCGCAAACAAACCTTTTCCGGAGATGCGAAGGTGGTAGAACGAGAGGACATGAAATGAGATTGAAGGGGGGCAGACTCAAGAAAAATGTCAGGAAGTATTTTTCACAGAGAGAGTAGTGGATGCTTGGAATGCCCTCCCGCGGGAGGTGGTAGAAATGAAAACAGTAACGGAATTCAAACATGCGTGGGATAAACATAAAGGAATCCTGTTCAGAAGGAATGGATCCTCAGGAGCTTAGCCGAGATTGAGTGGCAGAGCCGGTGGTGGGAGGCGGGGCTGGTGGTTGGGAGGCAGGGATAGTGCTGGGCAGACTTATACGGTCTGTGCCAGAGCCGGTGGTGGGAGGCAGGGCTTGTGGTTGGGAGGCGGGGATAGTGCTGGGCAGACTTATACAGTCTGTGCCAGAGCAGGTGATGGGAGGCGGGGCTGGTGGTTGGGAGGCGGGGACAGTGCTGGGCAGGTACAAATCAAAGTAGGGTATACACAAAAAGTAGCACATATGAGTTTATCTTGTTGGGCAGACTGGATGGACCGTGCAGGTCTTTTTCTGCCGTCATCTACTATGTTACTATCCAGCTTATTTTCGAAAGTGATCACCGGCCATCTTCCGACATAAACTGGGAGATGGCCGGCGATCTCAGAAAAGTGATGAAATCGGTATAATCGAAAGCTGTTTTGACAGCATCGCCGCTTTCCCGTCGCCTCGCTGGCGAAAGTTCAAAGAGGCGTGTCGCCGGCGAAGCGAAGGGGGGACGTGGGAGGGCATGGGCGTGGCTACCAGATGGCCGGCTTTCACGGATAATGGAAAAAAAAGCAGCGTTAAGCAGTATTTCGCCGGGTTTACTTGGTCCTTTTATTTTCACGACCAAGCCTCAAAAAGGTGCCCCAACTGACCAGATGACCACTGGAGGGAATGGGGGATGACCTCCCCGTACTCCCCCAGTGGTCACCAACCCACTCCCACACGAAAAAAATAACAATAAAGCACTTTTTTGCCAGCCTGTATGCCAGCCTCAAATGTCATACCCAGGTCCCTGACAGCAGTATGCAAATCCCTGGAGCAGTTTTTAATGGGTGCAGTGCACTTCAGGCAGGCAGACCCAGGTCCACCCCCCCCCCCCCACACACACACACCTGTTACACTTGTGGTGCTAAGTGTTGAGCCCTTCAAACCCCCCCCAAAACTCACTGTACCCACATGTAAGTGCCCCCCTTCACCCATAAGGGCAATGGTAATGGAGTAGAGGTGTGGGGAGTGGGTTTGGGGAGGATTTGGGGTGCTCAGCACCCAAGGTAAGGGAGCTATGCACCTGGGAGCTTATTTTGTATTTTTAAAACATTTTTAGAAGTGCCCCCTAGGGTGCCCTGGCATGTCAGGAGGACCAGTGCACTAAAAATGCTGGCTCCTCCTACGACCAAATGCCTTGGATTTCGCCAGGTTTGAGATGGCCAGCATTTTTTTCCATTATCGCTGAAAAACAAAACCGGTGATCTCAAACCTGGCGAACTCTGGCATTTGGCCGGGCTAAACCGTATTATCGAAAAAAAAAGATGGCCGGCCATTTTTTTCGATAATACGGTTCCGGCCAGCTGTTGTGCCGACGCCAAAATAGATCGCCAGCGATCTATTTCACCGGCGACGTTCGATTATGCCCTTTGTTCACGTTACTATGTAGGTCATGTACAGGTACCAGCAATGAATTTCCGGTTTCTGGAGCCGGTTAACACATAGCCAGTTAAGGGCGACATTCAGCACTTAACCAACTATTGGTTACCACATAAAGATAGGACCGCATAAAAGTCCTATTTATCTAATTAACCTGGCCAGTTAAGTGCTGAATATTGGCACTAACCAGCCAACTGCTGACACTGCCCCCAGAATGCCCCCAGACTAGCTAGTTTTGCTTTAAGCACTAACTGGTCATTTTCAGCAACACTAACCAGTTAAGTGTACGTGATGGGGTGTATATCCCATCACAGAGATTTGCAAAACACAGAGGAGAGGAAACCTTAATCACAGAATTTAATTCCCAGAAAACAGATAGAAGAAAGGTTAGGAAGGAGGTGGGAACCACAGAATTAAAATCTCAGCAGAAGAATCAGGATGAAGCAAGTTCCAAGCCAATCACAGAAGCAGGAATTAAAGCCCCAGCAGGGAGAGCAGGGAGGGAACATAGTCCTAGCCAACCAGAAGGGGTGTGAGCAGGGGGAGGAGGAGTCAACAGCCCTATAAAAGAGAGGACTGAAGAGTGTGGAGCTCCTGGCCAGGACTCAGGAGACCTGCAAGCACCAGAATGTATTGAACTGTCTTGCTGTTTTTCTGTTGTTGGACTGTGGCATTGAGATCAACTGTTTGGTGAATTATTTGGTCTGAAGTA
Source organism: Microcaecilia unicolor (assembly GCF_901765095.1). Classification (NCBI taxonomy): domain Eukaryota; kingdom Metazoa; phylum Chordata; class Amphibia; order Gymnophiona; family Siphonopidae; genus Microcaecilia; species Microcaecilia unicolor. The sequence goes on along the minus strand of NC_044038.1, from coordinate 64,903,297 downwards.
GAGCACTTTTGGTTTGGTTTGGTTATTACCTGCCAGTGGGAGGACGTATCCCTGGAAGAAGGAATAGATTCCAGGAGATATGAGTGTGGTGGTTTTCATTTAATGTAATTGTTTAGAAATCTTTTTTTAACCAAGCTACCCAGGAGGATTGTTGCCACAGGTTTTTCATGTTTGGACATTGGTGTGAACTGAATAATACCCTAGCAGTGGTGTTCCTAGGGGGGGGCGGTCCGCCCCGGGTGCACGCCGCTGGGGGGTGCCGCGCGTGCCTGTCCGTCGTTCGTTCCATGCTCCCTCTGCTCTGGAACAGGTTACTTTCTGTTCCGGGGCAGAGGGAGCATGGAACGAACGACGGACAGGCGCGCGCGGCACCCCCCAGCGGCGTGCACCCAGGCAGGAGGTTCTTTCACAGGGGGGGGTGTCCTTTCGTCGGGGGGGGCGCACTGCATCCGGGGGGGGGGGGGGGCGCTGCACCCGGGGGGCGGGACGCATCGGCGATCCGCCCCGGGTGTCAGCCCCCCTAGGAACGCCACTGGACCCTAGTGACCTATGGAGGACTGGGACATTTTCGCTTTCCCACAGGGACTTACCCTAGGGAAAGGCAGAAAGGAACAGAAGGGGACCTAGATATAGTGTTTGGAAAAGACTGCTGATAATCCATTTTCTGTAAGTGCCAGATTTCAGGCATAACAACTGCTTACTATCTGAATGGTATCGAACAGCCATCTACCAAAACAAAGGACGGATCACAGTGTGATATTTAGCACTTAACCAGCCATGGGTTGCCACATAAAGATAGGACTGACTTTTATGTGGTTAACACATAGCCAGTTAAGGGCGACATTCAGCACTTAACCAACTATGGGTTACCACACAAACATAAAACCGCATAAAAGTCAGTACTATTTATGTAATTAACCTGGCTGGTTAAGTGCTGAATATTGGCACTTAACCGGCCATGTGCTGACTCCGCCCCAAGAATGCCCCCCAGAATAGCCGGTTTTGCTTTAAGCGCTAATCGCTAATTTTCAGCAGAGCTAACCGGTTAAGTGCAATATTCAGCGCTTAACCAACTATGGGTTATGCAGTTAACCTGGCCAGTTAAGTGCTGAATATTGGCCAAGTGATGCCCCCAAAATATCTGGTTTTGAGTTTGGTGCTAATTGGTTATTTTCAGCGGCACTAATCAGTTAAGTGCCGCTGAAAATGTCCAGTTAGCCCCAAACAAGTGATCGAGGGCCTCTTTTACAAAGCCGCATTACCGATTCTTGGTGCGGCAAATGAGAGGAAGCCCATTCAATTCCTATGGGCTTTCTCTCATTTACCGCGCAGGAATTGCTAGTGCAACTTTGTAAAAGAAGCCCTTAACCAGACAGAAGCCATTTCTGGCTGGACAAATCATGTTGAATATGGACCCTAAGATTATAGAATTAGGGGGATAGTGCATAAATCTAGCACTGTGAAGGGAGGGAGGTGGTAATTTTATAACAGAACACCTATGTTGAGTCTAAGAAAGGCCCTATTTTCTCTCTGTTTTATAAAGGCAACATAGATGCCTATAAGCCATTATAAAATAGGCTCCCGGAACCTGCCCCAGCAGTGCACAAATTCAAATGCACAAACTTACACCTGCTCTAAATAAAGTGTAAATGTTTGTATGTACTCTGTGCGTATTTTATAAAATATATGCGCACCAAGTGGAAGGAGTAGAGCAACGAAACTTCTCACAGATGGTGTTCAAATCAGAGTTTCTTCAAAATTCTTCTAAAACATTGATGACGACCCGACACAAATATTGATGATTAGTCTTGGAAATACGTATTGAATTACAAATCCCTAGACCCCTGATGCAGGCCGATAAGGCCGAAACACGAGTCGTGTCGGGTCGTCATCAATGTTTTAGAAGAATTTTGAAGAAACTCTGATTTGAACACCATCTGTGAGAAGTTTCGTTGCTCTACTTCTTCCACTTGGTGCCCCTTTTCTAGTAGAGCATTTTAACTTCTGTTTGAGACTGTCATAAAATATATGCATACATCACAACTGTTCCTCTCATCCACTTAAACTACCTGATGTCGGTGCCAGGCAAAATGGTTGAGACTATTATAAAGAACAAAATAACAGAGCATATATATAAGCATGGATTAATGAGACAAAATCAACATGGATTTAGTGAAAGAAAATCTTGCCTCACCAATCTACTACATTTCTTTGAAGGGGTGAACAAACATGTGGATAAAGGTGAGCCAATTGATATTATATATCTGGATTTTCAGAAGGTGTTTGACAAAGTACCTCATGAAAGAGTCCAGAGGAAATTGGAGAGTCATGGGATAGGAGGTACTGTCCTATTGTGGATTAAAAACTGGTTAAAAGATAGAAAACAAAGAGTAGAGTTAAATGGTCAGTATTCTCAGTGGAGAACAGTTGATAGTGGGGTTCCACAGGGGTCTATGCTGGGACTGCTGCTTTTTAACATAAATGATCTAGAGATGGGAATAACTAGAGAGAAAATTAAATCTGCTGATGACACAAAGTTATTCCAAGTTGTTAAATTGCAAGAGGATTGTGGAAAAATTGCAAGAGGAGCTTTTGAGACTGGACATCCAAATGGCAGATGATGTTTAATGTCAACAAATGCAATTCTGGTCACCGCATCTCAAAAAAGATATAGTGGAATTAGAAAATGTACAGAAAAGGGCGATGAAAATGATAAAGGGGATGGGACGACTTCCCTATGAGGAAAGGCTAAAGCGGCTAGGGGTCTTCAGCTTAGAGAAGAGAAGGCTGAGGGGAGATATGATAGAGGCAGGGCTTTTTTTTAGGGGGTACTTGGAGGTACTGAGTACCGGCACCTTTTCCATTGTCTGCTAAAATTGACCCATGGTCCCCAAGTTTTAATGAAAGAGCTCAGGCTCTACACACCAATTCTGCCTTGTCATAGATTCTGTGACTGGTTACAGAGGGCCTGGCTATTGTGGGTGGATCCCTCAGTGATCACCCCACCCCTGAAGGGTGGCCTGGCAGACACCTTTTTTGCTAGTAAAAACACACTGGATAGAGGTCTATAAAATAATGAGTGGAATAGAACAAGTGGACATGAATCGCTTGGTTACTCTTTCCAAAAATACTAGGACTAGGGGGCATGCAATGAAGCCATTAAGTAGTAAATTTCAAACAAATCAGAGAAAATATTTCATCACTCAACGTGTAATTAAACTCTGGAATTCTTTATCAGAGAATGTGGTAAAAGCAGTTAGCTTAGTGGGCTTTAAAAAAGGTTTGGATAATTTCCTAAAAGAAAAGTCGCTGCTTATTTCTAGGATGAGCAGCATAAGATCTGTTTTACTCTTTTGGGATCTTGCCATGTACTTGTAACCTGGATTGGCCACTGTTGGAAACAGGATATTGGGCTTGATGGACCTTCGGTCTGTCCTAGTATGGCAACACTTAGTTATTAAGTTCTTATTCCCTGGAACACCTATGCATAGTTCACATAAAAGTATGTGCAAATTTTCAATATGCATAATTCTTACACAGGTTTAAGGTCACACTATTTTATAAAAGGCCTATTCAGAATGTAAAACAGGCTTTAGTCATGGACAACCTTTTATAAAATGATCTCCTATATTCCCTCACAAACTTTCAAGGGACAACTCATAGGCTGTCTCAGAGTACATTTCTGGCTCAGACAGCTTTAAAACTGTATACCATTTTCACAAGCAACAAAATGATGGCACCATACCCCAGCAACTGCTCCCCATGTTGATAACATCACTGTTTGTCTAGAATATACAAAAACCAGAGGAGCAGGGCAAGCTCTACTTTCTCTGACTCTTAAGGTTCTTTTGCAAGAGCTTGAGAGTTCAGCTACAAGAAAGTTAACTTCTCGGATGTCTGGAGATTTTCTTACTGGGAGTACGGAGAGGTCAGTCATTAGCTTCTCATTTGTTTCACCAAGCAATTCGCACCGCTTCCTCAGGTCATCTATGGAGGTCTCTATATCCATCAGCATCTGTTTGTCCTAGCATCCATCAGGGAAGAAATATGAAATTTTAGCTTCTGACAGATAATTCCTTTCCTTGCAGATGACTGGGTTGCCAGAGAATGGGCCTAGTGATCCTTGCAAACATACACTTTGGAGAAGATTGGGCATTCTAAATGCTTCATCCAGTTGCTCTCATGTTTGTAGACAGAGCGCCAATGGCTGTCAATGCCACAGCTTGAATGTATTTTCTGAATATCAACATATTTTCACATCAGCACTTGCAGGGTCCAGAACCAAACTATGGGTTTTTATAAAATATCAAAATTGTCATCAATGAACAGTAATAGTTGTACTCTTTTAACCCATAGCTTTCTCAAGCAGAACTAAGGTGTAAAAGTAGAGGTCAACCACATGATGAGCCAACTCAGGAGATGTTGCTTGAAAACCCTTTTATTCAAAGCACCAGGACAAGGACTCGACACGGGCCAATCAGAAGTGGTCACTGATATGTGGTGATTGCTTGGACACTTTGAGGCTCATTTTCAAAAGAGAAAAACATCCAGAAAGTTGCATAAATCTGTATTTGGATGTTTTTCTTACAAAAACATCTAAATTGGTATTTCCAAAACCAATTTTTAGATGTTTTTCTATGAAGCCTGAGGAAAAACAAAAAGGAGGTGAAATCCCTCACGGAACGTGAGATATGAAACAAAAAAGTGAGGAGAATGAGTGAGGATACCAAGAAAAATGTTTATTCACATAAAAAATGACCCGACACGGCGGTGTTTCGGCCCAAAGGCCTGCCTCAGGGGTCTTTATAACCTCAGGTAATCTGATGTGAAACGTGCACTCTGAGAAAAATGGTGTGGGTGAACCCTCTTGGGTCTCCTCTCCTCTAGACAAATTTTTAGATATTAACCAGGAACTAGCCTGTTATACTCCTCTCGTAAAAACGGTTTGCGATTACAAAAATGCTATAAGAAATGGCGGTGGTGACAATGCCACTTAAATGAATAAGTGGCATTGTCGCCACCGCCATTTCTTATAGCATTTTTGTAATCGCAAACCGTTTTTACGAGAGGAGTATAACAGGCTAGTTCCTGGTTAATATCTAAAAATTTGTCTAGAGGAGAGGAGACCCAAGAGGGTTCACCCACACCATTTTTCTCAGAGTGCACATTTCACATCAGATTACCTGAGGTTATAAAGACCCCTGAGGCAGGCCTTTGGGCCGAAACACGGCCGTGTCGGGTCATTTTTTATGTGAATAAACATTTTTCTTGGTATCCTCACTCATTCTCACTTTTTTGTTTCATATTTCATTTCTATGAAGCCTGTCAGAAGTGCGTTGAAATTAAAAGGGTGTGTAAGGGGTATGTTAAGGCATTCCTAACAATTGGACGTTTTTCTGCCATAATGGAATAAAACAAAAACATTCAGGGCTATAAGTTGGATGCTTTGGGCTAGATCTGTTTTATTATCGAATATGCACAAAAAGTGTCCTAAATGTCCAGATGACCATTGCAGGAATAAAGGAATGATACCCCCTCTGAACCCCTCCCACACCGCAAAGATTTTAAATGAAACAGTACATACCAGCTTCTAAGACAGCTTCAGATGTTATGGTCAGTCCTATTAGAGCAGCAAGTGGGTTCCTGGAATAGCCTAGTGGTGGGTGCAGTGCACTGTAGAGAAGATGACCCAGGCCCATAATCCACTTTAACTATTACACTTATGGTGGAAAGTGTCAGCCCCTTCCCCCCCCCTAAAAAAAACCTAATGTACCCACATATAAGTGACACCTGCTGCCATAAGGTCTATTGTAGTGGTGTATAGTTGGGTACACTAGGTTTTTCATGGGCTTTGAAGGGCTCACCATACAATATAAGGGGGTAATGGTGAGATGTGTACATAGGACCTTTTATGTGAAGTCCACTGCAGAGCCTCCTAGGATGCCCCACTGCTCTGCTGGGATGCCTGTGTGGCCAGTCTACTAGGAAAGCTGACTCCTCTTATGTCCCAATGGCTTGATTTTGTGCGTTTTTCACTTAGACTTCTTTTTTTTTTTTTTAATGGTCCAAAAAAATAGAAGTACTAAACACAACAACATCTAGGAAATGGTCATTTTCAAAGAAAAAAGATAGACATTTTTCTGGTTTGAAAATGGTTATTTTCACTACTTTGTTTTTTTGGAAATTTTCAGCAAAACGTCCAAAATTGGATTTAGATGCCATATCAAAAAAATGTGCCTCTTTGCATTTTCCAGGCATCTTTTATTCTGCTGATACTGCTGTTTCTACCAGCACCTTTGCACCAGCCAGGCAACCAGTTGCTCTAGCTCACAGAGAATATTGGTGTGACCTCTGAGGAAGGGGGCTCCACCCACTGAAACACGGCCCCTGTTGGTTCCTTGTCCTGGTGCTTTGAATAAAAGGATTTTCAAGCAACATCTCCTGAGTTGGCTCGTCATTTGGTCAGTGGTGGTCTTAGGTTGGCTGCCACCTGGGACAGATTGCCACTGCGCCCCCCCTCCCCGGCACATCATCCCCCTGGCTCATCACCCCCCCCCCCCAGCGAATCACCTCCCCACGAATCAGGACCCCCCCCCCCTGCATCATCACCTCCTCCCCAAGTGCATCACTCTTACCTCAGGGAGCAGTCACACAGCTGTCAGCTCCACCATTTCCCTTCCCCAGATCAGGAAATAATGTTAGAGGGAGCAGGGAACCGGCAGAGCCAACAGCCACACAGCTGCTCCCTGCACCCCCTTGCAGCATGCACCCAGGGTGGACCACCCCCACCACTCCACCCTTGGTATGCCACTGCATTTGGTCGAACTCTACTTAACCCTGGTTTGGCTTGCTTCTCCGTATTGGTTCCCTTCCTGTTTGCTGGACTTTCAGAACTAAGGTGTAGTTATCAGGTACCTTTAACATGAGGATATATGTGACACTTTGCAAAACAATTCATGAAGTGAACAGTGTGGAAGCCCCAAGAGATAACATGAATACCATGGGTCCAATATTCAGAAAATGCTAATCTATATTTATGCTCCTAAGTTAACCACCTAAATTTGTGCCCTATTTTCAGACAAACATAGGAGCATAACTTCTCAGTTGAAAATTCATCTTAATTTTATGCTCATAAATTTAGGCATTCCATTCATTTGCCTGGGTTTATAAGCCTAGTGATGAAAATTAGTGTTAAATGTCTAATTTTTCCCTGCCCTAAATCCGCCCGTTACCACCCACTTTTTATGCTCCTACTTTAAGAGTTTAGTGAAATTTTGAGTAAAAGTGCATACACTCAGCCTTAGTAAATTTTCAAAGAGGCCAATTTTATAGCATAGCTCAAAGTTAGGAGCATAAATCCTTTGAATATCAGGCCCCATGTTTTTGCATGGATTTTTCTAATACCTTGTAACTTTGACCCTACTGAAAATGATCTTGTCCTTAAAAATCACAATAATTTTCAATAAAGTAGATGCCAAGCTGTGCTCCACCTCCCTCTGCCTCTTCCCCGCCACCTCCCTCCCTCAAGTCTGGAATGGATTAATTTTCATTGAGGTTATTGTGCCTCTAGACATTATGGATTGATTGAAACACTTTCCAAGTGCTCTTTTACACAGGACTGGCTCAAAAAATAGCACTGGAACAGCGTGGGGCGTTATTAGACCTATGATCAAAGATAATGACATGCAAATTTAAGCATGCAATTATCTCTGATCATGGGGTAGAAGTGAGGGAGAATTGTGCCTGAGCATGCACTCAGCACAATCCTTCCGCACTTGTTTGACAAGTCTGGGCTGTCAAAAGCCCAGACCTGAAACACAGGGGCTGGAGGTCCATGGGACCATCAGACCCCAACTACTCCTGCCCTGAGCAAGGCAAAAAGGGAGCTGGAGGTCCAGTGGACCTCCGGTCCCCCTGACGACTCATCCCCAGGTTCAAGGAGGGCTGGAGATCCAGTGGGTCTCCAGCCCCCCCTAACTCCCCTCAGCATTTCTAAAAGGTCCCTGGTGGTCCAGTGGGCGACTGACCCCCCTACAAGCGACAGGGGGGCTGGAGGTCTGCTGGACCTCCAGTCCCCCTAACACCCCCCCGACACAGTTCAGGGAGGGCTGGAGATCCGGTGGGTCTCCAGCCCCCCCCAACCTCCTTGCATTAACAAGGGGTCCCTGGTGGTCCAGTGTCAATCCCCCAACCTTGAGTTAGAGGAGAAAGGTAACCTGCCTCCATCCTCTTCCTTCGACGACGCCGACTGCAAAATGGCAGCGCCCAGCCCTGCCCAGTGTATCCTGGGATGGATTCACTTCCCAACTGACAATGACAACCATCCCATGGATGGATGCTAGCACCTAAAACCTGGTTAACTCCAGAGGTTTGGCACTTTTCTGCACCTGCCTTCAATGACGTTGCCAGTCATCTCTGTCAGCTAAAACATTTCTTTCTGCAGGTTAGCAAGTGTAATAGGAAGTCAGCAGCATACATCTCAAATGCCTAAAATACTTACCTTCACCCCTTCCATCTGCAAGCTGTCTATTTCATCTTGCAAGTTTTGTAGCTGATGCAGTAAGTTAGCAGGAATATTGATGTTGGCTGCAAACAAAACACAGAAATTGATCTAACAATAACACACATTTGACAATTAAAGGTTAATTCTACAACTGCTGTTATATGAGCCTTGTCATCAAAACTGGCACTTGTGCATTAAGCACACCATGCAGTATTCTAGAAGGTAGCATATAATTACAAGGGGCATACACATGGGCAGAGCATAGGAGGAACGTGTATTGCATGGTGAACTTATGCATTCCCATTTATGCCTGCCATTCACCTGGAGTAAACTGTCACGCTTAAATATTGATGCAATGTGGAGATGCCACCTTGTAGAATTGTCCCTTTTTGATAGTGGTGCTAAAGACACAAAACAAACCTGTGGATATGTGTATCACACAAAAACATAACAAAAGAGCTGGTTGGGAAAAAAGTGTTCTACCCTCATAAATCAACTTCTAAGAAATTTTTATTGTTAGTGTAACTAAATGTTCATTCGTTGTGGTTTGAATGGTCAAGGAAAATTATGCATGTGACCTATTGCATTTTCAAATCCATATGCACAATTTGCAAGCAATATTCCACCTGCATGAAAAGAAGGCACAAATAACTGCATGTACTTTGTATCCACAGCAATTTTTAAACAAAGTCCATGCATAGGTGTAATTTGAAAACTGGTGCAACAACACCCACAAGTTAAAAGTATGCACAATCTTTGCATCAATGTCGGCAGATGGAAAATTGCCCCCTATGACTAGGATTGACAATTCAGGTTAGATTTTTTACCTAAAAGGTTTCATTGCAAGACATAGGGGGTCTTTTACTAACTGCGGTAGCATTTTTAGCATGCAGTAGAAATCAGCTGGCGGTAAACACTGAGATGCCCAGCTTATTTCTACCGCAAGCTAAAAACACTACCATGGCTTAGTAAAAGACTCACACAGACCCTTACTTTAGAAGCTTCCTCATTTGTAAATAGCAGCTTTTACACATATGGACTGGTATACACATGTAAAAGGAGGCTTTTTATATGTGGTGACGCTTTATATTGCCAGGATCCATGAAAAAGAAAGGTAAACCTAAGAAATGATAAACTGCTTAGTCCTAAATCAAGGAACTTCTTTGCTCTCATCTTTCCCTACTGTATTTTATTTTCTAATTGACTCATCTTCTTATATTAACATATGCTAAAGATATGTGTTCTGTAAGAACCATCCTATAATGGTACTATAATGCTAGATGCTGTTTGTAAGTGCTTAATGGCAGAGGATTAAACTTTGCCTTTTAGTTGAAGTTTGACTAGCAAGTCAAGGTTTTAGGATTATATCTTTATAATTTGCCAGCAGTTGGCTGTGAGTAGAAGAATGTATAAGAAACATTCACATTAAGTTTAGGTTGTTCTTAAAATCTATTTACTTGTTCTTTGTACTGTGCTTTACCTTTTAAATTGAGGTCCTCCATCAGGGATTTCCTTGAAGTGCTTACAGTGAGGTTGATATTCAAAAGATTTGTCTGAATAATCTATAAAAATCCTAGGCCTTCATTTACTGCCTAAATTATGGTTTTAATGTGTGCTAACACAAATTAAAATGTGTTAATGCAAGTTATGGGTGTGGAAGGTAATTTTATACCTAGAAAGTTCTCATGTGTCTTTATAAAATATCCTGTATAATAATATGCCCAGCTACTAATCAAATACCTCTCCCAAACTAAGGGCGCCTTTTACAAAGACGTGCTAGCGATTCCCCTATAAATATGTTCTGTTTATTATTTATATGGTTTATCTTAACAATTAGCACACATAGACATTTTACTCAAGCACGGCAAGCCCACCTTGGACTTGCCATGTGGCAACCAAGAACTACTGCTGGTCCAATATGGCCGGTGGCGGAGTAGTTCTGGCTTAAGTGTGTGGTATTTCTGGCGCTGACGGAATTTTTGAAAATTTCAAACCACTGAGGGGCTATCCAGTTACGCCACCCCGGTTGCCGCCAGGTTAGCACGGAGCCCTTACCACCACTTCAATGAGTGGCGGTAACAGCTCCCCCGAAATGGCCATGCGGCAAGTGCAAACTTACCATGTGGCCATTTCTTTTTTTTGGCCTTTTTACCCGTTGCAGTAAAAAGGGGCCCTGGCATGCAGTAAAAACGGCCGCCGCCGCTAATGTAGGGCTCTTTTTACCGCAGCTTTGTAAAACGGCCCCTAATTTTCTTTGGTCTTATGATTTATACTAATGTATTTTTATATGTCCATTGACAGTATTCTTGCAAGCCCTTGATGCAGCCCTTGAGAGGACAAAACATGGCCATGTTGGGTTTCAAAATATTTATTTATTGTTTGAAGTGGTGAATAAACTGGACTTTTGATTTTATATCTTTGTGATTTAATGTGTTATTTTCCATTCAACATTAGCGCTTGGTCATTAACACAAAAAATGGAAAATTGGCCATTTTACAGTTGCAGCAAAAATGGCCTTAGCATGCAGGATAAACCCATGAAAGGGCATGCTAAGGCCACTTTTTCTCGTAGATTAGTAAAAGGACCCCTTAAAAATGTATATACCACACAATCTACCACTCTTGGAGGTGTACAATAAAAACATACATAATAAAGCAAGCCAACAAAAAACAAACAGAAGAGATATGGAGTATCCTTCCTTCACCACCGTTCAAGCCCTATTCCTCTCATCTCTTTCTTCTCTCAGCCCTCCAAAGCACCCCAATGTCCTTTTCCTCTGCCTCATCTTCTCCCTAGTCCTCCAGGTTATTCATTTCACCAACTTTCTCCACCCTTCAGCCTCCTTCTAAGATCCCTATCTCAAATCTTCACTCATAGCCCATAGCCCTTCTAATATACTCTCCACTCATCTCTCTATATAAAACGCACCTCCAACGTTCGAATGAAGCCTCTGTTAGCCAAAAGTGAAGGGGGTGAGATCGCATTGTGTCTGCCCGCCCACGCGTCAAACGTGATGACGTTGAGGGCGGAGCAATGACACTCAACCAATCGCATCGCTCGGCAGCGAAGCGTCAGGGAAGGAGGCGGCGCTCTCAACGTCTAGCCTTCCCTTCGCTGTGTTCCGCCTTCTTCTGACGTCAAGGATGACGTCAAAAGAAGGCGGAACACAGCGAAGGGAAACCTAGACGTCGGGAGCACCGCCTCCTTCCCTGACGCTTCGCTGCCGGAACCACGGAGGTATATTTAAAAACAAGAAAAAAAAATAAAAACCATGTTGGGGGGAGCGAAGAGGGTGGCCACAAAAGAAAAACAATGGGAGCGGGAGGGCAGGGGAGAAACGACACCATGGATGCGAAGGGGGGGGGGGGGAAGAAGAGGGCGGCCCAGGATGGGACATGGGAGAGAGAGGAGCATGGATGCAAGGGGGGGGTCATGGAAGGGAGACAGGGGACTTGCTGGAAAAGGATGAATGGAGGCGGCAGGGGACAGAGGAGCATGGATGGGCATGGATTGGGAGGGCAGGGCTCAGGGAGAGAGGGCAATTGCTGGAAAGGGATGAATGGAGGGGGCAGGGGACAGAGGAGCATGGATGGGCATGGATTGGGAGGGCAGGACTCAGGGAGAGAGGGAAATTGCTGGATAGGGATGAATAGAGGGGACAGATGGGCATGGATGGATATGGATTGCAGGGCAGGCCTCAGGGAGACAGGGCAATTGCTGGATAGGGAAAAATGGAGGGGCCAGGTGACAGATGAGCATGGATGGGCATGGATTGGAAGGGCAGGACTCAGGGAGACGGGAATTGCTGAATAGGGATGGAAGAAGAGCCATTAGAAAATACTCTGAAGGTGCGATGGGAAAGATACGAGGAGAACCAGGAAAGGACGGAGCCCTGGAATCCAAATGAGGACAGTGTGTCAAGAAGTAACTTATGATTGACGGTGTCAAAGGCGGCAGATAGGTCGAGGAGGATGAGTATGGAATAGTGACCTTTGGATTTGGCAAGGAACAGGTCATTGCAGACTTTAGAGAGTGCTGTTTCTGTTGAGTGCAGTGGGCAAAAGCCGGATTGAAGCGGGTCGAGGACGGCCTGAGAGGAGAAGAATTCCTCACCCATTTCTATTCTTCTATCACCTTCTCCCACTACTCCAACCAGAGTTACACCTAATCACACTGACCACCCTTCAACATCTTCAGTCCTTCTGTGACTGTTCTCTTGTGCTTGACTGCTTAAATACTTTAAATTTAAATGCTTTACTTTTTGTCTATTAGATTGTAAGCTCTTTGAGCAGGGACTGTCTTTCTTCTGTGTTTGTACAGCGCTGCGTACACTTTGTAGCGCTCTAGAAATGTTAAATAGTAGTAGTAGTAGTAGAATGGAGGGGACAGATGGCCATGGATGGATATGGATTGCAGGGCAGGCCTCAGGCAGAGAGGGGAAATGCTGGATAGGGAAAAATGGAGGGGCCAGGTGACAGACGAGCATGGATGGGCATGGATTGGAAGGGCAGGACTCAGGGAGAGGGGAATTGCTGGATAGGGATGAATGGAGGGCACAGATGGGCATGGATGCATATGGATTGCAGGGCAGGCCTCAGGCAGAGAGGGGAATTGCTGGATAGGGATGAATGGAGGGGCCAGGTGAAAAAGGAGCATGGATTGGAAGGGCAGGACAGGGAGAGGGGAATTGCTGGATAGGGATGAATGGAGGGGACAGATGGCCATGGATGCATATGGATTGCAGGGCAGGCCTCAGGCAGAGAGGGGAAATGCTGGATAGGGAAAAATGGAGGGGCCAGGTGACAAAGGAGCATGGATTGGAAGGGCAGGACTCATGGAGAGGGGAATTGCTGGATACGGATGAATGGAAGGGACAGATGGCCATGGATGCATATGGATTGCAGGGCAGGCCTCAGGGAGACAGCGGAATTGCTGGATAGGGATGAATGGAGGGGCCAGGTGACAGAGGAGCATGGATTGGACTCACACTTTCACTCTGACTCTCAAACACTCACTCTCACATACACTCTCCCAAACACACACACTCCGAGGAAAACCTTGCTAGCGCCCGTTTCATTTGTGTCAGAAACGGGCCTTTTTTACTAGTATTCACCTAATTGCCAAGTCTCCACTTTCCCCTTCAAACCCCTGCTAATTTTCAGAGTCTTATCTCCAGGTTCCTGTCTCTGAGTCTCCACTCTCCCCTTGGCCCTTGAGTTCACTGTCGTGGTCATGAGTCCTTGTGCCGAGCGCAGCACAGATGAGAGGAACTCGAACCTGGGCTCTGCTGGGCAGCTGAGCAACCCCGAGGCTTCACCTGCAGTGATCGCCGTTCCCCGAGGGCTGAGCCCCCTGGTGCGGGCGGCCGGCAGGACTTCCAGATGCAGGCAGGGGTCGGAGACAGGCTGCAGGCAGAGAGAAATTCGGATTCAGGCAGCAGGCAGAGAATAGTCCGGGTTCAGGTTAAGGTCAGAGACAGGCAGCAGGCAGAGAGTAATCCGGGTTCAGGCTGAGGTCAGAGACAGGCAGCAGGCAGAGCGTAATACAGGTTCAGGCTGAGGTCAGAGACAGGCAGCAGGCAGAGAGTAATCTGGGTTCAGGCTGAGGTCAGAAACAGGCAGCAGGCAAAGAATAATCCGAGGACAGACCGGAATCAGCAACGAGGGTCAGCAGAGGAACACACGAGAGTACTAAGCAAAACCTACCGAAGTAGAAGCCGAAGCAGTGAAGTGGAGAGGAGACGCTCCTGAAATAGTCCCCACCATCAGGAGCAAAGGAATCAGCTGGCAAGGAGAGCTTCCCGTTGGCTGGTCTGCCGGAGGAGGAGGAGCCTGGCTGCGAGGCTCCAATCCAGTTGAGCAGGAGGCAGGGCGATAAGTCCAGCATTCCAGGGCTGCGCAGGCCAGCAGACTGCAGGGCATGCAGCAAGCCTGAACCCCGGATGCGAATCCCGCACCCAGAAGGAGAGGGTTGGGGCAACTCTCGGAGCGCCAGCCCCGCCAAGATGGCTGGCGCTCCACCCCGTGGGAGCGCTCCATCACCGAGGAGGTGAGGAGTGTGACATTCATCTTCTGATCTTCTCTCCAGCCTCTATATCTCTGCTGTCTTGATTCCCACCCAATCCCTGAGTCCTGTGTTTCCTTGGCTCTCCCCCTTCCACTGCTGCAAAATCCCAAGTCTTCATTTTTCAGGGCTGGCCTAAGCATTAGGCATGACTAGGCAGTTGTCTAGGGCAGCAGCTTGTTGGGGGGGGAGGGGAGAGCAGCAAAGAGCAGCTGCTGGAAAAAGCAAAACAATAAGTCTCAAGAGCCACACAAACTGAAAGAACTGTCAATGTGTACTTTTACCTGTAGGAAGGGTGGGTAGTTTTCAAATGGCCCATTTATCTCATTAAGGGGTCATTTTACTAAACTGCGGGAAAAAGGGCCCTGCGGTAGCAGTGGGGGCCATGTTCCCAAGTGTCAGGGCCCTTTTTACCACAGTGGGTAACCCCCTCCTAAACAATGGCCACATAGGCGGTCGGTGGCCCAACGGCTTGGGGAGGCTAAAGGGGGCGGGGTTAGGGGTGGTGCCAGAGATGGGGCTTACATCCATAATTAGACAACACACAGAAAAAAAAGTAAAAGTAAAATAGTCATAATTAATACCTTTTATTAAATTTAGGTATTAGATATGTACCACATGTAAAAGAATAAAGTGGTTGCTCAAAGAATATATTAACCAATGTATACTATTGAAAAATGTTATCAATTATTAAACACTGCTATTTCCATCCATTTCAGTAAGGCCAACACACAATCCCTCAACCACAAACATTATGTACAAATGTGCAAAAACACACTCAGAACCTTACTGTACCATAACAGCACTAACTCCGAGGACTCAAAGAGCAAAAACAATATGCATGAAAAGGCAGCACTGTAAATATTACACTGGGCAGACCTTGTATGCCTTGTAGCGCTATAGAAATGATAAGTAGTAGTAGTAGTAATATACCACCCATATGGAAAACACAGACCATCAACAATTTGAAACAAGGGATCATAGGCGGTCAGTGGCCCAATTGTTTGGGGAGGCTAAAGGGGGTGGGGTTAGGGGTGGGGCCAGGGGTGGAGCTTAAATCCATAATTGTCTGATAACACACAGAAAAAATAAATAAATAAAAATAAAAGTCACAATTAATACCTTCTATTAAATTTAGATATTAGATATGTATCATATGTCAAAGAATAAAGTGGTTGCTCAAAGCATATTCTAACCACAATCGCTCAACTACAAAACACTATGCACAACTTTGTGCAAAAACACACTCAGAGCCTTACTGTACCATAAATATTACACTGGGCAGAACCTAATACACCAATATACTACCCACACGGAAAATGCAGACCATCAACAATATGAAACAAGGGATCATATCATCACAATTCTCATGTACAGCCACAAAACACCCTAATTCATGTTTAATGTGGGATAAAATGCCATAAATAAATAAATATAAACTTTTAATGTTGAGCACCTGATTCTCAAAGTGGACATATTCCAAACACTATAATGAAAATAAAATGATCTTTTCTACCTTTGTTGTCTGGTGACTTTTCTGATCATGCTGGCCCAGTATCCAATTCTGCTGCTATCTGTCCTCAGGTGTCAGTGCAAGTCTCTTTGGTATGAACTGCTCATGTGCAGGTCAGGAAGTCACCCTTGTTAAATATCTCCCTGGCAACCCAAGACACCTCCAGCCAACCCCCCTGCTCTCCCAGCAGTAAGGTAAACAAATTAAACCATAAACCAATTTCTACAACTGGTTACACAAGGCTAGAGACAGCTCCTGCTGTGAGGATGGAGGTAAATCAACAATTTAAACCCCCCAGAGCAGCGGGACTCCACAGCTGATCCATCCTGCAGCAGCAGGGGAGGCTGGACTCCAAAGCTGATCCATCCTTGGCCTCCCCAAGCCTCTTATACCGGGCGCCTATGCAAGGGATCATAGTAACATAGTAACATAGTAGATGACGGCAGAAAAAGACCTGCACGGTCCATCCAGTCTGCCCAACAAGATAACTCATATGTGCCACATTTTGTGTATACCTTACCTTGATTTGTACCTGTCTTTTTCAGGGCACAGACCGTATAAGTCTGCCCAGCACTATCCCCGCCTCCCAACCACCAGTCCCGCCTCCCACCACCGGCTCTGGCACAGACCGTATAAGTCTGCCCAGCACTATCCCCGCCTCCCACTACCGGCTCTTGCCACCCAATCTCGGCTAAGCTCCTGAGGATCCATTCCTTCTGAACAGTTTACAGTATTTAGAAAGTGTTCCATTAATACCCTACTGGGTAAATTCCACATTGTGTCTTCCTGTGGTCTGTGCTCCTCACTGCTTATTGCATTTATTTTCTGGACAGGATATATGTACAGCAGATAAAGCTGCCTGATGCCTTTAAAGGGGATACTGGCGACCACAATTTGTAGCTCCCAGTTCAGGTTTCTAGCTTGGAGCAGAAAGAAGGTGGAGCACTTTGATTTGATGGGGCAAGTTACACAGGGTCTCCCTTTAAGCTCATTACTTTGCACATGAAGTGTGGCAGGGGGCACACACCTGCTGCCTCCCAGGACATGGTGACTTTATGGGGTCTGTGTTCCCCCTTGCAGGGAGGAGGTGCAGTCAGTACAGCGCGAGCTGGAGGTGCTCTCGGAGCAGTACTCCCAGAAGTGTTTGGAGAATGCCCACCTGGCTCAGGCCCTGGAGGCTGAGAAGCAGGCGCTGAGGCAGTGCCAGAGGGAGAACCAGGAACTCAATGCACACAATCAGGTGAGTAAGTCCCCTGCAAGGTGGATGGAGCCCTGAATGGAGAAGAAAGGCATGGCAGGTCACATAATAAAATGTAATCTCCCCTTCCCCTGTGCACAGCCCATTTTTTATCATCCGACTCAAAGTTGTCAAATGCATTTGAAATCCCTGGTGGTCCAGTGGTCCGACCACGCCTCCTGACCCCCAACACAAAAAGCCCCTAGTGGTCCAGTGGACCCCTGACCCCTCCAAGCTTGAGACTTCCCGGGGGGGGGGGGATGTCCAGTGGAACCCCCACCAACTTGAAAAATCTCCCGGGGGGGGGGGGGGGGTCCAATGGACCCCACCGACCCCCTCCCAAAACAATCTCCTGGTGGTCCAGTGGAACCTGCCATAATATCACAATTCCTCATGTACAGCCACAAAACAACCTTTTAGGGTGGATAGTGTTCACAATGAGCTCCTTTTATTAATGACCAGTTAGAGATAAGAGTTTTCAATTTTGGCACAGTATAAGTCATCACAAGAACAAAATATAAGAAATCCAATGGACTGCATTAGGGGCTTATAGCCCATTTAGTTATGTTCAAACAAAAGAGATCTGCATGAAACAAAATATTGATTTTTATTTTAACTTATAAAACCTCTCTCTCTGCCCCAATCCAACACTGCCCCACTGTCTTGCCCCACACCACCATCCAACATCTCTCCCCATCTTTCTCTGCTCCCTTCATCATCCACTGCATCATCACCCCTCTGTTTCTCCTCCCTCACCAGTCACCATCATTTCCTATTTCACAAAAAAAAGTCTTAAGAATTGCTGAATGAAGCATCTATATATTTTCATAATCGGG
Source organism: Microcaecilia unicolor (assembly GCF_901765095.1). NCBI lineage: Eukaryota > Metazoa > Chordata > Amphibia > Gymnophiona > Siphonopidae > Microcaecilia > Microcaecilia unicolor. Next base: position 64,885,145 of record NC_044038.1, on the reverse strand, counting down.
TGACCAAGCAGTACCATGTGTTAATGCATTGCTAAATCTCCTCCTAGGACTCTTGTTTACAACCACCCTCTCCTGTTCAGCACAGCAAAGCAAATGAGACCCAAATACTCCTCCCGCTCCTCCCCCCTCCAACACTTACCAGCTTGCTCGATCCTCCACCTCCCTCCCTGGCTCGGTTTGTGACTGACTGAAAAGAGCCGCATGCTGCAACACTCAGGCTCACAGTCACAGCCCCAGGCTCTGCTGCCGGAACATACGGTGTAGGAAGTTACAGGGGGAGGGTAAGAAAAGAAGTGAGCGGGCTCAGTGGGGGGTAGGCACCAGCAGAAGATACAATCTTGTTAATGGCTGATCCAGGGCTGAATTCGAGGAGGAGGAACGTGGGGAAGGTCACGGTTGGGCTGGGGAGGCTTAGCCTCCCCAAGCCTCTTATACGGGGCGCCTATGACTGGCCATGCGTCAAGATAACTCTTACCATATGGCCATGCAGTGGGGAACACTTACCTTTATCCACTGAGGTGGCGGTAAGGGCTCCCGCAGTAACCCAGTGGTAACCGGGCATTTACTGCTGGGTTAGCGCTGCGCTATAAAAAATATTTTTTACAGCATGCCAAAACTACCACCAGTGGCCATGTTGGGCTGGCGGCAGTTCCAATTTAGCGTGTGGTAAGCTCATGTTGGGCTTCCTGACGCTTTGTAAAAGGGCCCCTAAATGACTCTTGGAAATTGCCCTTATTTGTCTGTGTATGCTAAATACATGCAACACACTCACACAAAACAAAGTTTAATATTTAAAACCATGATGCCTGGGAGGTGACAGATTAATGGCCTGAAAGATAATGGTGTGTGTGTGGGGGGGTGGGGGGACATAAGTTGAAGGTTTCCTTAGGGTGCCCAAAACATTTGCACTAGCGCTGTCCTTTTTTCCCTCAGCTCTCCTGTTTGATAGGAGCCAAGAAATCAAAGAAATCCATTGCACTATTCACCCTTCTCCTTCTTTTCTCCTGACTCCACTTCTCAGGTTAACTGGTACTTTTTAGTACTGAGGCTAATATTCAGTGTGCGATATCTGATTAACTACCTATTCAATGGACGTATCTGGTTAGCTTGGGATGCAGAATATCTGGTTAGCTTTAGGATAGCTATCTGTGTGGCCTGACTTAATTGGATAAGTTTAACTGGGCAGCGCTGATATTCTTTGCTATCTGGTCAACTAAAGCCGTAAGCCTGGAAGACTACAGTGCTCCCAAACATAACAGGGTGGCCAGACAAAATTTACACGGTTACTGGGGAAGGAGAAGGAAATTCAAAAATATAATGGCTTCATTTATTAACCTGCGTGAAAGTGTTAACTGGTGTTATTAATGCACATTAATGTGAGTTAATGCAAGTTAATTCCCCCCGATATTCAAAGCTATTTAACCGGCCAGACACGGCCACTGACTCTTTGTTAAATTGTACAGCGCTGCGTAACCCTAGTAGCGCTCTAGAAATGTTAAGTAGTAGTAGTAGTAAATAGCATATCGGCACCTAACCGCTAATATTCAGTGGCAGATAACTAGTTATATCTGCTGAATATTGCTGGGTAGCACCTAGTGCATAACCAGCTATATCGATCAACTTATCCGGTTAGGTGTCAATATTCAGCTCCTAATCGGATAAGTTTAACCGTCAAATAGGGCTGTATAAATAACTGTCCTATCTTTAACCTCTAAAAAGTTAACCAGTTAGCGCTTATAGTATTCTATAAGTTTCACATGTAACTGTGTAACCCGCCCTTGTAATAATAGTACTTTTGTTGTATTGTTTTACTCTTATTATTTTTTAATTGATCGGATGATGCTTAGTGTGTGTCACGATTGTGACTTTTTCTTGGTTTGTGCTCCTCTCGCCCTCTGGTGGCCAGAACCGGTGGCAGCCATAGACTTTCCAGACTCTCTTTTCAGTCCGGTCCAGATATTTTAGCCTTCCAGTCTTGCTTGGAAGTTTGGCAGCTAGCCTCACCCTTAGCTGCCTTGAGATTGCTGCAGCTAAGCCTCAGCTGCTGATGGGCTTATTAGTCACCTGGAAACTTTCTGCTTTGCCTTTGCAAATGCCAAAGGTCCAGGTTAGTGTTTGGTGCTGATAGGAGCACTTCTGTCTGCTTGTTTGAGCTTCCCTGCTTTACCCTTGTGGCTTCCCTACTTTACCCGTCTGGTGCTGATAGGCGCACTTCTGTCTTGCTGTGCTGTTAGGAGCACTTCTGCCTGCTTGTTTAAGCTTCCCTGCTTTACCCTTTTGGCTTCCCTGCTTTACCCTTCTGGTGCTGATAGGAGCACTTCTGTCTTGCTGTGCTGTTAGGAGCACTTCTGCCTGCTGTTTTAAGCTTCCCTGCTTTACCCTTTTGGCTTCCCTGCTTTACCCTTCTGGTGCTGATAGGAGCACTTCTGTCTTGCTGTGCTGTAGGAGCTCTTCTGCCTTGTCTTGTGTCTTACCTGTATGCCTTGTTCTTGTCTGGGTGCCTGAGGGCACTCCTGTTTTGAACCCTAACCCTGTTTTCTGTCAAGCTTGTTCTGTATCTTATTCCCTGTGAGAATCCTGTATCCTCAGTAGTACTGAACCCTGTGTTAGTCAAGCTTGTTTAGTATCTTGTCAGTCTAGTCTGTCTGCAAGCTAGGTCCAGTAAGTCCTGCCGGCCGCCTGCACCTGGGGGCTCAACCCCTGGGGAATGGTGGTCAAGCGCAGGTGAAGACCGGTTGCTCTGTCCTGCTTATTCCCTGCCTGCCTACTGCTGTAGTTCCAGTCCTGTGGTTCCAGTTCGGTTGCTCCAGCTTTGCCTGTCTACAGCTTCTCCTGCCTTGCTTGCTTACCCAGACTTGGTTGAGGGTCTTACCTACTGCTGCCGCTTGTCAGCAGCGGTCCAAGGGCTCACGTGGTGCCAGTGTCTGAGAGCCTGAGACCGTGACAGTATGCTTGTGTCTTTCCTATCTTTTTGCTGGAGTTCCTTTCCTTCTTTTACTATTCTTATTTTGAATTATGTAAACCGCCTAGACTTGCCCTCATATTAGGCGGTATATATAGAGGGGCATTTTCGATATGACGTCTAAGTCCAATTTTGGATGTTTTGCTAAAAACATCCAAAAACAGAGTAGTAAAAATGGCCATTTTCAAAACATAAACACGCCTATCTTTTTTTTTTTGTTTGTTTGTTTGTTTTTTTTAAATGGCTATTTGCTAAATGTTTTCATATTCTGTAAATTTATCTTTTTGGTCCATTAAAAAAAAACATCCAAGTGAAAAACGCACAAAATCAAGCCATTGGGATGTAGAAGTCAGCATTCTTAGTAAACTGGCCAGAAAGACATCCCAGGAGAGCAATGGGGTACCCTAGGGGGCACTGCAGTGGGCTTCAAATAAATGCTCCCAGGTACATATCTCACCACTGCTCCCTTATCTTGTCTGCTGAGCTTCCCAAAACCCACTACCCCCAAATGTACACCACTACAATAGGTGAAGGGAGCACCTATATGTGAGTTTTGGAGGGCTCACAGTTTCCACCACAAATGTAATAGGTAGGGGGAGGTATGGACCTGGGTCCATCTGTCTGCAGTGCACTGCACCCAGCACTAGACTACTCCAGAGACCTGCATGCTGCTCTAATGGACCTGAGGATTACATCTGAGGATGGCATAGAGGTTGGTAAGTAATGCTTTTAATCACATTTTTGGGGGGTGGTAGGGGGAGTCAGGGACCACTGAGAGAGTAAGGGGAGGTCACCCCTGATTCTCTCCAGTGTTCATCTAGTCATATTAGGGCACCTTTTTGTGCCTTATTCATTATAAAAATGGGTCTAGTTCAAAAAGTCTTAGTTTTAGTCCTGGACGGTATTGTTTTGTTCCATTACGGCTGAAAAACATCCAAGTGTTAGGAACGCCCAGATCCCGCCCTTGAGATTTGGACACACACTTCTGATGGACTTCATAGAAAAATATCTACAAATTGATTTTGATAATACCAATTTGGATGTTTTTGTGAGAAATATGTCCAAATGCAGATTTATGCCGCTTTTTGGATGTTTTACTCTTTTGAAAATGAGCCCCCAAAGTCTCATAATAAACACAAACATAAACACACGCACACTCCCTTGCAGTTATTTTATTTTTTATTTGTAGCATTTGTATCCCACATTTTCCCACCAATTTGCAGGCTCAATGTGGCTTACATTTGCCGTAATGGCGGTTGCCATTTCTGGGTAACAGAATTACAAATGGTGTTGCGTTAAGGTGCATAAATACATGGTAGCATAGAAGGAACATAACATACATTAAAGCACTTGGCAGTGGCATTCCTAGGGGGGCTGACACCCGGGGCGGATCACTGATGCGCCCCGCCCCCCGGGTGCAGCGTCCCCCCGGAACAGCGCGACCCTCCCTGGGTGCACGCCGCTAGGGGGGGGGTGCCGCGCGCCTGCCAGCTCTTTGTTTTCATGCTCCCTCTGCGGGGCAAAGGGAGCATGAAAACGAAGAGCCAACAGGCGTGCGGCACCCCCTCAGCGGCGTGCATCCGGGGCGAACCGCCCCCACTGCCCCCCCTTGGTACGCCACTGGCACTTGGCACTACGTTATAGGGTAAAACAGTGTTCTTCAATGTAAAGCCCAGGGGCCAATGGCAGCTCTTGGTGACCTCCGGGGCGGCCCTCATAATTTTGGCTTTTTTTCTGCTACTCTCTGCCTCTCTAACCAAGTTCATGATAGAAAGAGGGCAGTGGATGAGAGGAAGAGCCACATACTTGAAAATGCCCACTTTCTTGAGGATACACCCAATAAATTGTTTGAAGGTGGGTGGGTAGATATATCATTGACACACACTGGTCATCAGTGTTGTGAACTTGCATGGGAAGATATTTGATGGCTCTTCTTCAGATCATTAGATCCAAAGTGGCCCTCACTTAAAAATTAGTGAAGACCACTGGGGTAAAGGGTCATTAATTTGATATACTGTCTTTAAGTGGTATTATATGCAGGTACATTCTCTATTCTTAGTGGGCTCACAATCTAAGTTTTGTTTTGTTTTTGTACAAGGGGCAATGGAGGGTTAAGGGGCCCTTTTACTAAAGCTTAGCATATGTTAACTTAATTAGCGTATGCTAAATGCTAAGATGTCCATAGGTATAAAATAGGCATCTTAGCACATGCTAATACCGTTAGTGTTCGCTAACCCTTTAGTAAAAGGGCCCTTAAATGACTTACCCAGGGGGGCTGTGGTGGGAATTAAACCCGGTTCTCCCCCCCCCCCCCCCCCCCCCACTGCATTAACCATTAGGCTACTCCTCCAGTTATGCATGTAACTGACGTTTACTTCAATTTTGGCACTTAACTTCTGTTTGGGTACCAAATGTTATGTGCCAAATCGGCACCTAACTTGTGACGCACTATACAAAATTAGTGGAAAATATTCTCCAGGAAGTTGCAACAATCCAGGCAGTGTGAAAACTGCCCTCCAAATGGGTGAAAAAGCCTCTGTGAATCATGCCTTAAATGCCTCATCCCATATATCCTACTGTATAGTTCTATAGCAAATTATCAAAAATTCTGAAATGTATAAGGACTCACCTATATCTGTCGCTTGATTTCTTAACTCCTTTTCCAGCTCAATGACTTGGTTTTGAAGCTCCTCATATTTTTGTGGAATCTGTCCCAAGTAAGTGAGCACCTCTTTGGCTTTCGCTCGTTTCTGCCCTTCACTGAGAGCTATCCCTGGGTGCTGCAACATAACAAAACAAACCCACATTGAAGGGCCCTTTTACTAAACTGTGTAAGTGTCTACATGCACCCAATGCGTGCCAAAATGGAGCTACCGCCTGACTACCATGTGGCTCTTGCGGTAATTTCATTCTTGGCGCTCGTCTAATACGCACGTCAGAAAAATGTTTTTTTATTTTCAGGCGCGCGTAATGGAAGCACACCAAGTGGCATTTGATGCACGTAGGTCATTACTACCTGGTTACCGCTTAAGTCTTTACCGCTAGGTCAATGGCCGGCGGTAAGGTCTCAGACCCAAAATGGATGCACAGCAATTTTTATTTTGCCACACATCCATTTTTGGCAAAATTTAAAAAGCATTTTTTACAGGTACACTGAAAAATGGATCGGCACACGCCCCAAACCCACACCTACAGTACTGCAAGCCATTTTTCAGCATGCCTTTGTAAACGAACCCCTGAGTTTACAGAGCACAGTGTCACAGAACATAGTAACATAGTAGATGATGGCAGAAAAAGACCTGCACGGTCCATCCAGTCTGCCCAACAAGATAAACTCATATGTGCTACTTTTTGTGTATACTTTACCTTGATTTGTATCTGTCATTTTCAGGGCACAGACCGTATAAGTCTGCCCAGCACTATCCCTGCCTCCCAATCACCGGCTCTAGCACAGACCGTATAAGTCTGCCCAGCAATATCCTCGCCTCCCAACCACCAGCCCCGCCTCCCACCACCGGCTCTGCCACCTAATCTCAGCTAAGCTTCTGAGGATCCATTCCCTCGGAACAGGATTCCTTTATGTTTATCCCACGCATGTTTGAATTCCGTTACTGTTTTCCTCTCCACCACCTCCCGCGGGAGAGCATTCCAAGCATCCACCACTCTCTCCGTGAAAAAATACTTCCTGAGAGAGGAAATGTTTCCTGTCACCTGAGCAGTTCAAAGAGAACCCACAATTCAATTACTATCTGTGCAGCTCTTAGAAAAGAAATAATCCATGTCACCAAACTAATATGGCTACCTCTCTGGAAGTTTTCATCATTTACGTAGCAAGGGAGAGTTGTAGAATGCAGGCCAAAAAAAAATTCAAGAAAATTCCCCAGTGAGTCAGAATTTTTAAAAATGTGTTTTGGATTTAGCTCATAGTGAGTCACATTTAGGTACAATAAGTATTCACCTGTCTCCAGAAGGCTTACAATCTAACTTCTGTACCTGAGGAAATGGAGGGTAAGTGACTCGCCCAAAATCAGAAGCAGCAACAGTGGAATTTGAACTTTGACTTCTCTTGTTCTTACCGCACTACACTAATAATTAGGCTACCCCTCCACTTGAACAGCTCTTCTGCCACTGATTTGTCATATATTCTTCAGGAAGTCACTTTATCTCACTATGAGGCATATTTTCAAAGGCATATTTTCAAAGCCTTCCTTCCAAAGTTCCACAGAAACCTGTGGAACTTTGGAAAGCTAAGTGCTTTGAAAATATGCCTCTATGCTTCACTATCTAACTGTAATAAGAATTAATAATAACAGTACACAGTGGCGCTCCTAGCCTGGATGGCACCCGGGGCGGATCGCTGATGCGCGCCCCCCCCTGCGAAATGACATCTCCCCCCCCCCTGGTGAAATGACACCCCCCCCCCCGCGTGCACACGGGGGTGCCGCGGCGCGCACCTGTCGGCTACGAGTTCGCTAACTTCGCTCGTTCGCTGCAGCTCCCTCTGCCCCAGAACAGGAAGTAACCTGTTCCGGGGCAGAGGGAGCTGCAGCGAATGAGCAAAGTTAGCGAACTTGTAGCCGACAGGCGTGCCGCGGCACCCCCCAGCGGCGTGCACCTGGGGCGGACCGCCCCCTTGGTACGCCACTGACAGTACATCAGGACTAATACAGACAATAAACTTCTCCTTCACAGTGTTTTCTGTCTATATTATTCTTGTCCAGAAGGCATAGGGCTTGGAACAAATCAGCAAAAATCCCACCCCCCCTTAGCCTTGGCTTTGGGAAAACAGTACATGGAGCATGCTGAGGTTTTTTCTCATAATAAATTCTCTTGTGGTAATTCCCATATCTGTACATGATGAATGAAGTACACCGAGCAGAGGCAGCCAATGTAAAGAGTTGAACTGCTAGATAGTGCTAAGTGGAGTAATGGTATTTAATCATGTCCACTGTTTCTTTTACTTTCTCACCAAAGAGAGTCTCCAGTACAAGGAGCAACCATAAGAACATAAGAATATCCATACTGGGTCAGACCAATGGTCCATCAAGTACAGTATCCTGTTTCCAACAGTGGTCAATTCAGGTCACAAGTACCTGCAGAAACCCAAATAGTAGCAACATTCCATGCTACCAATCCCAGGGCAAGCAGTGGCTTCCCCCATGTCCATCTCAATAACAGACTATGGACTTTACCTCCAGAAACTTGTCCAAACCTTTTTTAAACCCAGATACACTAACCACTATTACCACGTCCTCTGGCAACGAGTTCCAGAACCTAACTATTCATTGAGTGAAAATATATTTCCTCCTATTTGTTTTATGCTGCTATTCTAGAATGACAATTACACAAATAATTGCTATTATAGAATTTGCGCTTAATGCCCAAGCTCTAGATGCCTAACTGTGGGTGACTTTTAAAGAATTAATGCTTATGTAGAGAATAGGAGAAAATATTTTTCCCTCAACAAAGTTAAGCTCTGGAACTTGTTGCCGTGGGATGTGATAGTAGCAGTTAGCATATCTGGGTTTCAAAAAGGTTTGGACAAGTTCCTGGAAGAAAAGTCTATGATCCTAATAAGACAGACGTTGGGAAAGCCATTACATTAAAGATAAGGGAGACGATTTTCAAACTACTCACATTAGATTCCTTACTAGGCCTGATGCATGATGGACCCAACTAGCATACCCAGTCTAAATGGTGAACATGTTTTGAGTTTTCTAGTCAGGAGGAAAACAAAATGAAGACCTCAGGCAGTAAGAAGAAAGCAGCTTTTATCATTTTGCTAGTCAGAGGATGTATGTTGCTCTCATATTATATCTCCATTCCCATCCCTACCAAACTGATGCACTTCACTCACCTTAATATCCAGAGCATCATGCAGAGAAGACCACTGCAACAAGTTATCCGAACCGTAGATTTTACTCAGATTAGTTTGTACGTCATCCTGCACACACAGAGGAAGGACGTTTTATTACTTTCTCTTTAACTACTACTCACTTCTAGCTCTGCATACTTTAAATCATGACTCAACTTATGAAATTCAATTAAAGTTTGTGGCAATAAACTCTCTCTCTAATTTTAAGTGTCTCCTAACTCCCTCCCCATGGAAAAATAACTACCCTCTCATACCACTTAACTGCCCTATTTACAAAATTGACCCTACCATAAGAAGAAAATCACCCTTCTCGTATCTCTATTTTCCCTAAATGAAAGGGTGAGCTCCCCATAAGATAATCACTATCATATATCCTTCATCTTCAACTTATTGTAAGGGAATCCTCTCCCCACCAAAACCACTGGACAAAGACAACAAAAACCACAGCTACCGCTTCTTACCATCCAGACCCCATCACATATCTTGTATCTGTTTCTCACTGCCAGGGTACCCTCCACCCTCAGAACCAGACAACCACCATCATACACAATTTTCCTCCTTCTCACTCTGAGAAAGAATTCACTCAATAAAAAGAACATCCCCTTCTCATATTACCTAGGCTTATTCCCATTTGGGACAAAAGTCATTCTCTTACACCTCTCACTTTCCCCTTGGTGTGATGGAGACTACCCATAGGATAATCACCTTCCCATAAGTCTTACCTTCCTCACTGGGAGGGGACTGTCATTCTGTTTGCTCCTTTAGCCAGTACTGAGATGGAAACTCTCTGAGAAGGCCGTCAGTCTAATACATCTTATCCTGTATTCTCCATTACTGTATCCCCTTCTTGACAGAAGAACTTGACAACTGTGACAAATACTTCAAAATAATTCTTTTGGCTGATAACACTTCAGTTTGTAGGGACTAGCCTGATAGCTGAATAGGAGTGCTCTATTGTACCAAAACCCTCAGGCAAGCTAAAGCTGGAAATACCCTAATGAAGACGGAGGCCCAAATATTGTGCCATGCTGACACCTACTCATTAGTGGCTAAATATTACTACTTAAGTTTCACTAGATGACTCTAATCATGTATATCTTTTTTATACCTGGTCTCTTTAGTTCTGTTGGAACATCCAGAGTGATTTCAACAAGTGGAAATACAATTACAACATGCACATTGAAAGTTCAATGTATAAATACCTATACAACTTTAAAAAAAAGAGGTTCAAAAGCAATACAATACAATTTTCACAGTACAAATGACAACAATGGGCCCAATTCAGCCGGCGGCAGATAGCATTTTTTTTTGTCTGCCACCAAAACCGAAAACTCAATGCCGGGCCCTGTGCAGGCTTCGGCATTGAATTCCTGTTTTTTTAAAAGCCAGCTAGCGCTTGCCTGGTTAAGTCAATACTCAGACTAATGCGGCCATGGGCTAGTACATAAAGATAGGACAGCTATTTATACGGTCCTATTTATGTGCTGAACATGGCTGCTTAGTTCCGAATATTGGGAGCTAAGCAATCTCTGACCTCAAAAGCACCTCTGGAATGCCCCCAATATAGCCGGCTTACACTTCAGCACTAACCAATCATTTTCACCAGCAGGTACTTGTTTCAGTCCCAGCACGTCAGAATAAACTTCAAGCTAATTGGGTGGGACCTTACAAGGTCATAAACTATGCAAACTATGTTATATCTATGGACTCTTAAAACCGAAAGCAGCATACTTTTCATGTAAATGCTAGTAAAAAAGGTCCGTTTCTGCCGCTGATGAAACAGGCCCTAGCCGGCACCGGACTCCCTTCTCCTCCCCTTACGCTTGTCTCCCTGGTGGTCTAGAGGTACCTGTTCGGTCGGGACAGGAAAGAAAGAGCCCCCTCTTTCCTGCCCGTAGCGGTGCTGCTAGCTTCCTTGCTGCATCGTGTGGGAGTCCGGCTCTCGGCGTTTCAAAATGGCCGCCGAGAGTTGAAGTCTCGCGAGGCAGCTTCAACTCTCGGCGGCCATTTTGATTCGCCAAGAGCTGGACTCAGACATGATGCAGCCGGGCAGCTAGCAGCAGCGCTCCGGGCAGGAAAGCGGAGGTTCCTTCATTCCTGCCCGAGCGAACAGGTACCACTAGACCACCTGGGATAGTGGCGTAAGGGAATGGGAGGTGACAGGGGGGAGGGAAGGTGATGAGGGGAAGAGTGTGGTACCGGGGGTGGGCCGGTACCTTGAAAGGGGCAGGGCGATATGGTGAAAGGGGCCGGGGTGATGGGCACGTCGTCGTTTGCAGCTGGGATTTGTTGGAAGGGGAGAGGTAGGGAAACACGCTGCGTGTGTTTCCCTACTGCTCCCCGTGCGTTGATTTGCCTTGTTTTTGTGTTCCGCCCTCGACGTCATCACATGTGACGTGAGGGGCGGGGCATGCAGACATGGTGAGTGTTGTGGCTTCACCATCATGAACTTACGAACCGGTGTGTGAGTGCCTGCAGTGACGTCAGTGTCCTCAGAACGTTGAGGGTGCGTTTTATTATAGTAGATGTTAAAGGCATATGCAAATCGCACAGCTATGGTTCTAGCTGTGTGCAGTCTACCAGAAGAGTGTCAGTATAGTGAGCCCATACCTGACATCTTAGCACAGACCTTATCAGAGGGATCTATAAAACAAATAGTAGTGGGAGAGCAATTAACCTCCACCCAGAGACAGCAGTTAGAAGCAGTATTGCAAAAGTATGCTGATGTATTTTCCACTAAACCAGGACTTACCCATTTGACCAATCACAATGTAAACACAGGTGGCCATGACCTGCTGAATCAGGGTCTCTATTGAATATCTGCTGAGGTGGGGCGGGTAAATGAAGCAGGAGATTGATGAGATGCTAGCCCTAGGTGTTATCAAGAAGTCTCATAGTCCCTGGGCTTCTTCTGTAGTTCTTGTTCCCAAGAAAAATGGCACAACCCACTTCTGTGTGGATTACAGGAGACTTAATGATTGTACTGTATCTGATGCCTATCCAATGCAGAATGTTGAGTATTATTAGAAAAGGGATGGAAAACAAACATGAGGATGTTATAATGCCGTTATGTCGCTCCATGGTGCGACCGCACCTGGAGTATTGTGTTCAGTTCTGGTCGCCTCATCTCATAAAAGATATAAAGGAATTGGAGAAGGTGCAGAGAAGGGCCACAAAAATGATAAAAGGGATGGGACAACTACCCTATGAGGAGAGGTTAAGACGGCTAGGACTCTTTAGCCTGGAGAAAAGGTGGCTGAGGGGCGATATGATAGAGGTCTATAAAATAATGAGTGGGGTAGAGCGGACAGATGTGAAGCGTTGTTTACACTTTCTAACAATAATAGAACCAGGAGACACAAGATGAAATTAGAATGTGGTAGGTTTAAAACAAATCAGAGAAAGTTTCTTTACTCAGTGCGTAGTTAGACTCTGGAACTCATTGCCAGAGAAGGTAGTGACGGCAGCTGGCCTTGCTGAGTTTAAAGGGGGTCTGGACAGATTCCTAAAGGAAAAGTCCATTGATCATTATTAAATTTTGGGGTTTTGCCAGGTTCTTGGGGCCTGGATTGGCCGCTGTCGGGACAGAGTGCTGAGCTTGATGGACCTTTGGTCTTTTCCCAGCGTGGCAGTGCTTGTGTACTTATGTACTTATGATGCCTCAGATGGATGAATTACTAGACTATTTAGCCAGGGCCGCTGAGAGACTGAGCCGGGCTTGGGGAAGGGCCGCTGCCGCCATCGCCTCCCCCGGATCGCCGCAGCCCCCCCCCCCCCAGATCATCACCGCTGCTGCCCCCTCCCCCCAGGATCGCCACTGCCACAACTGAGATACCTTGGGGCTGGCGAGGATCCCGAGGCCCTGCCAGCAGAACAATCCAGCGCTGCTCTTCACTCCATGCCTGCTCTGCTCCTGCTCCTGCAGCTGCTTTTTTCTCTTGTCGTGCATGCTCGGTTTCAAAACCGAGCAAGCGACTGAGGGGAAAAGCAGCCGCTTGGCATGGCAGTAGAGGCAAGCAAAGAGCAGCACTGGAGGGGGGCCTGGCGCCAGAGTTCTGCTCCTGTCAGGACACAATCACTCGGGGCCCGTCAGGAGCAGGAGAGAGAAAGAGAAACCCCGGCGCCAGGTCCCCCTTGGAGGCTGGACCCGAGGAATTTTGTCCCCCTTCCCCCCCTTGGCGGCCCTACAATGGACCTTAGCCATGGGTACTGGCAGATTCCCCTAACAGCTGCTGCTCAGGAGCAATCAGCATTTATTACCCCATTTGGTCTGTATGAATTTACTGTGATGTCTTTTGGAATGAAAAAATGCCCCTGGTACATTTCAATCCTTGGTGAATTGTCTGCTAGATGGACTCCAGGAGCATGCTAGGGTTTATCTTGATGACACTGCTGTATACAATCAGGATAACCACCTAATTTGAGTGGAGTACTGGACTGGATCAGGGAGGTCCACCTGACTACAAAACCCAGCAAATGTCAGATGGTATTTAGGGCACAGAGTGGTAGGTGGACAGCTGAAGACTGAACCAGCTAAAGTGGAAGCTATACAAACTTGGCCCACTCCCCAAACTAAAAAGCAAGTGTTGGCCTTCGTTGGTACAGCAGGGTATTACAGGAAGTTTGTGCCTCACTATAGCACCATAGCCAAGCCCCTAACTGACCTAACTAAAAAGAGACTACCTTGAATAGTTATCTGGTCGCCAGAGTGTGAAGCGGCCTTCCAGGTAATAAAGACCGCATTAGCTACTGATCCACTACTGGCTGCACCTAATTACCAGCAAATATTTGTGGTACAGACTGATGCCTTGGCATATGACATTGGGGCCGTATTCAGTCAAGTGGATCGTAGAGGGGAGGAGCTCCTTGACAAAGAGGTAGCCTATGCCTTAGCATGGGCCCTCAAGAAGTTACAACCAAATCTGTATGAGTGAGACTTTACTTTCATCACAGATCACAATCAGTTGGTCTGGCTGAAAAGGGTCTCAGGAGAGAATGAGAAGCTACTCTGGTGGAGCCTGTCCCTGCAAATGTACAGCTTCACCATACAGCACTGGAAAGGAGTGAACATGGTAATGCTGATGACTTCTCCAGAAAAGAAGAGCCAGAACCACCCTGACACTGGACTATCGAGACTCGATCAGTGGTCTGTAGAGGCCACAGTGTGGGGTCTCTCTCTTAAGGGGGGAGGTGTGAAGAAACAATGTTTTGGGTCTGTGGAGTGTATTGAATGTTTTCCTGTCTTATTGTGTCCTGAGGTGTATTTCTCCTGTTTGGCCAGCTGGTGGTGTTTCTTTGCTGTGGAGCTGTTGTGGGGAACTGAATGTTCTTTTGTTTTAACACAAGCAGGAAGCAAACAGCAATATACTTTAAAATCTTGTTAACTGTGCTCTTATTGGCCCAGGAGCTTAGTTCCTTTAGAGTGTACTGATTTTGCCTCCAGTCTTAGCCCAGGAGAAAAAGAGAGACAGATCTTTTTGAATTCCCAGGTACTGTTTTGACAGTATGCAAATGTTGAGTTAGTGTTATAATTGATCCATATTTCAGTTAGCTGTTATTGTTTTCTGATTGCAATTTGTTTGTTCTACTGTTCAATTTTTAAAAAGACAATAAACAATATTTAGTTTATTGCCTCTCTATTTAGACTGATAAACTATCCTGGTGGTTTGTGTGTTGGGTCTGTGAGTGCTTTCTGGGAACTATGGCACCAATGGGAGTGTGGCCCCAGTAACCTAGAAATCACTGGGGATAATTTGAGACCAGGAGACTCGCCCAGAGGCAGTTGTGACCCAGTCAGTGGGAGGAGGGTGCTAGTGTAGAGCACAGGCGTCAGGTGCAGGTGGACCTGAGCTGTGCTGGGGATAGTCCCTCTAAGTGGCCGCTGGGTAACCCCAGGCAGGTGTCTAGGAGTTTCGTGACAGCGCCTAAATCTACGTGCAGGGACTTACTCCAGGTTTTCATTGGTGTAAACAGATGCGTGTAGATTTAGGCACTGAGATATCAACTAAATGTATTCTATATACTGTGCCTAAATCTAGAATATGCTTTGTCGGCACTGATTTCAGCGCTGATTTATTAGGTGCTATATATAGAATCTCCCACATGGTGTCACAGCTCTAATAGAGACTGCTCCATATGAGCAGGAAGCCAAAGGAGTCCAAGGAAACTGCCAGGTCAAAAAGGATACTCAGTTATAAATAAAAACTGTGTCTCAAAACCTTTGAGGTATTACAGAGAAAATGACTGCACTGTTTTTTCTTGGCAAGTGCACGCCATGCTGTCCCAATGCCATGTCCCTGTATCTTCTCTACAGAGAGGTACTATGCATGGATTCCCTTCAGGACAAACATCCTTGGTAGGGCAGCTGCTTTTTCTACCAGCTCACCAATTTTTCTTCCAGTGGTTTGATGTTTTGAATCATTTCTTCAAGACGGTTGAGTCTATCTTCAATTTCACTAGTGTTGATCTGTAAAAGGACATTTCACTTTTGTTACCAACAAGCCAGCATATAGTCAATACAAAATATGGTTGGTTGATTGCTCTAAAGGAAAAACTCCTTCTGACTAAGACAAAGAAACACTGGGTCCAATATTCAAAAACATTTAGGCTCTAGAGATAGGCTTCTAAATTTGTCCCCTATTTTCAAACATATGATTCTAATGGGGCAATATTTAAAAGCAATTATCCAGATAACACACCTGCTATCGAGGTAAGTGCTGATGACCAGGATATTCAACTGCTTTATCCAGACAGTGCTGCTGAATATCCTTACAGACCCCCTTGGCACTATGCGGCGAAACTGGATGGAGCCAGGGCAGTCCCAGAACTTAGCCGAATAATGGCAATATTCAGTCTGCTATCTGGATAACTTAGAACCGATAAAAGCTGTTCAAAGTTATCCAGATACGTTTTCTGGACAGTGGACTGAATTTTGCCATTGTTTGTATATGTTCCAGTGCTATCTTATCCAAATATTCAGAGCTGGCTTCTATCCAGATAATGGCACTGAATATCGAGATATGTTTTTATTAATGTAGCTGGCATTTTAAAAAAATATATGCTGATCATGGCAGCTGAATACTGACCTATAAGTTTTCTGCTGAAATTTCACCTAAATTTAGAAACATAAAACTGATTCTCCTAAATTTAGGCCTACTATTTGCCTAGATTTAAGGGCCTAATTTAGGTCCCTAGTGCTGAAAATCAGTGCAAAGCTTCTAACATTTTCCTCATCCTAAAGCTGCCCCTGTTTCCACTCACTTTTTAGGCTCCTAAATTTAAGAGTGAATTTTTAAGTCCATAGTCTGCTATTGAGATAGACATGGGGAAAGCCATTTCTTTCCCCTGGGATCAGTCGCATGAATCTTGCTACTATTTGGGTTTTTGTCATGTACTTATGACCTGAATTGTCCAGTGGCGTAGCCACAGGTGGGCCTGGGTGGGCCGGGGCCCACCTACTTAGGGCTCAGGCCCACCCAACAGTACCAAATGTTTAGTGGTAGCTGTGGGATCCCAAGCTCGGCCAGCTGAAGACTTCCTTCAGATGGTAACAAAAACGCTACTCTCCATGATACCAGTACCTGCGTATGTTCAGTTTTCAGCGCATGCCTGCTGCAGACTGCCAAGGTGGAAAGAAGCGTTTTCCACCAGCTGAGATATTTTTTGGGTGGTGGTTGGGGGGGGGGGGGGAGAACAATTGGTGCCCATCCACTTCTTCCCTAGGCTCACCCAAAATCTGTTGTCTGGCTACGCCCCTGGAATTGGCTACTGTTGGAAGCAAGATACTGGGCTAGAAGGACCACTGGTCTGACACAGTGTGGCTATTCTTATGTTCTTACTCAGCCCTAATAAATTTTCAAAGATGACAATTTGGGGAACTCACAGTTGAGAGGATAAACTTTTTGAAAATGATCCCCTGAGACACTCTTCAAAGAGTATCCAAGGTCATAGATGGCAGAACTCCAACCCAGGTGTAGAGTGTGCTCCTTCTGCTGCCCCAATTCATCTCTTTTCTCCAGCCAGAAATCCCTAGTGACCAAATCATAAGCTTTGCAAGCCCAAACACGTTATATACAATTTCCTCCCCCCCTCCATATTTTGCTAAGTCTTATAGTTTCAGAGAAAGATGAATGGTATTACCCCACCAGTCTTGCTAGACTGACTCTTACAGGGGGATGATCAAAGGCAAATGCGGATGCTAGAGGCCATTAGCACTGGACTAATGCCCATGTTTGCCTGCGCCCCAGGATCAGAGCCGGTCAGCGCATGTAACAACAAGCTCACCAGCTCTAAATGCTAATAGCATGCAAATTCATGCTAAACAGGGACATTAGTATCTTCCCAATGCTCAGTGGACAACCCTGCCAAACTACGGTGCTGCTCCCATGGCAAAACCTGCACCAGCTCGGAGTTGGCCTTAGGGTTTGCCAGGGCATTGAGAAGGAATGGGAAGACCCTGTCCAGCATGCATTTGCATGTTGGCGGTCCCCTTCCCCCAACACAAAGGGGCTGGAGGTCCAGTATACATCCAGACCCCCTGAAACCACCTGACCCCCCCCCCCCCCGACACAAGGGGCTTGACCCCATGACACCTGCCACACAGAGAGGGCCCCCCCTTAGCAGCAACCTCCCACCCTAGCCTGGTGATCTAGTGCCATCCCAAACCTCCCCTCATACCTGGAAGCAGGAGGAGGGAGTAAGCACTCCCTCTTCCTGCAAGCGCACTTGCAGGAGGAGGGAGTGCTTAGGCGAATTTAATTTCGGTGTCAAATTTTTAGGTGTGATATATAGAATCTAGTCCTATGCACTTAACTGTGTGCCCTGCCCAGGCACTGCCATTGTGTATGCTCACCTGCAAAGTATGTGTTATTAAAGATATGCATTAAGTTACAGAATAGCACATTGTTGGAAATATGTGTATATGCACACATAACACATATTGTAAGGAATATGAGGGTGAGAGGGAGAATGAAGGCACATGGAGGAACAAGGAGGCTGAGAAGGAGGGAGACTGGGTAGAGAAAGGAAGGAGTCTTTTCCCCTGGGGGATTGGAGAAAAGGAAAAGACTACAATTCCCAGCAGCCCCTGAGTAGGTCCCATGGTACAAACAGGGACTTCAATCCCCAACAGCCCCCAGAGGAGGTCAGGAGAAGGGCAAGAGAAGGGAGTTGGAAAAACCTGTCAGGATGATGGAAGGAGTTCTGAACCTGCCCAATCAAGTAAATGGAGAGCAGCTGAGCAATGGGTGTGGGGAGGAACCTATGGACTGGCAAGGGGAAGAAAAGGGGGAGGAACTAGAGCAAGAGGAGCTGATGGAGATTGCTCCTCTGACTAAACTGGAAGGAAAGGAGGTGAAACAGGAGAGGGCTGCTCAGCAGGAGAGCATGGTAGAAGAAGGGAAAAGGTGGCTATCCCACGAGTTTACCACGGAAGGGTCATGCGGGTGGTGGTCAGGGTATAACAGGGGCGTAGCCACAGGTGGGACTTGGGTGGGCCAGGGCCCACCCATTTATGGCTCAGGCCCACCAATAGTTAGCACATGTTTAGTGGTAACTGGAGGGAATCCCAAGCTCCGCCAGCTGAAGATTTTCCCCTGATGGTAACGAAAATGCTACTCTCCATGACACCGGCACATGCTCAGTTTTCAGTGCATGCCTGCTGCCAAGGTGGAAAGAAGCGTTTTCCCACCAGCTGAGATAATTTGGGGGGGAGGGTAGAACACTTGGTGCCCACCCAATTCTTGCCTAGGCCCACCCAAAATCTGGCTACGCCCTTGGGGTATAATGCTGGCCTGGTTGGGGAGGGACCCTTGCCACTCTCCCTAGGTTGATTTCTTTTGAAAGGGAGAGAGGAGGAGCGGTGGTTTTAGGCAATAACTGCTATACATGACTGCTGGGAGTTTGAACCCTTTCTGAACTGCTGTGTTTGGAGAATTACTTTGCATAACTGCTTTATATGAACTGCTGATATTTTGGAACCTTTGGGGGTTTTTTTTTTGTTTTGTTTTGAATACTATTCTGTTGAACTACTATGCTTCTTGAGAAATGCTGTGGTGGGAACTACCTTTGGAAGAGCAGTTGACACAAAGGGATTACAATAAAATATAATGATCTGACCTTGTGGATTGCCGTGTGCTCTTTAGCAGTGGATTACTGCACACAGCTCAGCTAAAGGGCCGAGGGACTCAAGAGGCTCCCGGTGCAGAAGACTTTTCCAAGAGTCTCCTGGTGGTGGAGACCTTACAATATACATATATGCTACTATTCTAAACATTTACACATGTAACTGGCATGTAAATATTAGCGTGTTATACTAACCAAACCCTGGGTGTCATAAATTTGTTATATGATTTTTTGAAAGCATAAGTTTAGTATTTTGCTAAGAACTTTTATAGATTTAGCTCAGTTACGAGGATTTTAAATGCATTATTTTTATTTTTGTAGATTAAGTTCCCCTGATGACGCCAGCTTACTGGCGAAACATGGCCCATGTTGGGAACAGGAATTTGGAGACTCACTTGACACAAATTAAGAAGAAAAGGTGTTATAGTAGCCTCTGTTTTAGACCAGCGTCCATGAACTGAGAAACGACTGGGGCACTGTTTTCAGACTTTGAGAAGATATTTTGAGAAGATCTACAGTTCTGTTCGCAT
This sequence comes from Microcaecilia unicolor, assembly GCF_901765095.1. Classification (NCBI taxonomy): domain Eukaryota; kingdom Metazoa; phylum Chordata; class Amphibia; order Gymnophiona; family Siphonopidae; genus Microcaecilia; species Microcaecilia unicolor. Next base: position 64,865,656 of record NC_044038.1, on the reverse strand, counting down.
CCAAGCTAAGTGACTTTAAACACCTGATAGTTTTTCGATTATAATAATATCTGGCTGGTGGTAGGATGTGCAATGATGTGAAAACTGTGTGTATATGCTTCTCAAATCTTTGAGGTACTCTAACACACCAAAAAAAAACTGAGCACATTATTTAATCATTTCGATAAGCACATTTTATTTTTTATTATTATTTTTTTTTTATTTTGATTAGTAGTATGGCTTCTGGATAAGTTATCATGTAAATATTAGCACCAACTTTATAGAACCACCCATTTGGTATCACCATATATACCAACTATTAAGAAAAATATATTGTTTAGTCATTAGGTTTCACAGTAGCAATTGCAACGAAATGAAATACATATCTGAATTACTAATGGGCCAATGATCAATTTCCCTGTGCTGTTCCGAACAGCGCTATAAATTAGCGCTGGAATAGCACGGGGAAATAACACCCTTATGATCAAAGCTAATATGCAAACTATTAGCTTCGATGATTGGGGTACATCTGCGAAAGGTCTGTGCCTGGGCGCTCAAGGCACAATCCTCCTGCAGAAGTTGTTTGACAGGTCCAGGCTGTCAAAAAAAAAACAACCCACAAAAAATGCCCTGGACTGTTAAACCAGCCCGAACAGGTGCTGGAGATTGGTGGACCTCCAGACCCCCCGACACAAGGGGCTGGACCCCTGACACCCCCCATACACACAGAAGCCCCCCCCCCTTAGCTGCAGCTTCCCACCCTCCCACCATAGCCTGATGGTCTAGTGCCCCAAAATCCCCCTCATACCTGGAAGGAGGAGGAGAAAGTAAGCACCCCCACCTCCTGCAAGCGCCACATCAAAATGATGCACTGGGCAGGGCACGGTGCCGCCATTTTGAAGAGGCGATTGCAGGAGGGAGTGCTTACTTCCTCCTCCTGCTTCCAGGTACGAGGGGGGTTTAGGGGACACTAGACCACCAGGCTAGGGTGGGAGGGAAGGTGCGGCTACAGGGGGGTCTTCTGTGTGTAAGGGGGGTGTCATGGGGTGTTGGGGGTCCAGCCCCTTATGTCGGGGGTCTCTTGGGGTCTGGAAGTCCACCGGACCTCCAGCCCCTGTTCAGGCTGGTTAGCCCGGACCTGTCAAACAACTTCTGCAGGAGTATGTGTCTTGGGCGCCCAGGCACAATCCTTCCCAGAAGTACCCCAATGATCGTAGCTAATAGTGTGCATATTAGCTTTGATCATAGGTGTGTTATTTCCCCGCACTGTTTGGAACAGCGTGGGGAAATTGATCATCAGCCTATTAGTGATTCAGATGTGTATTTCATTTCGTTGAAATTGCTACTGTGAAACCTAATGACTAAACAATATATTTTCTTAATAGTTGATATATATGGTGATACCAATTGGGTGGTTCCATAAAGTAGGTGCTAATATTTACATGCCAGTTACATGCGTAAATGTTTAGAATAGTAGCATATATGTATATTGTGACAAGGCAAACCCGAGAGATTCCCCAGTGAAGCAGTTCAACCCAGAACTCTGTGCTGTGAAAAGGCAGGTGATTTGTGGTATTGGTTTGATGTGCAAAGACTGTCCATGAAGATTTGTTCTGAACTGTTGTGCTATATTGGAAGGGTGCTGAACTCTTACTAATACTGTGGCCCTGAGTCCCAGTATCAGCAGTATTCTGTCCTGGAACTCTGGGAGCCCTGCAGGCTTGCTGGCTCCACCCTAGAGGCAGAAGCGGACCCCCCCCCCCCCCTTTACAATATGTGTATGTGTGCATATGCACATATTTCCAACAATGTGCTATTCTGTAACTAAATGCATATCTTTAATAACACATACTTTGCAGGTGAGCATACACAATGGCAGTGCCTGGGCAGGGCACACAGTTAAGTGCATAGGACTAGATTCTATATATCACAACTAAAAATTCGGCACTGAAATGAAATTTGCCTAAGCACATTCTATAAAGTACACCTTAATTTAGGTGTACTTTATAAAATAACCCTCAATTTCCACGCAGTATATAGAATACGGTGAGCGGCCATGACAGCGCCTAACTCTAGGCGCAGCCACTTACGCCAAGTAAAACATGGTGTACATACCAACACTTAAGTTAGGCACAAAGCAGATGTATTCTATAACACCCACGACCCACCTATTCCATGCCCATAGCCACACCCCCTTTTTGGCAGCACGCATTAGAATTTACATACACCGCTTTGCAGAAAAAGCTTAGCAGGTAGTGCGCGTAAATTCTAATTAATGCCAATTAATGCTGATAATTGCTTGTTAACATTCAATTATCAGTGCTGATTAGTTTGTTAACTAATTAAGTTATGCGCATTGTTATGGAATATGCTTTGATTTCCATGCAGAAATCTCAGCGTGATATATAGAATCTGGGAGATAACTTATAGAATAATGTAAATTATATACATATTGTCAGGGTCTCAGGTTTGGAGCACGCGGGCGCGCACTCTGGAGCAATCGTGAGCCCTTGAGCAGCTGATGGGGAGTGGCAGCAGCAGGCAAAACTCACCAACAAACACTGGGCTAGCACACCGGCAAAGGCAAGGACTGCAGACGTGGACAAGCGAGCCAGAACACACGGACTGGAACGTACCGGACTGGTACGCACTGGACTGGAACTCACTGGACTGAAACACATGGGACTGGAACCCACATGACTGGAGCACACTGGACCGGAACACACGGGACTGGACCTCGGCTTCACCTACACTTAGCAGCCGTTCCCCGGGGGTTGAGCCCCCGGGTGCAGGCAGCCGGCAGGGCTTGGAGGAAAACTGGTACTGGAACTAGCAGGCAGGAACACCCGAGAACTCACACTAGGAGGGACACTAAACAAGCCAGACCACAACAGGGTTCAGGATAGGAATCAGGATACAGGATTTCCAAACAGACCGGACTGGAAGGAAACTGAAAGCAAGCAGGGCAGACACAAGCAGGAGGGGTACGAAGCTGAAGCCAACCAGCCCCAACAGAGGAAATACAGATACTATACAGGGAGTAGGACTTTAAGACAAGCTTGACTAACCAGAGTGGGGCAGAAACCCAAGGAAACCGGGAACCAGGATACAGCAGTGCCTACAGGCACCCAGACAAAAGCAAGGTAGAAGTGCTAACTGCACAAAGGGTTCAAGGTTCTCAGACAGGAAGGAAAGGAAACCAACAGCAGCCAGGATTCAGAAGTGCCCACAGGCACCTACACAAAAACAGGGCTGCAGTGCTAACTGCACAAGGGGTTCAGGGTTACACAGACAGGAAGGAAAGGGAGCCAACAGAAAAAGCAGTTCAGAACGGTGAATTTTTCTAATTTCACAAACAATTGTTTCTCTCTCAACCGCTGCAATACAATCTTCATAGTGTTCTTCAGCAGATCTAGAAAATATAAGAATATCATCTAGATAGACCATAACAAACTTATACAAGAGGTCTCTGAAAATATCATTCATGAAGGACTGAAACACAGCTGGGGCATTAGCCAGCCCAAAGGGCATCACTAAATACTCATAGTGCCTGTCACGAGTGTTAATAGCAGTCTTCCACTCATCACCTTCTCTTATCTGAATGAGTTTGTAGGCCCCTCTAAGATCCAATTTGGAGAATATTGGGCTCCTTGAAGATGATCAGATATCTCAGAGCATGAGCGGCAATGGATATTTGTCCTTCACCGTAATAGCATTGAGACCTCTGTAATCAATGCAAGGGGCAAGACTTCCATCTTTTTTCCCCCACAAAGAAAAATCCCACACCAAGCTGGAGATTTCGAGGGACGAATAAACCCTCGGGCGAGGTTGTCCTGAATATAGTTAGTCATGCTTCGGTTTCTGTACAAGACAAAGGGTTACACTTGACGCCAAGGGTTTCTGTTCCTGGCATCAATTAAATAGCGCAATCATAGGAGCGATAGGGAGGTAAGGTTTCAGCTCTTCTTTTAGAAAAGACATCTTTAAAGGATTGATACATGGCTGGTAACATCACATCCGTTTGTGCCAAAGGAAGTAATGCTTGCACTGGTGATATTTTATCCTGGCAAACTTCATGGCAGACTGATATCCATGCCAGCAATTGACCCTACTCCCAATCAATGTGGGGATTATGCAAACGAAGCCATGGTAATCCTAGAATGATGGAATTAATAGCTGATGGAAGTACATAAAAGGAGATGATCTCCTGATGTAAGACCCCAACTCATACCGTCATGGGCACGGTTCTGGTACGTAAGATTCCTTGAACAAGACCAAACACTGATGACACTGAGATGGGTCATGTAGAGATATGGTGCAAGTTTAAAAACCTAGAGCCTAGATTTGAGGCCTAAGGGTTTGCTTGCTGGATAACTTAGGTCAAGGAAAATGGCCAGTTGCTTAAAAAAAGTTTCTAATACAGAACAGTTGGCAGTGGAGAAATGAAAATGAACAACTGAAATTAAACTGAACAACTGACAAGAGAAACGAAACTGATTAAACATGCATGAAGCAAATAACACCTATGGTACATGTGAAAGAACAGGAAACTCAGAGGGGGGTAGGTGTTAGAACATCACATTTTGCGGTCAGTATGTAATTTGATAAAGTAGATTGATAACGAGATCTATAGAATTCAATGCAGTCAGGAGAGTATAAAAGCTGGCAACTTTTAGTGCAACAGAGAGAACTCCTGGATGTCAGACTGATAGGGTCCTGCCGCACGGACCTCTTTTTGAAAGAATATATGCGTGCAATTGAATGTTACTTGATGAGTATTAAAAATAAACCTGTAATCTTCAAAACTAAAAACTGTTTCTCCTTCTCTTCCTTACTAACACTCAGTGATGGAATCAGATATATATGATAATAGATTTACCCAGATTCTATCTGACATTAGACAATCAGTCTAGCAGATGAACATCACAAGTTAGTTACCCTCTCTATATAGCAGAATATGATCAGAGTCAGTATAAAGAGGACCCAGAATATTATTATCTCCTAAGTTTCAGACTAACAGAAGACAGGCACATGTCTGTTGGAATGAGATGGAGTCTAGAGGTCTTAGTGAGGCAGCCTTTGGTCCCCCAATGCTCGGTGAAATGCCTGGTCCGTTGTCACTGAGTACTGGTCCACTGGTCAACTCCCCTAATAACCTCTAGAGGGAGGGAGACTAGAATGGGACCATAAAATTATTATACAGGCATGGCAAGGTTTAGGTAGGAATTTGGTGGTCCCGTACTAGATTTTCACTGATTAAATTGCCCCTAGCACCAGAGTCAATTAGAGCTTCCACACAGGGGTCACCCTTCACTGACAACAAAACTGGTATCAAAACTTGTGTCAAGGGAGAAAAAGATTTTTGCCCAGATCCTGTCTCCCCAGCTGGGATCAGGGATGCTGGTTTCCCGATTTCACTATATTTGGGAAACCACAAACAAAATGTACCTTTATTCCACAATAAAGGCAGAGAAGGGCGATACTAGGTCGGCTGCCACCTGGGGCGGATCGCTGCTGCACCCCCCCCCCCCCCCCGGTGCAGCACGACCCTCCCCCCTCCCCGGCACATCAAGCCCCCCCCCCCCGGCACAATGACACCCCCCCCCGGGTGCATTCTTGGCTGCTGGAGGGTACAGAGAGCAGCCGCGCGCCTGTCGGCTCCACTGGCTCCCTGCTCCCTCTGCCCTGGAACAGGAAGTAACCTGTTCCGGGGCAGAGGGAGCAGGGAATCAGTGGAGCCGACAGGCGCATGGCTGCTCTTTGCACCCTCCGCAGCGTGCACCCGGGGCGGACCGCCCCCACCGCCCCACCCTTGATATGCCGCTGCCTGGGAATGTCTTCATTGCTTCTCCAGGGCCAAAGTAAATATACGTTCAACCTGCATAGGCTCTGACCCATCTTGTGAGGTATGAGGCTGGGATGGAGAGCTCTTATGTTGAAACTTCAGGTCAGTTCACCCAAACATTGACTGGCAAGACGCTCACTGGCATGTTCTCTGAAACGAATGTCCACCTGAGTGCAGAGATGAATGAGGTCATACAAGTTGAAGGGTACCTCCCAACCAGCCAGTTTGCCCTTAATAGTGGGGGAAACCCCATGCCAGAATATGGCAGTAAGACTCTGATTGTCCCATCCCAGTTCAACTGCCAGGGTTCAGAACTGAACGACGTATTCGCCCAAGGAAAGCCGACCATGGCACAGATTCAATAGTTGGATAGCCGCAGATGAAGCCTTCCTGGGTTCTTCAAAAATAAGACAAAATTGTTCCAGGAACTCCGTCAAACTATTCAATATGGTGTCCTTCTACTCCCATAAAGGTGAGGCCTACACAAAAGCGGATCCTGAGAACAAGGACATAATGTACGCTACCTTTGCTCGATCCATAAGAAAATCTTGGGCCTGTAACTCAAAAACAATTTGGCACTGATTAAGAGAGCCCCGACAAGTCTTAGTATCACCATCATAACGAGGGGGCTGGGCTACACGAATGCCTATGCCACCAATCCCGGGGTTTTGTGGCTTAGGAGATGAAGGATTCCCAATAGTTCCAGTAGCCGAAAGAGTGTCAACCCATTGATTCAATGCATCAACGGCTCTCATAACCTGTTGTACCTGAGCATGCAGTTGCTGGAGTAACTACATAGCGGAGGGCTCGATCAAGCTCATGGCTCTAGCGTTCTGTTAGGTTGATCGTGAGCCTTTCGGCCTAGACAGAGTCCTAGGTCAGACCAAGCTCATGCTATACAGAGACAATGAGCTATGAAGCCCAGCACACCCAGAGAGACCAGCGAGCACCACCAGAAAGGGAAATGGACTACTCATATGGGCCGCAAGTCTGAACTGGAACCCACACGTACAGAGCCCAAACGTACAGGCTGCAAGGCCAAACTTGAACCCAAACACGCAAAAGGGAAGGGAAAAAGAACAGAGAGAAGTTCCGGAAGGGACTGGCACTCAGGCCGCGCACACTGCGTCACACACAGTCACCAATGAAAGGTCACCACACCATATACACAGATACAGACCAAAACCAGAATAAGGGAACCCACGCAGAGAGGCAATCCAAGCTGTGCCACACAGCTTAAATGAAGGAGTGGCCTACACAGGATCCAAACAAGAATACAGCAGGTAAAGGGTTAAGGCAAGCTACACAGAGATCCTGCTTTAAGCTACATAGCTCAGATGAGGAGCAGTGCTCACAAGAACCAAGCAACAGATACAGCAGGAAAAGGGTAAGAGAGACTGGTCAAGCAACACAGCTTAGACAAGGAACAGTCCTCAATAGATACAGCAGGTAAAGAGTTAATAGGGAAACCCAAACAAAGGAAGTAAGCTCCCAGCACACACAGCAGTAAAGAGAAAGGCAAAGCACACAGGGAAGCAGCTCACAACTGAACAACAGCAGCATACATAGAGAAGCTGAACAACAGCAAAGCAATCAGAAGGAGCAGACTCCTACAGACTCAAAGAACAAACACAAAGAGAATAATGGCAACCATACAAAAGAGAATTCACACTGTGCCACACGCACAGACTATGCAGAAGCAAGGTAAGCTCACAGCTGGAGGAGATAATGCTAGAACGTCCTACACAGGCAGAGGTAGGCTTAAATAGGGTCTGGCATCTGACGTCAACTGCCTCAGACGTCAGCCCAATCCCTGACATGGCCAATAAGAAGCGAGACCCAGTCACTACCCTGCCTGTCCCAGTAGGATCATAACAATCCCACATCTTTTTGAATTCTATCACCGTTTTTGTCCCCACCATCTCAGACCTGACACTTAGTATACTTTTACACTGTTTTAAACAAAAGCTTAGGACCTCAGTTCAGTTTTGCATTGCAGAAAGACTTGAGATTCAAATACATCTGCTGTAAACTACAATGAGTGACTAAGCAATATCCTGGTTCCTTCTATTAACTTATTTTTTAGGTCAAGGTAAGACAAAATTCCAGTCAGTGACATAAATTCCACCCAAGAGGCCCTGTAGAGTGGGAGGAGGGAATGAATGGAACCACTTATAGCTGCTCCCATGTCTTCTGAGGTGGATCCCCCCTGCTCTGGTAGCCCTTTCCAATATTGTGCTTGGGAACTCTTCATTTGAACTTCTGCTACTGCTTCCCGTCCATTTCCCTGTATTTAAAGCTGCATGTGCAGTGTCACCATGGAATTTGCTATTCCTTAGCTGATGACATTTGTAGAATTTTCTGAATCAGTCTTCATATACAAACATGTTGAATAGGGTGAGTAGTATGTGACAGCATGCATCCTTTTGCTAAATTCTACTATTATTTCTAAAGAGGAGACATGATGCTGTCGCACATGGAGATTGGTGAGTATTAGAAGTCAGAAGTATACTGCATGGTAGAAGTCAGAGACAACCCCGTTAAAGTTGAAATCTTCTGAGCAGTGCCTTACTTTTCCGATGGCGTTTTTCTGTAAGCCCAGCTCAGCTTCGATGTTACTGGTAGTCTGTTTCAGGAAGTTGAATGTAGTGAGCATCTCCTGGAACGACGTCATGGCCTGGGGAAGGGAAGAAAAGCAGTGAGAGGCAGGCTACATTAGAAATTGGCAAAAGAAGGAGAGAGTGAAAGGGAAGGGGCAAGATACAGGATGAGAGGAAAGAAAGTGAGCAAATGGTGGGAAGGTAGGTGGACCTAAACAAAGCCAAGAGAAAGGAAGACTGGAAATGGTAGAGGATAGAAACTGAACAAAGGAGAGAAGTAGAGAGAGATGAGCAATTGCAGAAGGGACAGAACAATGCGTGGTAGGCAAGAAGGTGATTTCAAGAAAGGGAGAATTGAGGTTTGCAATATATTGCACTGGTTAGAACACATGCTTCTTATTAGCAAGGTATCATTAGAGAAAAATACGGGCACCAGGAGTTATGGTCTTGTGGTACTGAAACCTCAGTCTACCACTGCTCAGATAACACAGGAAAAACTTGATAAGACAAATGGTCACAAAATTGCCAGCTGCTGAAGCCCTGCAGAGAGACTTCAACAGGACAAGTCCCAAGGTAACAGCTATCCCAAGCAAGTAGAATATGACAGCATGATGGCCTGAGAATGGTAGTTCTGAATAGATATGGTTGAAGAAGCTGAAGAAGAGGGCTTCCAAGAAAAAAAAACAGAGGGAAAGAAAAAAGCCCCAGCTAAAAATTATGATCTCAGCAGACAAAACTACTCTGAAATTTTCAAGTCTGAACACTTTAAAGTTGAATTCAGTTGGGGGGAAGGGGGAAAAATATGTTCCTGGTAGAGCCTAGGCTTTCTTGGTTATCAGTAAGATTACCCATTTTCTAGCAGCTTCCCTGCAGCTTAGGCAGTAATACACAGAACATTCCATGCAAGGCCAGCAAAGCAACATTGTTGAGTCCATTTAAACATATTACTGTACAAAGAGAGTTGAACACCTTGCAAACCAACAAGATCAATTGATGAGACTTTTACATCAGGAAATGTTACTACTGCTACTGATCATTTCTATAGCGCTACTAGATGTAGTCAGCGCTGTACACATTATATGCAGGTACTTTCTCTGTCCCTAGAGGGCTCACAATCTAAATTTTTGTACCTGGGGCAAGGTAACGGTTAGGTGATTTTCCCAAGGTCACAAGGAGCTGCAGTGGAAATAGAACCCAGGTTGCCAGGTTCAAAGCCCACTGCACTAACCATTAGGCTACTCCTCCACTCAAATTGAGCAATGTGTAAAAATAGAAATGCCAAACTGACAAAAGTCAGGGCTCCCAATATTCAGTCGCCGGTGGTCAGTGGTTTTTTTTGTTTGTTTGTTTGTTTTTTTATGCTTACTGTCACCAGCTAGATTAGCCCCCAATATCCAGTGCTGGGCAATGTCCGGGCACCGGCACTGAATATTGGGAGCTAATTTTGGGTGGGCTGGCCACCACAGTTTATGTGAGGAGCCTTTGTTCTTGTCCCCAACAACCCCCACAGACTACAAGGAACATCAGGTAGGTCCGGGCTTTCTACCTACACCTGGAGGGGAGGGCACATTTGCAAGGGGGAGGGGAGAGGATTTCTTTCTCACAGGCTGGAGGGGTAGGAGGCTATTTGGGAGGCTGGGAAGGGGATAAGGGGGTCTTTTCTGAACCAAATTAGTTATGCAAATTAACCCGCTTACCTATGTGTGGGCCAGCACTGAATAATGCGGGCACCCACATAACTGAGGCTCCACCCTAACACCACCCCCAGTACCATCTCTAACCTGCCACTTTTCCTGGGGCCACTCAGAGGCAATATTCAGTGGCACTGCCTGGTTTAGTGCCACTGAATATCAGGGGTTAAGCGGCCCAAAGCAATGTAAGCTAGGAGGAGCTTCTCCTGCCTGCTTAATTCTTTAGGCTTTTGTTTTCAGATATGTTTTGCCAAAGTCATAATACTAATTGGGTAGGCACCATCCCATCATTTAGAATCCATCCATCATTTAGAAAAGTTGGCTCCTATGGATGCCATGACTCCACCTGTCCTCAAACTAAAGAATCAATATGCAGCCCTGGAAGTGGAGGAGGTAAAAGCATCCCAGGAGAGGAGGAATCAGAGTTCAAAATCTCCAAAGTTGCTGGATCAGTGACCACCAAGAGACGAAACGTAGTGGTGGTTATCGATTCTCTTCTGAGGGGTACAGAGGCGTCCATCTATAGACCAGACATGATGTCCCGGAGGTGAACAGTCTGCCAGGTGCCAAAATTCAAGATGTTACTGAGAGCTTGCCAAAAATCATCAAGCCTAATGACTATTATCCAATGCTGCTCATCCATGTTGGCACAAATAATACTGCTAGGTACCTCTCCAAACATATCAAAGTGACTTTATGGCTCTGGGATAGAGGGTGAAGCAGACAGGTACACAGGTGGTGTTCTCATCGATCCTCCCTGTTGAGGTTAAAGGCCAAGGCAGAGAAGCTCACATCCTGGAGATGAATATGTGGACTGTGCAGATGGTGTCGTCAAGAGCATTTTGACTTCTTGGACCATGGGATGCTGAGCGGAGATGGTGTCCATGATCCATCTATCAAAGAAGGAAAGAAGTGTTTTCAGCAGCAGACGACTAACATACTGAAAAGGGCTTTAAACTAGAATTGTTGAGTCAGGGTGATCAAAGCCCCCAGGTAAGAACAAGCCCTCAGGTAAGTGAAGCATTAGATACCTCTACACAAATGGGAAAAAGATGTAACATCTGGAAAGCAGTATATACTAATGCCCGAAGTATGGGAAATAAGGTTTTAGATCTTGAGGCTGTGATGGAAATATTTTGGATTAATGGCAATCACACAGACATGGTACAGAGAGATCCATGACTGGAATATAGTTATACCTGGTTATAATCTGTTCAGGAAAGACAGAGAAAGGGAGAGGGTGTGGCATTATATGTTAAAGATAATATTAAAGCCACACAATTGAAGGACCTACAGGATAAGGAAGAGGGAATGGCAAATGTATTTACATTGGTTTGATATACAGGCCTCCTTCACAGACAGAAGAAGTGGACAGAGATTGAATTGAAGACATTCAAAATATAGCTGTGAAAGTGGAAGTACTACTAATAGGTGATTTTAATATGCCAGATGTTGACTGGTCTTTTAGAAGCAGGGAGATCCTGGATTCTCTACAAGGGGAATTATTCGAGCAGTTGGTAATGGAACCCACATGGGATGACCATACTGAACTTAGTGCTTACTAATGGGGAAAGTGTTTCTGATGTTATAGCAGGTGATCATCTGGTATCCAATGATCACCACCAGTTGGTGTGGTTTAATACTAAGATAGGTGTGGAAAGGGTTCATTCAAAAGTGAAGGTTCTAGACTTAAAAAAAAATAACTTTATTCAGATGAGGAATTACCTCAAGGAATTGCTGTCTGAAAAAAATAACTTTATTCAGATGAGGAATTACCTCAAGGAATTGCTGTCTGGGTGGGAACATCTGGATGAAGTTAGAAAGGACTGGGCAAAACTGAAAGGAGCTATTGTAAGGGCAACAAACCTTTTTGTAAGGAAAATAAATAAAAGAGGAAAAGGAGGTTGCTTTGATTCTCAAAAGTAGTAGCTAAAAAGGTAAAGAAAAAGAGGTTAGCATTTATAATCTACAAGAGATCACAGAAAGAGGAAACTGGTAGAGTAGTCAGGAAAGCAAGATGCAAATGTAAGAAAAAATAGCCAATACTGTAAAACTGGGGGACAAGACATTTTTTTAGATATGTTAGTGATAGGAAGAAATGCTATTGTGGGACTCAAAGGTAAAGGGGAGGAATATGTAAAAGCTGACAAAGATAAGGCGTAATTGCTTAATAAATATTTCTGTTGTGTTCACAGCTGAAGAAACGGGAGCAGAACCACAGAAGACAAACACAAATAGGACTGGAGGGGGTGATAGATAGTCCATGAATTATTTTCAGAGGACTTGCGTTCATGAATTGCTGGCTAAAAGGTGGACAAAGCGATGGGGCTGGATGGCATACATCCAAGGGTACTGAGGACATAAGAATAGCCATACTGGGTCAGACCAATAGTCCATCTAGACCAGTATCCTGTTTCCAACAGTGGCCAATCCAAGTCACAAGTATCTGGCAGAAACCCAATTAGTAGCAACATTCCATGCTACCAATCCCAGGGCAAGTAGGCTTCCCCCATGTCCATCTCAATAACAGACTATGGACTTTTCCTCTAGGAACTTGTCCAATCCTTTTTAAACCCAGATTCACTAACTGCTGTTACCACATCCTCCAGCAGTGAGTTTCAGAGCTTAACTATTTTTTGAGTGAAAAAATATTTCCTATTTGTTTTTAAAGTATTTCCATGTAATTTCATTGAGTGTCCCCTGGTCTTTGTACTTTTTCAAAGTGAGAAAAATCAATTCACTTCTGCCCATTCCAACAATCAGAATTTTGTAGACCTTAATCATATCCCCCCTCAGCAGTGTCTTTTTCAAGCTGAAGAACCCTAACTTCTTTAGCCTTTCCTCATGTGGGAAGAGTTCCATAGCCCTTTATCATTTTGGTCACTCTTCTTTGAACCCATTTTTAATTCCGCTATATCTTTTTTTGAGATACGGCGACTGGAACTGAACACAAACTCAAGGTGAGGTCGCACCATGGAGCAATACAGAGGCATTATAATATTCTTGGTCTTATTTTCCTTCCATTTTCTAATAATTTCTAGCATCTTACTTGCTTTTTAGCCGCACACTGGGCAGAAGATTTCAGCATATTGTCTACAATGACACCTAAATCTTTTTCTTGAGTGTTGACTCCTAAGGTAGACCCTAGCATCAGGTAACTATGATTTGTATTATTCTTCCCAATATGCATCACTTTGCATTTATCCACATTAAATTTTATCTGCCATTTGGATGCTCAGTCTTCCAGTTTCCTAAGGTCTTCCTGCAATTTTCACAATCCACATGTTTTGATAACTTTTAATAGTTTTGTGTTATCTTAATTATTTGTCGTTCTAATTTCCAGATCAGTTATAAATATGTTAAATAGCACTGGTCTCAGTACAGATCCCTGCGGCACTCCACTATTCACTATACTGTTTCCAATAGTGGGCAATCCAGTTCACAAGTATCTGGCAGAAACCCAAATAGTAGCAAAATTCCATGCTACCAATCCTAGGGCAAGGAGTAGCTTCTCCATGTCTATCTTAAGCAAACTATGGACTTTTCCTCAAGGAACCTGTCCAAGCCTTTTTAAACCCAGATATGCTAACTGCTCTTACCACATCCTCCAGCAGTTCCAGAGCTTACTATTCTTTGAATTAAAAAAAATATTTAATCCTATATGTTTTAAAAGTATTTCCATGTAATTTCATCGTGTCCCCTGGTCTTTGTACTTTTTGAGAGCGAAAAATTGATTCATGTTTACCCATTCTACACCACTCAGAATTTTATAGACTTTAGTCATTTTCCCCTCATCCCTCTCTTTTCCAAGCTACAGAGCCCTAACCTCTTTAGCCTTTCCTCATACCGGAGGAGTTCCATCCCCTTTATCATTTTGGTTGCTCTTCTTTGAATTTAAGGAAGTTCTAGGGGCTCCTCTGGCTGACCTTTTCAATGCTTCTCTAGAGTCGAGAGTGGTCCTGGAGTACTGAAGAAAAGCAGATGTGGTCCTTCTCCACAAAAGCAGAAGTAATAGAGAGGTTGGGAACTACAGGCCGGTAAGTCTGATTTCTGTGGTAAGTAAATTAATGGAAATATTTTTAAACAGGGAATAGTAAACTTTCTGGAATCTAATGGATTACAGGACCCGAGGCAACAAGGTTTCTTTAGAGGCCGCCGGCCGGTCTTCTTGTACTGGGTGAGAAGAGTTGGATCGAGGGAGCATGCTAGATTTTAGCAAAGCCTTTGACATAGTTCCATATAGACGACTAATAAATAAACTGAGTGCCCTTGATATGGGCACTAAAGTGACTGACTGGGTTAGGAACTGGTTGAGTGGAAGGTGACAGAGGGTAGTGGTAAATGGAGCTCATTCTGAGGTAAAGGATGTTACCAGTGGTGTTCCATAAGGTTTGGTTTTGGGGCCGATTCTTTTTAAACATTTTTGTAAGCGATAGTGCTGAAGGGCTGTCTGGTAAGGTTTACCTCTTGTGGATGATACCAAAATCTGCAATAGGGTAGACACCCGATGGTGTGGATAACAGAGGAAGGATTTAGCGAAGCTAGAGGAATGGTATGAAATTTGGCAGCTTAGATTTAATGCTAAAAAATGCAGAGTCATGCATTTGGGCTGCAAAGTCCTGAGGGAACGGTACAGTTTAGGGGGTGAAGAACCTTTGTCCATGAAAATGGAGTTTAACTTGGTTGTGATCGTATGTGATAATCTTAAGGTGACCAAACTGGCAGAAAAGGCGATAGTGAAAGCTAGAAGGATGCTTGGGTTGGGTAGGATGCTTGGGTACATAGGGAGAGGAATGGCCAATAGGAAAAAGGAGATGATGGTGCCCCTGTATATGACTCTGGTGAGACCTCATTTAGAATATTGTGTACAATTCTGGAAATCGCACCTTCAAAAAGATATAAACAGCATGGAGTCAGTCCAGAGGGCAGCTACTGTAATTGTCAGTGGTCTTCATCATAAAGCATATGGGGGCAGATTTAAACATCTCAATATGTACTCTTTGGAAGAAAGGCAGGAGAGGGGAGATATGAGAGGTATTTAAATGTCTATCTCTATGCTGCATAAATGCACAGGAGGCAAGTCTCTTTCAATAGAAAGGAAGCTCTGGAATGAGGGGGCATAGGATGAAAGTGAAAGGGGGGTAGACTCAGAAGTAAGCTAAGGAAATACTTCTTCATGGAAAGGGTGGTGAATTCATGGAATGACTTCCCAGTGGAAATGGTGAAAATGAAAACAGTATCCGAATTCAACAGCTTGAGACAAGTATATAGGATATCTAAGGGAATGATAGGAAGAGTAGATGGCATGAATAGGCAGACTGGATAGGCCATCTGGTCTTTATCTACCTACCTTTTTCTCTGTTTTCTATGTTTAAGTAGCACATACCTCTAGGCACCAGCTTATAGAACTGTCCCGATAAAAAGCAAGGGAAAACAGGATAGAACCCTGGAGCAAAACCACACAAAGGTGGACTAAAGTCCAAACTATCACGTTCCCACACAACACATTATGATCTTCCCAACAGGAAAGAAAAAAATTCAATTCCCATACTGTTTCTTGAATCCCCACCTCAGTGAGATGTTCCAAAAACAAGATGTGGTCAATCACATCAAACACAGTAGATAGATCCAGGAAAACTACAAATGCACCCTTACCACTACCCACTCCCATCCCACACCACTCAGCAATGACAAGAGAACAGTCAATGCCATGTCTTAGCCAAAATCCAGATTAAACTGGATGAAACACCCCTTTATCTGTGAAAAATCCAACAAATGTGTAAACATATGTAGCAACCTCTAAGGTTCTGCTTTAGGCGAGTGGCAGAGTCCTCTAGTGGCTATTGTTCTGTAACCTATTTGCACTCCCACGGTTTCCTGAAGAAGGGGAAGGCTCTCCTGACTATGTGAGGTAATGGTAGGATGGAAACTGGGACTGGTATAAAACCCAAGCCCTAATGGTGTTGCCTACCTTTGGTTCCCAATCATTGTTCCCTAAAGTAAGGGGAAGAATCTTATTGTTTATTGGGTTCTTAATATACTGCCTTTCACAGCAAATCAAAGTGTTGTACAACTTTGAAAAAGAAAAGGAAAGTCTAATACAGCAAGAAAAGTCAAGAGAAGTGGGCAGGGGAGAGGGAGCAGTGGGGGAAGGGAAAAGCAAAGGAATGATAGGCGTGCTGCTCACTAAGTGACTAGTCAGGGCTTCCAGAAAAGCCTGAGAAAATAGGTGAGTCTTTAGAAAGGTCCTAAATTTCTTAAGGAAATTACAGATCTTAGTGGTATGGGCAGGGCATTCCAAAAGAAAGGCACTATATAAAAAAAATGCAGAGTGCCTTGTTGTGTCAAGATGAGAGCAAAAGATGGGCAGTATAATTAGACAATGTCCAGATGAGGAGCACAAAGCTTGAGACGGACTGTAAGGGGGAAATGAGAGAAGAGAGATAAGATGCAGTAGGGGTATGGAGGACCTTGTGTGTCAAGGTTAATATTTTGAATTAAATCCCGCCCAGCCATTGTACCAGAAGGAGCAGAGAAGTAGTGAGAGGTGACAGGAGCTGCTTAGGTCTCTGCACCTCCCTGAAAGAAACTAAGTATTTCTGGAGTACAAGAGGGAGAACAGCAAAATTCTCAATAAACTTACGTAAAAAGGGTATGCTTGAGACTGGTCAATATGATTGCAGAAGGCTCACATCTAGAAGGCCTTCTTTCCTCAAATGCACAACAGCATGCTTTACTACTGAGGGCATAAATCCCTGACTCAAACAGAATTAACCATAACCTGCAGTAAAGAAGCCACATCAGAGACCTTACCGCTAAGTCAATGGGTGGCGATAAGGTCTCAGACCCAAAATGAACGTGCACCAATTTTCATTTTGCCGCATGTCTATTTTCAATCAAAATTTTAAAAAGGCATTTTTGCAAGTGCACTGAAAAATGATTCTGCGTGCGTCCAAAACACGCACCTATACTACCGGCCATTTTTCAGTGCAACTTAGCAAAAGGACCTCTGAACAATTGTAACCCCTAAGATTTTCACTTAGAATACAAGAGGATATGTTATATTATCAATTGTAAAATCTTTGAGAATAGTCGGATGATAAGGATTTGTTATTAATATTATTAATTTAAAATTAGAAGCCCAGGATTCAGTTAATGATATTATAAAGAGTTTTGGAAAATGGGATGTAGATAGCGATGTCATCAGCATAAATACAAGTAGAAAGACCATTGCTCTCAAGTAGATTACCAAGAGGAATCATCATAATATTAAATAATATGGGAGACAAGGGAGAACCCTGTGGTACTCTACAACTAGAAAGCCAGGATGAAGAGATAGTGCCTAATTGTTTAACTTGGTATGATCTAGATTTCAAAGAGTTACATGGGCAATTTAACTGAACCATTTGAGAGTGAAAAATTGATATAACAAATAATTCTACACGAGCAAGAAGTAGTTATGATCTTGAAAATGATAATAGACCAGGAACTTTGAATAAAATGAACATTATTATAGATGATTAATATCGAGATTATTGTTTTTCCCAGAGTTCCGGGTATGACTCCTAAAGTTTTCCTCAGAAATATTTCCTCAATTATTACTTTAAAAGGAGTGAAGCCTGTGAAAACTGGGATTACTTTAATCAGTGGGATCTGAATTAGAGACTTAAGTATATGTATTGTTAAATAACTTCTGGTTTTTAAAAGAGAAAGAATGTAATTAGATATATTATTTCTAACTAATATTGGACAATAAGTATGTTTTCAATGAAATGATTTGACTATACACTGTATTGGCCTTGAAGAAGCCAACCAGATGATCAATGTGGACTAATGAATTAGATGAGTAATATCTGGGGATAATCAGGTTAATACCACGCTTTTTTTTTCTTTTTACTGTTTAATTGATCTCCTTGTCTTGTTTTACTCTCCCTATTTAGTGGTCTAAGGAAGAGAATAGAATTACCTGACTGAAATAATTCCTATATATTACTTTCTCTGTATTTCTGGCAAGTTGTTTTATCGCTTGTAAAAATGTAAATGGTTATAAATAAAAAAAATAAAATAATAAAATAAAAAGGTTGAACCTATCTGTCATTCAATGGCCCGAGATGTGTCTCCTGAACTTTGGCTTTTTCCTCAGGCATTTCCTTCATTATATTTATGATTACATACATTATGAGATTGGTGTGGCTTACTGTGACACGGTTTATAGAACACTGCCCCTCACCCTTAAGAAAAGTCCCTATCTAGCCTGGGCCACCTTACGAGCACTGATCCCACCCTGAGAGGAAGTGAGCCAGGAGGACAGAGTCAATACCTGGGAGTTTAAAAGACAGGGCCAGGGGCTAAGGTTAGAGATTAGAGAGGCCCAGGGAAGGAAAAACTGAAGCCCCAGCATATGCCTTTACTGAATACTGCTAGCCGCTGTGACCTGGCTAAGGTAAGCCAAACTTTTATTTGAGGATTTGTGAGCCTTGTTCTGGCTACAGCCAGACCTGGAAATACAAGAGAAAAAAAAAAGAAACTACAAACTGTGTTTGGGGTGTGGCAGTCACAGGCCGTTTGACTGTATTTTGGGCCCCCTTGGCCAAAGGCCCGTGCTAAACTTTTCCCCTCTGATGATAAGACCATAACCCTCGCCTGGGGGTCTCCCACTTAGCCAGACTGTTACTACTACTATTATCATTTCTACAGCACTATTAAACATATGCACCACTAAACACATATGAGACAGTCCCTGCTCAACAGACTGGCATTTCCTACTTGTTTCCCTGTGGTGCCTAATGTTCTGCCCATCAAATTATCCCAACTGACTCTGTACCACGCATCTTGTTCCTATCATATATCTGTTCTTGGTCCCTCAGCTATATGGTAAGCCATACTGTAGAAAATCTTTAGCATCATATCTATGTTAGTTGAATGTTCTAATGCATGCTTATTAGGTGTATCAGTAGTATTATACTAACATTGTATTGTATCTCTGGTATTTGAATTCCAGTGCTTTTAAATGTGTATATTTTTGATACTGTTTCATGGTAGTTCTATTATTAGGTTTCAATTTACTGTTTTCAAGTTTACCTCATTTATTGTATTTATGTTTTATTCTTGGTTATTTTACTATTGTTATGCTGTTAACAAAATTGTAAGTTTTATGTTAAACTGTACTTGCTGTACACCGCCTTGGGTGAATTTCTTCATAAAGGCAGTTAATAAATCCAAATAAATAAATAAATATTGCACATAGCTGTTTGTGGTGCTAAGCATTTTATTTACCTATTGTGATTGGCCTTTTGTTATTTCCCTTTGGTTTTAATACATGCTTCTGCCCCTTTAGTATGTACGTAATTAACTCTTTAAACCACTTTGATGTTTTTATGTCTAAATTAATCTAAGCCTAAAAGATTCTGCTTATCCTGGGTCTAGAGGGCTTTTCTGTCAGATCTGGGCAGAGACACTGCTGGAGACCAAGGGCCTTAGAGGCAGCCCAAAGGGAAGCTGCATCTCCTCTGCATGGCCAGCTAGGCCTCAACCTAAGGAGAGGAGCTGCTTAGACTAGCTTGGCCTAACAATGGACAGGTTTGGTAGTCAGGGTCAAACTGACCATTGTCACAACAGGAAAGTGTCCAAGGATACATAATAGTAGGGGGCTCACTGTGCTCTAACTTCTATCTAATTAAATCACTTTTCATAGGTGGTTGGGACCCATGACCCCTTTTACCCGGGGGCCCAGATCACTGTCAGTGTGCCCCTATTGGTAGGTGATCATAAAAGGTAAAGAGAATGGAAGAATGTGAATTTCTAGCTAGTGTAAATAATGGACCTATCTAGGCCCTTCCAAAAACAGGTCAAGAGGCTTGAAACTGACAGCCAAACCTAAAAATCATACCCTCTGTGTGACCCAGAGGCTCATGAGCTCTTGCTGACAGGCTTGCAGAAAGAGG
The DNA here is from genome assembly GCF_901765095.1 of Microcaecilia unicolor. NCBI lineage: Eukaryota > Metazoa > Chordata > Amphibia > Gymnophiona > Siphonopidae > Microcaecilia > Microcaecilia unicolor. The sequence goes on along the minus strand of NC_044038.1, from coordinate 64,845,597 downwards.
AACATGAAGCAATTTTCCATGGAAGGTGTTTACTGAAGAATGTGGTTAAGGGCTTTTTGCAGTTTACATGTCTGGAAACATAGATAAATGGTTGCAGGCGAAATGGAACCTGATGTAGCAAGTGGAACATGCTAATCAGTATGATGTTCCTTTAGACCTTTCTAATAATCTTGATCAGTGGTCGAAACTACTACTATTTATCATTTCTATAGCACTACAAGGCATATACAGCGCTGTACACCAAACACAAAAGACAGTCCCTGCTCAAACAGCTTACAATCTAGATAGACAGGTAAACAGACAGAACAATTAAGGGTAAGGGAATAATAGGTGAGGTAAGGACAGGACAGGTGAGAAGTGGTTAGGAGTCAAAAGCAGTGGTAAAGAGGTGGGCTTTAAGTTTGGCAACTTTATGGTCAAAGCTAATGCTAACAAACTGTTTGAGCTGTATGATGAAAAAAAAGAATATAAACATGATAGTCAGCTGGACTTATTTGGAGAAGTACTCAGAGATAGCACCGGTGTGCAGCTCTTCTGTAATTCTCCCATGAGAAAAGCATTGTAGTCTGTTTTTCTAGCTTGGTAAGTAAATAAAAGCATTATTTTCTCATCAATGCGTAGCCTTCAATTCTTCTCTCCCTAACTGTGTGAGTGTGTGGAACATTCAATTGGATAGGGTGGGGGGACAGAGGAATTTACACAAGTGCTGCAGAAGCTTGTGTACCAGGGTCTGCAGTATATCTGCGGTACTTTGGGGGTCCTAGCAAGTGCATTTCTCACCCTTGAAAGTCCAACCTGAACTGTTAGGGACTATAAACCATGCATCATAAGTAGAAAGTGAGGAAGATGAAGATAACATTTTTTGTATTTTTTCTTTATTGAGGGATTCAAATTACACAGCAAAACAAAAAAACAAACAGAAATCCATCCTCACATTAAACCAACAAACAAAAGGGCCCTTTTACTAAGCTGCGCTAAAAGTAGGCTGCCCTATAACTGGAGTGTGGGTTTCATGCACACTGAAGCCACTTTAGCACACCTGTAAAATGGCCGCATTTCCTATTCCCCCATTAATAGCTACACACTAATTTCCCAATTAGCGCATTGCATTAGTGTGGGAGCCCTTATCGATACCTATTTGCTAGGCGGTAAGGGCTCCTGCACTAACCAATGCTTAATTGGGAAACCACAAACATTTTACAATTGCAGGGTATTCATAAAAACATATAATTCATCGATACAATATTAAATTTTTGCATTTTTCCATTGTCTCGTTCCCCAAAAGGTACTTGTTTAAACAGTGTGACTTGGAGGGGCATAATCGAACGGGGGCGCCCAAGTTTTCATGAGGGCGTCCTCGCAGGACGACCCCACGAAGGGGCGGGGAAACCCATATTATCGAAACAGGATGGGCATCCATCTTTCGTTTTGATAATACGGTTGGGGACGCCCAAATCTCAGCATTTAGGTTGACCTCAGAGATGGTCAACCTAAATGTTGAGATGGTTGACCTTAGAGATGGTCATTCCCGGTTTTCGGCCATAATGGAACCGAGGGCGCCCATCTCAAAAATGACCAAATCCAAGCCCTTTGGTCATGGGAGGAGCCAGAATTCGTAGTGCACTGGTCCCCCTGACATGCCAGGACACCAACTGGGCACCCTAGGGGGCACTGCAGTGGACTTCACAAATGCTCCCAGGTGCATAGCTCCCTTAACCTTGGGTGCTGAGCCCCCCAAAACCCACTCCCCACAATTGTACACCACAACCGTAGCTCTAAGGGGTGAAGGGGGGCACCTAGATGTGGGTACAGTGGGTTTCGGGTGGGTTTTGGAAGGCTCACATTTACCACCACAAGTGTAACAGGTAGGGGGGGATGGGCCTGGGTCTGCCTGGCTGAAGGTGCACTACACCCACTAAAACTGCTTCAGGGACCAGCATACTGCTGTCATGGAGCTGGGTATAACATTTGAGGCTGGCATAGAGGCTGTCAAAAAACATTTAAGTTTTTTTTTAGGGGTGGGAGAGGGTTGGTGACCACTGTGGGGGTAAGGGGAGGTCATCCCCGATTCCCTCCGGTGGTCATCTGGTCAGTTCGGGCACCTTTTTGAGGCTGGTTGCAAGAAAAATAGACCAAGTAAAGTCAGCCAAGTGCTCGTCAGGGATGCCCTTCTTTTTTCCATTATCGGCTGAGGACGCCCATCTCTTAATCACGCCCCGGTCCCGCCTTCGCTACAGTGCCGACACGCCCCTGTGAACTTTGGTCGTCCCCGCGAAGGAAAGCAGTTGAGGACTCCCAAAATCAGCTTTCGATTATGCCAATTTTGGGCGACCCTGAGAGAAGGACGCCCATCTCCTGATTTGTGTTGGAAGATGGGCGCCCTTCTCTTTCGAAAATAAGCCTGATAGTGCTGCTTTGGATATAGAAGTCCAGATGCACTGACACTTCCCGTACATACATTAAGTGCTGATTAATGAACTTGGAAGGTTTTGAACGACTGTTTCCTGTGCATGTATTTTACAGGGCCCCAAAAAGAATTCCAAAAGAAGGAGACTGCTGAAGACCCAGGAGCTGGAAACAAGAACATTTGAGACTTTGCATTGTTCTTGTCTTATTTTTCTTCCCTGCACATATTTTATTTTGGGTAAATCGGACATAATAGGTGCACACATGCTTTTGTTGCATAAGTTTGGAATGTTTTTGGAGTTTTGGATATCATTCTGATAATAACTTGGGGCATTTTCCCTCTTCCCTCCCCCCTCCTTCCCAGTGGAGAAGTAGCCTAGTGGTTAGTGCAGCAGACCTTAATCCTGGGGGAACTGGGCTCATTCCCACTGCAGGTCCTTGGGCAAGTCACTTAACCCTCCATTACTCCAAGTACAAATAAGTACCTATATATTACTAGTAAACCACTTTGAATGTGGTTGCAAAAATCACAGAAAGGAAGTATATCAAGCCCCATTTCCCTTTCCCATCAATCAGAACCTGTACATTTTGTGTCTATCCTTTTGGGGACCCTATGACAGGGCCTGCAACAGTGAGATCTTCCAACCATGAGCCCTCCGGCTGCCTCTCTGTGTATTCCAAGCCTCATTCTGGTGCTCCAATAGCTGTCTCAGGTAACTTCACGCCTCATTCTGGGGCTCCAATAGCCTCTCTTGGTTTATGCAAAACCTTATTCTGGTGCTTTCAGTGCATTTCATGCCTTACTCTGGCACAAGAAGGTTTAACAACATAGGAGATGGCATGAAATCAAAATGTTGAAGCAAGTTTCTACCAGCAGCCACCATATAAGTGTACCCAAATCAAATCAATTGAAAACTCCCCAAACCTCCCCCCAACTCTCCTCCTAATAGAAAGAATGCAAAACCAAGAAGGTTTAATAAAACAATATAAACCTCACAAGTTTGCTATTGTTTTTCAATAGCATCTGCAAATGCTTTGGGTCACTCAATATGGCGGCAAGCTTCAGTCTACATAAGGGGCCATATAGGCTCATGCCATCTCCTGTCTTATTAAACTTCCTTGCTCTGGCATCCACACTGAGGGGACAGAGGGGACATATACAACAGATGCACCTTGTACAGATATTGCCCCTGCTATGGGGGTACCCTCACCCTACCACAAGCAGCTGCTACAAAAATTTCATAAAACAATACAGGGACTCATCAAAGTGCAGCATAACAGTAACATTAAAATAATAAGAAATCAACCAGGTTATTAAATACACATTGAGGATAAAAGAACAATGAGATATTGCTGTCTGCCTTATATAAACAGGATCTCTGAAACCTCATCATATCAACTCAGACGTACTCACCTTACTCAGACAAAGAGCTATACAAGAATGTAAGACAGCACAGATCTGATAGGGAAATAAAATAAAAACAAAACAGGGAAAGGGGTCTGCAGAAAAATATTTGTGAAAAGACTGCCTGTACCTAAACCAAGGTTGGCAGACTCTACTACTACTAATTATTTCTATAGTGCTACTGGGTGTATGCAATGCTGTACATATTATATGCAGGTACTTTCTCTGTCCCCTAGTAGGCTCACAATCTAACTTTTTATACCTGGGGCAATGGGGGATTGTGACTTGCCCAGGGGCAATGGAGGGCTTGTGACTTGCCCAGGGGTCACAAGGAGCTGCAGCTGGAATTGAACCCAGTTCTCCAGGATCAGCATCTCACTGCACTAACCATTAGGCTACTTCTCCCCCTACATCCCTCTGTAAGTGAATGGGAGTTAAGCAGAGAAAAACACTCCATTGTGTTGAGGGAAGACCTGCAAAGCAAAAAAAAGATGATTGAATATGTTCTTATGTAGAAAACTTCAGTCATTTTGAGGATAGCTGATGGCCTGTAGACAATCCACTATGTCCTTCACTGGGGCAAACCGGGAAGAGCTCTCAACATTTGTGACCTCGAACCATGCAAGGGGGAACATAGGATGTGTGATCCTGTGTTTCTGAAATCTCTTGTAACTTCAAAAATGCTTTGCTATTTCTTGTGGAAGTCCCAGAAAAAAATTGTGGAAAAGAAAATATTTTGTGGTTTGGAAATAAACATTTCCCAGTCTTCTGGGCTGCATCAAAATTTGGATTTTATTGATAAAGCTGTGAGCACCAATGAGGACTGCACACAATAAATTTAGCGTGAAAAACAAAAACGCAAATTCAGAACTTCTATTGCTTTATCAGCAGAAGTATCTATTCTTTGCCTGAGGTGGTGTTTTCTTAATTGCTAAGTTTATTTCCCCCTATTAATCCCCCTGCCACTTTCCCTTGTAGCCCTCTCACCCCAACTTTCCAGCCCCTGAAGTCCCCTCTCTCTCTCTCTCTCCTTCCCCTCCTATGCCTCTGCAACCTCTCACTCACCTTGCGTCTCTCCCCACACATCCCCTGCAGCTCTCTACGTGATTCCTCCATGCCTTCTGCAGCCCTCACTCGCCTTGATTCCCCCATGCCTTCTGCAACACTTTTACTCTTTTGACCCCCCCCACCCCACCACACACACACTCTTTTTGCTTCCCTGTCCTTTCCATCTCCTGCAGCTTCTCCTAGTATTAGGACTAGGTGTATAAGAGTGATTTTCACTCCTTCCTGTTCCATGATATCCCCCATTTCTTCTCCCCTCGTTCCGTTCCTTCCCCTAGTGAAATTTTCTTTTTTTTCTGTTCCCCTTTTTCTGTGCATCCATCCCTATCTTCCTCTGTCCCTTTCTCCCTCTTCTTGATGACATTTTTTTGCCATCTCTCGTAAGTCTCCTTTCCCTCTTCATTCCCCATATTCCCTCATTCTCTATTCCCCTTCTCTCTTCCTAGCACTAATCACTAGATTCCTAACAAACCCCCTCAAAAGAATATATTAACCAGACATACAAGAGATGTCAGAAAACAGCTTTATTTTTTATAAAGCAAATACAAATTAACATTATTTAATATTCTGATGCATTCACATTTATGTAATTGTGCCACAGAATCATGAGAAATCTGCCACAAGAGACCAGGGCCCTCTGAATATGAACTTGTCATTCTCAAAACTTTTATTGGAAAGTCCAACCTGGATTTGGCTAGATGATACTAGTAAGAAGGGGTCTTCTCATGGGAGCACTATCTCCAAATGGATACATTTTGTACATATCATGGCAGTAATGAACTTACTCCCCTGTGTGGGTCAGCTTTGTGAAATTCCTCTTCCATTTGATATTAGGCTTACAAAAGATCTGTTCTCGTTTAGGAAAGTCAGTACTTCATAGCTACTGCAAGCTGCCTTGTATAATTTTACTTAAGATTAGCATGTGGACATTAGTGTATGATATTCAGCGGCATTATCCGGTTAAGCACCTCTGATATCAGCGGATAGTCCCACACCAGCGACCTTAACTGTGCTGCAAGACCCCTTCGTTTTTGGTTACTTTATTTTATATCTTCTTTGTTTGTTGTATTTGTACAACACACTGAGCCCAATTTCTCAATGAGCGGTTTAAAATTCTGAGAGCAGGAGCAAGGTGCTAACAATTGGGGCTGGACAACAGAGGTACTGTATATACTAGAAAATTAACCCATCTGAATATAAACTAAGATAACATATCCCTCCCCCCCCCCCCCCTTTTTTTACGGGAAAATGTAAACTCAAATATAAACCAAGGGTTTACATTCCAGCATTCCTCTTCTTCCATTCTTTCTTCCCTCTCTCCCTCATGATGTCGGCATTCTCCCCTTCCCTCCCTCCCTCCCCAAGGTGTCCCTCATCCTTCTCTGCCTCTCCATCACCCAGAACCGGCAGAGCTCCCACTTATTAACTCCCTCCCTCTCTCCCTCCAAACAAGCACAGCCACTTACTTACACCCTCCCCCCTCCCCAAACAGATGAATCCCCCTTCTGGAACCCACCAGAATGCCTCCCAGGCCTACTGTACTGCCCTGGTGGTTTAGTGACACTTTGGCACAGGAGCAATCCCCACTCACTCCTGCCCATGCCGTCTCAGTAGTAAAAATGGCTGCCACACCCTCTCACAATACTATCACTGGAAGTCACGGCAGCCATTTTTACTATGGCGATGGCAATAGGCAGGAATGATGGGGATCACTCTACCCTATGTGCCACTAGACCACTAAGGCAGTATGGTAGGCCTGGAGGGAGGGGGGTGGGAATCTTATACCGGTGGGTCTTGGAGAGGGTTTCATCTCTTGGGATTATGCATTTATATAGGGTTGTGCAAATGGCGCAACGTTAATATTTTTTTCTTGGTATTGATATGAATGTTGTTCCAGGAAAAGATCTAGATGTCACCATTAACGATACACATGAAATCCTCTACTCAATGTGCACGCAGTGGCTACGAAAGCATATAGAATGTTAGGAATTATTAGGAGGAAAGGAATTGAAAACAAAAATGAGAATTGTTATAAACCCCTTTGTATCACTCCAGTGGTGCAACCGCAACCTTGAATACTGTGTGCAAGTCTGGTCAACACATCTCAACAAAAGATGTAGTGGCAATTAGAAAGTTACAGAGAAACGCGAAGAAATGATAAAGGGCATGAGACGACATTCCTATGAGGAAAGGCTAGAGTGGCTAGGCTTTTCAGCTTGGAGAGAGATGGCTGAGGGGGAGATATGATAAGAGGTATATAAATACTGAGTGGAGTACAAATGGGTAGACATGACTCACTTGTTTTCTCTTTCCAAAAATACTAGGACTAGGGGGGCACGCAATGAAGCTACTAAGTAGTAAATTTAAAACAAACCAGAGAAAATATTTCTTCACTTCACTGTGTAATTAAACTCTGGATATTCGTGCCAGGGAATGTGGTAAAAACAGTTAGCTTAGGAGGGTTTAAAAAGGGTTGGATAATTTCCTAAAGAAAAGTCATAAGCCATTATTAAACTGGACTTGCGGAAAATCCACTGCTTATTTCTAGGATAAGAGCATAAAATCTGTTTTACTGTTCTGGGATATTGCCAGGTACTTGTGACCTGGATTGGCCACTGTTGGAAACAGGGTACTGGCTGTGGACCTTTGGTTGTCCCAGTATGACAATGTTACATCTTATGTTCTCTCATGTTATCATGATAATATATTCCAAATGTCTCATGATCTCTAGTGATATTTGTGGCTGTAAAGCAAGTGCATACTAATAGGTGCCTCAAAATAGAGGAGGTGTAGAAGAAGTAAAACAAGGGGGAAAAAGTTGCAGGTGGCATAAAATCATCACTAGAGAGAAATTTAGAGGGGAGAGGGATTCTATAAATGGCGCCCAGATAGGCACCAGAAAGATCCATGCCAGTTCTATAAGCAACCTTTATAGAATGGCACTTAGCATGGATTCCCATGCTCAGCTTTGGGTGTGAGGACTTACGCTTGCTGAAACCTGATTATAAATTCTGCTGTGCAACCAATGGCAGCTGGCATGTAATGACCCTATTCTATAAAACTGCGCTTACATTTTCATAAGGCCCCTGAACCTGCCATGCCCCCTTTCGAGTTGCATGTGAGACAATTTAGGTGCACAGTGTTATAGAATAGTGCATAGGCAGATCCGTGCGTTAGTCCTAATTAGTGTCCAATTAACATCACTACTTCATTGATAATGGCTTATGAACTAAAGGAACAACATTCATATCATACAATAAAAATATTGTGCACAGAAAAAAAATGTTTGCCATCTGCACAACCCTATATACATATATAATCATGAGGGGCCAAACAATCTGATATGCGCATAAATGTTATTTTCCATGTGCATACAGTACTCAGTCTGGTCTTGTTATAATCTATGCTATTGATATTTCTGTTACTAATGCCCAAAGCTGTAAACTATGCGCATGTTAGCGGAGCATCACAGCACACCTTCTTGCTATTGCACATGTGTCTTTTGCACACAGATTATTTGCATATCATTTGTTACTGCCTCTGTAGTAAAACTTTTTTAGCGTGTGGTTAGGAGCCTATGTTGAAGCTCTTTGCACAGTTCTAATGCACTGCTTAATACATTGGCCCTCTAGAGGAGGGAGCACAGATCACTGGCCCATACTGAGAAGAGGAGGCAGCCAAATGCGAACTGGGAAACCAGGGAGCTGCAGCTCCACAGCTATCCTCGCTAGATAGAAACATAGAAACATGACGGCAGATAAGGGCCAAATGGCCCATCCAGTCTGCCCATCCTCAGTAACCACTAGCTCCTCCTTTTCCTAAGAGATCCCACTTGTCTGTCCCATGCTTTCTTAAATACTATTCTAACACAGTCTTCGTCTCCATGACCTCCTCTGGGAGGCTATTCCACACATCTGCCACCCTTTCCGTGAAGGAGTATTTTCTTAGCCTATTTCCTCTTAATTTCATCCTATGCCCTTTCATTCCGAGGTTTTTTTCATTTGAAAAAGGATCACCTCCTGTATATTTATGCCCCTGAGGCAGTGGAGTTCCTTGGTCGGCTGCCATCCAGGGCGGATCGCCGCTGCGCACCCCCCCCCCCCCCCAGGTGCAGTGTCATCTGTCCTGTCCCCCGGGAGCAGAAGCCCCCCCCCAGGTGCAGCACAACACCTACCCCGGCACAGCATCCCTCCCCGGTACGCCACTGCCCTGAGGTATTTAAACGTCTCTATCATATCGGCTCTCTCCCAGCGTATACATGTTGAGGTTCATGAGCCTGTCCCTATACGATTTATGACAGAGACTGATGACCAATTCTGTAGCCGCCCTCTGGACCAACTCCATCCTGTTCACGTCTTTCCGTAGGTGTGGTCTCAAAAACTGCACACAGTATTCTAAATGGGGCCTCACCAGAGACTTATACAAGAGCTCTATCACCTCTTTTTTCCAGCTGGTCATCCCTCTCCTTATGCACCCAAACATACTTCTGGCTTTGACCTTCACCTTTTCTACCTGTTTGGCCACCTTAAGGGAAAGGACAAAAGGAATTGGGACTTCATATACTGCCTTTCTGTGGTTTTTTGCAACTACATTCAAAGCGGTTTGCACAGTACATACAGGTACTTATTTGTACCTGGGGCAATGGACGGTTAAGTGGCTTGCCCAATGTCACAAGGAGCTACAGTGGCAATCGTACCCAGTTCTCAAGGATCAAAATCCGCTGCACTAACCACTAGGCTACTCCTCAGACACGATCACCCCCCAAGTCCCGCTCTTCTTTTGTACACAGAAACACTTCTCCCCCCCTATACTGTATCATTCCCTTGGGTTTTGTGACCCAAGTGCATTTCTTAGCATTAAATCTTAGTTGACAATTTTTGGACCACTTTTCAAGTTTTGCTAGATCCTTCCTCATGCTATCCCATACCCTCTGGGATTTCCACTCTATTACAGAGTTTGGTATCATCCGCACAGAGACAAACCTTGCCAGTCAGTCCTTCCGCAATATTACTCACAAAAATGTTAAAAAGAGCAGGCCCGAGGACCAACCCCTGCAGTACACCACTGATAACATCCCTTTCCTCAGAGCAAGCTCCATTTACCACTACCCTCTGTCTCCTTCCACTTAACCAACTTTTAATCCAGTCAGTCACTTTAGGCCCCATACTGATGCATTCAATTTACTTACCAGTAGATCATCTTCAAAGGCCCAAACTAGAACAGGCAACATTAAGCCTTTTATGATGACAGGAACAGCTACAGAACCATCGCACAAGCAGGACAGTAACATAGTTATTCTAATCTAAACTTTGCCAGTGCAGAGAAGGCTGGATGATAAAAAGGTCCCGTGGGTCAGCATTTGCTCATCAACCATTATTATTTCACAGACTCACTCTTTCTCTCTCTGACAGTGTCCTTTTGACAAGGAATTAGGTGTGCAGCAGAAGGAATTATAAGTGTCTAATGAAGAATGCAGTGCAAATACGAAGTCCTGGTTTTACCCTATTGCATGTATGGACTTGCAGGAGCAGTTTCTCTATGAAAAGCTTTTTGCTGTTCTAACTTATCTGGGCACTTACCTTGTCAGTGGACTGAAAATTGCCTCTAACCAGGTAAGTCCTTGCGCCACCTCCAGATTCCCAGGCACTAACTAAATAGTGCCACCAGGTCAAGGTGATTTAATTGGGCAGGAGCCTCTCCAGTCTTGTTTAATCATTTTGAATATCTATCCCAAAATTTATACCCAAGGCACAGCCAAGAAACTTGCCCACAAATACAAGAAACATCAGTTGGAGAAGCAGGATTCAAACCCTATCTTGTAGCCCACTGACCTTACCATTAGGCTACACACTTCCATTTCTTCTAGAAATACCATTGCACAAAAAAGCAGCTCTCCTGGTTAAACGAAGAAGCGAAACCAACTCCTATCTAGTCTATTACATTCCATATTTCATGGTAGGTGCACAGATATCATGAAAAGAATGTTCACTATGTGGCGAAAGGCAGACGCTCTCTTGGCTCCCAAATGAGCATTCCCTGTCTGCATGCATCTGAGGAGGCAGAATCAAAAGTTCAGCCAAACTGATTGTTCCATATTGGTGCCTCTCTATCTTCCATCATTTTTGTCCCCATAGGGCTCTGTAGGGAGTCAAGTGGTAGTGCAGCACGACTTCAAAATATCAAAGTATTTTATCATGTAGGAGTGAGTAGATCTATCAAATTATAAAACAGCAGTAGGCAAATGTGGATGAGAAGCATGTCAACAGCACAAACTCTGGGTCCAGTCACAGCATGCCAAAGTAATGCCCTAAAAAAAGAGGAATGAGAAGAGAAACAAGGAGCTCACCTTTGTAACTCCAGCTTCATTCATTTCAGCCTTCTTCTGAAGCTGAATCATCTGCCACATGTCCTCCACAGGTTTGCTGAAAGACACGCTCTGTTCCAGCAACTTTTCAGAGGAGGGCAGATCGTCCAGGACGGACAACTTCTTCTCCAAGGTGAAGACCCTGTCTTGTATCTGATGGAAGACAGAGGTGGTTTTCTCCACGGGTTTCCCCTCAGTTGCCTTGGAATACACTATGGTGGACGCAGAGGGTTTGAATAACTCTTCTTCATCTGCTGAGATGACCCTCCTCACATCCGATATTTTGAAGTGCTGCAGAAGGCCGTGCAAGAACATGTGCAAGACATTGAAATTAACGGAGCCTAGCTCTGGGGTGCCCAGGGCTAGGTTCACCAGCTCTGCGAAGGACAGAGACAGACTCATGGTGGGTGTCCTGGCAGGACCAGCGGGGGTTGCTGGAGACGGTGCCGGGGCGGCAGAGGCAGCGGATTAATGTGCCTCTGCCATCCTCCCTGGGAGCGTGTGTGTGCGCCCCTGCCGCTTCTCGCCCCACGAGTGCGCTCGCGCTCAGAAAGTTTCTGCCCGTTGCTAGGCGACGCAGGAACGCCTGGAAATGACAGGACACGGGCGGCTTCGGCACGTCTCCGGGTTACCATTCAGTCTCCCCGCCCCGCGGGCACGCGGCGCTGCGTTGCGGCCTCTGCGGCAGAAATGTGAGGACGGTATGGGCAATTGTGGGCTTTGCGGCCTACCTCACAAGGGGGCACAGGTTTAGTTGTACTAGAGGGACACAGAGGCCCTGCGGCTTCGTTGGCCTAGACGTTTCTGATTTAGGGTGAGTTTTCATCTTTTCTGAAAATAAAGTCTTGACTGTACTGCTCACTACCCGAACCCTAAAAATAAACGTGCCTGCTGTTCAGCGCGCGCGAGAGGAAACCCCTGTATTATAAACTGGATATATGTAAAACCGTATACGTTCAACTAAGCAAGCTCAAAACAAATTGCCCCTGGGGACATAGTGAAGCAGTTGGGAGTGCTACTACTACTACTTAACATTTCTAGAGCGCTACTAGGGTTACGCAGCGCTGTACAGTTTAACAAAGAAGCTCAAGCATCCTCAGTAGTAGAACTAGCACCTATGCTTCGAACTGGGAAAAGTGTATACGGAGGACTGGAGGACACTAGCATTGGTTGCCCCACAGATACCCATCGTTCGGGCCTGCCCCCTCCTCCTCTTCACTGCATTCTTCACATCTTTAGCGAAGACCACATATGTATATGCTTGCTAAAGTAATAGTTTTTGTCTATATGGGAAATGCAAGACATTGCCTTTTAGCGGGATCCAGGCGTCACTAGCTTGTATTATTATCAGGGTTTCTTTTTGTGAGGGTATTTTGTAGCTGCACCTTTCAACTTTTTCTAAACCAACCATGTTGAAAAGAAATTATAGAGAAGAAGAGGGATCAATGAAAAGGCACATAAAGTTCAAAAATAGCCCAGCCCCAAACCCAAGTGTTGCCATACTAGGACAAACCGAAGGTCCATCAAGCTCAGCATCCTTTTTCCAGCCTGGAATAGACTCCCTGAGCCAGTACATCAGGCTCAGTCTCTGGCTGTCTTCAAGTCTAGGCTTAAAGCCCACCTCTTTGCTACTGCTTTCCACTCCTAACCATGACTCTCTTACTCAACACCCTCACTTATCACCCCTACCACTGCAATTTCCCCACCCCTAGCTGTCTGTTCATCTGTCCAATTTAGATTGTAAGCTCTGTTGAGCAGGGACTGTCTTTTCATGTTAATTTGTACAGCGCGGCGTAAGTCTAGTAGCACTATATAAATGTTTAATAGTAGTAGTAGTAGTAGTCAGTTCCCAATCCAGGATACAAATACCTTGCAAGATCCCAAAACAGTACAATGCAATTTATGCTGCTTATCCTAGAAATAAGCAATGGATTTTCCCCAAGTCCATCTTAATAATGGCTTATGGGTGATCCAACTTATATGGGTGGCAAAAAGGGAGCAGTAGACACAGAAAAGACCTTCAACCAGATCCACTGGTGGTTCATATTTGCAGTTCTTCAAAAAATTTGGATAGGGCCTTCATACCTATCATGGCTGCGAGCACTGTACTGCTTGCCGGCAGCGCAAAATTAAAATAAATGGATGTTACACAGACATCTTTGTCCAGGGGAGAGGAACTAGGCAGGGATGTCCACTGTCCCCAATTTTATTTGACCTGGTGATGGAACCTTTTGTATAGCGGGTTAGACGGAGGATATTGGGGGGGGTTCTGATAGGCCCCCGTGTGCATAAATATCACTTTTTGCTGATGATGTTATACTGTCAGTTACAAGACCACATGTTTCTCTTGCAGTACTCCTACACAAAATGAAACAGTACGGGTCAGTCTCTGGATTTAAGGCCAATCTAGATAAGACAGGGGCATTAAATATCATACTCGGGGGAGATGAATTGGAGAGAGCTAGGGCCAATTTTCCTTTTAAGTGGTCACTACACATTTGAAGTACCTGGGGGTCAAAATCTCCCCCTCTTTATCTCAGCTTTTTGCCCTAAATTGCATTCCCTTGCTTAAAAGCATTCAGGAGGACATGAGCATTTTCTCCTTATTGGGGCAGGTGGCTATAGTGAAAATGAATATTCTTCCTAGGCTTTTATACTTATTCCAGGCACTGCCAATCCCGGTTTCCAAGACAACAATTAGGAGCTGGCAGAATATGATTTTTAGATTTATAGGAGGGGAATGGAGATTGCACATAGCCATGGAAGTATTACTCATAGATAGCTTGGCGGGCTGGGAATCCCAGACCTTTATGGGGTACTACATGTGTGGGACTGGTGAGTGGAAGCACCCTTGAAACTATATGTACAAATTGAGCAATGCTGTAGCCAAGGGGGCATGCTATCTGAGTTACTATGGTCTCAGGTACAGAGGGGGATGAACCTTAGTTCCAACCCTTATGTTAATCATATATTGCAAACATGGAATCATATGAAACGATCTTTCCAATCCACTCCATTGTACTCCACTATAGCCGCATTAACAGCACTTTTCCCAGATGCTGTACCTGAACAAGTTGCTGTGCTCTCAAGATGGAGATCCAAAGGTATCTCACACATCTCCCAACTCTTTGAAGGTATAATAACTCTGGTATCATTTGAGCAGCCGCAGTCAGCCCATGGGATACAGGGAGGGATTTTTTCTTCTACCTTCAGTGCAGACATAACATTTTGAGTTGCCCCTTTAGAAGTGCCCCAGGTAGAGAGTGGAACCTTCTGGAGCAGGTATGGGATCAACACACCTTGGCCAAAGCCTTATATTGGCTCACTATAAAATCTTGAAAAGTCCTGAATTAGTGAAGCTGCCACATATGTATAAATGGGAAAAGGATATTAATTGTGAGCTTACCATACCCCAGTGGGCCGAGGTAGTACAATATGTAACGTAGAGTAATATTTCTGTAGCAATACAGGAATGTAACTATAAACTTTTAATGCGCTGGTATGTCACACCAGAGCAACTGCACAATATGGGCAGCATGAAAGCTCAGTTATGTTGGCGTGGTTGCTCCACTGGGGGATCATATATGCATATGTGGTGGCATTGTGAGAAGATTCAGCCATTCTGGGAGCAAATAATATAAGTGGCGAATAAACTAGCTGGAACTACAGAGAAACCTATACCTGGCCTATGCCTTCTGTTCTTGGGAGTCGAGGATTTGGCCTGGTGTCCAAAGAAGATAATAATGACTTGTGTAACAGGAGCCTGAGTGGTTGTGACCAGGGATTGGAGAGCAGTTGGCCACCGGGTCTCGGCAGTTGGCATACAAAACTCAGATTCGTCCTACTGCATTGAGGAATAATACACATCAGAAAGATACCTAGACTCGACTTCTTACAACTTGTGATTTACGTTACTGATATTGCCATAATGTTCTAGACTTAAGGGGTTGTTTACTAAAGCTTAGCTCGAGTTATCTGCAGCAGGGCCCATAGGAATAAAATTGGCCCTGCTGCAGATAACTTGAGCTAAGCTTTAGTAAACAGGGGGGTTAATTAGGGGCAGCCACAGGGAGTTAGGAGGGGGAAAGGGGTTCTAATTGTTGGAGTTTTTATACACTGTATTATCAGACTTTTTGTACAGGGTCATGCTTGTATGTGTTATATATATATTTTTGTTACATTTGTACCCCGTGCTTTCCCACTCATGGCAGGCTCAATGTGGCTTACATGGGGCAATGGAGGGTAAGTGACTTGCCCAGAGTCACAAGGAGCTGCTTGTGCCTGAAGTGGGAATCAAACTCAGTTCCTCAGTTCCCCAGGACCAAAGTCCACCATCCTAAACACTAGGCCACTTCTCCACTCTGCTTCATAATTAATAAAAAAATTCTCAAGTAAAAAAACATGGCAAATAATACTAGAGCAATTGCAATTTAGACAAATCGTGAAAGACTCTACACACTCAGCAGGTCACATCTTAAAGGATCTACTACTACTACTACTAGTATATTTATCACATGACTTATTTCAATCACTGATTGTATCCCCTGTTGTTCAAGAA
Organism: Microcaecilia unicolor; assembly: GCF_901765095.1. Classification (NCBI taxonomy): domain Eukaryota; kingdom Metazoa; phylum Chordata; class Amphibia; order Gymnophiona; family Siphonopidae; genus Microcaecilia; species Microcaecilia unicolor. The sequence goes on along the minus strand of NC_044038.1, from coordinate 64,829,799 downwards.
ATTCCATGGTCAGATCATGCTTTAGTAATATTAGAATTCCCAAGGAAAGATTTCAAGAGTAAAAAAAGACAGTGAAGTCAAAATGCTACAAACAAGGTCCAAATTTGAGCTGGCAGATCTAAAAGCTTGTCTTGCAGATAAATTCTCAGTCAATATGGACAAGAGTCAAAATGATATGGTTGATCACTGGACTAAATCAGTAACAGATGCCTTAAATCAGGTAGCACCAAAAAAGACAGTGAAAGTGAAGAGCTCAGGAGAGACCTGATGTTGGCTTACACCTGCACTAAAACAACGAAGAAAGGATCTAAGGGCTGCAGAGAGAATATGGAAAAAAACAAAGACCAGCAATAACTTGGAGATATATAACATTAAAATGGCTCAATATAAATAGTCATGGGAAGAAGAAAGGAATATAAACTTCAAGATTAAGATTAAAGCTTTCCTAAATAAACCCAGAGAACTATTCCACACAGGAGCTCGTTTTCAAAAGAGAAAAATGTCCAAAAGGTGGCATAAATCTGCATTTGGACGTTTTTCTCACAAAAAGGTTCAAATTGGTATTTTCAAAACCAGTTTTTAGACGTTTTTCTAGGACGTCCGTCAGAAGTGCGTTCAAATCACAAGGGGAGTGTTAAGGGTGGGATCTGGGCGTTGCTAACACTTGAACGTTTTTCAGCCATAATGGAACAAAACAAAACCGTCCAGGACTAAAACAAAGACGTTTTGAGCTAGACCTGTTTTTATAACGAATAAGACACAAAAAGGTGCCCTAAATAACCAGATGTCCACTGGAGGGAATCAGGGATGACCTCTCCTTACTTCCTAGCAAAAGTTATTGAGAAAATCATTTTTAAATGATGGAGTTTGTAGATGAAAATCATTTTAAATGATTTTCAATATGGCTTTAGACCGAACCATAGCGTGGAACGTTTGCTGTTATCAATACTGTATGAATTAAGGATTGAAATGGACCAGAACACCAATTTCTGCGTTATCACACTTGGTATCGCATCAGCATTTGACACTATTGACAATCAACTCCTGCTCTACAAGTTGTCAGACTTTGGCATTGATGGGCAAGTCCTAGCCTGGTTTCTCTCATACTTACAGAGAAGAAGGTTCCATGTTAAAATACAAGACACAGTTTCCACTAGCTTTCGAATCACGCGTGGTGTACCACAAGGTTCAGGCCTCTCGAAAGTACTGTTTAACTTATTTATGGCTTCTCTAAGTGATGTTTTCCAAGATTTACACATATCGTATAGAATATATGCAGATGATATACAATTCATTATCCCTGTTAGGACCAGGATCTATCTGTACAACTAAAGAATATAACAAAATTGTTCAGTGAATGGGACAGGCCAAAACGTCATTAAATGTTGCAAAGACAGAAATAATGTCTGCCAGTAATGTTTACCAGTCTACCAGTCATCTCTACCAGTAATGCTTAAATATCAGGGTGAAAAAGTGATTATGAAGCCCTTTATCTATAGTTTAGGTGTTTTCCTAGATACCAATCTGACAATTCAAAAACATATAGACCATGTGATTTCTGCCTCTTTCTTTCAACTTTGCTTGTTGAGCAAGCTGAAAGGTATGGTAACACCATATGATTTTCAGATGATTGTACAGAGCTTGATACTGAGAAAGATTAATTATTGCAACTCCCTATTTCTGGGAATATCATCATCCCAAATCCAAGCTCTGTAGGTTATCCAAAACACAACTGCATGACTTATCACTGGAATCTCAAGGTCAGAACAAATTGCTCCAACATTTAAAAAAATTACACTGGCTTCCTGTGACATACAGAGTTCAATTCAAGACCCTTGTTTTGACTCATCAACATATATTTGGGAGTGTTCCAGGCTATTTTCGAAATACCCTGCACTGATACAAGCCAAAACAAGCACTAAGATCTGAGATGTCCCATCAGCTCTGTTTACCTTCCGCTAAATCATATAATTAGGTAGAGACACAACTGTGAGCCTTCTCTATCACTGCCCCATCTTTGTGGAATTCCCTACTCGGATACCTGAGATCATGTGAAGACATCAATTCAAGCGACTGCTAAAAACACATCTGTTTGTCAAAGCCTTTATGGCCACATAAAGACTGATCTGATTGACTCTTACAGGATTTTTTTTTTCTTACTTTGCTTTTTGTTTGTATGCTAAAACCAGGTTAATGATCACATTTTACCTTAATATACCTAGCAACTGTTACACATTAGAGACTATCAGGCTCATTTTCAAAAGAGAAAAAACGTCCAAAAAGTGACATGTCTGCATTTGGAAGTTTTTCTCACAAAAATGTCCAAATCAGTATTTTAGAAACCTCTTTTTAGACGTTTTTCTCTGAAGTCTGTCAGAAGTACGTCCAAATCTCAAGGGGGCATTTCAGGGACATGTTCAGGGAGGGACTTGGGTGTTGCTAAGACTTAGACGTTTTTCAGCCATAATGGAACAAAACAAAAACATCCAGGACTAAGATGTTTTGAGCTAAACCTGTTTTTATAATGAATAGCTGCAATGGGAGTTGAACTAACTACCCCAGGATCAAAGTCCACTGCACTAACCACTAGGCTACTCCTCCATGCCACACAAAAAGGTGCCCTTACTCCCCCAGTGGTCATTAACCCCCTCCCACCCCCCCCACCCCCATAAAATGTGATTAAAATATTACTTGCCAGCCTCTGATGTTATACTCAGGTCCATTAGAATAGCATTCAGGTCCCTGGAGTAGTTTAGTAGTGGTGCAGTGCACTGCAGACAGGTGGACCCAGGCTTCTACCGCCCCCTACCTGTTACACTTGTGGAGGAAACTGTGAGTCCTCCAAAACCCACCAGAAACCCACTGTACCCACATATTGGTGCTCCCTTCACCTGTAGGGGCTATGGTACTGGTGTACAGTTGTGGGTAGTGGGTTTTGTGGGGGCTCAGCAGACAAGGTAAGGGAGCAATGGTCAGATATGTACCTTGGAGCATTTTATAAAGTCCACTGCAGTGCCCCCAAGGATGCCCTATTGCTTTCCTGGGATGTCACTTTTCCAATATTCTACCTGATGCCAAGCTTTCTATTTTTTTTTTATAACATCTGAACCTCGGGTCTATTATCAGTAGATTCGGGCTTTGAATTTAGATCTATAGATAAAAAGGAGGTCTCATTACATATATCTAAATACCAGAGTGCTATTTTTCCATACTTCATAGCAAGAGTGTACATTTCCTAATTACCTGTCCCAATACAACTGAAACTTTTACCTCCTCAGTGCATGTAAATGGTTTCATCCCTGGGTGGATTCTCTGATGCCCTGTGAGGCTTTCTTTCCAACCAAAACGTTTACCACACTCAGGACATGTAAATGGTTTTACTCCTGTGTGTATTCTCTGGTGCATTGTGAGGTTTACCTTCTGTCCAAATCTTTTAGCACACTGTATAGATGCACATGGTTTCTCTCCTGTGTGGTGTCTTTGATGCACTTTGAGATTTACATTACAACCAAAGCTTTTACCACACTTAGAACATGTGAATGGTTTCACTCTATTGTGGATTTTCTTGTGTATTTTGTACATTTGCATTTAGACATTTTTTTGTTTGAAAATGGACCAAACAATAAAACATCCAAATCACAAAACGTTTTTCCAAACATCATTCTCAAAAGGAAAAGATAGACTTTTTTTTGTAGAAAATGACCTTTCCTGCTCTGATTTTGGACGTTTTACAAAAATGACCAAATTCAGACTTAGATGTCATATCCAAAAATTCCCCTTGTGCATTTGACTTGCCATAAAGTCACAAGGAGTTGCAGTTGGAATTGAACCCATGTTGCCAGGATGAAAGCCCACTGCACTAACCATTAAGCCATTCCTCCTCTATTTTGGATGCTTTGCATTTGGATGTTTTTTGTTTGAAAATGGGCAAAAAAATAAAACATCCAAATCATAAAATGTTTTTTCAAACAGTATTTTCAAAAGGGAAAGATAGACTTTTTTTGTTGTTGAAAATTACCCTCTTCCTGTTCTGGATTTGGGCATTTTTTGTAAAACATCCAAATTCAGACTTAGAAGTCATATCGAAAATGCACCTTCACGTATGTGGATACTGCTAATATGGGATTGTTATGTGTTCAAGACTATGTGGATATTGTAAATAGTATGTACGTGTCTGCCTCGGATAGTTGTTAGGCTAACGTATTCATACAATAATATCAGTTCACAATTTGGTAATTGTCACAAGAAAAATGCTTGTGCATAATGATCTGCAAGATATTATCTGAGGTAATTGCCTGCCTCTGAAAACTGTTCCCATTTTAACTATATGAAGCAATTACATAGCCGAAGTAATATCCTTAGCATCAGTCCTTAACAATTCTATCAGTCTCATTGATCCTCATGAAAGTTTAATACTACTACTACTACTACTACTTAACATTTCTAGAGCGCTACTAGGGTTACGCCAGACCATGACTACACTTATGTCCTAAGACCTATCCATCTGTCCATGTGTTCACAAAAAGTTGTTGTATGTATTGCTGGATTTGTTGTTTTTTTGTTGAAAACATTTCTACATTGTGAGCCCTGCATAAACACTTTGTGTGACAATAGTGGCAGCGAACTGTTCTCATTGATAATGAAGAAAAGTAAAGGTGGCCTTATTTTCCCCTCAACAGATGTTATTGAAATTTGTATTACGTGTGAACATTTTTTTAGACACTATGGGGCTCATTTCAAAAGAGAAAAATGTTGAAAAAGTGGCATAAATCTGCATTTGGATGTTTTTCTCACAAAAACATTCAGATTGGTATTTTCAAAACCATTTTTTAGATGCTTTTCTATGAGGTCCATCAGAAGTGCATTCAAATCACAAGGGGGCGTGTCAGGGGCATGTTAAGAGAGGGATCTGGGTATTTCTAACACTTGGACGTTTTTCTGCCATAATGGAACAAAACAAAAACATCTACGGCTATAAGTTGGATGTTTTGGTCTAGACTTGTTTTATTAAAAAATAAGCTACAAAAAAGTACCCTAAATGACCATCGGGCTCATTTTCGAAAGAGAAGGACGTCCATCTTTTGACATAAAATGGAAGATGGACGTCCTTCTCACAGAGACGTCCAAATCGGTATAATCGAAACCCAATTTTGGACGTCTCCAACTGTAGTCCGTCGCAAGGACATCCAGATTTAAAGGGGGCATGTCGGAGGCGTGGTGAAGGCGGGACATGGGCATGCCTAACACTTGGATGTCTTTGACCCATAAAATAAAGCAAGGACGTCCCTGACAAACACTTGGACGTTTTCACCTGGAAGTGTTTTTATTACGAATAAGGTACAAAAGGGTGCCCAAAATGACCAGATGACCACCGTTACTCCCCCAGTGGTCACTAACCCCCTCCCACCCTCAAAACACATCTTTAAAAATATTTCGTGCCAGCCTCAGATGTCATACTCAGGTCCATGACAGCGCATGTATGTCCCAGGAGCAGTTTTAGTGGGTACTGCAGTACACTTCAGACAGGCAGACCCAGGCCCATACCCCTCCTCCCACCTGTTACATTTGTGGAGGAAACAGCAAGCTCTCTAAAACCCACCACAAACCCACTGTACGCACATCTAGGTGCCCCCCTTCACCCGTAAGGGCTATGGTAGTGGTGTACACTTGTGGGGAGTGGGTTTTGGGGGGCTCAGCACACAAGGTAAGGGAGTTATGTTCCTGGAAACATTTTATGAAGGCCACTGCAGTGCCCCCTAGGGTGCCCGGTTGGTGTCCTGGCATGTCAGGGGGACCAGTGCACTACAAATGCTGGCTCCTCCACGTCCAAATGGCTTGCATTCAGACATTTTGACATGGACATCTTTGGTTTCGAAAATCACCGAAAGTCAAAGACGTCCATGTCCAGGGACGTCAAAATTTAAGGACGTCCTTGGATCTGAACCTCTCTGACGGTATTTTCAAAACGAAGAATGGACATCCATCTTGTTTCGAAAATACGGGTTTCCCGTCCTCGGATTTGGACGTTTTACAAAGACGTCCAAATCGCAACTTGGACATTTCTTTTGAAAATGCCCCTCCATATGATCACTGCAGGAATAAAGGAATGACACCCCCTTACTCCTTCAGTGGTCACTGAACCCCTCCCATACCACAAAGATGTAAATTAAATAGTACATACCAGCCTCTAAGCGTCAGATGTTATGGCCAGTTCTATTAGAGCAGCAAGCAGGTTTCTGGAATAGCCTAGTGGTGGTGCAGTGCACTGTAGAGAAGGTGACCCAGTCCCATAATCCACTCTAAACCTACTGTACCCACAAATGGTTGAAACCTGCAGCCATAAGGGCTATTGTAGTGGTTATAGTTGGATACAGTAGGTTTATCATGGGTTTCAAAGGGCTCACCATAAAATATAAATGGATAACGATGAGATGTGTGCCTAGGACCTTTTATGTGAAGTCCACTGAAATGCTCCCTAAGGTGCCCCACTGCTTTGCTGGGATGTCTGTGTGGCCAGTCTACTAGGAAAGCTGGCTCCTCTTACATCCCAATGGTTTGATTTTGTGCATTTTTAACTTGGACTTTTTTTTTAATGGTCCAAAAAGATAGATGTAATAAGCACAAGAACATCTAGGAAATGGTAATTTTCAAAAAAAAAAAGATATACATTTTTCTGGTTTAAAAATGGTCATTTTAAAACCAATTTTTAGATGTTTTTCTATGAGGTCCATCAGAAGTACATTCAAATCACAAGGGGGCGTGTCAGGGGCATGTTAAGAGCGGGATCTGGGCATTTCTAACACTTGGACGTTTTCTGCCATAATGGAACAAAACAAAATCATCTAGGGCTATAAGTTGGAAGTTTTAGTTTAGACCTAATTTATTAACAAATACGCCACAAAAAAGTGCCCTAAATGACCAGATGACCACTGCAGGAATAAGGGAATGACACCCTCTTACTCATTCAGTGGTCACTGAACCCCTCCCACCCCACAAAGATGTAAATGAAACAGTACATACCTGCCTCTATGACAGCTTCAGATGTTGTGGCCAGTCCTATTAGAGCAGCAAGCAGGTTCCTGGAATAGCCTAGTGGTCAGTGCAGTGCACTGTAGAGGTACCCAGGCCCATAATCCACTATTACACTTGTGATGGAAAATGTCAGCCCCCCCCCCCAAAAAAAAACCTACTGTACACTCATATAGGTGACACCTGCAACCATAAAGACTATTGTAGTGGTGTATAATTGAGTACAGTGGGTTTTTTGTGGGGTTTGAAGGACTCACCATACAATATAAGAGGGTAATGGTGAGATGTGTACTTATGACCTTTTATGTGAAGTCCACTGCAGTACCCCCTAGAGTGCCTCACTACTCTGCTGGAATGTCTTTGTGGCCAGACACATCATCCAAGCTCATCTCCACGAGAGGTAAAATCAACGAGGCCACTTTCTGGTCAGAGCTAACAGATTCCCTCTCTACCACATCTCCTACACATGGTTTGATCAAATCCCACTGGGACACCAAGGTGAAAACCATACTAGACAAAATTGCTCCATTTACCACTAAAAAGATCAAGACATCCAGAAATTCGCCATGGTTTACAGAGGAACTATCCATCCTAAAAAAGGAATGTTGATGCCTTGAAAAGCAATGGAGAAAGAACAAAGATACTACTAATAAATCCAAATGGAAGTCAGTCTTCCGACACTACAAAAACAAAGTAGCTGACTCAAAATGCCAATACTATAGAAGCCCAATAGGTCAAGATGATCTTGACAGCAAAAAACTTTTCTCCTTAGTTAAAACACTAGCTTCCACTAATAAGGATGAACATTCACAGAAAACATGGCCCACTGCCCGAGACCTTGCTAATCACCAATAAGATCCTCCAAATTAGGTCTGATCTATCTAAGGCTACTCCAACAGAAGAAAATACCCCAACCCGTAGTCCAGCCTTAATTGCCGGAGATCCTACAACTCATGGACTCAAAACTGACCAAAACTGGGAATCTTTTCAACCACTAACAGCTGAGGATTTAAGATCAATACTGTTGAAATGCTCCCGAGCCAACTGCTCCCTGGATCAATGCCCAAAACACCTACTCAAATCCATCCCTATGGAAGCAGTAAACTGGTTACTCGATGGTCTCTATGAGCTGTTAAAAACTGTCCCTCTTCCTCCTGGTATGGACAAAATTGTTCTCACTCCACTACTGAAGGGATCTGGGCTACACGTAACATCGCCCGCAAACTACCGTCCAGTGGCAAGCATACCCCTTTTTATTAAAGGATTAGAAACCTACATTAGTAAACAACTCTCTTTTAATCTGGAAAAAATTTCTATTTTACACTGGTCACAATTTGGCTTCAGATCATCACATAGTATGGAAAAATACTGCTAGTTCTAATTACATATGTCAAACAACACCTATGCAAAGGCGACCAACTAAGTCTTCTCCAATTTGATATATCAGTGGCGTTCAATGCAGTTGATCACACATTGCTACTTGAATGCCTGGATCAGACAGGAATAAAAGGGACTGTGCTCAAATAGTTCAGTGAATTCCTTTCAAATTGAAGCTATTTTGTCAAGCAAAACAACCAACTTTCCAACTACTGGTCTACTAACTCTGGGATCTCCCCTCTCACCGATCCTGTTCAACCTCTTTACATCATCCCTTGCCTCAATACACCTGGGACTTAATGAACTACTATTATCCTACGCGGATGACATCCTGCTTCTCTTACCAGTAACAGCATCAAACAAAGATCCAACTTAGTCTGTAGTGAATGGTATGACTGCTGTTAGCACCTGGACCCTGACCAATAAACTGAAACTGAATGTGCAAAAAAACAAGGTCCTATGGTTCCATCATCAATATCTTTGTCCAATGGTCAAAGCTTTACAGTCAAATCTGAAACCAGAGTATTAGGGGTCTTGCTTGATTCTTCACTTACCTTCTCTTCCCATATTAATCAGCTATGGAAGAAAAAACTATTCAAATTGAGACAGCTACGTCTTGTCAGACTTCAACCAAAAAGCCTTCGCACTACTAGTCCAAATGTTAGTCCTACCTCACTTGGATTACAGTAATGTTCTATTTCTTGGTATTAAGTGTCAATATCAGAAAAAACTGCAAATCATACAGAATACAGCTGCAAGACTAATATACAGATTGAATAAATATACTAGTGTTTCAACTCATCTAAACAAATCGCACTGGCTTCCCATAGCAGAAAGACTCAGGTCAAAGCTGCTTGTTTAGTTTTTCAAATCTTACAGGGCTTCACCTCTGAACTGCTGACTAACACTGCTTCACTATATCTGGTACAGTCTAACAGACTGAAACAACAACAACATGTTAGCATCACCATTTCAAAAGATAATTCGAAATCAGAAGATTTTCAGCTCTCTATTCCCCGTACTTGGAGTCAAAATATGAAACTCTCTACTTATTCCCATCAGAACAGAAAACTGCCACCTCAACTTCAGGAAGAGGCTAAAAACCTTTCTCTTTCCAAAGACTGCTTCATAATAATCCATCATGACTTCTACTTCCTAGTATCATCCATTATCCTTTCCTTTAATGTTTTTAGTCTCATGCATTACACTAATGGTTTCTAATGTTTCTCATAGCTCACACTAACACTATCTGCTTTTGTCTCACCTAGAATGTAAACCGCACTGAACCCTGGAAAGGGGATATTAGCAGTATACAAGAATTGAATTGAATTGAACTAGGAAAGCTGGCTCCTCCTACATTCCAAGGGCTTGATTTTGTGCATTTTCACTTTTTTTTTTTAATGGTCCAAAAAGATAGATGTACAAAGCACAACAAAATCTAGGAAATGGTAATTTTTCAAAACATCCAAAGTTGGATTTAGATGTCATATCGAAAATGCACCTCTGTGTCTCAAATCCAGCTAGCCCAGTAGCTTCCCTTTCTTGGGTTTCTTGTTTTGAAATAGTGCAGTCTGTTCTGTTTGAGAAGCTTCTTAACACAATCTTCTCCATTTTGTCAGGTCACATGTATGAATGTGATCCAGTAGGAAGTCATGTGCTTTTGGTAATTAAAGTTTTGGCAGGAAAATATGTAGGCCAACAAAACAATGCCAAAATAAAAAATAGCAAGCAGCACATTATTAATTGCCAGGTTCATACAAAGTTAATTATTTTTAGTGGGAAATAGATCTGTTGGCTGCCTGTTATGTGAATATACGATCACTGTTTCATTATTGCTGCCAGCTATTACATATTTTGGGTATTTGCTTTAAACTTTGGTCTTAATTTGTTTATCCAGACCATATATGCACATGGTCTTGCTTTTTAAACCAAAAGGTGAAACCTAAGGATGATTGAACAATTAGGTATAAACTGTAGTTTCTGACTTTACTTGTTGTGGACTGCTTTGGGTCCTGCTGATCTGTACATCTGCTGGTCTAGAATTTTGGAAGATGGAAATGAGGAAATAAAAATTAAGATCTGGATGTACATTGTAGAAGTTGTTGTTTACTTTTGCAATGTGTGTATTGTGAGAGTGCAGGTGAAAGGGGATCCAGGAAGGCACGAAGAAAGGGGGTACAGGGAGCCGGGGAATCCCAACGGGGCAGATTTCATGTGCACAACACCCACATTCAGAAAGCTGGGCTACCGGAGGCAGAGAGGTTGGCTGGGTTAAGGAAGAAGGGGAGGAACTACCAGTCCCAGAATCCTTCTCTTCCCCACCCGGCTGTGCAAGAGTTAGGGGAGGAGATAGAAGATTGGGAAATGGTCTCTGAGGAAGGTGATGAGGGCCAGCTGGAGAGATTGGGGGTGGGGGGAGTTGAAGAGGAGGATAAAATGGAGATTACTGAAGGACTAGGGGAGGAACAGATGGAGATTGGAGCCCTGGCTCAAACCCAAAAAGCTGCTTTAAGAGGGTGGCTAGGTGTACCTTGGAGAGCCTGGCGGAAGACCGGAGGAGAGAGGCTGAGGCACTGGGGGAAATCTCTACTAAAGAGGAAACAGGTGCAGCCTGTGGGAGAGAAAGAGAGCTGGGCACAATTGAAACCCCAGCCTGAACCAGGTGGGAATAAAGCTGTGTAACCGTGCTGTAAGAAGGTGCAAGAAAGACTGTGTAAACTGTTTCATACTAAAAAGGTCTGGGCTGCAACCTACCAAGCTATTTGGTTTTTCCCTCTGATAATGTACTGTTCCCTAAGTGAAGTAATCTGAGCTAAAGTGAAGTGAAGTTATATGGACTGTTTTTGAACCTGAGTTTGAAGTTATATGGACTGTTTTTGAACCTGAATTTGACTGTGTTGAACCTGAATTGTGCTCTGGGCTGCTAGCCTAAACAACCTGGAGTGAAGGGTGTTTTGTTGATTTGAAGCAAGAAAATAAAAGCTCTTACTTATAAACAGTGGGCTTTGAATGTGCCTCTGTGAAAGGAACGGAGGGAGGAGGAAGTCCTGGGAGTTCACAGGGCCTGGAGCCAAGGCACAAAGGAGCCAGATTGCTGTGGAGTGAAAGCAACAGTCATGTGGAGGAAGAGGCAGCTAAGCAGGGTCAAGCCTGGCTGGGTCCTGGATGGGCAACCCAGCCACAGTATGGATGCCTGTTCTGCTGTATGCATGTAATAATGTTTGAATAACTGTCTATACTTACGGCTATGATTTGTGAACATACATCATCATTAAAAGACAGACTTTTAAATGCCCAGTTGAGTATATACACTAATCTCAACTTTGTTAAATGATTCAGACATACCCATCTACTTGCTCCCATGATGTTACTGAATTCTATTATTCTGTCTCACTGTATTTTCAAATGTAAGCCACACTGAACCTGAGTTTGCTTGGGTTAATGTAAGGAGCATTTTCAATATGACATCTAAATCAGATTTTGGACGTTTTGCTGAAAATGTCCAAAGATCAAGTAGTGAAAATTACCATTTTCAAACCAGAAAAACGTCTATCTTTTTTTCTGTGAAAATTACCATTTCCTAGATGTTGTTGTGTTATTACATCTATCTTTTTGGACCATTAAAAAAAAGTCCAAGTTAAAAATGCACAAAATCAAACCATTGGAAAGTAAGATGAGCCAGCTTTCCTAGTAGAGTGGCTACACAGACACCCCAGCAAAGCAGTGGGGCACCCTAGGGGGCACTGCAGTGGACTTACAGGAAAGTAAGTCATTATGAAAATAACGTTTGGAAAAACGTTTTGTGATTTTGGACTTTTATTTTTTAGTCCATTTTCAAACAAAAAACATCCAAATTAGAGGAGGAGTGGCTTAATGGATAGTGCAGTGGGCTTTGATACTGGTAACATGGATTCAATTCCCATTGCAGCTGCTTGTGACCTTGGGCAAGTTAAGTGCACCAAGAGGCATTTTTGATATGATATCTAAGTCTGAATTTGGACGTTTTTGTAAAACATCCAAAATCAAAACAGGAGAGAAGGACATTTTCTACAAAAAAAAGAAGTCTATCTTTTCCTTTTGAAAATGCTGTTTGGAAAAGCGTTTTGTGATTTGGACGTTTTATTTTTTGGTCCATTTTCAAACAAAAAAATGTCCAAATGCAAATGTACAAAATACACAAGAAAATCCACAATAGAGTGAAACCATTCACATGTTCTAAGTGTGGTAAAAGCTTTGGTTGTAATGTAAATCTCAAAGTGCATCAAAGAGTCCACACAGGAGAGAAACCATGTGCATCTATATAGTGTGCTAAAAGATTTAGACAGAAGGTAAACCTCACAATGCACCAGAGAATACACACAGGAGTAAAACCATTTATATGTCCTGAGTGTGGTAAAACCTTTGGTTTGAAAGAAAGCCTCACACAGCATCAGAGAATCTACCCAGGGATGAAACCATTTACATGCACTGAGGAGGTAAAAGCTTCAGTTGCATTGGGACAGATAATTAGGGAATGTACACTCTTGCTATAAAGTATGGAAAAATAGCACTCTGGTATTTAAATATATGTAATGAGACCTCCTTTTTATCCACATAAAATCTTGAAACGTGCGTATACACACGCAAAATACAACAACAGGGATCTAGGGAAACAACAAATGAAACAGGATGACCAGATGATGACGTTTGTTATGCGCTGTGTTCCAGGGGGTGAAGCAGTTGCCAGTATCATTAGGCACCACTGGGACGTAATGCGGTCACATTCTTTGTTCACTGATCATACTTTAAGAACAGCTTTTTCACGCTCCCGGAATTTGAAGGAAATTTATGGGATTGAACAAGTTGATCCTTCTGCAAGGGGAAGTGATTTCAATAGGAAGTTACTGCAGCGTGAAACTTTTTGGATATATCAGCTTGATACTGTGGAACCAAGAGGGCTGAATACCCATTTACACTGGGTTGTTTTATCTGATACAACAATGCATACCAGGTTGCGGTAGTAAGGAACAACTGTTTCCGGTTCATTAGATAGCTATAAAACATTGCCACCGCCATATTAAATCGTTAGCGTGAGGCAGCGAAGAAGCACGTCAAACAGTGAGTCTGTGAACCAGGTTTATGTGGATAATGGAGTACTCGAAAAGTGGTATGGTGGCTTATTATTTTTCTTTCTGCTGTGACAGATCTGGTGTTAAAGCTCCCCCTTGTCGAAGCTTAGATTGCGAAACAGGCACCTGTCGGGGCTCATGGGCACACCAGTTTGATAAGTGTCACGCAACCATGACGTTATACCTATGCGTTGTAATGTGTAAATGAGTAATTGTAAAGGTGATTGCAGCACAGGTAGGTTGGGGGAAGAATTCAATGATTAAAAAACATAAACGAGTGCAGATTCGCCGAGGGAGTGAAGTGACAGTAGCCGTGTTTTGCTATATGAGACTCTACCTCACATGACTTGATAAGATTATAGAGTTACTCCTTGTATACTCTCTACTATATTTTTTGTTTTGCTGTATTATTTGGAATTAGTAGGTGAGAGCCAGTATATTTTGTGGTATTTGTAGGATAAGCAGCATAAAATGTACTGTTTTAGGATCTTGCCAGGTACTCGTAATCTGGATTGGCTACTGTTGGAAACAGGATGCTGGGCTCCATGGACCTTCCATCTGTACCAATATGGCAATACTTATATACTTATGTACTTATATATATCTAAATTGCAAACTTCTACAAAAGAGATGGAGTGCCCCAACGAAAAGAGAATTTAATTTTACTTCCATTTCAATATATTCCATCTTTATAACACCAGGCTTCCCAAGGCAGATTACAACAATATTTAAGATGATCCCATCAGGAAACACTGAAATTTGTCCAAAATGAGCATAAAATACAGAGGACCAGATCCTCAAAAAAGTCACTGTTAAAAACCACCTGCGTTTAGATCTGCAGTTGAAGTTACCAATTTTGAAATAGCGAGCGATGCTCAAAGGAAATTGCATGCAAGTGAGTTGCATGAAATTTCAGCAAGCAGCTGGGTAGGGAAAGCACCTAGCACATGCGTACAAGTCACTTGCTAAGCGTCAATGCTATACACATGCCCCTCAGAAAAAGCTACAACTGTGTATGCCGTGAATGCGCCTTCCCACCGTTTTTCAGCCTTTTTTTTTTTAGTTCCATGACATCTTTTATACAGTTTCTTTTTGTAGGGTTTCAGGACAACTTTTATGCTCTGGAATGGGGGAGGGGAGGTTTTTGTTTATATGTGCATGTATAAAGGCCATGTGTAAGTTTTTTTTTTCCAGCTGCAGGTGCTGTGGACACACCTCCACAATGTGCTTCAGCCTTTTTTATTTTTTGTGTTCCATGACAATTTTTTCACAGTGCTGTTATTTGCGGGACTCACACACATAGAGGCATATTTTCAAAGCACTTAGACTTACAAAGTTACATAGGAACCTATGGAACTTTGTAAGTCTAAGTGCTTTGAAAATGAGCCCCATAGTATATTTAACACATGTGCAAATACTATTAAAATATGACAGCAGACTGCTCCGCCGAGAAGTCACCGTCATGCTACAACAGGGTTAAAGGTAGGTGTTCCTTTCTATGCATTGACTGGAACGCTCATTTTAATACTAATCAGCCCGTTGTACTACATTTACATAGGATTATTGTTGGCTGCTACCGTGAATGGTAAGATTTAATTTAATTAATTAAATTTATTTTGTACATTTGATATACCGCAAAATTGAGCCTGGGGAGGCAACTAAGCAGTTTACACCATGCACTTGAACAGTGCTGACTAATGTTGTACAGGATCCAGAGGGAAAAGGATAAGCAGAGAGGACAACAAAGTGTAGAGTGGAAAATGAAGGGAGGTGAATGAAGAAGGAGGCTGAAAAAAAGCCAAAACAAAGAACCATCCCCACAATTGAAGGCTTCTAAGAATAAATGAGTTTTAAGAAGGGATTGGAACGATTGTAGAGGAATGGGTATGCTGACAGAACAAGGCAGAGAGTTCTGTAATTTAGGACCCAGATAGCTGAAGGCCGTATCACGAGAAAGGGACAGATGGAGAGTCAATGGTAATGGTACAAGAAGAAGATACTCAGGCAAGGATCAGAGACTACGTGCTGGGTAGTAGGTAACCAATAACTTAGACAGAGAGGGGACACTGAAGAGCAATTCTTAAAAACAAGCAACAAAATTTTGAAGCAGATCCTAAATAAAACAGGAAGTCAGTGTTCAGGTTAAAGAAGAGGGGTGATGTGGTCAAAGCGATGTGCACAATGGATAAGTTTAACAGCCGTAGATTGAATCATTTGAAGACACTGAAGTACGTATAAAGGGAGGCCAGCATAAAGTAAGTTGCAGTAGTCAATCCGTGAAATTACCATAGCATGAACCAGAGTGAATAGAAGAACCTGGGAGAAATGGGCGAACTGAACAAATTCTGTGAAATGGAAAAATGTAAGCTTCCAGTCAAAAGTTACCCCTAGAATTCAAACAGATTCTTTGAAAAGAAGATGGTGAGACCCAAGGACTAGTGCTGAAGGTAAAGGAGAGTGAGGGATTGTAAGGGCAATAGCTTCATATTTAGAGAAGTTAAGGAACAGACCCCGTTCTCATGAAGCCAGGAGGAGACAGATGAAAGAAAACAATTGACAGTGGTAAGAGGTTTAGATGGATCAGAGACTCAAAATAGAATTTGTATGTCATCAGCGTAGCAAAACAGGAGATAATCTTGTTCCTGAATTAGCATCAACAGAAGAGAGAGGAAGATGTTGAACAGGGTAGGAGAAAAAATGGGAGCCCAGACTGAACTGGTAAAGAAGCAGACATGGTTGAATGATGAGCAACTGGAAAGAAAGACCCATCAGATAGCTAGAAAACCAGGTATAGATAGTACCAGAAATCCAAATAGATCGGAGATGGCTAAGAAGTGAGTGATCCACCAGATCAAAGGCGGAATAAAAATCAAGAGAGACAATAATAACTGAAAAGCGTTAATCAAGAGCAGAATGAATCATGTTGCAAAGATCAAGAAGAAGTGTCTCTGTGCTATGATATGTGTGGAATCCAGCTTGATATATGTGAAAGATATTGGTTTATTCAAGGAAACTATTGAACTGGGATTACATAAGTTTGTCCAAGATTTTTGAAAAAAAATGGCAAGTTTGAAACTGGGCGAAAGTTGGCTGGGAGAGAAGGATCCAGGTTTGTTTCTTTAAAAGGAATGGCCAGGGCATGCTTCCACTTCGTGGGGATTACACCCAAATCTAGGCTTTCTTTAAGAGGAAGAAGTATAGGGGAGAAAGCAGGAGCAAGATGCTTAACTGAGAATGTGAGTCAGGGGTCAAGCTTTGAGGAAGAGGGATTCAGAGAATAGATTGTCTCGAGCAAGAAAGTAGGAGAGATTAGATTGAAAGGAGGACCAAGCAGAACTCAAAGATGGGAGCTTCAGAGAAGGGGAACCATCTGATCCTGGAAGCAGGATAGAAGGAGGTGAGACAATAGATCAATGGAGATTGTCAAGCTTAGACATCCAGGTGTCAGTTAATGAAGAGAGGGAAGATCAAACATCAGAGGCTCAGTATCCACTAGTGCGACATGGTTAAACATTCTGGCCTATGGCTTACTCGCGTCTCTAGTAGTGAGCCAGTCAAAGAATTTGCATTTGGCTGCTTTAATAGCTGCGTGATACATTCTGAATGCCGACTTATAAGGAAGTAAAGTCTGCAGTGATCTTGATCTATGTCAAATGGTGCAAACTTGTCCAGAAGGTGTGCTACAGTAGTATATAAGTAATCAGCTGATTCATCTACAGAAACTATGAGTTTATGATTTATGAGGGAAAGGCTCGAAGTTATATCATTAATAGCAGTCTCTAATAAAGGGTGGAAAACAATGCATCACCGGACAGATCAACACAGAACCACTTTGAGGCTCATTTTCAAAGCACTTAGCCTCCCAAAGTTCCATAGAAACCTATGGAACTTAGCCTCCCAAAGTGCTTTGAAAATATGCCTCTTAGCCTCCCAAAGTTCCATAGAAACCTATGGAACTTAGCCTCCCAAAGTGCTTTGAAAATATGCCTCATTGTGTATTATTCACTAAATAACGTGAACACAAAACTGGCTAGAACCAGTCTAAATCTGTTGCTGCTAGCATGCTAACCATTGTGCATTGGCCCCAGACAGTTTATTACCACTGTTTCTACCGACTATAATAATTTGTTATGCTGTTTTAATGATTTTCAGTTGTATTTCATTATATATATCTACATATGTGCAGAGATGCGAAGTTACTCAGTTCCAGGCTGGAGAC
The DNA here is from genome assembly GCF_901765095.1 of Microcaecilia unicolor. Lineage (NCBI taxonomy): Eukaryota > Metazoa > Chordata > Amphibia > Gymnophiona > Siphonopidae > Microcaecilia > Microcaecilia unicolor. The sequence goes on along the minus strand of NC_044038.1, from coordinate 64,812,066 downwards.
GTTTTTGCTAGTCCTGGTTTTGAACTCACATCCCAAAACAGTGTGAGATGTATAGTGCCTGATCCTACCCATTTAAATCAGTGCTACGTTCCATAATGCACCAGGATAGGGTGCTCAGAAATCCAGGACTGTCCCAAAATCTCCAGCCTGGAACTAGGTAATTTGGTATCTCTGCAATTGGGAAGTTTACAAAATAAAGGATTTTTAAAATTTACTTGACAGCTTTTTTTTTTAAAAATTTATCCTCCACCTTTTAAGGCACTGCCTATCCAACTGGAACAGCTTTAGACTTTTTACAGATGGTCCACCAGCATAGGCAGTCCCTTATTTCTAATAAGGGTTTTCTTATTGTTTTAATATGCGTTTGGAATTGTTTTGGGTGATTCAATATGGCGGCAAGCTCCGCCCACTGGCTTCAGCCCACATAATGGCCAGATAGGCGTCTGCTCTTTTTCGTGACGGTGTGAGCTTTGCTGCATCAACTTGAGCACAGATTAAATGCAGCTGCGCTGAATTATTGACGGTGAAAGCTGTACTTCGACGTCTTGGAGAGCCTCGGGTAGGTAGGTGGTCACCGAGAAGCTTGTAAACTATCATGGAAACCCAGTTCCCTTCCCGTGCGTGCTCTTTTTTTCACAGTTCTTTAATATCGCCCGCAACAAGGCAGAGTCCCGACTCCCGTCCCAACTTTCTCCGGTCTGGTGGAGTGGTCAGTGGAGTGGTGTGTCCCAGTCCCGCCTTCTTCTGACGCTACTTCCTGCTTCCGGCAAGGCGGGACTTCTCAGAAGGAGAGAAATAAGTTGCGTATTGGGGACGAGCTACTGGAGAAGAAAAGCTGTGGATTGTGGGCAACTTTCAGGTATGACGCTGCGCATTGGTGCCGGATCGCGGACAGGGAGGACATGCTAGCCCGACGAGAGCTCAGAGCAGAACAGAGAGGGGGAGGGGTGATTGGTATGTGAGGGCAGTCGAATGCGTGTGACTTGGTATCTTTGCATATTCCATCAGACGTTATTCAGCTACACACCCATGAAGGAAAGAGGAGAGATGTCTAAGCTTCATTTAAGTACTGGTTCTGTCTGGGAAAATATCTCCAAATGGGTTACATTTTGGTGAGAATAGTGAGCCTCTCTCCTAAGCTTGGCTGTCTCTCAGTTCACTACACTTGAAGAGTAATGGGTCTGACTCCTCTATGATCAATGCAGTTCTGGTTGTTTTCACTTACCATTATGTCCAGTTTCCTTGCATGCAGCTTTTTTTATCAGTTGTGATGGGGAAGTCTCAGTTGATCATAACCTCTTCATTCCTCATAATTCTCTTAGGAGCATTATCCCAATGTTTCTCCAGTATAACAATGTTATAATGAATAGAAAGTTTTCAATAAATAAGAAGTGTCATCTTCTTGTGCCTTTCTGTATAGAAATTTTCTGCTATCAGAACTTCACAGCAGCTACAAGATGAGTAACTTTTAACTTTATAATTTGTTATCCCGCTCATTGGGCTGACCTTCTGAGCAGCTTACACAATAATTCTAAGATAGGTTTAACAAAGTAGGAAAAGAGAAAATTACAATCATAAAAGAAAAATATAAAGGAAGGGAGGAGTAGTAACCTAATGATCATTGGTTATTGGTGTAGGCTGAGAGCCTTGTGGGGGGGAGGCCAGGTTTGATTCTCACTGCAGCTCCTTAACCCTCCATTGTACCAGGCAAGGAGGTATAATTTATTTATTTATTTTATTGCATTTGTATCCTACATTTTCCCACCTATTTGCAGGCTCATTGTGGCTTACAGAAGGTGGCCTGACATTGCAAGGCTGAAGCCGTCTCTCCCGCCCAGCCGCCTTATTAGTGCACCTGAAAACTATTAGCTGCTGCATCCACGTGATCGTGGTTCATTGTTATTTTATCTCAATTATATTTAGAAAGTTGCCGGCTTGTGCAGCATATGGATGTACACAGACTATCACAACAGAAAATCATTTTATCAGATAAGAGTACTAATTTGTCACAAATCATAATCATTTTGTCATTTGGAGGGTCTGGTTATAGGGACATCCTAGCACCCTAGCAGGTGTTATATTGGTGCCAAGATTTTTTCTCCTAGTAAAGGGCCACCAAAACAGAGATCATGTAATGAGAATCAAGTGCTCAACATTCAGAGTTATTTTTAAATACAAAGGGGTTTTTTAACGTTATTTTGTAATCCACTTTGAACCACCATTTGGTTTGGGATGTAGCTGGGTTTAAGTGCTATGTCATATCTTATATCGTACTTAGGTTGAAACCTGGGAGCATTTAAAGTCTTTTTTTTTTTTTCCTGTTCTTAGATCAAAAGAGAAAGATGGTATGTGGATACATGCTCCCTTTTGTTTTGTGGAATGCAGTGGTATATTATAAAAATGCACTTGATATTTTCTATTATTACTATTTAAAAGAGAGGTATTGAATAATGAGGGAAGAGCTACCTTCATGCAGCAGTTCTGTCCAGAGTCGTAACCCCCCTTTTTACAAAGCCGTGCTAGCAGCTGTCAGTGAACTCATGCCGACACAATCCATTTACTTTGAATGGGCTGTGTCAGCATTGCCATGTGGCTTTGTAAACATGGGGGGTAAATGTGCCAGCATTTTCCAGTTCTGTTGTATATATTTATTTATTCTTAGTCTGTTGAGATGTAAATGGCATGTGTTTTGGTTTTAATCTTTGTCTCCTGGCTGTGTGTTTGTATATAGATGAGTCCTGTTAAATTTATTCACGTTTAATTACCTTTTTAATATGCTGACATTGCAAAATGTGAAATGTTGAGGTTCCAAGGCTCCATTGCAAACAGCAAACATAGGTGATAGGAAGTCCATTTTACAAACTGTATGGTCTTATATAATGCTTTGAAGGAGTCCTGACAAGGCAAGTCTGTTAGACTCTGTAAAACTGGATTTCATGGGTTTATAGTTTGCTGATGCTCTATCACTTCCTGATTGGTAAACCTGAATATCAAATGAGATTCCTGTGTGCCTTTAAAGTAAGCCAAGATCCAGTAGGAAATCATGTACTTTTGGTAATTAAAACTGTGGCAGAAAAAAATTTGCAAGTACGTTTTATGATTCAACATTATATTGATGACAAAGTAAAGTAAATACAACCAATGATCTGGGTATACAAAGTTTCAATTGTCAAAGCGTACATAGTAAAGACAAAATGATATAGAGGGGCATAATCGAACGAAAACGTCTATCTCCATGGGCGTTTATCTCCGAGAACGGGTCCGTGAAGGGGGCGGACCGAACCGTATTTTCGAAAAAAAATAGACGTCCATGTTTTATTCGACAATTTGTGAGCTGGGCATTTTTGTTTTTCAGCGATAATGGAAAATGAAAGCGCCCAGCTCAAAAACGAATAAATCCAAGGCATTTGTTCGTGGGAGGGGCCAGGATTCGTAGTGCACTGGTCCCCCTCACATGCCAGGACACCAACCGGGCACCCTAGGGGGCACTTTTACAAAAACAAAAAAAAAGGTAAAAGAGCTCCCAGGTGCATAGCACCCTTCCCTTGTGTGTTGAGCCCTCAAAACCCACTGCCCACAAGTCTACACCATTACTATAGCCCTAAGGGGTGAAGGGGGGCACCTACATGTGGGTACAGTGGGTTTGGGGGGGTTGGACGACTAAGCATTAAGCAGCACAATTGTAACAGGTAGGGGGGGATGGGCCTGGGTCCACCTGCCTCAAGTCCACTGCACCCCCTAACAACTGCTCCAGGGACCTGCATACTGCTGCCAGGGAGGTGAGTATGACATTTAAGGGTGAAAATAAAAAGTTGTGAAACATCATTTTTTGTGGTGGGAGGGGGTTAGTGACCACTGGGGGAGTCAGGGGAGGTCATCCCCGATTCCCTCTGGGGGTAATCTGGTCATTTAGAGCACTTTTTGGGGCCTTATTTGTGAAAATACAGGGTCCAGAAAAAGTGCCCTAAATTCTAGCTACAAATGCATACTTTTTTTCCATTATCGGCGAAAGGCGCCCATCTCTGTTCGGGTGATAACCATGCCCCAGTCCCGCCTTCACCACGCCTCCAACACGCCCCCGTCAACTTTGTACGCTTTCGCGATGGAGTGCAGTTGAAAACGTCCAAGTTTGGCTTTCGATTATACCGCGTTATTCGTTTTTGTGAGATAAACGTCCATCTCCCGATTTAGGTCGGAACTTGGGCGTTTTTCTCGTTCGATTATAAGCAGGATAGTCTATCATCAAATTTTAAATCCTTTTCTCCCTCACAACCTATTGATCTATGGTATGTGAAATCTTTCTATTAAAATAAACAATAGAAAAACACAGGGGCAATGACCAAGTTTTCGACCATAAATGGAACTCTACCACCTTTTATTTAAAAAAAATCCCAACCACCTTCACACCTTCTATACCTCGTCCTAATATACAGTTTGTAGAGCCCAATGAGCTGACCCATCAGGAAGATTAACTTATCAGATAACAAACAGTCATCAACTTTATCCTACAATCATACAATACCCCATTCCCCCCAATGCCCACACCCCCCTTAGAACAATAAAGTTGCTGCCACAAGATGACACGAGTATGCAAGCCAACAATACACCAACAAATTAGGAAGCAGAACACTATTAGCCACCAAGTTCGTACAAAGTTATATTCAGTGGAAAATAAATCTGTTGGCTGTCTGCTATGTGAATATTCCATCACTGTTTCGTTATTGCTACCAAGCATTACATATTTGGGGGCATTTGCTTAAAACTGTGATGGTTTTAATTCATTTATCCAGACCTTACTTGCACATGGGTATTGCTTTTTAAATTCAAAGGTGAAGCCTAAGTTTGGTTGTACAATTATAAACAGAGTTGTTTCTGACTTGACTTGTTTTGGACTGCTTTGGGTCCTATTGATCTATACATCTGCTGTCTTGAATTTTGGAAGATGGAATTAAAAATTAAGGTTTGGATGTACTCTGTAAAAGTTATTTATTTTTGCAGTGTGTGTATGGATGCCTCTTCTGGTGTGTGCACATGATAATGTTTGAATAACTGTCTATACCCATGGTTCCCAAACCCGGTCCTGGAGGTATCCCAGCCAGTCGGGTTTTCAGGATACCCACAATGAATATTCATCAGAGAGATTTGCTTGCACTGCCTCTACTGCATGCAGATCTCTCATGAATATTCATTGTGGATATACTGAAAATGTGACTGGCTGGGATACCTCCAGGACCAGGTTTGGGAACCACTTGTCTATATTTAATGGCTATGATTTTTGAACATGCAGCGTCATGAAAGGACAGACACTACTTAAATGCCCAGTTGGGTATATATGCTAATCTCAACTTTGTTAAATATGTCAGACATATCCATCTACTGGCTCCCATGATTGATTTATTTTATTTATTTATTAGGATTTATTTACTGCCTTTTTGAAAAAAAATAATTCAAGGTGGTGTACAGTAAGAATAAATCAAACATAAGCAATAGACAATGACAACAGTAAAAATATTCTCCTGTTAATTTATTCTATTATTCTGTCTCTCTATATTTTCAGATGTAAGCCATATTGAACCCGAATTTGCTTGGGATAATGTGGGATATAAATGGTTAAAAAAAAAAAAAAAACAATCCTTTATCTTCCACCTTTTAAGGCACTGCCTATCCAACTGGATGGTAATGGTATAAGGAAAGCACGTTTGGTCCAGTGAAGACTTAACTCAAAATAACCTGTTCCTTAGCAGGGCTCTAGTATTACCATATTAAAATTGCAACCATACCATGCCTTTGTGGTTATGTTTCACTAATAAGTTAAACAATTAACTGGCTTTCTTGAAAGGATTACTTAACCTTTGGATGTATGATTAGAAATTCAAACACACACTTATTTATACACTTATGCACTATTACAACTCCTCATACAGCCACAAGACAACCTTTTAGGATGCATAGTGTTCACGATGAGCTCCTTTTTATTAACCACCAGAAAGAAGAGATAGGGAGAGTAACTAGTGAGGTAACTAAATTTGCTGACGACACATAGTTATTCAGAGTTGTTAAATTGTGAGAGGATTGTGAAAAATTACGAGAGGACCTTAAGAGGCTGGGTGTCTAAATGGCAGATGATGTTTAATGTGAGCAAGTGCAAAGTGATGCATGTGGGAAAGAGGAACCCAAACTATAGCTACATAATGCAAGGTTCCACGTTAGGAGTCACTGACCAGGAAAGGGATCTCGGCGTCGTTGTAGATGATACGTTGAACTCTCTGCTCAGTGTGCTGCTGTGGCTAAGAAAGCAAATAGAATGTTAGGTATTATTAGGAAAGGAATTGAAAACAAAAGTGAGGACGTTATAATGCCTTTGTATCAGTCCATGGTGTGACCGCACTTCGAATATTGTGTTCAATTCTGGTCACCGCATCTCAAAAAAGATATAGTGGAATTAGAAAAGGTGCAGAAAAGGATGACAAAAATGATAGAGGATGGGATGACTTCCCTATGAGGAAAGGCTGAAGCATCTAGGGCTCTTCAGCTTGGAGAAAAGACATCTGAGGGGAGATATGATAGAGGTCTATAAAATAATGAGTGGAGTGGAACGGGTAGATGTGAATCATTTGTTTACTCTTTCCAAAAATACTAGGACTAGGTGGCATGCGATGAAGCTACTAAGTAGTAAATTCAATATGAATCGGAGAAACCTTTTCTTCACTCAACATATAATTAAACTCTGGAATTCATTGCCAGAGAATGTGATAAAGGCAGTTAGCTTAGCGGGGTTTAAAAAAGGTCTGGACGGCTTCCTAAAGGAAAAGTCCATAGACCATTATTAAATTGACTTGGGGAAAATCCAGTGCTATTTCTGGGATAAGCAGCATAAAATGTATTGAACTTTTTGCATAAAATGTATTGAACTATTTTGAACCAAAATAATTTGGTTGTACCCAACTCCAATACACTAGTACTAGGAGGCATCAACTTTCACTTAGACGACCCGAACTCTAACAACGCATGAGACTGTAAGGAATTTCTCCGTTTATGCGATCTCAAATGGCCACAAATGCAAGCAACCCATGTCAGAGGACACACACTTGATCTCATCTCACACAAACTCTCAACAGACCAGAACCTAACAATAACAAATATGAAATGGACAGAGACACCCTGGACCGACCACTACAAACTAAACTTACCCTACATTGGCGGAAGAAGGGTATACAATGAATATTAGAACACACATCCTACAGCACAAGAGGTCAATTAGACACGAAAACATTCTGGCAACTAATATACAATAACGAATGGGCAACACAAACAGACTCCATATGCTACCTCATAGAATGGGACAAAAGATGCAAAAGCATACTAGATTAAATTGTGCCTTTACGAACAAGAACCCCACGCAAGCATAACTCGACACCATGGTTCAACGATGAACTGAAAAAGTTAAAAACACAAACCAGGAAACTCGAACGAGCATGGAATAAAACAAAAGATGAACATACACTCAACACATGGAAACAAATGCAAAGAAAATACAAATACGCAATAAGACAGGCCAAAAGATCATACTATAAAACCAAAATAGGGACAGATTACAAAGACATGAAGAAATTATACAAACTCCTAGACACCAATTTGGTCACTACCACGAATACAGACATCCCATCTGCAGATAAACTTGCGAAGTACTTCAATGAAAAAATTGTAAACCTACGCAACATGCTACCTCAGAACAACACCAACATTGAAAACTTCCTTCATGAATTGGACCCAACCATTGGAGAATACCCGGCAGATCGGACCTGGTTAAACTTCGCCCTCCTTACAGTTGAAACAGTTACCCAGGCGATTAGTAGGTTTTCCAACACTCACTGTAAACTAGATACCTGTCCCAGCTACCTAATGAAATCCGCCCCTGACCGCTTCATAGCAGACCTCACATCCCAGCTAAATTACATGCTTCAGCAAGGCCTCTTCCCTAAGGAAAATGGCAATATCCTACTCACCCCAATACCAAAAGATGCCAAGAAAAAAAATCACTAACTACCATCCAGTAGCATCAATCCCATTGGTGGTCAAACTGATGGAAAGCATGGTAACCAAACAACTTACAGATTACATAAACAAATTCTCAGTATTACACGAATCACAGTCGGGCTTTCGCCCCCTCCACAGCACAGAAACAGTAGTACTTACTCTTCTAGCCAAATTCAAGCAGGAAATAGCAACAGGCAAAAACATTCTTCTCCTCCAATTTGACATGTCTAGTGCATTTGACATGGTAAACCATAATATATTAAGATTACTAGATAAGTTTGGGATTGGTGGAAACATACTTAACTGGATCAAGGGCTTCCTAACCACAAGAACATATCAAGTAAAATCAAATTCAAACATATCACCGTGGAAAGCAGAGTGTGGAGTACCGCAAGGATCACCACTATCACTGATCCTATTCAACTTAATGATGACCCCACTTGCCAAGTCCTTATCTAACCATGGCCTTAACCCTTTCATAAATGCAGACAATGTCACAAAATACATTCCTTACAAAACCAAACTGACAGAAATCACCAACGAAATCAAACTCAGCCTGAACATCATGGATTCATGGGCAAATGCATTTCAACTAAAACTCAAAGAAAAAACTCATTGTCTCATCCCAACACAGTGTGGATATCCCCACAAGTTTCAACACCCCAGATCACACCCTTCCTCACTCAGACAGCTTTAAAATTCTCGGCGTTACAATGGACTGTAACTTAACACTAGAGAGCCAAGTGGCATCCACAACAAAGAAAATGTTCCACTCAATGTGGAAACTCAAACGCGTGAAGCAATTCTTCCCGAGGGAAACATTTCGCAACCTGACACAATCAATGGTACTAAGCCACTTAGATTACTGCAATGGAATTTATGCGGGATGTAGAGAACAAACCTTAAAGAAACTTCAGACCGTTCAAAACATGGCAGCTAGGCTTATATTTGGTAAAGCACAAAACCCCTCCCCGAAAAACTACACTGGCTCCCAATCAAAGAACACATCGCCTTCAAAATCTGCACCCTGGTTCACAAAATCATCTACAGAGAAGCCCCAAGTTACATGACAAACTTAATCGACTTACCAGTTAGAAATACATCCGAATCAACACGATCTTATCTAAATCTGCACTACCCAAGCTGCAAAGGACTTAAATACAAAAGAACTTACGCATCTAGTTTTTCCTACATAAGACACAACTGTGGAACACATTACCAAAAGCCTTGAAAACGACATACGACCACCTAAAATTCCGGAAATCACTAAAAACCTAATCTCTGCAACACAACCAAACTAAAGCACGTAATGGACATAACACAACTCTTCCGTTCTCCGATTCCCTAATGTGGCTGTGCCACATAAACTTGATCTTACCACAATATCACCCTGTATTTGTTCACACCGGAGCCTGCAGAGGCCTCTTCGGTGCTATATAAGTCACATTGAGCTTACAAATAGGTGGGAAAATGTAGGATACAAATGTAACAAATAAAAATTTACTGTTAGCCACATTGAACTAGAATATGTTCGGGATAATGTGGGGTATAAATGTCAACATAAAAAATTTGATTTACATCTACTTGTTCTACACCACTCAGGATTTTGTAGACCTCAGTCATATTTCCCCACAGCCAACTCTTTTTCCAACCTGGAGAACCCTAACCTCTTTAGCCTTTCCTCATATGAGAGAAGTTCAGTCCCCTTTATCATTTTGGTTGCTCTTCTTTTGAACCTTTTCTAATTCTGCTATATCTTTTTTGAGATACGGTTACTAGAATTGAACGCAGTACTCGAGGTGAGGTCGCACTATGGAGTAATAGAGGCATTATAGTGTTCTTGGTCTTATTTTGCATCCCTTTCTTAATAATTCCTAGCATCCTGTTTGCTTTTTTTGACTGCCGCTACACACTGGGCAGAAGATTTCAGTGTATTGTCTACAGTGACCCCTAGATCTTTTTCTTTGGTGCCGACTCCCAAGGTGGACCCTAACATCAGGTAACTGATTCAGATTATTTTTCCCAATGTGCATCACTTTGCATGTGTCTACATTACATTTCTTCTGCCACTTGGATGCCCAGTCTCCCAATTTCCTAAGGTCTCCCTGTAATTTTTCACAGTCTGTGTGTGTTTTAACAATTTTGAATAGTCTTGTGTCATCTGCAAATTTAATCACCTCAGTTCTGGTTTTCCAGATATGATCTGGTTCTTCTATTCTGCCAACTTCCTAATTAGGTTCACAGCAGATTCCAAGTACAGTTACAAAATTACCTAAACATTACAAATAAGATTTCTGAAACAGAAAAGTCTTCAAACCTTTCTGAAAATAGAATTATGTAGGTGCTATCCTTAATTAAATAGTTAAAGAACACCATAATTGAACAGCTTGATAACGGAAAAGATATTTTTTTATACTTTACACCAGTAAAGGATGGAAAATAAAGGAGACGATGATCTTCAGCTCTAGAGAAGGTAGTAGCTGAAGGGAAAGGAAAAGGTTTTATCAAATATTCTGGACATGAATTCTGTAAACCTAACAGGCCAATTTTAAATGAAATTGGAGCATCTATGGGAAGCCGGTGCAACCTAATCAAACATGGAGTGTAATGATCAAATCTTTTCTTTTTAAATCTTAGTCGCAGATCATTTATAAACTAGTAAAAAAGGCCCGTTTCCGAAACCAATGAAACGGGCACTAGCATGTGGTTTTTTTTTTTTTGTGTGTATGTCTCACAGAGTTATTTTGTGTGAGTGTGTGAGGGTGCGGTGTGTGTGCAGGTTGTTGGTGTGTCTTTTTTTTTTTTTGTTTTGTTTTTTGCTTGGGGGTTGGGGGATGTGCTGTGCTGTGCTGGCAAAGTGGGTTGGATTGGTGTTTGGCTTTGAGGGTGTGTTTCTGTTGTATTGTGTATGTGTGGTTTTGTCCATAGGCGGTCGGTGGCCCAACTGTTTGGGGAGGCTAAAGGGGGCGGGGTTAGGGGTGGGGCCAGGGGTGGAGCTTAAATCCATAATTGTCTGATCACACAGAGATAAAAAAAATAAATGTCATACCTTTTATTAAATTTAGATATTAGTTATGTATCATATGTCAAGGAATAAAGTGGTTGCTCAAAGCATATACTAACTACAATCGCTCAACTGCAAAACACTATGCACAACTTTGTGCAAAAACACACTCTGAACCTTACTGTACCATAAATATTACACTGGGCAGAACCTAATACACCAATATACCACCCATACGGAAAATGCAGACCGTCAACAATATTGAAACAAGGGATCATAATATCACAATTCTCATGTAGAGCTACAAAACATCCTAATTCATGTTTAATGTGGGATAAAATGTCATAAATAAGTAAATAAACTTTTAATGTTGAACACCTAATTCTCAAAGTGGACATATTCCAAACACTATATTGAAAATAAAATGATCTTTTCTACCTTTTGTTGTCCGGTGACTTTGTTTTTCTGATTGTGCTGGCTCAGTATCCGATTCTGCTGCTATCTGTCCTCTTAACTCCGTTTCCAGGGCTTCCTTTCCATTTATTTGTTTACTTTCCACCTTTCTTCTTCATTTCTTGTCCTACATCCCCAAGTAAAAGCTGGGTCCTCCGCAAACTTGACTGTCCAGTGGAGCCAGCTTTTGCCTATTTTCTTCATCCATGTGCAGTTTTTCTACTCTCTCTTCCTTTTCCATCATCTCATCTCCTTTCTCACTCCACCCTCCCCTCCATCCACCCATGTGCAGCAACCCTCCTCTCCCCTGCCCTCTCCTCTCCCCTTCATCCACCATGTGCAGCAACCCTCCTCTCCTCTCCCGTCCGCCCTCGTTTCCTTCCTGGCCCCCACCCTCCGCCGTACCTTTAAATATTATATTTTTGCTGGAGTTGCGGGCAGCGCCGGCATTGAAGACATCAGCAGGTGCATCGCGCTTCCAGCAGCCTTCCCTCGCAAGTCAGATGATGGCTCCGCCCTCTTCTGACGTATTTCCTGTTTCTACGAGGGCGGAGCCAGAGCCATCATCCGACTTGCGAGGGAAGGCTGCTGGAAGTGCGATGAGCCTCCTGATGTCTTCAATGCCGGTGCTGCCCGCGACTCCAGCAAAAATATAATATTTAAAGGTACGGCAGGCAGACGGTCGGCCGGCGGCGGCGGGGCAGTGGCGGGCTGGGGAGGCTTAGCCTCCCCAAGCCTCTTATACGGGGCGCTTATGGTTTTGTCTGTCAAGGAGGTTTGTGGAGGGGGGTCTTTCTGTTGGTGAAATGTAAATGTGGTTGTAGGGGGGTCAGCCTTTGTTGAGTGTTGTTTTTTTTTTTTTTTGTGTTGTGCTGAGGCAGCAGTGTTGTTTTAGATGGGCGGAAGGTAGAGGAGCACGTTCTTTGTCGGTTTTTTTTTTTTGCCGTTTCAGGGCTGCTGTAGGGGAATGCTGGTAGAGAAATGTGCTGTTGGAAGCAGCGCCATCTTTTTCCATTGGGCTGGGGTTCTGGGCATCCTGGAGGTGGGTGACGGCTTGCCTGAGGACGGGGATGGTTGTTTTAAGTTGGCGGAAGGGAGAAGAGCACGGTCTCGGGCCGTCGGGGGGTGATCCGGTATGTTTGGTCCATTTCAGGCCGGCTGCAGGGGAATGCTGGAACATTTATGCGCTGCAGGAATCAGCGCTGTCTTTTTCCGGGTGCTCGGGGAATCCCCGAGGTGGGAGACAGCTTGCCTGAGGCTGGGGATGGTTTGGCACGTCCTTGGCCGCTTCGGCAAAAGGGGAAGAGGAAGGGGGTGGGGAGTTACCTGCAGCCGCCTGAGAAACCATGTATTCTTTGCTTGTTTTGTATTATTAGTTTGCATTTCTGTTGAAGAAAGAGTGGATGCCTTTCGAATGATGGAGGTGCTGCGTCGGTGTGCGGTTGTTTCGTTAGTTTGGCAGCCAGTCTCCAGCGATTCCTAGGCAGGGAAGGAGTACTCCTCCCCCTTCCTTGGTCGCTGTTTGCTGCTGGCTGGATCGCGGGTAATCCTTCCAGCTGGGCCGCAGCTTGTCCTGTTCACCCACGTCCCAGATGGTGACGGGCACGTTGTTTTCCGGCTCCTCTGACTCCATGTCAAGCGATCCCAAATATAGTCTGTGCTATACAGTGGGGGAAATAAGTATTTGATCCCTTGCTGATTTTGTAAGTTTGCCCACTGACAAAGACATGAGCAGCCCATAATTGAAGGGTAGGTTATTAGTAACAGTGAGAGATAGCACATCACAAATTAAATCCGGAAAATCACATTGTGGAAAGTATATGAATTTATTTGCATTCTGCAGAGGGAAATAAGTATTTAATCCCTCTGGCAAACAAGACCTAATACTTGGTGGCAAAACCCTTGTTGGCAAGCACAGCGGTCAGACGTCTTCTGTAGTTGATGATGAGGTTTGCACACATGTCAGGAGGAATTTTGGTCCACTCCTCTTTGCAGATCATCTCTAAATCATTAAGAGTTCTGGGCTGTCGCTTGGCAACTCGCAGCTTCAGCTCCCTCCATAAGTTTTCAATGGGATTAAGGTCTGGTGACTGGCTAGGCCACTCCATGACCCTAATGTGCTTCTTCCTGAGCCACTCCTTTGTTGCCTTGGCTGTATGTTTTGGGTCATTGTCGTGCTGGAAGACCCAGCCACGACCCATTTTTAAGGCCCTGGCGGAGGGAAGGAGGTTGTCACTCAGAATTGTACGGTACATGGCCCCATCCATTCTCCCATTGATGCGGTGAAGTAGTCCTGTGCCCTTAGCAGAGAAACACCCCCAAAACATAACATTTCCACCTCCATGCTTGACAGTGGGGACGGTGTTCTTTGGGTCATAGGCAGCATTTCTCTTCCTCCAAACACGGCGAGTTGAGTTCATGCCAAAGAGCTCAATTTTTGTCTCATCTGACCACAGCACCTTCTCCCAATCACTCTCGGCATCATCCAGGTGTTCACTAGCAAACTTCAGACGGGCCGTCACATGTGCCTTCCGGAGCAGGGGGACCTTGCGGGCACTGCAGGATTGCAATCCGTTATGTCGTAATGTGTTACCAATGGTTTTCGTGGTGACAGTGGTCCCAGCTGCCTTGAGATCATTGACAAGTTCCCCCCTTGTAGTTGTAGGCTGATTTCTAACCTTCCTCATGATCAAGGATACCCCACGAGGTGAGATTTTGCGTGGAGCCCCAGATCTTTGTCGATTGACAGTCATTTTGTACTTCTTCCATTTTCTTACTATGGCACCAACAGTTGTCTCCTTCTCGCCCAGCGTCTTACTGATGGTTTTGTAGCCCATTCCAGCCTTGTGCAGGTGTATGATCTTGTCCCTGACATCCTTAGACAGCTCCTTGCTCTTGGCCATTTTGTAGAGGTTAGAGTCTGACTGATTCACTGAGTCTGTGGACAGGTGTCTTTCATACAGGTGACCATTGCCGACAGCTGTCTGTCATGCAGGTAACGAGTTGATTTGGAGCATCTACCTGGTCTGTAGGGGCCAGATCTCTTACTGGTTGGTGGGGGATCAAATACTTATTTCCCTCTGCAGAATGCAAATAAATTCATATACTTTCCACAATGTGATTTTCCGGATTTAATTTGTGATGTGCTATCTCTCACTGTTACCAATAACCTACCCTTCAATTATGGGCTGCTCATGTCTTTGTCAGTGGGCAAACTTACAAAATCAGCAAGGGATCAAATACTTATTTCCCCCACTGTAGGCCTTCTGGCACTCTTCATTACTGGCATTAGGCATTTAAAAATTTCTCCCCCCCCCCTCCCCCGGTCTATTTTTGCACATACCCACAGCAGGAATATTCTTCTCTCGTTCCAGCGGTGGTTCTGTGCTCTCCGTGCTGCACAGATAATGAGCCATTCTGCTGGGGAATGCTCCTCCCTTATTGTCACGTAGTTTCCTCTGATTGGTCCGTCTTACGTTGCCTAGTGTTGCCTGGGAACGGTGTTGTGATGGTCCTTTGTGTTTCAGAATGTTGAGGTTGTTTTTTCTGATTGGTCCGTCATGCGAGGGCGGGGCAGAGAGACATGGTCAGTGTTGTGGCTTCACCACCATGAATCCATGAACCCTTCAGTGAGTGAGTGACTTCAGAATGTTGAGGGTGAGTTTTATTATAGTAGATATGTTAAATAGCACTGGTCCCTGTACAGATCCCTGTAGCCCTCCACTATTCACCCTTATCTATTGAGAAAAAATGAACATTTAACCCTACCCTCTGTTTTCTGTCCGATTAATTCCTAATCCATAACAGAACATTGCCTCCTATCCCCATTTCTTTTTAATTTTCTCAGGAGTCTCTCATAAGGAACTTTGTCAAAAGCTTTCTGAAAATCTGGATGTACTACATCAACTAGCTCACCTTTACCACATGTTTATTCACATCTTCAAATAAATTAAGAAAATGAGTGTGGCGAGACTTCCCTTGGCTGAATCTGTGCTGGCTCTGTCCTGATCTATGTTTAGTTATGTGTTCTGTAATTTTATTTTTTTTAATAATAGTTTCCACTATTTTGTCCGGCACTAACATCAGGCTTATCGGTGTGTAATTTCCCGTATCGCCCCTGGATCCCTTTTTAAAAAATTGGCGTCAATTGTCCATCCTCCAATCTCCAGGTACTATGGACAATTTTAACAACAGGTTGGAGATCACTAACAGCAGATCAGTAGTTTCATGTTTGAGATTTTTCAGTACCCTAGGGTGCATGCCATCCGGTTCAAGTGATTTACTACTCTTTAGTTTTGTCAGTTTGGCTCAGTACGTCATCCAGTTTCACCAAGATTTCTTTGTTCCTCCACATTACCCTTGAAATCCATTTTTCCCTAAAGACTGAACTAATTCTTTGCTTCAGTCTCTTCTATGGCCTTGTCCTCCCTGAGTGCCCCTTTTGCACCCTTCATGTTCTAACTGTCCCTGACAGCTTTCTGCTTCTGATGTACCTGAAAAAGTTTTTACTGTGAGTTTTTGCCTCTGTGGCAAATTTCTCTTCATATTCTCTTTCAGCCTTCTTTATCAT
Organism: Microcaecilia unicolor; assembly: GCF_901765095.1. Classification (NCBI taxonomy): domain Eukaryota; kingdom Metazoa; phylum Chordata; class Amphibia; order Gymnophiona; family Siphonopidae; genus Microcaecilia; species Microcaecilia unicolor. Next base: position 64,796,002 of record NC_044038.1, on the reverse strand, counting down.
TGATTTGTATCTAACTTGCCAATGCTTATATTGCCTCTTATTTTCTTCATTTAGGTCCTTTTTCCATTCTTTGAAGGATTTTATTTTGGCTCTAATTGCTTCATTCTCTTCACCTTTTAGCCATACTGGCTGTCGTTTTCTCTTCTTTCCACCTTTGTAAATACATGGAATGCATCTGGTCTGGGTTTCCAAGACGGTATTAACGTCCATGCCTGATTTAAAGTCCTAGCCTTTGCGGTCGATCCTTGTAGCTTCTTTTAACCATTTTCCTCATTTTATCATAGTCGCCCTTTCTAAAATTAGATGCTGCTACAGTAGATTTCCTTTGTGATTTCTCTCGAGATTAGCTCTAATTTGATCATATTATGATCACTGTTCCCCATCGAATCCAACACTATTACCTTTCGTACTATTTCCTGCATTCCCCTAAGATCTAGATCTAAAATGACTCCCCCTATTTTCAGTTCCTGAACTAGTTGCTCCAAGAAGTTCTAGGAATTTTACCTCCCTAGTACTCCCTGATGTAATATTTATACAGTCAATATTGGGGTAATTGAAATAACCACATAAATCCACAATAAACTTTTACAATAATATTCTGTATCTAAAGGAATGTCGTCTAATCTAATTACAATGTGGAGAAAAAAGACTTCAGTAAGAAAAAGAGACACACCCACTTATAAGGCAAAGACCTTATAAGTAGGCACTACATAAGTAATGCCACACTAGGAAAAGACCAAGGGTCCATCGAGCCCAGCATCCTGTCCACGACTGCAGCCAATCCAGGCCAAGGGCACCTGGCAAGTTTCCCAAATGTACAAACATTCTATACATGTTATTCCCGGAATTGTGGATTTTTCCCAAGTCCATTTAGTAGCAGTTTATGGACGTCCTTTAGGAAACCGTCTAACCCCTTTTTAAACTCTGCCAAGCTAACCGCCTTCACCACATTCTCCGGCAACGAATTCCAGAGTTTAATTACACGTTGGGTGAAGAAAAATTTCTCCGATTTTTTAAATTTACTACACTGTAGTTTCATCACATGCTCCCTAGTCCTAGTATTTTTGGAAAGCGTGAACAGACGCTTCACATCCACCTGTTCCACTCCACTCATTATTTTATATACCTCTATCATGTCTCCCCTCAGCCGTCTCTTCTCCACTAACAAAATGAACTCTGATTTTTTGAGATTATCACTGGCTAACTATAATTGTATAGATTTTAAGGTTCTTTGATGTTTAAATCAATATTTGGGCTGAACGCTGAGGGTGTAAGTGAATTGCTGGTATTTCCATTTGTAGATAGAAATATAATTTTTTTGCGAACCCTGAAATTAGGTTTTTTTTCTCTCTGAAAAACATTTGCTTCAAATCTGTTTTTAAGGCCTGTTTTCCTTTTACTGGGGCTAGATTATGGAATACATTGCCTTTGGATTTGAAACTAGTATTTTTCTTTTAGGAGAAAGAGAAAAACGTACTTATTTGACCAATAACCCTGTATAGTCGATATGCTATTTTGTTAGAGTGTGACTTCCTCTTTGTTTTAGTTCTCTTATTAATATAAACCACTTTGAATCCCTTTGTGGAATAACTGCGGTATCAAAAACTCTTATAGTATAATGCTATGGGAGCTGGTTATTTAATTCTCTACAAGTGTGGATGGGATTCTGGAGACTTTGAATTGGACCGTTGCAGATTGCCCAGGGATACCAGTTACCATTTGGTGCCAGATAAGAGATTTTCTTAATGCATTGGTTCTGTGTATTGCTGGGTTTTCTCTGTGGTCCCTTCAGCGCTTCTTAATATCTTACTTTTATTCTCTCCAGCTAGTACAAAGCCAATGTAGTAGTATAAAATTTTGAAGCTGGTTTAACTGAATAGTTTGGCCAAACACTTTTTGCTTGCACTTTTGTTACTTCCATCTCACAGCTGGGACCTTGTCTGTTCTTTGTGTTTCAGGGTTGGTTTTAGGGATACCCTTTTTTCCGGTATGAAGGGTCCTCGAGCCCCCTCTGGGTGATGCCCCTCTTTCCTGGCTGAGGGGCTCTGGGGTGTGGCCCCTCTTTCCTGGCTGAGAGGCTCCCGGTTCTGTCCCATCATGTCTCTGCTGTTTCTTTGCAGGTATATTTGGCTGACAACTGGGCAAGGACTGCACTTGAAGGTGGATCCTCTACGAGCAGGATGGCAGTCCAGCAGCCTGAAGTAGCCCCCATACAAGTGGCTCCAGGGATCTGGTCCAGCTGGAACTGGGGATTGTAGAACCTTGTAGTCGGTGGAGTGGCCAGTGAAGGCTCTGCTTCATCTGTGGGACATCTGTGGCAGGAGCTGGACCATCTTCAACTGGTAAAAAAAAAACCTGCTAAGGATTCTAAGCGTTCCAGGGGTGCGAAGGGAAAGAGACGTAGAAGTGCATCTTCCTCCTCTTCTGGGTCTAGCTCTTCTTTATCCTTCTCGTCTTCCTCTTCTAATGTTGCACCCCTGTCATCTAAGATAGCTCAGTTGGGGGGGGGGGGGGAGACAGGATAGGGGTCACCTGCACTAGTAGCTCTTTCTGAATTGTGAGAGAAAGTCCCTCATTCTGTTCGCAGAAAACTAAGGAAGAGGGCTTGCACTGATGTCTTTAAATTGATGGAAGGCAGGGTGAAATGTTGCTACTATTTGGGTTTCTGCCAAGTACTTGTGACCTGGATTGGCCACTGGAAATGGAATACTGAGCTAGATGGACCATTGGTCTGACCCAGTATGGCATGTTCTTATGAAAAAGAGCAAGAAGTCATCAAAATCAGGGGATGATGCAGACAAGGAAAAAAGGGTTTCCAGAAATTTATAAATATGTTAAAAAGCAGCAGTCCTATCACAGACCCCTGAGGAATCCCACTATCTACCCTTCTCCATTGAGAATACTGACCATTTAACCCTTTTCTCTGTTTTCTATCCTTTAACCAGTTTTTAATCCACATTAGGACACTGCCTCCTATCCCATGACTCTCCAATTTCTTCTGGAGTCTTTCATTAGGTACTTTGTCAAACACCTTTTGAAAATCCAGATACACAATATCAAGCGGCTCGCCTTTATTCACGTTTGTTCACCCCTTCAAAGAAATGTAATAAATTGGTGAGGCAAGATTTCCCTTCACTAAATTCATGTTAGCTTTGTCTCATTAGTCCATGCTTTTGAATATGCTCTGTAATTTTGTTCTTTATAATAGTCTCTACCATTTTGCCCGGCACCGACATCAGGCTCACTGGTCTATAATTTCCCGGATCCCCTCTGGAACCTTTTTTAAATATCGGCGTTACATGGGCTACCCTCCAATCTTCTGTTACCACGCTCAGTTTTAAAGATAAATTACATATTACTAACAATAGTTCCGCCAGTTCATTTTTCAATTCTATCAGTACTCTGGGATGACTATCATCCGGTCCAGGAGATTTGCTACTCTTCAGTTTGTCAAATGGCCCCATTACATCCTCTAGGTTTAAAGAGATTTCATTCAGTTTCTCCAACTCGTCAGCTTCGAATACTATTTCTGGCACTGGTATGTCTCCCAAATCTTCCTCGGTGAAGACTGAAACAAAGAATTTATTTAATATCTCCGCTATGGCTTTGTCTTCCCTGATCACCCCTTTTACCCCTCTGTCATCTAGTGGTCCAACTGATTCTTTTGCCAGCTTCTTGCTTTTAAATATACCTAAAAAAAAATGTTTTACTATGTGATTTTGCCTCCAACACAATCTTTTTTTTTTTTTTTTTTTTTTTTTTCCCCCAAAGTCCCTCTTAGCCTCCTTATCAGCGCTTTGCATTTGACTTGACATTCCTTATGCTGTTTTATTATTTTCAGTCTGTTCCTTCTTCCATTTTCTGAAGGATTTTCTTTTAGCTCTAATAGCTTCCTTCACCTCACTTTTTAACCACACCGGCTGTCGTTTGGTCTTCCTCCCTCCTTTTTTAATGGACGGAATATATTTGGCCTGGGCTTCCAGGATGGTATCTTCTGCTTTTATTATGTATTTATCAATTTGTACATTGTTCTAACCCTTCTATTAATCTGTTAATCCTTGTTACTCAATTTACATATTATGACCAATGTAATTTTCACTTTATATTCATTCAATCTATATTGTAATCCACATTGAACTCAAGACTTTAGGATAATGTGGGATATAAATGTCACAAATAAGTCAGTGCTAAAGATGTATTCAGTAAAGTTGCTTTCTCTTCAAAAGATAGGCTGATAAAGGAATCCATGTTTAAATTAGTGCTGTGCAAAAGAGTTGACTGTGATATACTTAAGATATCTGAATGCACATTTCCTTTAAGGAGGATGTTTGAAGGATGCCTAAACTTTCTCAAAGAAAAGTAATTAAATAGTGGTCCGATGACATTAAAAAAAAACGTGTGTCAAGGAAACCATTATTGGTTTGAAAAAAGATAGCATCAAGAGTGTGACCTGCATTCTGTGTAGGGATGGTGCTATACTGGGCCAAATACCAATCAGATGAAATGAGAGGAGTCCTTAGTAAGCTGAGTGATGTCATCTATATTATCTATATTAGACTTGGAATTTTAATGTAAAGGTGGGGAGAATTAAGGCAATAATGCAGAGTTTAAATTCTGTAGTACATGGACAGAAATAGAGGTAGGAGGTAGTCATTGATTTCTAGCTCTTTCTTACAGAGTTCAGTGACATAGCCATAGGTGAGCATGCACTGGTGCCTTCAGGAGAGATCTTCAGCTAGCAGGGCTTGAAGATCCCTGCCAGCTCAGATTTATTTGTTAATTATTTAGTTTAAGCGGGGGGCTGGAGAGCTGGGTGGAGGGGTGCAGAGGACATTTTCTTCTCCACCACTGCCAACTCCAGGCTCCGCTCATTCTGCCTTGCCTCACCCTTTGCCTGGAACAATCTTCCTCAACCCCTACGCCAAGCTCCCTCCCTACCCATTTTCAAATCTCTGCTTAAAACTCACCTCTTCAATGCCGTGTTCGGCACCTAACCTCTCATGAAATATAGTATTACCTACCAGACGGACTCTACACTTGTCTTTAGATTGTACACCTGTCTTTTTAGATTGTAAGCTCCTTGAGCAGGGACTGTCCTTCCATGTTAAATTGTACAGCGCTGCGTAACCCTAGTAGCCTTTTGGAATGTTAAGTAGTAGTAGTAGCATTTTCATGCCCACTTATTTATACTCTTAAGTCCACCCACAATCTTCTGTCTGACTATGCTATTAACAGAATCTACAGATGTGTTTGTACCAGTTCTTTCTATGCAGGCCATGAACCATCTTTTCTGTAATACACTGTTTTGAGCTATGACTATCAGTCTTTGTGTCTGAGTTTGATCCAGAAATAGTTTTTGGAGTAACTGTTCATATTTCCCACTGTATTTGTGTAATTGCCTCTTTTCTTAACTGTCTGCTGATCTAATTTTGCTGTAAGGGATGGGGTCTGTATAGTGATTACTGGAGTCAGCTATAACCAGGGGGTGCTTTAACACTGAGCTACTGTTTTGCACATGGCCCCGCTTTTCAGCCCCTACTAACCATAGGCGTCTATGGGAAGAAATGGCTTGCCACCCCAGTTTGTGCTGATCCCCCTTTCCCTCCCACTACCATGTCTCTGAATTCAGGCCCCTGGCAGGAAAGAGAAAATACTAGGTCCGCCATTGTGACCAGCTCTAACTCCAGCAACAACAAGGAGCCTTCCAACCTATCCACTCATTGAGGCCCTGTTGGTACCACCCCTCTGATGCATGTGTGTAAGGGAGGGTGGGACTAAACTGACCTTCACGAGTACATGGGCTGGAAGGCTCCTCTACGTTAAAGTTAGCACTGGTGCCATGTCTGGTACTTTCTCCTTGCTGCCGGGGTCCAGCACGGCAGTGCAGGTGGCAGCAGAGGTGGGGAGGTTCGAAGAGAAATGCTGGACTTGGGGGAGGAGAGAGGAAGAAGAGAGTTGGCAATGTTGGATTAAGGGCGGTGGGGAAATAGAATGGGTGATGGTGGGAGGGAGGGAAGAGAGTAGGGGAAGTTGAGAGAGGAGAAATACTGGACATGGATGGAGGGGAAGGGAAAAAGAGAAGGAGAAAATGCACATGGGTCGAGGGGAATAGAAGGAAAGAAAGGGAGAAAGGGAGGAGATGCACATTGATAGGAGAAGATCAAGGAGATGGAAAGAGAGGAAGAATATACACATGGATGGAGGGGAAGAGATGAGAAAAGCTGCACAAGGATGGAGACAGAAAATAAGCAAAAGCCGGATCTTCCATATCCACTGGATCCACTCTGTACCTCCTCCAATCAAGTTTGCAAAGGATCCAGCTCTTAGGCGCTGGCCTGGATCCTCTGCGTCCTCAGACATGGAACTTCAACTGCCGTGCTTTGCCCAAGATTCACTGCTGCCTCCATCTGCCCTTGATGTGTCTTTAAATATTAAGAAAAGAAAATCACAAAGGAAAAATTGGATTCAGAGAGAACCCCTGGCAAAGTTTTAACATAAAAAAAAACCCTGAAGCTTCTAGGCAAGGTAAGCCCTGCTAAAGCAAGGAAGGATGGAGAAGCGGCCACAGTAGCCACCGGGGCAAATTGAGGCAGCAGAGAATCCAGTGAAGCAAGAAGATCCAGCCGAGGCAGCACAGGATCTAGGTCACACCAAGGCAGCAGAGGATCCAGAACAGGACAAGTTGGAGCTCCATGTCAAAGCAGCAGAGGATCTGGGGCAGCACATAAGTAACAGCTGGATCCTCCACAGACCCCATTGTAGAAGGTATAAAGCAGATCTGGAGGATCTGGCTTTTAACCAGTCCCGATGGATGGCGGGAAACAGAAGGAAAGAGAGAGGAAGGATATGTTGCACATGGATGGAGTGAAGGGAACAGATAGAAAATTAGAATTGAGAAATAGAAAAATGGGAAAAAAGCTGAATGTGAAAGGTAAGTGCCAATACCAGATGGATGAAGAGCAGGAAGTGACGAAGAAAGGAGGAGAGAGAAAAAGCAGCAAATGGACAGGAGGCCCTGGAAACTGAGTTAAGAGCACAGATAGAGAAGTGGAACAGAGACTGTGAGACATGCATGATCAGAAAAACAAAATTACCAGACAACAAATGTAGAAAAATAATTTTTTCATTTTAGTGTTTCGGAATATGTCCACTTTGAGAATTTGTATCTGCTGTCTTTATTTTGCACTGTACAGGAGGAAACTTTTCTTGGTATTGTGCTGCATGCAGAATCTGTATGCTTGGGATTTCGGGTTAATTTTTGCCTGTATTTGAAGAGAGGCTATCTCTGTTCTGCATGTGTGACTGCAAGGCCAATTGTCTAAACAGGGATCTGTTGTAATTCAATTTGTTTAGTTTCCATATCATCATGCTGATCAATCCATAGACTGGTGGGTTGTGTCCATCTACCAGCAGGTAGAGATAGAGAGCAATCCTTTTGCCTCCCTATATGTGGTCATGTGCTGCCGGAAACTCCCCAGTATGTTCTCTATCTCAGCAGGTGGTGGTCACACACAGCAGCAGCTCTGGCTAGGTCTCCAAGCCTAATTTTTAGGTTTTGTTGAGTACCTGGGGTTGAGGGCTCTTCTTGAGCAAGTGCAAACCTGGTGGTGCCAGGTCCCTCCTTTTCTCCCCCCTCCCGCTGGCTCCGTTTAAAAAAAAAAAAAAAAAAAAAAATTGGACGTCCTTTAAGGGCGTTTATTTCAACGTTTATTTCAGCATTTATTGCAGCTGCTCACTGGGACACCAGTTCGTTACAGCTCGGAGCGAGAAGCAGGTAATTTTACCTTTTTTTTAGCGGGCAGGGGGTTCCCCGTTCGGTCTCCACGTGGCCTATGGCATCGGAGGGCAAGGGCGCGAAGATTCGCTCCCCGGTCCGCGTGTGTGCGTCTAGCGAGGATGCGGGGGTTTCAAAGCCTGAATCGCCTTTGTTGAGCATCAGTTTGGAGTCCGGTCAGTGTCCTGGTTCTTTCTCCGGTGCGGCGGTTTTTCCCGCCATAAGCGCCCATCCCCCGCTGCTCGCCCACTCCATGTTGGCCGGCCACTCTGCTCGGACGGCTTCTTCTTGGGCCGCCCTCGAGCTGGGAGACTTTAATACTATGGTCGCCCTTGATTCGGGCAACGGTAAGAAAGCGGCCAAAGTTAAGCGCCGTTCTTCCCGTGTGGCTCCTTCTCGGAGTTTCGCGCCAGACGCCATTTTGGATGCGCAGCACATTTCTCCCCCGCTCTTGCGAGCGCCGGTTGAGGGTGCGTCTAGGGCCGTGGCCCAAGCTTCAGAAGTGCACAGTTTGGGGGGGATTCTCCCCTGAGTTCATGTTGCTGCTGCATCAGGCTTTTCTTATGCAAAACACTGCCCCTGCCCCCCTGGCTGATAAAGGGGTTGAGGCCTCTGGAAGCAAACGCCCTCGGATGGATTTCCAGGCCCTAGAGGACTCTGTCTCCTCTGATGTAGATGAGGGCAGCGTATCTGAGTTCTCCCAACGGTCCTTTGGGGATTCCTTGGAGGAGACGGATTCCCGCTCGGATGGAGCGGATGACCCCTCTGCAGCGCGGATCTTTCGCTCAGAGGATTTGCCCAACCTGTTAGTGCAGGCCATGAGCATATTGAAGATTTCCTCTCCGGAGGACGTCTCTCCCTCAGCCTCTGTTGGCTCTGTCATTATGCTGGGGACGAAGCGCCCGCCTAGAACCTTCCACGTGCATGAGGCCATGCGCACCTTGATTTCAGCTCAATGGGATGTCCCAGAAGCGAGCCTCAAAGTGGCTAGGGCTATGTCCCGCTTCTATCCTCTGCCTGAAGGTGACTGGAGGCCTTTCTTTGGCCTACTGTGGATTCTTTAATCACTGCAGTGACTAAGAAAACGGCGTTGCCGGTGGAAGGTGGCACGGCCATAAAGGACGCCCAAGACAGAAGATTGGGGGTGGCCGCTTTAAGTTTGCAGGCCTCAGTTTGCGGCTCCTATGTGGCCAGGGCGTGCCTGACGTTTGTGCAGCGGGCTTCCCCCTCGGATCCTTCCTTGAGGGCTGATTGGCCGGCCCTGGAATCGGGCTTGGCTTATTTGGCAGACTTGCTGTATGATGTCTTGAGAGCCTCAGCTAAAGGTATGGCTCAGACAGTCTCTGCGCGGCGTTGGCTTTGGCTGAAGCATTGGTCTGCTGACCACGCCTCTAAGTCTCGCCTGGCTAAGTTGCCTTTTAAAGGCAAGCTGCTCTTTGGGGTCGAGCTGGACCAAATTGTGACCGATCTCGGCACGTCTAAGGGCAAGAGGTTACCAGAGGTCAGGGCTCGGGCCAGTGGTGCTCGCCCCGGTTCCTCCAAAGGACGGTTTCAGGAAGCCCGTCGGTATCGCCCGGGCAAGTTGGGCTCCTCTGCCCCCTCTTCCTTCAAGAGAAACTTCTCCCCCAAGCAGCATTCTTTTCGCAGAGATCGCCGTCCCGGAGGTGCGTCCTCCGGTCCTCCCCCAGGGTCTCGTACCCAATGACGGGGCCCTGGTCCATGGCCCAGTGCAGATTGGAGGACGCCTGTCCTCGTTTCTGGGCGAGTGGACCAGGGTAACTTCAGACGCTTGGGTGCTCGAAGTCATCAGAGACGGCTACAAGCTAGAGTTCTGCCGACCCTTAAGAGACGAGTTTGTGCACTCTCCCTGCAAGTCTCCGGTCAAAGCTGTGGCAGTGCAGCAGACTTTGGACAATCTGATCCGCCTGGGTGCGGTCGTTCCGGTGCCAGAAGATCAGCTTGGCAAGGGACGTTACGCCATTTACTTTGTGGTACCAAAGAAAGGAGGTTCTGTACGGCCTATCCTCGACCTCAAAGGGGTCAATCGGGCCTTAACAGTTCGGCACTTCCGAATGGAGAGACTCCGCTCTGTGATAGCGGCAGTGAAGGCAGGCGAGTTCCTGGCATCCTTGGACATCAAGGAAGCTTACTTGTATATTCCCATCTGGCCTCCTCATCAACGCTTTCTACGTTTTGCAGTCCTGGGCCGACACTTCCAGTTCAGAGCCCTCCCGTTCGGGTTGGCTACTGCTCCGCGGACCTTCTCCAAAGTAATGGTGGTCATCGTGGCCTTCCTACGAAAGGAAGGAGTACAAGTCCATCCTTATCTGGACGACTGGTTGATCCGAGCCCCCTCTTATGCAGAGTGCGGCAGAGCTGTAGACCGGGTGATTGCTCTTTTGAGCTCCCTGGGGTGGATCATCAACTGGGAGAAAAGCCAGCTGCGCCCTACTCAGTCCCTGGAATATCTGGGAGTTCGTTTCGACACCCAAGTGGGCAGAGTGTTCCTGCCGGACAATCGGATTGTCAAGCTTCAGGCTCAGGTGGACCAGTTCCTAGTAGCCTCTCCTCTTCGGGCTTGGGACTATGTGCAGCTGTTGGGCTCTATGATGGCCACGTTGGAAGTAGTGCCCTGGGCCAGGGCTCATATGAGACCACTACAACTCTCTCTGCTGCAGCTCTGGACTCCAGTGTCGGAGGATTACGCTGTGCGCCTTCCCTTGGACCTAGCGGTGCGCAAGGCGCTGAGCTGGTGGCTGAGGACAGACAAGTTGTCCGCAGGGATGCCTCTTTTGACCCCGGAGTGGGTTGTCGTCACGACGGACGCCTCTTTGACGGGCTGGGGAGCCCACTGCTTGGGAAGGACAGCGCAGGGTCTCTGGTCTCCTGCAGAGGCAAAGTGGTCTATCAACCTCCTGGAACTCAGAGCCATTCGGTTGGTGCTTTTGGAGTTTCTCCCGGTACTGGCGTTGAAGCCAGTACGGGTCCTGTCGGACAATGCCACGGCTGTGGCCTATGTCAATCACCAGGGAGGTACCAAGAGCGCCCCTCTAGCCAAGGAGGCCATGAATCTATGCCAGTGGGCGGAAGCGAACCTGGAACAGCTGTCGGCGGCCCACATTGCTGGAGTCATGAATGTCAAGGCGGACTTTCTCAGTCACCATACCTTGGATCCCGGAGAGTGGCAGTTATCGGCTCAGGCGTTCTTGAACATCACGAAGCGCTGGGGCCAGCCGAGCCTAGATCTGATGGCGTCATCGGCCAATTGCCAAGTGCCGTGCTTTTTCAGCAGAGGACGGGACCCTCGATCTCTGGGAGTAGATGCTCTCCTCCAACAGTGGCTGACACAGGAGCTTCTCTATGTGTTCCCGCCCTGGCCCATGTTTGGCAGGGTGCTAGACCGGGTGGCAAAGCATCCCGGCCGGGTAATCCTGGTGGGTCCGGACTGGCCCAGACGTCCCTGGTATGCGGACTTGATCAGGCTCTCAGTGGATGGCCCTCTGCGGCTGCCAGTGGAGCAGGGCCTGTTGCATCAGGGTCCCGTGGTGATGGAGGATCCCTCTCGCTTTGGTCTTACGGCCTGGCTATTGAGCGGCAGCGTCTGAGGAAGAAGGGCTTCTCAGACAAGGTCATCGCCACTATGCTGAGAGCGAGGAAGCGCTCTACTTCTACTGCTTACGACAGGGTTTGGCGTACCTTTGCATTGTGGTGTGAGGCAGGCTCACTTTCTCCCTTCACTGCTCCAATTTCTTCAGTGTTGGCGTTCTTGCAAGAAGGTCTGGAGAAAGGCCTGTCGCTCAGTTCCCTTAAAGTCCAGGTAGCGGCTCTGGCTTGCTTCAGGGGCCGCCTGAAGGGTGCTTCCGTGGCTTCGCAGCCAGATGTGGTGCGCTTTCTCAAGGGAGTTAATCACCTGCGCCCTCCTCTGCACTCAGTGGTACCTGCGTGGAATCTCAATCTGGTGCTAAGAGCCTTGCAGAAGCCGCCATTTGAACCCTTGTCGAGGGCATCTCTGAAAGACCTGACGTTGAAAGCAGTCTTTTTGGTGGCTATCACTTCAGCCAGAAGAGTTTCCGAGCTCCAGGCGCTATCATGTCGAGAGCCCTTTCTGCAGTTCACTGAGGCAGGAGTGTCTATTCGCACAGTGCCTTCCTTCCTGCCCAAGATTGTTTCTCGCTTCCATGTGAATCAGCAGCTCTGTCTCCCATCCTTTCGTAGGGAGGACTACCCAGAGGAGTACTCTGCTCTCAAATATCTAGATGTGAGACGAGTCATCATCAGATACTTGGAAGTGACCAATGATTTCCGGAAGTCGGATCATCTGTTTGTCCTGTTTGCAGGTCCTCGTACAGGTCTGCAGGCTGCTAAGCCTACAGTGGCAAGATGGGTCAAGGAAGCCATTGCAGTGGCTTATGTGGCCGCGGGGAAGATGCCGCCTATCCGGCTGAAGGCTCACTCCACTAGAGCTCAGGCGGCCTCGATGGCAGAGGCCGGGTCCGTCTCCTTGGAAGAGATTTGCAGGGCGGCAACTTGGGCATCGGCTCATACCTTCTCCAGGCATTACCTCTTGACTGTGGCTGCTCGGGCGGAGGCCCGGTTTGGAGCTTCAGTGTTGCAGTCAGGGATTTCTATGTCTCGCCCTGGGTGAGTACTGCTTCGGTACATCCCACCAGTCTATGGATTGATCAGCATGATGATATGGAAGTTAAAATTATGTATCATACCTGATAATTTTCTTTCCATTAATCATAGCTGATCAATCCACAGCCCCTCCCAGATATCTGTACTGTTTTTATTCTGGTTGCATTTCAGGTTCAAGTTTAGTCTTCAGTTCCTGTTCAGGAGGACTTCGTGTTCAAGTTTTTTCAGTTGGATTCTTCAGGTGTTGAGACGATTTTGTGTTACAGTGAGCTGCTGCATTCCTCTCCCCTCCGTTTTACGGGGCTGGATTGAGACCTAAATTCTGCCGGCGCTCCCTCCCGCTTCGTGCGGCTGTAGGGCAGCTTTGTACCCCTCCCGCTTCGGCGGTGTTAGGGTCAGTCAGCTCCTCCCGCGGTTGCGGTTGCAGGATAAGCCAGATCTCCCCCCACTTCGGCGGGGTGGTGTCCCTCCCCCGCTCCACGGGGATGAGCTGGACGGATTCCCCTCCCCCACTTGTGTGGGGATGAGCTGGGTTAATTCCCCTCCCCCGTTTCGGTGGTGGTGAGCTGGGCAGAGTGTCCCTTTGTGGGTGTAATTCTCTAAGTGCTGAGTCCTGCGTATGGAGCTTTGATATCGACATACTGAGGAGTTTCTGGCAGCACATGACCACATATAGGGAGGCAAAAGGATTGCTCTCTATTTCCACCTGCTGGTAGATGGACACAACCCACCAGTCTATGGATTGATCAGCTATGATTAATGGAAAGAAAATTATCAGGTATGATACATAATTTTACCTTCCCAATTGGTGTATGTTCTCGGGCTAATTGCAGTATTTACTGTGCTGTGTTTTCCTAGATTTATTCTTGTGGGAGTTTTGGAAGTTGATGCTGTTATGAAAATGGTAGATTTGTTCTGTAAATCCTGAGTGGTTGTCCTAGATTTTTTTTTTTTTTTTTAATTACAAAATACCTGATGCTGGAAAGGGTTTATGTTGCTGTTATTGAGATGACACCAAAATCAAACATTTGTTTTGTATGGTGGTGTATGCAGAAATGTCCTGGTTCTGCTCTTTACCCACTGTTGTATCAGTAAGGCTTCTGTGAATTTCAGATTACGTTTAAACTTAAGTTGATGGTCCAGTGTACAAGGTCAGAGGTCATTATTTTACAGGGTACGTAATTTAATTGCAACAATTTTAGCTCTTTTATTTGCTCTGCTGCTAGTAACAGGGATATGTGATTACTGTAAAGAGGACACCAAAGATAATCCACCGCAGCGGAAGAACACAAAAATCCCACAAGAGGCACAAGTGATAAAAGACAGTGGGAAATGGATTATGGTTTTCTAAGGACAAATGGATAAACTTCAAAAGTTTAATGAGAAATAGTTTATTGATAGTTTAAGACTTTGACATAGCGCTGTGTTTCGGCTGAAGGCCTGCTTCAGGAGTCTGATACAGTGTCTGATGAAAAAACATCCAATGATTTTAGTATGCCAAAAATTTCCAAAAGGTATTTGTCATTAACCTGAGAGCCTAACTGTGCTTACAGGAGATTACCAAAGGTCTTTTTTAAAACCATTTTCCCCAATACCTTTTGGACATTTTCAGCATACTGAAAATCATTGGATCATCTTGCTTTCTTTTTTTTGTCTTTTTTGTTTCTATTTATTACTTTTCTAGAAAAAAAAACAAAACAACCACTAGGTAAAAGCAGGCCTGAGCACAGGGCCCAGTCTGGTCCTTTATCCCACCCTTAGTACATTAGCTTCAATACCTCTGCCCCTCCCCTGCACACATGATTATGATCAATTGTAGTTTACATTATATATTGAATGTTCAAGTCTTCAACTGAGTCTGTTTCCCTCTTTGTAGCAGTAATTTGCAGTTCCATTTGTGTGTATGATAAATAATGGCCACTTTGTTGCATGAGAAGCCAATTGTCTCCAGCTTTGTGCTTCACATTACTGTTCAGCTGACTCCTTTTTTTTTTTTTTTTCCTTTTTGCAGTCCTCCACATCTCCATTTGTGTGGTAGACTGCATTTAGCTTGGGGCTGGGGCCACTCATTCCCATGGTTGAGGGTGACAGTGTCCAGCCTCCTGTCCTTTAATCCCTGTCCTGACCCTCATGTTCAGTAGATCCTGATTCCAGGGGCCCCTGTCCTAGCTTTGTATTCCCTAAAGCTGCTGCTGGGACCCCACAGGACCAGCTTGTATGCTACCTGCCATCAGTGATAGCAGTCACCTCTTGGGGCCTCTCTGGTTCCAGTGGGAGGGTCATGCGCCTGCTTGGGGGAGAGGGTAGTGTGCTGGACAAGGCCTCAGTATGCCAACGGTGCTTGTACTACTCCCCTGCGCTTGGGCCTGCTGAACACAGAGTAAACTCTAATCTGTGTAATGAGAAGGCATACCTGCTGGTTTTTACCTGACTGGTTGCTATTGTGAGACCACAGATATGTGTATAACAGTTCCTTTCCCCTCATGTATGTATCCCCTATATTTGTATATAGTCTTTTTCCCTTCCTTAACCTATAGTTAGATATGTAAATATATAGAGAGGAAGCAGCTGTTTTCACATCTTCCTAAATCCTCAGCTATGCTAGTTGCGGGAAAGGAAACATGCTGAACAGAGAAGTCTGGACACTGCCTAGGCACACCAGCTGGTTGGTACCAGACTGGTGACTAGTGTGGGACAACACATCTTTATGTTGATTAGCTATATGCAGTCTGCCAATTGGGTGTGAGTCTGCAGAGTGAAGGGGGTATATGTGGCTGGGCTCCTGCTGCAAGCTGTTAGGCACAGAGAGGGTAATGCTTAGAATGGGCCAAATGTGACCAACATTAGTAGTTTTTGTTCCCTTCATGGGGCCAGCAGTGCAATGTCCACCTATCATCTTTGTGAAGAGATGATACCTGTGATGGGAACTCATTTCAGCCTGGAGCTGGACTGGGGGCCCAGCATACTAGTTTGCCACAAATGTTTGTCACTTACCAGCCAGCCCTGTTAACTCCAACAGTCCCACAGACCTGATATCTATTCACAGCATTGGTATAGGATTATGCACAGATTGTGAGCCCTCAGGGGATAGATGGCTGCAGAGTGCAATGGTGGTGATAGTGGACAGATAGCCCTTGTACTGTGACCCACAATGTTGTCTTTTATCCTTGATTGCATGTTCTTAGGCTTGGAATATATCTTGAATCATTTTTTTATGATTTACCCTATCCATATATGTATTTTGAATATGTTTTGTTTTGGTTTTTTTTTTTTTTTTTTTTAATTATTTTATTTGAATTCTACACTTTAATTTAGTTTTTATGTATTGATTTAATGTTTTATAGTGTTACCCCTGATGCAACCTTCGGGCAAAACATGGGCACGTCAGGTTATTTTTAAATAAATATTTGCTGTGTGACCTTAATCGGGGATCTGTTCTGTTCTTTGGCTTGTGATTGGTTTACAGATGCATAGCGCCTCTCCCATTTGGGCTGTATGTTATCGCTCCACTGCTATCCTGTCAATCCAGCAAATTTCTGTCCTTTCTTTTTATAATACTAGGATGTCCTACTGTAGGGGATGGTGGACCTTGTTTGAGGTCTGAACTACCTTGTTTGAACTACCTCAACCTCAATTGTAGCCACAGATAGACTCCCTTCAGAATCTGATATATGTGCCTGGCAATTGTGACAGTTGTGCCAGAGTTGGATTGCCCTCTTTCCTAGGTTCTGTGAGCACTGCCTAGCAATATTCTAGACCCCAAGAAGAAAGGAAGGAAGGAATGAAAGGGGACAGAAGCTAGACTGGGAAAGTGACCCCTTATTCCATTTTTGGCAGCACAGCTCTCTAGTGCTAGTGGAACTCTCCATGTGCACTACAGGGTGACATCAGATGACTGTACACTGCTGCCAGGCTTCTGTTCTGTTTAGTGGTAATGCAAAGCACAGAGGAGGTCAGCAAAAAAAGAACTCTGACACCAGAAGTGTTTAGCATAATTGACTAGAAAGAGCAGGAATTGCTAATAGGTGCAAAAATGTCATCGTCTAGTAATTCTGGTAGTTAGAGATGAAAGCATTTGAACATGGAGACATGTCTTCTGATGACCGCCTTATTGCTCCTGCTTCTTTATACTCTGTAATAACTGCATGGAACATTTTTCTTGTAGCCTCAGAGGAAACAGTAAACCATGTCTGATGCCCCCCATCCCTATACCGGTAGACCTTCTGATGCTTTGTTAGAAGAAAAGCATGGCCCTCCATCCAGCTTTGGTAAGTGCAAGAAACCAGATCAGGACTGATCTTTTGATGCCTTTTTTTTCTCTTGTGCTCATTGCTCACTTCTGCTCTACACTCGGTACGTGATATTATTTTTATGACTTGTTCATTTTCTGTCGCTGTTGGTTGGATCTTCAAACTCTGGATAATGAATCAGCTTGGCAGACATTTGTTTTTGTTTAATACTTTTGAAGAATAAAGGTAAGTAGGATGTGATGGTTTTAGCAGGAAAAGTGAAACCACCTACAGTTCTCTTGTCCATAAACAAGCATGCATGGTCAACTTAAGAGCATTTTATACAAAGTTTTTTGCCTCCACTTGATTCTTTTTGCACTCCAGTGCACAAGTACGTAAGGTAAACCATGAAGAGTCAGACCAAGGTCAATTGAGCCCAGCATCCTAACATGGAACTTAACATTGTGTGCCTATAATTTGGATTATTTTTTCCCTTTGGCAGCACTTCCTTTGCATATGGAAGCCTTGGTAAATGGAAACTGTTGTCTAACTCTCTCTTTGTCTGAAAAGCAAGTGTAAGCTTTTTCTCATTACCTTTCCAGGAATACCATCTCCTACTACTACACAACCTCAGAGTATGCCAGTCCCTCCTCCAGACTGTGGACCACCCCCATATGAGCCAGCGCCTCAGCCAGGTTTCATCCCACTACACATGCCTACCGAAGGCAGCATGCCCTACATGCCCCACGGTAAGTCTGCAAGGGATTATCCAAGCGTTAAATCATTCCAGATTCTGTAACTTTTCACTTGGTGGTGTATCTGAAAATGTTGTGCAGGCCAGATTTTCCAGTTTCTGTGATGGGTGCTTCTCAACAGGAATTTGGAGTGAATTCTGGGTCCAGTCATCTTCTGGTACTGAATGCCCTTGCACACAGCCCTTCTGTTGGTGTCTCCAAGGTCTTTTCTATAGCTGAAACAAGCATGTACCTAGGATCTCAAAAGCTGCTGAGGGGTATGTTTCTTGGATACAGGGGCACCATACAGTGCATATAAAAAGTTTGTAATCCCCCCCCCCCCCCCCCCCCAAAGATATGTGCTAAAATGCAGACCGTTATATTCAAAACATGATTTACATCCCAATCTGAACTTTGGTAATGGAGAGACCACCACTTGAATAAATAGCTCAGACATTTTATTATTTAACAAAAAAATTCCAATAGTAAGTATCAAGTGGCTCCTCCTCGAACAGAAGTGACTGGGAAGATGAAGACTCAAAGTGGGTATAACACAGGCTGCTATGAGTGAACTGCCATATGGCTCCTCTGCACTGACTGTTCTCTCCAGTATGCTCATGTGTGGAGCTCTAGGTTCCAGGAGAAGGAGAAAAGCAGTTTGAAAAAAACCAATATGTAGTTTAAAATCTTCCTCTCCAAATGTTTGAACAGGCTTATGTTTTTAGTAGGTATTCTTTGTGCAGTTTGAAGGTTTTTCTATTGAGCAATTACATGTACATGCAAATATGTTGCTTACATGCTATTCTGTAAATGTTTTTCTTCGTAGTTTGAGGGTGGGTGGGTATACACAGGCAGAATCTGGGAGGAACACATGTTACACTTGTTCCCTGGAACTTAGGCCCTATGACTGGCATAAGTCTCTGCACGTATGTCCCTTTATAGAATTTTCACTTACCAGGTGCACAGTTATAAAATTACACTTTTTGTATTAGTGGTATAGTAGGCATCTGTCCATCTTGCACCTGTGCATCTTAAGATAAACCACAGAAGGACACATGAACACCTCCAATAGCAGCTCCACCTCCTTCAGTTACGCAGAGAATTGTGCCGGACAGATATGTGCCCCAAACCTACTTTCAGTACAGAGCCGAACATGTAAGCACATTTTCAAAGCATTCTGGTGTGGGCATTACAAGAAGCACTGGAAAAACAAAAACATAGTAACATAGTAGATGACGGCAGAAAAAGACCTACACGGTCCATCCAGTCTGCCCAACAAGATAAACTCATAGGTGCTACTTTATGTGTATACCTGACCTTGATTTGTATCTGCCATTTTCAGGACACAGACCGTAGAAGTCTTGCCCAGCACTAGCCCCACCTCCGGCTCTGCCACCCAATCTCGGCTAAGCTTCTGAGGGTCCATTCCTTCTGAACAGGATTCCTTTATGTTTATCCCACGAATGTTTGAATTCTGTTAACGATTTCATCTCCTCCACCTCCCACGGGAGGGCATTCCAAGTATCCACCACTCTCTCTGTGAAGAAAATTTTTTTTATATATATATATATATATATATACACACACATACATATACATAGGTGCATCTAAGGGGCTTAGCTATGGGTGGACCTGGGGCCCACCCTATCTCAGCTTCTGCACCTATCAGGGGCTTTATAAACTGGTAACCCTGCACACACGCATATCTGCAGAACTACTTCGCTGCTGTTCGGGTTGCCCTGGAGTCAGGGGAGAGGTAAGTCTGCTCTCCTTAAAGTTCCCTTTGGATGCTGCTGCTCTGTTGCACGTAGCCCTTCTACCCCCTGCTCCTGCTCCCGTACTCCGGGTACGACACCACTTCAAAAGCATGTTCTTTCTGCACAGTCTGTCGTGATGAATAGGCATTACAGGTAGCCTGTATTTGGAAAGGAAGTTCCTCATTTTTATTTTTAAAAATGGCCAGTACCTTTACCCTGTAATGTAAAAGAGGGCATCTGGTTTAGTGTCTAGGCATGTCCCAGAATGTTCCTCAAAACATACTCTGAGGTTTGACACCCCTATTTGTCATTAAAATTGTTCATTGAGTATCCTCACCTATAGATGATCAAATCCAGTCACTTTGACTATGCAGACTGCACATCAGAGCTGAGCAGCAATCTGTGAGGAGCAAAAGAATAGGTCCTGATAGTCTCGCACAAGCTGAAATCATCATTGTGCTTTTAATCACCATCTTACGTCTTTTATGTATATGAATAAATAGCTACATCAAGTACTGTTTTTCACCATGGCTGTTTTTTGCTTTGTTCAAGGAGTAGAACGATCAGCTTTGCCTTGTAAAGGGCGAGTGAAGGATAGTGTTAGAACAACTGATTCCAGAACTTTCCTTCTCCTCCCTTTGCCAGCTATTCAGTAGAAAAAGCCATGTTTCATGGGAAAGGAGAAACATTAGTTAAACAAATTTTGCTTTCTAGTTGCTGCACCTTTAGAGATTTCTGAGATGAACTGGTGTATTGTATCTAGATAACCTTTATCGGTAGGGCCTAATTACTGCAGAAAAACCTGGTAACACTGGAAGAGGAAAGAAATGAGGGCGTGAGGAGAGAGGGACAGAGGGAAGCCACAAGGGCAAGCAGAGGGGAGGGGGATGCTAGGCTCCCTTATTTGGGTTCAGGTCTCCCCAAAATTGATGCGCTGCCTGCTAGTTTGGCTAGCAGGGGGAGGGGAGTATCCCATAACCCTGCCAGCAGAAGCCCTTCTCCAGTTGATTTTTGTTTTTCCTGAGCTGCCTGCCCTGCCCCACCCTCACCGTCATGCACATGCTTGGTTTTAATGAAGGAGCGTGCATGTGAGAAGCCCACATGCATGAAAAGTGAGCTGGAGGAGGTATGTATGTGGGATTGCGGCAGAGGTGGAGAGTAGCGCGGCAAACTCCCCCCCCCCCTTCCCCCCCAAAAAACTTTAAACAACTGAGGTCTGGGCAGAGAGGGCTTGAGAAAAGAGGAATGGAAAGACATAGGAAAGGGGGATATAAGGTAGGAGGGAAGGCTAATGTGATTGAGGGAGGAGCAGACAAGCCGGGTCCATGGGGAGAGAAGGAAGGACAGAACATGAAGGAATGAAAAATGACAGAAAGAACATGAGGAAGGGACCAAACAGGGTCCAAGGAGACATGAGAGAGCGATCTAGAGGACTGGGAAAGGAGTAAGGAACATAGAGCTAAATGGGAGACAGAAGAAAAGGCGCTGGCAATTGTTCTGTGTACATTTTTGAGGAGTTGAATAGAGATGCCACCAGTAGTGGAGAGAAAAGACACAAATGATATGCTGGAATTGTGATGCCAAATTTTGAAGTCACACGGGGCAGACAGAAATCTTGCGCCAGCCTTGAATGCAGTTTTAATTAGATCTGCAGTGAAAATTTATTTTTGAAGCTGAATGCAGGGAAAGTGGGAGACAACTCCATATATTGCTCCCTTTTGCCCTAGGTAGGTTACCCAAATTTTGTTCCAAGTCTGCAGAACTTAATGTTTCAGTTCTGGGACATTACAGGTATCATCAGTAGGACAGGGAACTTTACAAAACTCAAACTGAGCTCACATTTGTTCAAACAAGATTTACCAAATAGTCATTTCTGTGCATATTCACATGTTATTTACAGTGGGTCATTAATAGATCAATGAGAAAACTGTTGTGTTGATCTCTAATCAGGATGGCTTTTTGGTGTAAGTGTAAGAAGGCTTTAGCCACATGGAGAGGAATCATGATTTTAAGAGAAGAAATCAGTTAATGATTTACAACTTTTGAAAAACTTCCTTGTTTTGCATTCACTGCTTATTTAAAATCTTACACATGGAAATAAAAATTGACACTGTTTTTGTACAGACAGTTAAAAGATTCAGGATGAATTTTTTTTTTTTTTACACCACTCATTGAGACAAATGCCACATTGAAACTGGAATATTAACACTTTTTGTATTGCCAAAAATTTTGAAAAAAAGTTTTTTTGAAAGAAATCTTAACAGGTTTGGAATTCTGATCAACAAATTGATCCCACTGCATGCCAGAACTGTTCAGTTGGGGTACGTTCATATCAGGCACAAGAAAGGTTGAGCTGTATTGCCTTTGGTTGAAAAATATATCTTGTTGAATCCAGAGAGCAGCCCCTGTCATCTGCCATCTAGGAGCAGATGAAACAGTATACTATTAAAAATAAATAAATGTATCCACAAAAATAAGACTGTATGGTTTGGGCCTAGACTTGCTGACACGTTGCTACAAGTGCTAAAAGACTGGAGTCTGAGTTGAATGCTTTTGGACTAGTTTATTCAGATGGGAGTGATCATTGACAATCATCCATCGTTTGAACAGCAAACAGTGGCCATAGTTACTAGAGATATTTAGAATCGTATGGAAACTTAGAAGAGTGCTGGTTTATTTTCCCTTGGATACCTTTTGATTAACTAGGACCAATGTTTGAACTAATAATCTATCATATATGTAGGTTATAAAGGCCTTGGTGAGAACTTCAGACAGCACAAAACACTGCAGCCCGTTTTGATTATATAGGACATCAAAATATGATAGGGTGACTCCATTGTTGGTGTCTTTACGTTGGCTGCCAGTAGAGGCACATTCATTATTTAAATTGTGCACACTGACCTACCAGATATTGTATGGTATAACTCCTAGTTATATGTAGAATCTGGTAGATTTACCTGAGCGGAATGCTAGAATATATTCAAGTGGATTCCTATTGCTTCATTATCCAAAGTGTAGTGAAATTGTTTATAAAACTCTGCATTCTGTCAGTTTTGATTTTCAAGCAACCAAATGGTGGAATTTGTTACCATTGGACATTACATTCAGAAAAGTTACCCTATGTTTTGCAAAATTTTGTAAGTTTTTATTTACAAATACAGATAACAGAGCTGGGTACAGCCTTTTTGTTGTACATAAAGCACTAATGACTTTTTACCTGCAGCCTGTATGTCTGTGTGCCACATTTTCTATGAGGTTCTGCAGCCAGCCATGCTGCCACAGGGATATTGTTCTCATAGTGCATTGAGGAAGTCGGAGGGGGATTAAAGAAACAAATTTAGTCTTCATACGCTATCTATATAGCAAACGTCATAATCTATATAATAATTGGTCACTCTGCTTCCCTAGATGGCTGACTAGGTTTGTAACAGCATGCAAATGAGCTGACATCAGCTCGCCTCCAGTGTTCCCTTCCCTATCAGTGTCCCGCCCTCGCGGAAAGACGAAATTACGTCAGAGGGTGACGGGACACAGAGAGGGAAGGCTGGAGAAGTCACAAGCTGAACCTGCTGCTACTGCGACCTGAGGTAGCATGAACAGCTTAAAGGCAGGACAGCAGGAAGGAGAAGAGGAGGGGAGAATTGCTGGACATGGAGGGGAGGGCAGGGCAGAGGAGAATCGCTGGACATGGATGGGAAAGGGATAGGAGGGGAGGGGGAGAATCACGGAACACGGGAGGGCAGAGGAGAATCGCTGGACATGGATTGGATGGGAGGGGAGAATTGCTGGACATGGATGGGAGGGCAGGGCAGAGGAGACTCGCTGGATATGGATTGTAGGGCAGGACAGAGGAGAATCGCAGGACATGGATTAGAGTGGAGAATCGCTGGACATGGAGGGCAGGGGAGAGAGGAGAAATCGCTTAGACGAGAGCCTTCCTAGGGCCCGTTTCATTTTTCATGAAACGGGCTTTGTTGCTTGTATTATAATGATCTCAATGGAGTCAAGTGAACAGGTGTTGCAACCATCCATTATCTTTTATTACTTGCCTCTTGTAAACATTATACCCACTCCCCCTCTCTTCTTTTCCCTGAGCTTGAATGCAAAATATATTACTCCTGGGGGAAATTCTGTGCAACTGCACAGCACAGAATTTGCACAGAATAGAATTCTGCAAAGTGACGGTATCTGGTCTCTATCCCCTCCCCTCCCTCCCCTGCAGGGAGGAAGAGGAAGTGAACTTCTGCACATGGTGTTACTTCCTCCTCCTCTGCCAGCTTACCACCCGACTGTTTAATTGAACTGTGGGCCTCTGCCAGTTCCAATCTCCTGTCACTCCTGCCTGTGCCAGTTCCAGTCTCAAAATGACTGCCATGACCTCCACAGGGTGAATTTGGGCTCTGCAAGAGAGATGCAGAGGGAAAGTACCTCTTCAGAGTTGAGGAGGGGCCGCTAGGTTACCCCAGGGCAGGGGCGTAGCCACGGGTGGGCCTGGACGGGCCCAGGCCTACCCACTTTCCCTCCAGGCCCGCCCCAACATCGTCGTACCAAGGCGGGGCAATCCGCCCCGCCAGCGTCGCAGCTCCGTCGAGGAGCAGACCACCCGGAACCTAACCTTAAAAGACGAATCGGACGGTGAAGCGCCTCGCGTTAGCTGCTCTCTCTACCCTGCTCTGCGCTGCTGCAGCTGTAAAGCGATTTGCTCGTCGGCCCTTCCTTCACCGTGTCCCGCCCTCTGATGTAACTTCCTATTTCCGTGAGGGGGGGACACGGTGAAGGAAGGGCCGACGAGCAAATCGCTTACAGCTGCAGGCAGAGCAGGGCAGACAGAGCAGCAGACGCGAGGTGCTTAAGATGGAGCATTAGCAGCAGTGGGGTGTCAGAGGGAGGGGAAGGGAAAGAGGTCAGATGCTGGAAGGAAAGGGGAAGATGGCAGAGGGGACAGGAGCTGGATA
This sequence comes from Microcaecilia unicolor, assembly GCF_901765095.1. Lineage (NCBI taxonomy): Eukaryota > Metazoa > Chordata > Amphibia > Gymnophiona > Siphonopidae > Microcaecilia > Microcaecilia unicolor. The sequence continues at coordinate 64,771,915 of NC_044038.1, read as the reverse complement.
GGAGGGTCAGAGTGAGAAAGGGAAGGGACACGTGCTGGTTGGAAGGAGGACGAGAGGGGCTGGATGGGATCCTGAAAGAAAGAGTCAGAAAGAAGGGGAGGAGGAAGATTTGGAAGAGACAGTTACTGAATGGAGAGTGGGAAGGGACAGGTGCTGGTTGGAAGGGAGAGAGCTACTGGACATGGGAGGGAGAGGAAGAAGGGACTGGAGGGAAGGGAGAGAGCTGCTGGGACATGGGAGGGAGAGGAGGAAGGGGCTGGAGAGCTGCTGGACAAGGGAAGAAGAGGAAGAAGGGACTAGAGGGGAGAGAGCTGCTGGACATGGGAGAGAAAGAGGGGAGATGGATGAAAGGATGCAGAGAAAAAGCGGAGAAACTAGAAGGATGTGGAGAGAGGGAGGAGACTGAACAGAAAAGGGTAGAGAGATAGACACTGGATAGAAGGAGAGGGGAGATAGAGACACTAGATGGAAGGATCAGGAGAGAGGGTAGATGAGTGGAAGGATAAGGAGAGAAAGAGGGAAGACACTGGATGGAAGGGTAGGGAGAAAAAGGAGACGCTGGATGCAAAAGAAAGAGGGGAGACACTGGAAGGATGGTGAGAGAAAGAGGGGAGCTGCTGGATGGAAAGAGGGAGAGGACAGAGTAGGGAAAGACTGGAGAATAAGAGAAAGGGGCATGTGGAGATCAAGGGTGAGGAAAAGATGAAAAGCCATAGGTGACGAATGGACAGGAAACCCTGGCAAGAGAAAGACGAAGGAAAGCAGAATCTAGAGACTGGGATCAACACAATGAGAAAAAGTAAATGGCCATACAACAAAGGTAAAGAAAATAATTTTATTTTTAATTTAGGATAAAGTAATATGGTACCTGTGTTAATAAAGGTTCAGAGACCAATACTTCCTTCCTTAGGTCAGGAGAGGATACCATAACAGCATTATACTGACCTGAGGCAGGAGGTTTTGGCCTCTGAAAGCTCATTGAAAAGGGTGTTAGGCTATTAAATTATTTTCTGAAACCTGATGCACTGAAAAGCAGCACTTTACCCCTGTGTTACAAATGCATCTGATTAGTGTGACTACATTTTGCTGGGGAAGGGGGGTAGAGAGAAAATGTTGTGCCCACTCACTTTAGGTTCAGGCCCATCCAAAACTGGCAGTCTGGCTACGCCACTGCCCCAGGGCTAAGAAAAATAAACATTTCAAATATGCTGCAGTAACAAACAAGGATATAGAACTTCCCTCTTCCAGTCTAGCTGCCATTATATAGCTAACTATCAGCTTTTAAGCCTGTCCCAGATATCATCATATCCTCTTCAGTTTTCATAATTGACTTAAAAGATTGACCAGGCATTCATTGAGCTCTTAATCCTGTTATCTGAATGGGCTATTTGTTTTTAAACATTTCCTGCTCCTTAAGGTGCCTGTTAGTAAGTGTGTGCTGTTGTGCAAGCTGAGGCAAGCAGAATGGCCTAGGTGTGTGTATTAACTGGATATAGTACACCTATGAAATCGTGCATTTGATAGGTACTTGAAATGGTTTTTGTGCCATCTCCCTTAAAAACAGGACAGTAACTATCACAATCAACATTCCAAGTCCCACCCTTGCACAGTGTAACTAGTTTGAATGTTCTCATGACTACGTCCATCTTCCATAGATACATAACATAACATAAGAATAGCCATACTGGGGCAGACCAATGGTCCATCTAGCCCAGTATCCTTTTTCCGACAGTGGCCAATCCAGGTAACAGGTACCTGGCAGAAATCCAATACAACCAGTGGAAAGAAGCATAAAGATCCGTCAAGATATAACTTTATTAAAATAAAGACCCCTTCGCACTCATGTATCCTCCCTGTGAAATGGTTTAAACCTTTTCAGTCTGATCCTGGTTATTCAGAACTCTTGTAGCCTTAAGTTCAGTACTTCTTGATCTATAGAGTTAATTGACATTGTCAGTCTATAATTACTTATCTGCATTCTGATTGTTCTTCAAGAAGTGTCAAATTACTTTTTCCTTCAGCTGTGTAGGAAATAAGTTGGTGCACAGTTTAATATAGTTCTCGGGCCCTGTTTGCCTGTGTTGCTTTCTGAGACAAATATCATTTCTTTACTTATTTTAGCATTGTTTTCTTTGAGAGATTTTTATAATTCTCTATATCCTTTTTTTAAGCCTAGATTTATACCACCTATTCTCTGACTTACAAACCTGACACTTTATAATCTTCATTTCATCAGGCTCACATGGTGCTGTTTTATAATATTGCACAATCCTAGTTTTCTCTAGTACAGTTGTATAGTCCTCTGTTGATTATTACAAGGGCTTAAATTTGTGCCAGAATGGGGTGGAACGATGTTCAGTGTTCAGGCACTTTTTGGCCCAAGAAAGTGATGTCAACACCCATGGTTCCGTCCCCCCACCTGTTCCCTCTAAACTAGTAATCTTTTCCAGGGCTTTGAATCAGCAGGCAGAGGAAAGTTTTATGATGTATAAGTTCCAACTCACTGCCTGATGTAGTCATCGATTGGAGCCCTCACAGTGCACAGACGCTGGACTGCCTGGGAGACTTCTCCCTAACTTGTGTGGCAGTACCTCCTTAACCTCTTCTTCCCCAAAGCAAGATCGTGCAGTAGTGCAGGATCACCTGAGGGAGATGTTCTATCGAGCAGGGACTGTCTCTCTGTGTCAGGTGTTCAGCGCTGCGTGCGTCTGGTAGCGCTATACAAATGTTAATAATAATAATAATGTTCTCCCATACTTTTTCCTTGGTACAGGACCAAAACTGCTGCAGTGTCTATTCTGCAGTGCGTACTCTGCTTTTTTTTCTAGTTCCTGAGACTCCCCCTCTGTTGCAGGCAGGCTCGTGGGGTCAGAAGCAGACTGGGGGGGGCATGAAGACCCAGAGAAAAGCTGTATCGGGCAGAGGGTTGGAGAATCAGCATGGAACGGGGGAAAGGTTAGAGAAATGGTGGTGGGGGGAGAAGGCTGGAGAAGCAGAAAAACAGCGTCAAGGTATGAAGGGAGGATTGCAAAAGCAGTATGGGGGAGATTAGACATCAGAGTTGGGAGGGCTGTGGAAAAAAAGCAAGTTTGGGGTTGGGATGAAGGAGAGAGGGGGCTGTGGGGGGAAAAAGCAACATTGGAGCTAGGAGGATGGAGGGGTGTGTGGGGGAAACAAGCTGAAAAAAACGCAACATCTGGGTTGGGAGAAGGGTGGGTTGGAGGGGGGAGCAAGTTGGAAAAAAGCAACATCCGAGTTGGGAGGGTTGTGAAAAAAAAAAGCAGGCTGAAGAAGCAGCATGGGAGGGAGGGCTTAAGAAGAAATGGAGCAGAGTAATACTGGATGGGAGGGGAGAGACAAGAAGGACACAGGAGCAATACTGGATGGGAGAGACAAACAGGGCAGTACTGGATGGGAGGAGGAAAGAGAGGCAATGTTGGATTGTAGGAAAAGTACATAAATATTGTCTTTATACCTGCAGTTTTCATTGTGTGCAATCTTTTTAAATTAAAAACAGAAATTCCAGTATATGCTATATTACCATAATTTATACATGAGGTAAACAGAGCATAAATTTAAAGTATGAAGAGTCTTTTTTTTCATCAAAGTAACACTTAACAAACCTTAACAATCTAAGGACAGAAAAAACTTTTCTTAATAACTAATAAAATTTGATTGTTAAATGTTTAAATCAATGATGACTCCTAAGTACCTACAACTGTCAACTGGAGGAATATCTGCATAGTATAATGTGTAACCAACACCACTTGTGCTTCCTCATTCAGGTTACTGTCCACCTCCTGGACCCCATAGCCCCATGGGATACTATCCACCCATTGCGGGGCATTACCCCTCTCCCAGCGGACACACAGCCACGGTTTTCGTACCTTCTGGGGCTGCCACCACAGTGACAGTGCTGCAAGGTGAAATCTTCCAAGGCACACCGGTGCAGACAGTGTGTCCACACTGCCAACAGGCAGTCATCACCAGGACCTCTCATGAGATTGGATTAATGAACTTACTGCTATGCTGTTTCTGCTGTGCTGTGGGGTATGTCACCTGCTTTGGATAGTATAGACTGTAGCAAAATTATGTACAAATTTAATTGAACTCAGAAACAGATGGAAAGACTTTAGTCATGCTTCCGTTAGATCAATCTATTCTGGGCCAACCCTTCCCTTCACCCCCCCCCCCAATCCCCCCTCCCCCTCCAGTGTGCATTGGTGTCATCAGTATGGGATCCCCGACCAGAGGGGAATCGCCAGCTTTATAAAAAGATAAACTACACCGCAATGCAGTCAGTTTTGGCATTTGAAAGACAGAGTCCAATTTCTGAAGAATGTGAAACATAGCCGGCAAAGACTGTTGTTTCCAATTCGTGCCAGTGCCAGCTTAGCTGCCATAAACAGGTGAACTGCCAACTAGTGGCTTAAAATGTGACAGGAGTGCTCTGCCCTTTGTGGGTAGGATTTATATATTTGTTGCACGTAATCCAAGATTAATGTTGGTAGGTTTGAACCTGGTTGCATGTCCACCATATGTGAGGAAAAGTGCCCAGTTGTAATTTCAACCTGGTTTTTGTTTCTGTTAGTACCTTCATGTGAACAGAAAGGCATAAACCCAATCCATTTCTACTATTGTCATAACCTAGTATATTTTATGGGGTAGTCCACTGGGTTACGTAGAAATGTGTCACCAAATAAGTTGTAGGCAATACTTTTTTTGCACTCTGAAAATCGTAATATTTCTCAAATAAGAGCAGACCAAGAGGGGCATTTTCGATATGACGTCTAAATCCGACTTTGGACGTTTTGCTGAAAATGTCCAAAAATTGAGTAGTGAAAATGGCCATTTTCAAACCAGAAAAACGTCTTATCTTTTTTTTCTTTGAAAACGGCCATTTCCTAGCTGCTGTTGCACTTAGTATGTCTCTTTGTGGGCCATTAAAAAAAAAAGGTAAGTGAGAAATCAAGCCATTGGGATGTAGGAGGAGCCAGTTTTTCTAGTAGACTGGTCACACAGGCATCCCAGCAGAGCAATGGGGCACCCTAGAGGGTGCTGCAGTGGACTTCACATAAAAGGTCCCATGTACATATCTCACCATTACCCCCTTATATTGTATGGGGATACCTTCAAAACCCACAGAAAAACTACTTTACCCAACTATACACCACTACAGTAGCCTTTATGGCTGCAGGTGTCATCTATATGTGGGTACAGTAGGGTTTTTTGGAGGGGGGGGCCTGACCCTTTCCACCACAAGTGTAACAGAGTGAATTATGGACTTGGTTCCTCATCAGTACAGTGCACTGAAGGAGTTAGGGGGTGTCATTCCTTTATTCCTGCTGTGGTCATCTGGTCGTTTAAGACACTTTTTGTGGCTTATTCATTAATAAAACGGGTCTGGACCAAAATGTCCAACTTATAGCCCTGGATGTTTTTGTTTTGTTCCATTATAGCAGAAGACGTTAAAGTGTTTAGGAACGCCCTGATCATGTTCTTAACACGCCCCCTTGTGATTTGAATGCACTTCTGATGGGCTTCATAGAAAACGTCTAAAATGTGGTTTTGAAATTACTAATTGGACATTTTTGTGAGAAAGACGTCTAAATGCAGATTTATATCACTTTTTGAACTTTTTTTTCTCATTTGAAAATGAGCCCATATAGGTTATGTTACATTGTAAAGTTTGGGATAGCAGTGAGAAGAGGGTTTGAAGAGGAGACAGGAAAAACTGACCAAGAAATATGTTTCCAGCTTCAGAAGAATTGTCTGGAAATGAATGAGGAACTAGGTATCATTGTTAACCTATTTGTGTCTCTGTGTTTTTACACTCTTGCATAATTCCGAAATTCCTTTTAGAATCCTGAATATAAGGTCATTCGTCCAATGGTGTGTCCTGGAGAAATATTCCCTCTACACGAGGTGTCTTGCCTTTTTTTGTGCGGGTGTTATAAGGAGGAAATGTTATAAAACATGGGCAGAATGATGGAGGTGAAAAAATCAGAGGAAAAGAAAAATCAATTTCTTATTTCTTCCTGTTCAGAAAAGATTGCAGTTTTAAATGTTGTGAAGCAAAAAAAGTCTTGGCATATCTGAGGTGTAATTTCTTGTTAATTTTTAGGGAAGGGGATAGCCCCAAATACTTCCCTGATGTTTTCAAACAAATGGTATCTGGTGATAGGTATCATCCCTTCCTTCTCCCTTCCTAAGGAGCCAGCAGCCAATGGCATTAACAAATAAATCACCTTGACAACTGGGCCAGTTTAGTCTGAAAACTCTTTTAAAAGCATTCCTATGTCCATATACCTTGGTGGTAAACAGCCTTGCTAGTAGAGGGATTAAGGAGCAGATGCACAAAAAATCCATGGAAACAACCATGTGTTGAGATTCTGGGTAAGTTACCGAGTTGGAAATAGCAAAAGATTCTCAAAGGAAGTCACATGCAGATGAGCTGCATGGACTTTTCAGCGAGCATCTCAGTAGGGAAAATGCCTAGTGCAAGTGTGCAACAATGACTCGGTAAGCATCGATGCCATGTGCATGCCCAGAACTGCTGGCCCAAAAAAGTGAACTTAACAAAAACATTTTTTTATGAACAAGAACCACAATAGTTAAAATGCAGGACATTTCATAGGAAAGCTGATGGATTTGTATAGTCTCCATTATTTCACCAGAAATATATGTTGAAATCATTGTACAACCCTAGAAATGCTTTAAAATGAAGGTATAGCCATTTGCATGATTGGGACACCAAAGCGACAGCTGTGTGTATTAGTGTGGTCTGCAACAGCTAATGCAGCGTTAGACAGTGCTTTGGAAAAAAAATTCCATATAAAAATGTATTGGTCTCGCATTTGCCATGAAAAAAAAATATGATAGAAGTGGTTGCATCATCAGGAAGCCCAAAAGGGTGGGGTGTTGATAGACAGTTGGACAGTAAGGAAATGGTTAATTCTATTCAGGGCTGGAACAATCCACCAGAGCAAGACAGCAAAGCCACTGCTACACACAGCTTTGCTATGTGTAGTGGGTGTGCTTCAGCAGCATTTTTTTTAGCTCCAAACTACAACACTGCAGCACTGCCTTCAAACACACACCAAATGCCTCTTATATTGTTCTGCGTCTACGCTTTGACTCTATCTGCCCACCCTGTATATTGTATGCACCTGTATTACAATTGTATGCTACCCTTGCTACTTAATTGATAGCTTAAACGTCTAATTGCACCAACACCCTCAAACACATGGTAAGGTTAAACACAATAGTAATAAGCACTGCCATACCTTGTTGAAATTTAATAACTGCTATGAACTATCTGTATTAAGCACAGCAACACCAGCAGAGACTACAATTATTGTCCTGGACCAATCATTAAGACAGTCGAAACAATACAGACATCACCAACACCCAACACACCCACAAGCACTGCCCACAAAACTGACATCACCAACAACACCCAACACTCCTACAAACACCATCCACAAAACCCAACATGAATACCAATAAGCTACTGATAATAATCTACCTCACCCCCATAATCTACCACGCATGGACCACCCCTAACATCAACAACCACCCAACCACAATCCACCAACTCTATGTATAAACCATCAACAACACACCAGACCAAAAACACAATAACCAACCTAAAAGAAAAAAACTCCAACAGAAAGAAAAAAAGATAAACAACGACAAATTCAACCACCAAGAAAACAGACAACTAATAAAAATAAATACATCTAACCTCCCTACAATATCATACCGCTTCATCCGAATAGGATACATCAATGCAAGATCAGCAGTAAGCAACTCAACAGACATACTAGACTGGATTACAACAGAGAAATTAGACCTTCTGTTTATCACGGAAACATGGTTCCATGGCCCTACAGACCCCGCCATCATAGAGACATGCCCACCAGAATACAAAATCACCCACTGGGCAAGAAAAGGAAAAGGAGGCGGCGGAATAGCCATAATTTACAAATCTGAGTTTACCATAACAACCACTGGCGAATCCACCACACCACAACTCGAGATTGCCTCAACAAGAATCACTCATCCAAACCTACAAGGACACCTCAACACGATACTACTCTACAGGCCACCAGGAAAATGGAAAGACTCCCATAAGCAACTTATGGACTTCATCTCCAATACATGTGTCTCTGCCTCTAATATCCTCATAATAGGAGATATCAACCTACACCTTGAGGACGATACCTCAACAGGCACACAAGAATGCAAAGACTTCTTAAACCTCTGGGATCTACACGCACCTAATAATCAACCAACACACGAAAAAGGACACACACTGGACATCATTACACACAAATTCGACTCAGACTCAACTCTCCTACTCACAGACACAAGATGGACACCCACACCATGGACAGACCACCACAAAGCGATGGTCTCCCTCCACTGGCGAAAAATACACAGAAACACAATTAACAAACATGAAAGAACAACATACACCACGAGAGGAAAAATAGACCCCATAACATTCTGGCAACAGGTCTACCAAAACGAATGGTCAACAAATACAGATGCCATTCAATTCCTCCAATCATGGGATGACATATGCAGGACAACATTAGACACAATCGCCCCAATCCAAACTAGAACATCACACAGGAAAAAAACAAATCCATGGTTCACCGAAGAGCTGAAAAAACTCAAAACACAAGTCAGAAAACTAGAACGCGCATGGAATAAAAAGAAAGACGAACACACACTGAATGCCTGGAAATCACTCAGGAGGAAATACAAATATACCATCAAACAAGCTAAAAGACTACACTATAAAACAATGATTGGACCAAACTACAAAGACACACACAAACTCTTCTACCTTGTAAACAAACTGTTAGACACCACACCAGTAACAAACAATAGCAAAGATACACCAGGAGTCGACGACCTCGCAAAATACTTCAAGGAAAAAATCATACAACTACGACTCAAAATACCCACCAGCTCTACTGAATATACAACACTCCTAAACTGTCTAGACCCAGAAGACGGAATATACCCAGCAGACAGGATCTGGACTGAATTCGAACCACTATCAGAAGACCTCATCTCTAAAACGCTGAAAAGATTTGCCAAATCCCAATGCAAACTAGATGTCTGCCCAAACAACCTAATGAAATCAGCCCCTCAACAATTCATAATAGACCTCACTAACCATATAAACTTCATGCTACAAAATGGACTTTTCCCAAAAGAAAAAGGAAACATTTTACTCACTCCAATACCCAAAGATACAAAGAAAAACGCAAGCGAAATAACTAATTACAGACCAGTAGCATCAATACCATTAACAACCAAAATAACCGAAGGAGTGGTTACCAAACAACTTACAAACTACCTCAACAAGTTCTCCATACTACATGATTCCCAATCAGGATTCCGGTCAAATCATAGCACAGAAACAGTGTTAATTACCCTAATGACCAAATTTAAACAAATGATTGCAACTGGCACCAATATACTGATCTTACAATTTGACATGTCAAGTGCCTTTGATATGGTAGACCACGAAATCCTACTACACATCCTTGAATACTTTGGAATCGGAGGCAATGTTCTAAACTGGTTCAAGGGGTTCTTAACCTCACGCTCGTATCAAGTCACATCAAACTCAAATACGTCTGCTGCATGGACACCTGACAGTGGAGTACCGCAAGGATCCCCCCTCTCACCAACCATTTTCAATCTACTGATGACCCCCCTGGCAAAACTTCTATCAATTCATAACCTTAATCCATATATATATGCCGATGATGTAACGGTATATATTCCATTCAAAAAAGACATCAATGAAATCTCTAATGAAATCAACCAAAGTCTACACATCATGAACACCTGGGCAGATGCATTCCGATTGAAACTGAATGCAGAAAAAACTCAATGCCTCATACTAACCTCCCAATACAACACGAAAAAATTTACCGCCATTAACACACCTAAACTAACTTTGCCAATCTCAGAAACTTTAAAAATCCTTGGAGTCACTATTGACCGCAACCTAACACTCGAAACTCATGCGAACAACACAACAAAAAAAATGTTCTATTCCATGTGGAAACTGAAGAGAATTAGATCATTCTTTCCAAGATCTGTCTTCCGCAGTCTAGTGCAGTCACTCGTACTCAGTCATCTGGACTATTGCAACTCACTATACGCAGGATGCAAAGATCAAATACTGAGGAAACTTCAAACAGCCCAGAATACAGCAGCCAGACTCATCTTCGGGAAACCAAAATACGAAAGTGCAAAACCCTTACGGGAGAAACTACACTGGCTACTACTCAAGGAACGCATCACTTTCAAAGTATGCACCTTAGTCCACAAAATCATTCACGGCGAAGCCCCTGCATATATGTCTGACTTAATAGACCTGCCACCCAGAAACGCTAAAAGATCGTCCCGAACCTTCCTCAATCTCCATTTCCCTAAGTGCAAAGGCATAAAATACAAAGCACTGCACGGATCGACCTTCGCATACAGGAGCACACAACTCTGGAATACACTACCACGCAACTTGAAAACGATCTATGAACTGACCGACTTCCGCAAATCACTAAAGACTTACCTCTTCGAGAAAATCTACGGCAAGGATCAAAACACATGAAACCTATACAATTTAATAAATACGCACCTACACACTCTCTCTTGAAGTCTCCTCTCCCGCACTCCAACCAATCCTAAAACCCCACCCACAGATAAAATTATTAGACCTTCATGTCCCTCGATACTGTTTTGTCCCCCTTTCAACTTGCCACTGTTTTATTCCGCTGTTCTATTCCCGAATGATATCCCGAATTACTCTGTCTTTTACAATTCTTCCTAATGTAACCTATAAGCGCACTGCAACCAACTGTACTCCCACATACTCCGCTGTTCTATCCCCAAATGATACCCTGTATTTACTTTGTTTTCGATAACTTTTCACAATGTAACTCAGAATTGTACTGCAACCAATTGCAATTCCATCATTCACAATGTATTGTAAGCCACACTGAGCCCGCAAATAGGTGGGAAAATGTGGGATACAAATGCAAATAAATAAATAAATAAATAAACCCCTCAGCCGCCTTGAAAGAAATTAATGGACCTCTCTCTAGATGAGTTTCTCTTCAGGGGGAAGGAGGGACTAAAAGGTTCAAGAACAGTTACAAGGAGGGATTAATGGCCCAAGATAAAGGTACAAGAATAGAAGATTTCCTCTTCATTTTCATTACCATCATGCTACGACAACTTCTGACCTCCTGTTAAAATGTTCTCGTAAAGGTAGGCGTTCGTTTATGTGTATCGCTCGGCATTCACATTTACATACTAATCAGCTCGTAATAATTTTCCATACGATTCTTGGCTGCTACCTTAAACGGAAAAGAGCCCACAGAACCCCTTTGTGCATTTCTCGTTGAATACCGTGCTTGCTAAACTGGTTAGAACAGGTCAAAAACCAGTGGCGTAGCTAAGGGTGGGCAAAGGCCCACTCATTCTTGACTCAGGCCTACCAGCAGTGGAACCCCACGTCAACATCTCTCCTCTGTGGCACCCCGGCATCTGCCTGCCTGTCACTGAACCCCGTCCCTCCCCGGTTTACCTTACAGGCGTCCCCGGCACCTGCAGTGATTCATTATTGCTGCCTGAGCTAGCCACACCCTTGCTGATGTCATTTCCTGCTTCCTGTCTTATGGGATCCAGCCGATGGAAGCCTGCAGGGCCAGCGCAGGCAGCAATAATGGATCCCTGCAGGTGCCGGGGGTGCCTGTAAGGTACACCAGGGAGGGACGGGGTTCAGCAACGGGTGGCCAAATGCTAAGATGATGTGGGTCCAGCACAGGCAGCAATATTGGATCGCTGTAGGTGCTGGCGATGCCTGTAAGGTACACCAGGGAAGGACTGGGTTCAGTGACGGGCAGGCAGATGCCGCCACGGCGGAGGAGAGATGTTGATGAGGTAGGTGATCTCCGGGGGAGAGGGGGTATGCAAGGGCCCATCTATGTTAACTCAGGGCCCATCCAAAATACTGGGTCTGGCTGCTCCACTGTCAAAAATGCACATTGCTGGCCCAGTAAGTTTTGTGCATCGGGTCCTAAGAGAAATAGTTTTTGATTGCAAAGTTTCTCTTCTGACTACTCGTGCAGTATAACTGTATCCACAGAAGCACATATGATTTGGGGTGGGAGGGGGTTGACTGGATACGGAATCTCTGATTGGCCAAGTGTTTTACTTATGTTGTACAGATAGAGAGGTAATGCTATAATTGGTGGGCATGTGATATAAGCGTGTTCTCTAAAGGGACATAGGAACTTTCTTATATAGAATTGTAGCTTATTAGGTGAGATATGCTTGTATAATTTAGGCATGAGCTCTTGCACATACTTACACCAGCCTTATGCCTGGCGTAAGTTCCAGTGCTTTGCGATGAACTTTGCCCACTCTCAAGGTACATGTATTGGAAGATAAATATATTTGTAGAATTTGTGCATAAGCAGAAATTCAGCGCATATGCATGTATGTGCACACATAGTTACATATATGTTGGTATGCAAATGGTTTAAGTGTGTATCGGGTGTCTAAATGTAGGCATCACCTTTATCGAACAGCCCTGATACTGCTCGCTTCTAACATTTTGTGTTTCTGGTCTTACAGGTGTGACTTAGGATGCTGCCTGATTCCCTGCGTGATGGACGAATTCAAAGATGTGATGCACAGTTGCCCCAACTGCAAAGCATACATCTATACTTACAAGCGCATGTGTTAACGATGCCTGCCCCAACCATGCCATTTCTCTGCTCTCTGTCCATGTGGAACGTTCCCTTGCCTGTTTTTCAACTATGCTTAAACTGTGAAATAACTTTTATTCTACCCCTGTATCTCTAAAAACATTGACAAAGACCTAGTGGTTTCAGAATAGCCTTTAGGGTGGGTTTGTTTGTTTGTTTGTTTGTTTGTTTGTTTTCAAAGCATCTATGATTTCCCTTTCCTATGAAACTTGGAGGTCTGTCTGCAAGCTTAGGGGTGCCATTCTCAGTAGAAAGGTTCACAGAAGTCAGGCCTGTAAGTTACTAAAGCCGTGATGTAGGACTTACTAGGAAAGCAGGCTCTTGGCCCTGGTTTTGATATCATTTTGACATGTTATGGCTTTGGCACATTCACATCTATAGGGGGATGGGAGTATGTACTTAGAACTGTGATCCAATTTGTGGTAGTGCCTGTGAGCTTATGTGGGTCTCAAACAGAATACAAGCACAATACTGCTGAATTACTCCTATCTCTGGCCCTGGAATTAATCACAGGTGTTTGGAGGTGGGGAAAGAAGGTGTAGAACCCATCTAGAGTACTAAACTGTGTACATAAGTTGGCATCCCTACTCTGTTGTGACTTAGGTGACCTCAAGCACAGTGATATTAAATGACTGACTGACTGATACCGTTGGTCCAATGCAGGTGGTACACCACAAATCAGTAAAGTAGTATGGTCTGGTTTACAGTTCCACTATACAATAGTATATAATAAGTAACAAGGTGTATGTTTTAGGGTCAAGGTGAAATCAACAAACAAAAAAAATGATAATACTAATTCACTAGGTTAATCATAGTGTTGCCCTGTCTGCCAGTGTAGGCAGCTGCATGTGTCCTGCTGGTATTAATTTTATTCTCTGAGGACAAGCAGGGTGCTTGTTCTCACAGTTGGATCGACTTCCACATCGGCCTGGAAGTTTTGCCAGCAAAAATCTGGTGCGCGAGTGGTGCGCACCGCACATGCACGGCCTGGTTTCCCGCCTGTTGCATGAGTAAGGACCTCAGTATTTTTTTCTCTGCGTCTGAGGTGACATGTTTTTTTTCTGTGCGCCTCTCGGCCCAGGAAAGAATCTGCGTGATTGCTCGTCGATGTCGAGGGAAGCGCAGACTTCGAGAGCACAGATAATGGCTGCCGAACGACCACATCACACTGGGAGCAGCGAGGCATCGAGTGGGTCTCCACCTGTCTCGAGGCCTACTGCTATGCCCTTCATCGGCCCCTTCCCTAAGGAGGCATGAGGATTCCACGTCCTCTTCGATACCAAGGAGTCTCGATGACGGGCGTCGAGCAAAGGTTAAGAAGCACAGTCATTGATCTCCTTCCATGTGTGGCACCGAGAGCTCCGGGGAGCCGAGGGATTCGGCACCCGAGAAGCATCTTCGCCGAGAGGGCTCGCTCACCCTCTATACAGGAGGTGCCAATGCGTCTGTCTTCTGGCAGCCTAGTACCAGCTCTCAAGCCCCCACAAGTTCTGCCACTGGCCCCACAGCCTTTTCTGATGGCGGCTCTCGACCGCATCAGGGCCCTTCTTCCAGAGCTTCTGGAGGGATTGCTGCACCAATCTGCTTCGGTGTCAGGGGTGCTTGTGCCTTCTACACAGTCTGTTGAAGCGGCATCTGGTCCTTCGCCTGTGGTGAGGTCCCTGACCTCTGTGCTGCTTGCGGCATCGGCTGCCACCTGGGTTGACTCCCCTTCGGCGGAGGAAGCTTCGCTGCAGTCTAGGCAAGGGTCGACTTCTCAACATCGCCCTCGAGGTCGTCATTCCTCAGCGTCGAGACAGGCTCGAGTTCGGGCTGCTCTTAGGTCTTAACCTTAAAAACATTTAAAATGCACCCTAAACTGGAGCTTGAGGAATGTGTTATCTCTTCTTAAAGGAGCTTTGGAATCGCAGCAGGGTGTCCATGACGTGCAGCTTCACACGCTCATCTTTCATAAAAGTCTTTATGCAGCTTCTGGTTTACAAATATTACTATATATACTGGAAGAATTCACATACCATTACTAGCAGAAAAGCCTAATTAGTTGCTTTTCGCAGGTTACCAAAAGTTATATCTGTCAAGCAGACAGAATGCAGGGTTTGTAAGATAAGGAGAGAGCACAGTCAGAAAAAGGTCAGGCTTCTGGTGGAGGTGTAGCTCTATCTTGATAGGCTAATGTTAAAATAGTTTGCAAGGGATAGCTGTAGTGTTGCATTCACTAGCCCTCTACAACTTTGTGAAAGGAATGCTTGGCTAGAAAGCTACAAGCATATTTTTGAACCAATATTATTGTACAGTACTTTGGGAACATAACTGGATTCAGAGTGTTAAAAACTAGTGGTTTTCAACCCAGTCCTCAGGGACCACCTGGTCAGTTGGTTTTTCAGGATGTCCACAACGAATAAGCATGAGAGAGTATTTTATGTCGGCAGCCTAAACCTGTCAGAAAATTTCTTCTAGTAGCTCAGATTGCTCTAAATCACTAAACTGTGAATTTTGTTTAAAATTGTTGTTAATTTTCCTCAAGACTTAAGAGACGGTCTTGCGCTTTCCCCTTTTAATTTGTGTACCCTGATTGCTTCTGTGTAATCTGCATTCTTTTTTTTTAGTTTGATTGTTAATTATTAAACTATTTATTTCTTTAAAATGAAATTGGTGACTTTTGTTCTAAGCTGAGAAGCAATACAAAAGAAGTTTATAAAAGTATGAATGGGATGGAGTGGTTAAATAGGGAATAGTTCTCTTTAACCTGTCAAACACAAAAGCAAGAGGACACTTCATGAACCTAATGGCCACCAGGCTGTAGAATTTGTTGCCAGAGGATGTGGTCATGATGACTAACATAGCTGGATTCTTGGGTAAGTTCCTGGAGAAAAAAAAAATCCATAAAAAACTTATTAGGTAGACTTGGGAGAGCCATTGTTCATTCATTCCTGGAACTCAGTGTTGTTCAAAGTACTTAAGTGAAAATAAAGATAAGTATTTTATTTATTTGGATTTTACTCGCACCTTTTCAGAAGTAGCTCAAGTATTTCTCTGTCCCTGGAGGGCTCACAATTTTTTCGCCTTTGTTTACTAAGTGGTGCTATGGATGTGTTAGCGTTTTTAACGCTCATACATGGTTTACGCATGTTAAAGGCTAATGCGCCCATAGAAATGTATAGGCACGTTAGTGTTTAACGTACCTTAAATTTTCAGGCACGTTAAAGCTAATGCACCTTAGTAAACATACCCCTAAGTTTGTACCTGAGACAGTGGAGGGTTAAGTGACTTTCCCAAGAGCACACGTAGCAGTAGTGGGATTTGAACCAGCCTCCTCCGGATGCCACAATGGGTGTGCTAACCACTAGAAAAACAAAAGGAGTGGGAAATCAACCAGGCTGACCAGGAACAAATGAGACTTCAAATGATGATAAATAGTTCCTTAGCGTCCCTCCAGACCGGCCCAGGATTGGACTGATGGGTTGTGCATGACTTCTGTTTCTAAAGAAACTTCTGACTCTAGAGTGCAAATAAGAGCCCTGGCCATGTGACCCTAACCTCAGTATTCTCAGTCTCCAGCAGGTGGTAGGAGGTGAGCCCATTAGTCTCTCTCTCTTTCTTTAGTTTAAAAAATAAATTACCTTATGTACCTGGGGAATCTTGTTGAGAGGCTAGGTAGATAAGTCTTTTCTTCTCCAGCCTCTGGGGTGCTAAACTTGGGGGTTCCCGGGTCCCTCCCCTCCCAACTAATAAACAGTTTATCATCATTTGAAGTCTCATTTGTTTCTGGTCAGCCTGGTGTATTTCCCACTCCTTTTCTTTCTCTTGATTTTACCATGGGATCTCTCTGTTCCTCCGCTTTGATGGACCTTCACTGCACTACCACTAGGCCAATCCTCCACTCCAGTCATATAAAAATATATATTTTAATTTTAATACTTAAAAAAAGAATAGTGAAAAACATAAGTGAAAATAAAAGTTATTGCCTAATACTTTTTAAAAGAAAATGTACGTAACTACAATGAATGCAACTATTATCGTTTTTATCCAAATATTTTTAGTGCTCTACAATTCAATCCACTTTGCTTTTAGTAAAACAAAAATTTAATCCAGCACAACTTAAAAGGTATTCAACAAGTGCATTGTCAGGAAGTGGAGTGTGCCTTCAAATCAGACCCGGCTGAAAAACTGTTGATGGCTTATGACAAGGTCTGTATGTGTTGATCAAGGGAACCTATCTGAAACACTTGACTGAGTTTCGTATAGCAAAGAATCTTTGTTATTGTCATCTGCATTAGAAGTAATGCTATATAACAGCACGTGCATCTTTATTCTTCATTATCGTCATGCTGTCTGGTTACAGAGAGGGCTTTCACAAAGTTGGAATCGTATGTTCTAACAATTATTTTTGTCTGATAGCAAATTGTGTTTGAAAGTCTGCGAGAACTGATGCAAGAACATTAAGGTGCTCATTTTCAAAGCTCATAAGACTTAAGACTTACAAAGTTATATGTAACTTTCTAAGTGCTTTGAAAATATGCTTCATAGTAATCTATGTAACTTTGTAAATCTATGTCTTTTGAAAATGAGCCTCTATAGATGGGGAAACCTTTCAGTATTAAGGCCAGACAAGCAGCCTTCTTCTAAAGACGTTCAATCCAGTGGACAATCACCCCAATGTAAAATTTTCCATGGGATGACCAGCAGGCTGTTGTGGCTGAGACATGTCTGTTTACTATGAATTGAAAAAATCCACAATAGGGAAGCAAAAATATCAAAAATCTACCAAATAATATAAATTTTGCTAAATCACACTAAGGAAGATTGCAACTGGCTACCAAGACAGCAGCCATAGGTTTGTTACTTTTTAAAAGTATTGAAGTAAAAAGTAAAAGTACTGGCTTCAAAAGTAGTGAAGTAAAAGTAGGAAGTCTTATCAAAAAACAAAAATACTCAAAAGTAATAAAGTACAGCTCTTAAATCTACTTTTTTTTTTTTTTTTAACTACAAAGTAAAAAGTATTCTTAAGTTAGACCACAGAATCTAGTATTGTTTACAAGCTAACTTCCAGGGGATCACACAAGGTTCTTCCTAGAAAAAATAAGACACCTATTGGAATGTGTGTGCAACCTAATTGGCTAATGAGCTGTTACTGAGCTAACCAATTATTGATAATTAGCACAATTAGGATTTGCACATGCATCTGTATGTTTGCTATTCTGTAACACAAGGCACCCAAATCCCATCCCATGCAACTCAAAAGGGGCGTAGCCATAGGAGGCATGTGGATGTGTCAGAGCATTCTGAAAAGTTGCATATGTTGGTACAGACTACTGGGTCTCTGTGCCCAAAATCAGGGTGTGTGTATTAGTGCTAAGTGTGATTCTATAAAGGGCATGAGCCCTTTATAGGTTCATGCTTAGCGCCAATCTTTACAGTGGCCATTTTTGAGCACCATTTATAGAATCCAGCCCCATGTGGGTTTGTTTGTTTTTTTAGCCCTGCAATCATCGGCCCTGAATTCAGCCACTAGGTGTCACCCATAAGCAATGTCCATGATGCCCACCCTTCCTGTCTTTCTTTGGAATTTTGAACCTTGTCTCAGCTGCACCCCTCAACCCTGGACAACCCAAGGCCTCCAAATCAGCCACCTTTAACATTATACTGCATGTGCCAGCTGAGCCACTGAGCAGCCCACACACTGGTTCATTTTCCAAGTATTCACTTAAAATAGTTGATAAAAAACCTGCGCAAAGACTAGAAACAATTTTTTTAAAATGTAAATAAAAGTCAGGAAAAGAAATGGAGATACACAGTAACTTCTGATGTCATATGAATTTCAATTGCACACAGGTATTGAAAAGTGACAGTTAAATTGGCAATGGCAAAATGGGTGACTGGGTATGAAGGAATATAAAGGTCCCTGCACATCTATAGGGGAAAGAGAAGTAAAATGGCTCTGCTAACGCCATTATCTTCTAATTACAGCTTTCATTGCAACTTGCCTTTCTAGGAACTTTCTCCCTCACCTCCCTATATATGCCTCAGGGTGCTTTCCCCGCCCCCCCCCCCCCCCCCCCCCCGGCAGAATCTAACTTAAGGTGTACTGGTGGTCTAGTGACATCTTTGGGGCAGGAAAGAACCCCACTCTTTCCTGCCCATGCTGCTGCTTCAAAATTTCTGCTGAGACCTCAAGCGGCAGCCTCACGAGACTTCCATGGAAGTCTCAGCAGCCATTTTGTAGACGTGGCAGCAGCAGCAGCAGCAGGAAAGTGGGGTTTTTTCCTACCTCGAAGAGGCCATTAGACCATCAGGGCACATTAAGGTATGTTTGGCGCGGGGCAGGGGCCAGGACCGTACAATGCAGCCTAGTCCATGTACTAGCCAGCCAGCAAAGGGAGGGAGTGAAGGCTTGATGCTAAAGTGATGTCAGATGCTAGCTTGCAGCTGATTGGGCCCGAACTTCCAGTCGTAGCTCAGTTGTTTTTGGAACTGGAAGTTCGGGTCCAATCAATATTTTTAAAACTTCTACTTCATTACTAAGTACAGCTTATTTGTAGCGATACAAGTAAAAAGTATTGGGAAAAAATGTAACTCTTTACAAGTAAAAGTACTGAAATGAAGTACAAGTACTTTGTTACTACCCATCTCTGTAAGGCAGGCTAAATGTGAAACAAAGGAGACTTCAAATCTCCAGGGTAATCAAAGGCAGAACACCTATAGGAGTAAGATACTACCACTGCTCTGAAAAGAGTATATTGAAAAAAAAGAGCAGCACCAGCAGCAAAACACTCAAACTACTGCTGAATAATAATAATAATAAAAAACAATATACCTAAAAAAGCCTCCAAAAATGTAGGGCCCTGTTTACTAAGGTGCGTTAGTGTTTTTAGCGTGCATGCGCTAACCATGTAGGCACCTTAGCGATATTGTAGGCACATACATGATTAACACATGTTAAAAATGTTAACGCTGTTTAGTAAACAGGGCCCTTAGTAAAGTCAATGTCCTCTGTGTGGACCCTTTTATTAACTGCAACTACCACCACCAATTCTTGAAGACTACTTCATAAACTTACTTATGGTGATCCAACTATAGTGGTTTGTTTGATTATGACATTTGTATTTTTGATTCTTTATATTTTTTTTTATGGAGGAAAAAGCCTCTGCTCGTCTGTGCTCAAAGTCCGATTATTATGTGACTCACAGACTGTCTTCATCAGCTAAAATCCACTGTATGCACTTATATACTTTTTTCAAAATTATCTTCTTTATTCAAAACAATATATTTTAGCATATAGCACTTAGCATATAACACTTATCGTCATTGTTCATCCGATGGGGTCCCATTTTGCCTATTATAAATCCAGGCTTTGTCAAGAGAATCGTGACCCACAAAATGTTCCCAACGTTGTGCACAGACAAAAAATAAATTTAAAAAAACAACAACACCGACTTAGCTTCAACTTGTAGGTGTTAAAGAATCACAGTTCAGGATTCAGCATCCGGTAGTAAAGATTCACATCTCCAAAATTCAATACATATACACAGTAACCCAAACCCCAACAAGGGCCACTTGTTTCACATAAGAGCTGCGTCAGGAGGAAGGAATTCAATCAAATCAGTCCACTAAATGGCAACAAGATGGCAGCAGGGCTTAAAAGATGCTGAAGGAACCCCAACTATCTATATAAATAATTCTCACCTGGAACATTCTGAAGCTCACTCTGTGGGAGGGAAACACTGAAGCCCTGCAGTGTTGGTAGGCTAGGCTGTCAGCAACACTCACTCTCACTCATGCACCACTCACTGTCAGTCAGAGACTCGCCCTCAGCCACGCCCCATCCACACATAATTCGCAACCCCAACGTTCTAAATGAAGCCACCACCGGAAGTTGAGGCATCAAGATATCCCCTTTGCCCATGAGTGTTTGCCCCGCCCTCGCGTCACTACGTGATGATGATGAGGGTGGAGCACTGACACTCAACGAAACGCCAACCTCCAACATTCGATTGTGTCTGGGACCGCACGCAGAGGAACTTGAACACAAAATCATTGAAGAAGCAACGCCGCGAAGGCCAGCACAGGACTTCAGCTGAAGGGGGTTGGGGTCCCCCGTCAGCACAGGTACTGGACGGCGGCGGGGAACAGTTTTCGCCATGAAGGGGGGGTCGACTGGGTCACAGAAGGGGTGGAACGGAGGGACAGCAGAGTCTGGAACAGCGAGGGAGGGTGGGGGATGGCCTTGCTAGCACCCGTTTCCTTCCCTTTAGAAACAGGCATTTTTCACTAGTAGTTACATGGGTTCCACATTAGGAGTCACCAACCAGGAAACGGATCTAGGTGTTATGGTTGATGATACATTGAAACCCTCTGCTCAATGTGTGGCAGTGGGAAAAGAAAGCAAATTTATTTATTTATTTATTTGTAGCATTTGTATCCTACATTTTCCCACCTATTTTCAGGCTCAATGTGGCTTACATTGTTCCATAATGGTGATCACTAATTCCGGAAAAGAGAAATACATAGTTAAGGTGGAGGAGACAGAGTGGATTAGGTATTCAGGTAAAGGAAGTTCATTTTCATAATAAGAAATAAAAGGTATTGGATTAAACTTCATTTGTGATAAATTAGCTTGAATAATCAGGCATATTAAACTTCAAATAGAATGTTAGGTATTAATAGGAAAGGAATGGAAAACAAAAATGAGCATGTTACAATGCCTTTGTATCACTCCATGGTGCAACTGCACCTCAAATACTGTGTGCAATTCTGGTCTCCACATCTCCAAAAAGATATAGTGAAATTAGAAAAGATACCGAGAAGGGAGATGAAAATGATAAAAGGGATGGGATGACTACCCTATGAGGAAAGGCTAAAGCGACTAGGGCTCTTCAGCTTGGAGTAAAGACGGCTGAGGGAGATATGATAGAGGTCTATAAAATAATGAGTGGAGTGGAATGAGTAGATGTGAATCGCTTGTTTACTCATTCCAAAAATACTAGGACTAGGGGGCACGCAATGAAGCTACAAAGTAGTAAATTTAAAACAAATCAGAGAAAATATTTTTTTCACTCAATGTGTAATTAAACTCTGGAATTCTTTGCCAGAGAATGTAATAAAAGCAGTTAGCTTAGCGGGGTTTAAAAAAAGGTTTGGATAGCTTTCTAAAAGAAAAGTCCATAAGCCATTACTAAGCTGGGCTTGGGGGAAATACACTACTTATTTCTAGGATAAGCAGCATAAAATGTATTGTGCTGTTTTGGGATCTTGCTAGGTACTTGTGACCTGGATTGGCCACTGTTGGAAACAGGATGCTGTGCTTGATGGACCTTCGGTCTGTCCCAGTATGGCAACACTTATGATAACAATGGTCAATCAGCTACAATCATAGAATTAAAAGGGCACATCAGTCAGAGGGACCTAGCTGGGTAGGAGGCATTCCTACTCAAATACTAAAATCATGAACCAGTCCTGGCTTTGGATGATTTTGTTTCTTTTTCATGTCTGCTGTTCATAAAAAGGTTGGAACCACAACTATGTCCATGCGCAAAAGGTAACAAATGAAAGCTCTGCATTGATTAGCTTTCGAAGGTTGCCCTTCTTCGTCAGATCGGAAATAAGCAAATGTGCTAGCTGACAGTCCACACCCATCCTGTTAGAATATCAATGTTATGCTTTGATGTCCCCATGCATACCTCCGACCCACCCCCATCCTCCCACCCTGTCAGACTGTCATAGTAATGCTTGAACGTTTTCACTTATATACACTGTTAGCTAATATATTTGCTTATTTCCGATCTGACGAAGAAGGGCAACCTTCGAAAGCTAATCAAGAAATGTATTAAGTTATGTCCAATAAAAAAGGTATCGTCTTATTTTCTTTTCCATGTTTTATTTTGTTTGATTTCTATTAATAACCTTAAGAGTGGACTAACACGGCTACCACACTCCTCTACATTATGTAGGAAATCTAGTCACTTCTGGAAACTCTAGTTGGTTTCTGAATGGATGCAACCTTTGGCAGTCACAGGACTTTGAAATCATTTTTAGTCTGTGCCATCCATTGGTCAAAGGTCTTAGCACTGTAGTTCAGCTGCAGCATTAGCAGCACATCATGGTCAAAAAGTCTCCCTCCTGGAATGGGTAATTTAACAGCTCTGACAGAGAGAAACAAGCTGGTAAACAGACCCAAAAGTTTTACAGATGTTTCCAGGTTTTGTTTTGTTTCAAATACCTGAAGAATGGAGATTACAAAACTAAACCTGAATCATGATAGGAGGATTAGGACTCCCCCAAATCTGGTTCAAGATTATTACTTCAACTGACAATAGTGCCAATCTAGTTTGTTAAATGGTGACGACTTTTACTTCATTTTTTTTTTGTTTGTATATTTCTTATTTGAGAAACTTAAAGCAATAAAATTTAACATAAACCAAATTCTGAAAAAAAAGCATGAGAGCATCAATTACAATCTCCATTTAGAAATTAAACAGGTCCAATTGCCTCCTATAAATTAAAAAAATAACCACTTAAGCATAAACAGCAGCGAGATACCAATCACTATCGGGTCGATACAAGTATATGTTATATGCTCTAGTCTAGATATCCTATAATACAGACTTTGGAATCTATTATATTTATCCACATTATAACTGAATCCATATTGTATAGATTCCACATTATGGGGATATCCTGAAAACCCTGACTGGCTGAGTGTGCCCCGAGGACTGGGTTTAATTTCAAAACCCCTGCTATAATAAACCAAAACATAGCAACCCTACCAGCTCACCCACTCCTAAACACCATGAGAAAAACATTAAAGAAAGCTAATGCAAAACAGTTGCCAGAGCAGCAGAGTTGCTTAGATACTCATTTCTCGTGCTGTTCTGCAGGAATATTTTAATTTGAGGAAGGGAAGAAAATGTTCTTTCATACTGGACACTAGATGGCAGTATCATAATAGCACAGGCGCATAATTGGTGGCCTTCCTTTAAATGGCTTCTTCAGCGTTTGTTTTTATTTTTTTATTGAAAGTTTTAGATATTAACATTAACAATAGAGTCAATAAACATAATACAGTAACAAGTTCTGATAATAACAACAGTATGAACTTATAATTTCACTGGATTTCTATACCGGGGTTGTCAACCCAGTCCTCGAGCACACCCAGCCAGGCATGTTTTCAGGAAATCCATAATGAATATGCATGAGGTAGATTTGCATAGAATGCAAGTAGGGCATGCAAATTTATCTCATGCATGCATGCTCATTGTGGATATTCTGAAAACCTGACTGGCTAGCTGTGTCTTGAGGACTGGGTTGAGAACCCCTCTTCTATTCTGTGACATGTGCAGAAGGGTTATGAGAGATACAGGCACATTTGAACAATTACATTTATGATTATATATGGTAAATAATTATTGAATGTTATTTTGCAATATTCATCCAGTGGAGCCCAAGTATTTAGAGTGTTTAAAACATTATAGTGCTGTAGTGCCACAGCTGCTTCATATCTTCTGATGGAGCACAGTAGGTTCTGGCTTTCATAAAACTTCAGATGTGTATTGTCTTTTCAGTTTTTAACAATTAAATGGGTTGCCAGTGCCAGCATTATGTTAAAAAGCTTTTGGTATTTATCCGGGATTTGCAAGTCCGGTGGTGAAGATCTCAATATTATGATTTTATAGAAGATAGAAACAGTATTGGCCATCGGAGTGGAGCAGTAGCCTAGTGGTTAGTGCAGTGGACTCTGATTCTGGGGTACTGGGTTCAATTCCCACTGCAGCTCCTTGTGACTCTGGGCAAGTCACTTAACCCTCCATTGCCCCTGGTACAAAATAAGTACCTAAATATATGTAAACTGCTTTGAATGTAATTGCAAAAACCTCAGAAAGGGAGTATATCAAGTCCCATTTCCTTTCCCATTGGGATCATAGTTGTGATTCTTTCCCATATGTTTTTCCAGTAAGCTTGTAGGTTTGTGCATTGAAATAACATATGAGGAAAAGTTCCTGTTTCTGAAGAACATCTTTTGAAGGAAGAGTATCTCAAAAACTTTTGTTAATTGTTTAGGAGCACAATACGCTTTGTGGAGGATAAAAAAAGGAAAATTGAGTGATAACTGCTGAGAGAGAAGGTCTTATAACTTTTGAAAGAGATTTTGCCAATCAGTGTTATTTGTTTTGTTTTGTTTTTTTTAATTCAAATTTATTTCCAAGTCTTTTCCTAGAGAAATGCATGGGTTATTGTCCTGTATTGCGGGGATTTATAGATTTTGGAGACCGTTTGAGGTTGGTTGGTTTGTTTTAATAAAGAACTGCACCACTGTGAGAGTTCAGATGATTCAGGATTTAAATCAGAAAGGTTTATAGTTTAGAGCAGGGCTTCTCAACCCAGTCCTTGGGAGACACCAAGTCTCATTGGATTTTCAGGATATCCACCATGAATATGCATGAGATAGATTGGTATGCAAATATATCTCATACATATTCATTGTGAGTATCCAAGAAACCCAATGGGCCTTGGTTTGCCCTGAGGACTGGGTTGAGAAGCCCTGGTTTAGAGATACAGGTGTGAGTTGTGCCCACTTAAGTGATTCAGATTGTGGTATTGCTAATGATGTTCAATAACAAAACACGTATCCCTTTTAATAAGTTGTGGAACTGACCAAATTCCTACTTTTGTATTTGATTTGTCTTTATTTTTCATTCCTGCTGAACACTTTGGAAACAGTCTAAGAAGGTAAGTATAAGTATTTGTTCCTCCTTTCAACTGAAAAGCAATGTAACATCCAAAATTTCCATATTTAAATCATGGGCACCCTACCTGAAAAATCTCTCCCATTAGCCTTCCGTCTCAGAGAGCAAATCTCGTTCTTTAGGTTGACTCACAATTGCCATGTCTACTGCTATCTGGAGGTGCTGGTGTGGTACCGGGATGTTAGAATGAGCCTTGGGTTGGGTTTCTTGTGTGTGTGGTGGGGGGGGGGGGGGAAGCATGATGATAAAAAGTGCAAAGGAAATGGTTTTACTGAGATTTCAATTCAAAACATTGTAATAGTCTTTCCAGGAACTCAGTTTCTTTAAATTTGTAATGTATTGGGCTTTATCAATTTAATCATTACTGATTTCACATTACAACATGAGAATACACTACATTTCAAAGTATGATATACTTTAAAAGGCAAAAATAAATCACTTTGACCAAAACTTGCACTTTGCAAAGATGTCATGAGCTAAACTATATTTCCCCAAATTAATGTGCATTTAATTAGGATCAATACTTCACAGCTGAACTAAGGCAGCCTTCCCAATGAAGAGAATGTCTTTATTTTCAGGGCTGGAGTGTAGTAGGGCCGGGGGGCGCCAGGGGAGCAGCTGCTCCCCCAAACGGAGTTCTGCCGGCGCCTATTTCTTTTCTCGTGTTGCATTGAAAATGTGCGCTGGTGCTGACAGAAGTCCATTCTCACGCTGCTTTGAGCTCCCCCCGCATCGTCAAACTGGCTCCGCTTCTGAGTAAGGCTAGCACAACACTTTGTGGGCAGGGGAAGAAGGGGTGCCAAATAAATCTACTACTACTTGACATTTCTATAGTGCTACTAGGGTTACGCAGCGCTGTACAATTTAACAAAAAAGGGGCAGTCCCTGCTCAAAGGAGCTTACAATCTAAAGGACGAAATGACAAGTTGGGGTAGTCTAGATTTCTTGAATAGTGGTTAGGTGCCAAAGGCGACATTGAAGAGAAGGGCTTTTAGCAGGGATTTGAAGATGGGCAGGGAAGGGGCCTGGCGTATGGGCTCAGGGAGATTATTCCACGCATGGGGTGAGGCGAGGCAGAAAGGGCGGAGCCTGGAGTTGGCAGTGATGGAGAAGGGTACTGAAAGGAGGGATTTGTCTTGAGAGCGGAGGTTATGGGTAGGAACGTAAAGGGAGATGAGGGTAGGGAGGGGCTGCAGATCGAGTGCATTTGTAGGTTAGGAGGAGAAGCTTGAACTGTATGCGGTACCTGATTGGAAGCCAGTGAAGTGATTTGAGGAGAGGGGAGATGCGAGTATATCAGTCCAGGCGGAAGATAAGACGTGCAGCAGAGTTCTGAACGGACTGAAGGGGGGATAGGTGGCAAAGTGGGAGGCCAGTGAGGAGTAGGTTGCAGTAGTCGAGGCGAGAGGTAATGAGAGAGTGAATGAGAGTTCGGGTGGTGTGCTCAGAGAGGAAAGGGCGAATTTTGCTAATGTTGTAAAGGAAGAAGCGACAGGTCTTGGCTATCTGCTGGATATGCACAGAGAAGGAGAGGGAGGAGTCGAAGATGACTCCAAGGTTGCGGGCAGATGAGACGAGGACGATGAGGATGTTGTCAACTGAGATAGAGAGTGGAGGGAGAAGAGAAGGGGGTTTGGGTGGGAAGACAATAAGCTTGGTCTTGGCCATGTTCAGCTTCAGGTGGCGGTTGGACATCCAGGCAGCAATGTCAGACAAGCAGGCCGATACTTTGGCCTGGGTTTCCGCAGTGATGTCAGGTGTGGAGAGGTAAAGCTGGGTGTCATCAGCATAAAGATGGTACTGGAAACCATGAGATGAGATCAGCGAGCCCAGGGAAGAGGTGTAGATTGAAAAAAGAAGGGGTCCAAGTACAGATCCTTGAGGAACTCCAACAGAGAGCGGGATGGGGGTGGAGGAAGAGCCATGAGAGTGTACTCTGAAGGTGCGGTGGGAGAGATAAGAGGAGAACCAGGAGAGGACAGAGCCCTGGAACCCAAAAGAGGACAGTGTGGCAAGAAGTAAATTGTGATTGACAGTGTCAAAAGCAGTAGATAAGTCGAGGAGGATGAGGATGGAGTAGTGACTTTTGGATCTGGCAAGGAACAGGTCATTGCAGACTTTAGATAGTGCCGTTTCTGTCGAGTGTAGGGGGCGAAAGCTGGATTGAAGCGCATCGAGGATGGCATGAGAGGAGAGAAAATCAAGGCAACGGCTGTGAATGGCGCGTTCAAGTATCTTGGAAAGGAAGGGTAGGAGGGAAATGGGGCGGTAGTTGGAGGGACAGGTAGGGTCAAGTGATGGTTTTTTGAGTAGAGGTGTGACTACAGCATGCTTGAAGGTGTCAGGGACAGTTGCAATGGAGAGAGAGAGGTTGAGGATATGACAGATGGGCGGGTGACAGTAGGCGAGATGGTGTTAAGTAAGTTGGTGGGGATGGGATCCGAGGAACAGGTGGTGCATTTCGAGGAGGAAAGAAGATGGGCGGTTTCCTCTTCGGTGATCTCAGGAAAGGAGAAGGAGGCATGGGTAGGTTGGTTGAGGGGGTGGGCTATAGGGTGAAGAGGAGATGGTTTGGTGGTGAATTCGAGGTTGATCTTCTGCACTTTGTCGCGGAAGTAGTCAGCCAGTGATTGAGGAGAAAGTGAGGGGGGGTGGGAGTGGAGGGCACTTTGAGGAGGGAGTTAAGGGTGGCGAAGAGACGACGAGGGTTAAAGCTGAGGGAATTAGTCAATTGAGTGTAATAGTCCTGTTTGGTGAGGAATAGGGAGGACTGGAAGGAGGATAGCATGAATTTGTAGTGAATGAAATCAGTATGGGTGCGAGATTTCCTCCAGAGGCATTCAGCTGATCGGGCGCAGGAGCGAAGGTATCGGGTGCAAGGGGTCAGCCAGGGCTGGGGATTAGTACGCCCCTGCCCTACCAACACAAGTAACATGATAAATTATGGCAGATAAAGACCTGCATAGTTCATCCAGTCTGCCCATCGAGGCGGCCTGAGCCACACCCCCACAGGCGACAATTCACTACAGTGCCAACCACAGAAAGGCAGTTATATATGATGGTATCCTGGAAGAGTTTTGTACTTTCGCTGCAGCATTGCCACATTCATTGTGAATTCATGATTAACCAACCATCCAACAATGTTGCTCTCAATATTTTATTTGTTAATGTAATCCCCTCCCCCCACTGAGATACACAACACCTGTATTCATAGCATCTGATAAGAATGTGAAATAAAATATGCAAGAAATTGGATATTGAATAATTTGTGAATTTTGTGGTGTTGCTGAAGAGATGGGGAGACTGTGTGTGTGTGTGTGTGTGTGGGGGGGGGGGGGGGTTATTGTTGGGTATTCGGTCTAAGGATGTGGTTAGCATAGTTGCATGTTTCTTTTTGGGGGAGTTGATATAATTATACGCATACATAATTTTGGAAACTAATACAATTTTGACAATTAAATATGCCTACTTGATCCTGCTTCATCTTTGGGACACAGAGCGTAGAAGTCTGCCCAGCTGTGACCTTACTTGCCAACTACTAGAGTTGCTGTATAAGAATCGCTGACCACAAAGCACCCGAGTTGTCAGCACATAGACCAAAACTTTGGTCTAGCCATGATGGCGGTAGCTTATCCTGTTCAATTGGTTGTAGTATGTAGAACAGCTACAGAGCACAGGAAGTCCAGAGCAGCAGCGAGCTCCCAGTAGTAGCCTCGGGATTAGGAGACCATTTCTCTTTAAAGACAGGGGCGTAGCCAGACACCCAAATTTGGGTGGGCAGAACTCCGCCTTGTCCCAAAATGATCTGGTCTCTCCCTCTCTCCTCTGCATATCATGTCTCTCAAACATCCCCTCCCCCCTACCTTTTAAATAGCAGATTTTCACTGGCAGCGAGTAGCAGCTAATACACACTGCTCATGTTGGCCCCACACTCTTCCCTCTGATGCAACTTCCTGTTTCCGCATAGGCGAGAATACATCAGAGGGAAGGCTATGGGGCCGGTCCGAGCAGTATGTATCAGTCGCTGCAGGTGAAGATCTGCTATTTACGAGGTATGCAGGAAGGACAGTTGAGAGTTTTTGGCTGGAGGAACTTGGGGATCCCTGTCAGCCACATCATAGGTGTGCTGCTACTGAGTGGGCCTGGTCCCACTCTTTAAGATATGAATATACATTGTGTGGGTGTGTAAATGTGCATACAACATACTCCACACAGTTGAGTGATGGTCTGGTTACTTCTTTAAGCATCTCCTTTGAGTTTTTACCAGTTCAAGCATAGCGCACCTTGGCTGATGCTCAAAACTAACACCAATGTTAAAACGTTGTTAGCACCTGACTTACACACGTTGTTGTGTGCAGAATGCTCAAAGGGCTGGAGTGCTGGTGTTAACATGTGCACTAAACATTGCCACAGATTGTATTGAAATGCATGCTAATGAAGTCAGTCGGTATTCCTTCCCAATGCACAATGAAAGCTGCAACGCCCAGAAGGAAATTATGGTCCATAACATCACAAATTTACTAGCAGCTCAGGACCAGCATAGGTGGTTTCAAGAGAAGATTTATCAGTTTATCACACTACACTGTGGTTTTTAGCTTCTTTAGCAAGCAGAAGGAAGCCCGTGCAAGTCTGAGTGCTACTAATGAGAATCATGCATGCCTCTCGGCAAAACCGAAAGTGAAAGCAGATAGTGCCTGTTTTTCTGCGCTTATCATGAGCATTTGAAAAAAAATTAAAGTGCAAACAATTTTTGAAAGGCTCATACGACGTTTGCTTACAGTTCCGGGTTTAAGCATGTGCACAAAAGCTGAGCTTACCACAAAACCTTTATGCGTATGTGCCAGGCACAGTTCTCCCTTTACTATTGGTTTGTTAGCGCCAATTAACTGCTCAGATCATTTGTGTAAGATTTTTTGTGAACATCACTCCCCTATTTCTTTTCGTCCCTTTCTGCATTATGCTGTTCTGCAGGGTCACCAAGAGACAAAGGGAATTAATGCACAAGAAACAAAGGCTTTCCAAAAAGAAAAGCTATAAAACAATATGAATCTACAAGAACAGACACAAGAGCAAGTCCAGGAAGCATTTCTTCACGGAAATGGTGCTGGATGCCCTCCCAGAGGCAGTGGACACAAATCACTAAATTCAGAAAAAGTGAATGCTTTTAAATGGATGGAGGATGGAGATCAACCATTGAGCATCTCGGCGACAAACAGACACGGGGTGGGGGGAGAAAGACATCAAAAACTGCACAGAGCAGCAATTACAACCCTAACCATCTTGCTGGCCAGTCTGGCTGGAGCATTTTGGCTCATCCAACAAAACCAGTAAATCAAAACAAACCCACAACTATCAAAGAGGGGGGGGGGGGGGGGTTGGGGAAGGTAGGAATGACTAGTGCAGCGAGTCAAGATGAAAATACAAGTTCTTTATTCATATATACACACCAGCATTTGCTTGAAGACAGCACAAAAGGTGAAAGTGGAGACCACACAATGAGGAAGTGATGCCACTACACACTGCACTAGGACATGTCTTTTTACTCAAGACTTCAGCATTTGTCTTGAAAGAATCTGGTGGACTCATAGGCCTAAACAATGAACATTTTGATCATCTGCCATCAACTAAATTTGATTTGACGTAAATATTTGCATTTATTCTGCTGCCATTTGTAATTCTGTTATTGCATTTTATTGGTGTTTTCCATTTTTTATCCTATTGTTGTGGCTATCTGACAGCAGATTAAGATGAGTACGGTCCATCCAGTCTGCCGAGAAAGGTGGCTAGGCTTGTAACTGCCACCCTGAGGAGGTTATGCAGCTGTACGTTTGTTTTTCTCTGTGTGAGAGATTTTTGTTTTGCTTCAAGTACAAATACTCTACATTTTTACTCCATGTTCTTGCCATATGGAGATCCTCTGTTTATGGAAACCAAAAAGTAAACAGAACACAAAGTCCCATGGGAAAACAGCAACACACCAGAAAGTGTGAAGCGAGGGAAAGCTGGACAAACGAACAGGAGCAACAGATAACATTTATTGCTGCTGCGATGTATAAAAAGTGCCTTAAAATAAATCAATACGTTTCAGCACAGATGTGCCTACCTCAGGAGTCTAGTAACATAATGCAGAAGAGGGATTATGCAGCAAAGTTGAAAATGGTTCAACAGTCTTTAAAAAGACCATGCATACATAAATGATGCACTATACAAAACACTATTGCAACGTAGCGCTAAGAGCAAAGTTACTGATACAGCATCCATGTTGGTCTCCTTCACATCTGTGCCAAAACACAGTGCCGTGTATTGATCCTCTGTTTATCCCACACCTTTTTGAATTCTGACAGCATTTCATCTCCTCCACCTCCAACCTCAGTGAAAGATTTCCCATCTTGCACCTTCCCCCATGTAATTTTAAATTTTATGGTGTTTAGAAAGGCAGTGTATCCTGTATCAAATTTCTACCACCACAACTTAAGACTCAGATTAATAGGAAAGTACATCTTTTATTTCATAAATGGTTTACAAAGACATGCAACTACAAAGGAGATAACCGGTCAGTGTTTGAAAGTGTCTTTGTGTTTTGCCAACCATGCATCAAACTTCTGGATCTTGGGGTTCAGCTTTGAAGTCAGAGCCACATCACGATCCGGCTTCGTCAGATAGAAGGCAAACATTAGGCCCAGTTCATGAGCCCCCGGGAAGCCAAGTTTCTTGTAAGCTTCGACAGACATCTGTGAAGAATGAGAAAAGAAATAAGATACCAATTTAATAATGAAGGACCAACCTACACTGTAGGCGTTTCTCTGTTCCCAGAGGGCTCAAACTAAATGGGTCATTTTTACTAAGCTGCAGTAAAAATCGGGCCTTTCCTGGAGTCAGTAGAAATCAAGGATAGTTCTACTGTTAGGCTACCTGAGTAGTTATCTTAGCTGGCAAATTTTTGTGGGTGGTAGCAGCAATATCTCACTTTCCAATCACCATATCCAACAGCAGGAGAAGCATGATTGGAGTGGCCTAGTGATTAGAGCACCGGTCTTGCAATCCAGAGGTGGCCAGTTCAAATCCCACTGCTGCTCCTTGTGATCTTGGGCAAGTCACTTAACCCTCCATTGCCTCAGGTACAAACTTAGATTGTGAGCCCTCCTGGGACAGAGAAATATCCAGAGTACCTGAATGTAACTCACCTTGAGCTACTACTGAAAAAGGTGTGAGCAAAATCTAAATAAATAAATTATTCCAGCATATTCCATTAGCACAAGAATTCATGCAGGAGCACTTACCGCCTATTTAGGTGGCGCTCAATGCTCCCTAGAAAGTTGCACGGGGGACAGAAATCTAACCCATCTCCACCTCAAGTAATCTCATCCATCCCTGCCCCTGCTGCAGTCACCTTGACTGCCCCCCCACCCCCCAAAAAAAAGCCAGATTCTATAAGCAGTGAATATACTGGTAAAAACAAATGCATTTTCTTCCATACTCTAAATACAAAATTCAAGAAGAGATGTACATTCTCAAAAAAGCAAACATCCCATATCCTCTCCATCCACTTCTATCCTATATACTCTAATTCCCCCCCCCCCTTCCCCTCTCCCCCTCACCAATCTTTTTTCCAGCCCCCTCCCTCCACCCACCCTTTTTCCAGCCCCTTCCCACCCACAACTATCCATCCATCCACCCACCCACCTCCCCTCCAGCACAGAGTCAGGGTGCCCTCTCCAACCATCTCTCAATGCATCCTGGTGGTCTAAAGGTTCTTTGGGGAAAGATCCCACTTTCCTTCCCACTGCCACCATTTCTTTAAAATGGACTTCAAGTGGTGGCCTTGTAAGACTGGCAGAAGATTTGCCAGACTGCCACTTGAAGTCTCAGTGGCAGCAGGCAGGAAAGAGTGGGGATCTTTCCTGGCCCAAAGAGACCACTAGACCACCAGGGTGCACTGAAGCATGTTTGGGAAGGGCACCCCAAGGCTTGGGGGAGGGAAGGCTCATCTACACTGCTGCAGGAACTCCACAGAGCTGGGTCCATCCCTGCGGACTTGGAGGGGATACCTGTGGTGACCTCAGGATTCCTGCTAACCCTGTTCCTGTGCAGCGCTCTAGTGCTCCCATGTTAGTGTGCACTAATTTAACACACTAGCTGGATAATGCAGAACACCCACTCTCTGCCCATCATGTACCCCCTCCAAAAATTCTTTAGAAAAAAACAGGTTGCAGAGATGCCAAAGTTACCCAGTTAGAGTAGAGATTTTTGGCTAGGCCTTGTTTTCAACTTATATCCCAAAGCAGCGTGGGATTCGTAGTACCTGATTCCACCCACTGAAACCAGTGTTGCAAGTAGTCTTCGACTCCTCTCTCTCCTTCTCTGCACGTATTATACCACCACCACCACCATTCGCCCTTTCCTTTCTGAGCACACTACCAGAACCCTCTTCCACACTCTTATCACCTCTCACTTAAGACTATTGCATCTTGCTTCTCACAGGTCTCCCACTTAGCCATCTCTCTCCTCTTCAATCTGTTCAAAATTCTGCTGCACGACTAATATTCCGCCAGTATCGTTATGCTCGTATTAGCCCTCTCCTCAAGTCACTTCACTGGCTTCCCATCCGTTTCCGCATACAGTTCAAACTCCTCTTATTGACCTATAAGTGCATTCACTCTGCAGCTCCTCAGTACCTCTCATCTCTCCCTACATTCCTCCCTGGGAACTCCGTTCACTGGGTAAATCTCTTATCTGCACCCTTCTCCTCCACCGCTAACTCCAGACTCCGTTCATTTTATCTTGCTGCACCATATGCCTGGAATAGACTTCCTGAGTCAGTACGTCAAGCACCATCTCTGGCCGTCTTCAAATCTAGGATAAAAGCCCACCTTTTTGATGCTGCTTTTAACTCCTAACCCTTATTCACTTGTTCAGTACCCTTATTTTATCATCCTCACCTTAGTAATTCCCTTATCTCTTATGTCCTGTTTGTCTGTCCTGATTAGATTGTAAGCTCTGTCGAGCAGGGACTGTCTCTTCATGTTAAAGTGTACAGCGCTGCATACGTCTAGTAGTGCTATAGAAATGATAAGTAGTAGTAGTAGTAAGTCACATAATGCATCTGGATAGGGTGATCAGAAATCCAGGACTGTCCCAAAACTTCCAGCCGGGAACTGGGTAACTTAGCAAGTCTGCAAACAGGCAAAACGTGTTCTGTGGTAGTCTGTTAGTATGCGTTAAATGCACATTAACGACTTAAGGGCCTCTAAGTTTGTACCTGATGCAGTAGGGTTGTAACTTATATAAGAATAAATAACCTTTGCGGCTGTTCCTTTTCAGCTTTTTTTTTTTTTTTTTTTTACTTTTTTCCTGACTTGATTGTAGTTTTTGAAAGTTAAAGGCCAATGTAAATTTCTTGTATATACAGTTATTAAATCAAATTTGACTGTGTTTCAATC
This sequence comes from Microcaecilia unicolor, assembly GCF_901765095.1. Lineage (NCBI taxonomy): Eukaryota > Metazoa > Chordata > Amphibia > Gymnophiona > Siphonopidae > Microcaecilia > Microcaecilia unicolor. The sequence continues at coordinate 64,736,929 of NC_044038.1, read as the reverse complement.
ACTGTTCTCACGTGGGCCCAACACTCGGCTATTCCTGAAAGCAGCTGTTCATTTATTCCAGCTAACATCTCCCCCACTCCCCCCACCCCTTTCCCAAATGGGTGGGAAAATAGAGAATGCATTTTAGATGCAAATTCAGCTTTTAGTAAGCCAAGGAGCACTATCTTTCCAAGTAAGGAGAACTGAATTTTTTTCAGCCAACTTTGATACATCACTGCATGAGGGTCAGAACTACAGGCACATCTACACATTAAAATACAAGCATAACCCACTACCGCCACCTAACACGGAACTTAAAATGGAGGCACCCAGTTCTAGAATTCTTACACCTAAATAGGGACTATTTTGGATCAGCTTTCGCTACTTCTCCTCCTCATTTCTATAGCACTACTAGACATATGCAGCACTGTACACATATACAGGTACTTTTGCAGTCCCTAGAGGGCTCACAATCTCTGGTTTTGTACCTGGGGCAGTGGAGGGTTAAGCCACTTGCATAAGGTCAGAGATGCAGTGGGAATCGAACCCAGGTTGCTAGGATCAAAGCCCACTGCACTAACCATTAAACTACTCCTCCACTCTGTTCCAAGCTACATGGTAGGTATCTTGTAGTTACTGCAGTAATTGATACCAAAGCTGCAGACCATTGGTTAATGCCCTAGAAGGAAAACAGTCACAAGAATGGCAGCGATCCGACCAGGATTAAGCTGCAGGGTCTCAAGCATCAGGCCAAAATTAAACCATGTCACTGAAGCAGCCCAAGAGGGGGTGGGGGGAATGATGCTGCGGGAGGCACTTACTAGGTGGACCCAATCCCTCCATTACAAGCCTGAGCAGAAGAGCATGTTCACAGAAAAAAAAACAATCCATACTGCTAAGTTTTCGTATCAAGGCAGTCAAATTTGGAACTCTTACCCAGTTAAAGCCAACTGAAAGGTGCCCACTCTAAGCAAAATGTGCCACTGGATCAGGAGGTATTAAATATACTAGAAAGGCAGCGAGTGGCTAAGGGGGGGGGAAGGAAGAGGCTGTGGCAGCAAGTGGCTCAGAGACAAGCAAGTCTAGAGATGGGGGTTACCAGGGATATAAGAGTCAGCCCTGCTTTCTCCCACAGAAAAGTGTATGAGGTTTTTAATTTCTCTTATGCTGCCCCACTCCCTCCACCACCAGAACTCACCTCCTCCCTTCCCGAGATTAAAGTCATCCATTTGACAAGTTCAGCGCCATTTAGTAGTGCAGGAAGAGCAGTTTGAAAGGAACCATTCCTAACTAAATTAAAATAAAACATACTTTCTATGCTGCAGCTGCTTCTTCTCTCCCCTAAAAATGCATTGGAAGATTTCTCTGGAACCCCAGCCTGATCCGGCTCTTTAGGGTTCAGAGCCAGAGAAAGACATAAGCAAACTAGGCATATGCCTACAGCAAGAGGTGTGGGGGGGAGGGGCTGTTATTTCTGAGCTCTGCCTGGAGCTTGAGAGAGACAGTGAAACCAGGGAGGAGAAGGAGGAGGATTGTAGAGAGAAATAGGAAGTGTGAGGGGACAGCTGCAGACTAAGGAAAAGAGCTGGCAGCAAATGCAAGGACTTACTGATGGTAGCACAGACTGAATAAGTAGATGAACAGCACTAGAAGAGTGTATGACGGAAAAGTGACAGTGTGTATGCATGTGTTTATGTCTGAAGAGTAAGAGTGCATGCATGTTCTGAACAATCAAAAACAAGAGTACATGCATTTATGTATGTTTGTTCTCTGGTATAGACAGTGAGTTTCCCTTTGAAGGATTTAGGCTGGAGTGCAGAAGTCCACAGGTGTACATGTACCTGTACACATGCTAAGGGAAAGGAAATGTATTTGGATCTACAGCCTTTGTGGTTACAAAGTGGTTTTCATATTACATATGGGTACTTATTTGTACCCGAGGCAATGGAGGGTTAAGTGACTTGCCCAGAGTCACAAGGAGCTGCAGTGAGAACTGAACTCTGTTTCCCTGGTTCTCAGGTCACTGCACTAACTATTATGCTACTCCTCCGCTTCCAGGAAATTTGCCAACTATTAAGTCACCCAATTATTTTTAAAACCTGTCCTAAGTACTGCCTCCACTATCTTTCCAGAAGCAAAGAAAGCTAAATATTTTAGCTTGCTTCTTCCATTCTGAAGTTTCACACATCCTATATAAATAATTCTCACCTGGCTCACTCTGTGGGAGGGAAACACTGAAGCACTAGGCTGGCTGCCAGCAACACTCACTGTGCACCACTCACCACTCACTGTCACTCAGGACCCGCCCTCAGCCACGCCCCTTCTGGACATAATTCGCAACTCCAACGTTCTAAATGAAGCCTCAAAAGCCCCTCAAAACCGGAACTGAGGCACCAGATATATCCGGTTTGCCCATGCCTCGAAAACGGAAGCCAGATCTCTAAAGCGCCGTATGCCCCGCCCTCACGTCACAACATCATGACGACGAGGGCGGACCACACTGCAGCAAACTACGGAGCTCCACGCAATCTGCGCACTGCTGGAAAGTAAACAAACGTGATCGGACCTCGCAGGTACCTCGAGGGGGTCAGGGGTCACGAGGCACACTGCAGCAAACTACAGAGCTCCACGCAATCTGCGGAGCACACTGCTGGAAAGTAAACAAACGTGATCGGACCTCGCAGGTACCTTGAGGGGGGGGGGGGTCAGGGGACACAAACGCTACCTCCCCATGCCTGCAGGGTGCTTCGGGGACAGCTGTGTCGCTCCACATGCCTCCACAGCCTACAAACCCCATCTCCCCCTGTCCCAAAACCTTGCTAGCGCCCGTTTCATCTCTCCCAGAAACGGGCCTTTTTTTTACTAGTGTTTTACAACACTCACATTGGCCAAAAGTCTCTTTGAGGTACCAGAGGCAATAACAGGTAAAAATAAACTTGTCCAACTACGCTGGTTCTCACCAAGCGGGGGGGGGGGGGGGGGGGGGGGGGGGGGGGGTCGTCAGAACATTGCTGGGCACAGCCATTTTGCAGGAAGCCAGAGTAAACATTTAAACATGGACTAGCCACATCTTTGAAGACATTAGCTTCATCACTAAAGAGGGACCCCTCCCCCCATGGAAAGATACTGTGGTTTCTGGATGGAGAGACTTACTCAGGAATGACCAGGACACTTGTTAGTTGGCGAGACAGTCCTGACAGCAAGGCTCAGATATTACCCTTTGTGTAAAAAAAAGTTCTCAAGTTGGGCAGTTGTAATGATGTAAAAGATTTTTGGCATCAGCAGTCATACTTAATAGCCATCCTACAACAATGTACAGAAACTTGCAGTGTTCCTGCTCCTTCTTTCCAGGCCAGGATTTAAGCACCACAACTGTCTCAGGTCAGAGAGGCCTACTCTCAAACGCTGCCCTGCTGAAGCAGCACATACACAGGGCCTTATTTCTTGCCTCTACTCCCCTTCCTTTGGAGCAAGGCATTAGCCACCTGCTCCATGGATACCATTTCTAGATTACTAACTAGACATTTTTCAAAATCACACTAATCCTTATTAAAAAAAACACCCCCCACCATCACTTCAGCCTGTTTGTGTAGCAAGAATTTGAACCTTGGTTTGTCCACTGACTGGAAAGTCACTTCACCCTCCATTGCCTCAAATCTACAATGGGGACCTAGTTTACTTATAAGCACTTTTGAACTCAGGTTTGTAAAAGTAAGCAGAGGCAGACTGACCATACAGGCAACACCCGAGGGGCCCAGAGGCTCTGGGAGGAGAACAGTGCCACTACCCCCCCCCCCCAAGCTTCAGTGGACCATCCCCAGGCCTACCTTGAAGGGTCCTGGTGGTCTAGTGACAGGAAAGAACACCAATCTTTCCTGCCCACTGCTGCTGCTCTTCCCAGTGCTGCTGAGTCTTCAAAATGGCTGCCGAGACTACTGCAGGAAGTCTAGGCAGCCACTGGAGCAGCGCAGGATAGAGCAGCAGCAGTGGGGTTCTTTCCTGCCCCCAGGGAGGCCACTAGACCACCATGGCCTTTCAAAAGGTAGGGGGGGGGGGAGTGGATGGGGCGGTCCACATGACTTGCCAGTCCATTCCCGAAGTATTCCTGAAGATAAGCAATTAAAATCAAATCTAAATTTTAGTTTCTCACCTTGGCATCCTTCACTGGCACTCCAAAGTGTTTGGATATGATGGCTGCATACTGTTCTATTGTGAGCTTCTCAGCACTGAGTCCAATATCCTTTCCAATATATTGATCTGGAGCCTTCAGCAAGCTGACAACAACAGGTCCAAGTTCACAGACAGGAAAGCCATCCATGGGAACATCTCCCATTGGGTATGCTGCAGTACAAGAACACACCGTTACAGGCCAGATGAAAAAACAGAGTTACCCTGCTTTTCTGGTGAGGCTCCTGAGAGATAGATGCTCAGCCTTGGTAAGCATCACCTTATTAAATAAGGGTAATACAAGCAAGAACACCTTTTGCCAAGTACATAAATGGATTTTTGGGTAAAACAGAGGTTATAGAACTTCACAGGTTTCAAACTTGTCCTGGTATTCTGTAAAAAGTTGTACAGTTTGTTACAGAACACCCCTAGGCTCCTCACATACTAAACTAGTCATTTTGCCCAAAGAGTCTCTGAAGATGGAGGCAGGGCAGATGGCTCATCCTGTCCAAACAGATGTGGTCTTCTGCCTCAGGTGGAGGAAGGTGGGTACATTCTCACAAAAGGAGGGCCAAGATACAGAACAAAGTGTCTTCCTTTGTTCTGTGTAATAAAAGGCCAAGTATAATTTCTCAGAAACTGCTGCAAGGACCCCAAATTTAAACTAGTTGATATTTGTGCTAAACTTAAATAACCAGCAACCTGGTGTTCTGCATGACAAAGTAGCTAGTGAAATTAACTAGCCTTAAAAGTTACCATGTTACTATTAAGGGTCCCTTTTACCCATCCAGGGCTGCCAAGAGACTAAGCCGGGCCAAGGCCGTCTGCCTCTCCTCCCCTCCCCAAAAATCGCTGCCGCAGTCCCCAGTCTCCACCTGCCTACCCTCAGCTCCCTTCTGTCTGCCACCCGGCCCCCTGAATTAAAAAAAAAAAAAATCTCTTAACTTGGCATCGCAGCGCCTTCTGTGCAAAAGCGGCAGATTCCGGGCCTTCCCTCATTGTGTCCCGCCCTCCTCTGATATAAGTTCCTATTTCTGTGCGCCCTCCTCTGATGTAAGTTCCTATTTCTGTGAGGGCGGGGCACAGTGAGGGAAGGCCAGGCAGAGGTGATCTGCCGCTTTCACACAGAAGGCGCTGCAGAGTTAGAGATTTTTTTTTATTATTTAAATGCGGGGGGGGGGGGGGGGGTCAGATGGCAGACAGAAGGGAGCTAAGGGTAGGCAGGTGGAGACTGGATACTGCGGCGCCAGTGGCCTGGGAGCAGGAGAGGGCAAGAGAGCCATTTTGCCCCCCATTCTCGGCGGCCCTGTACCCAACTGCAGTAAAAAACGTGGCTTTAGCGTATGCTTATGCAGGTCATTCCCGTGTGTTAAGGCTATATTTATCACATGGGTAAAATGGCAGAGTTTTCCATTTTTTTTTTATTAATGGCTGCATGCTAATTTTCCCATTAGCACGTGACTTCCTGACCAATTTTGTAGGCAGTAAGGGCTCAGGTGGTAATCTGTTAGTGCACACCAATATAGATGCGTTAACTGATTAGTGTAGTACATGCCTACTCTCCACCCCAGAACTAAAAAATAAAAATCTTCTTAGCATGTGAGAAATGCAGATGCTTAAGTTACTGCAGCTTAGTAAAAATAAATAAATAAAGTAAAAGGATCCCCTAAGTGATCTTTAAACTAGCAGTCTGGTGAACAGGAAAGAAAATGCCAGAGGACTTTTTGGTGTAATTGCCATACCCTGCTAGAAGAAAAGTCAACTGCATCATTCAAAATTTTACACCTGCCAGAATTGTGTGACTGCGGAGCACATAATTCCACATTTTTTGTGCAGAGCCTACGCTCCAAAGAGCCTCCTCAGCCCGTGGTAAAGGCTTGCTTGGCTCCCCCGAGCCTTGGTCCCACGGCAGCTGATCCCCCCACCCCACCCCAAGTATGACCTGGTGGTTTAGAGGCCTCACTGGTGGCAGGAAAGAGTCCCACTCTTTCCTGCCCGCTGAGGCTGCTCTGTGCCAGTACTGCTGCTTTTTCAAAATGGCCGCCGAGACTTCAAGTGGTAATATGAGACTGCCACAGGAAGTCTTAGCAGCCATTTGGAAAAAGTGGCAGCGGGCAAGAAACAGTGGGATTCTTTTCTGCCCCGAAGAGGTACTCCTTTGCAGCTCCTCCTGCCTCATGGCTGAGTGCTGTAAAAAGATGGCTACTGTAAAATAAATAAATAACCTGGATACTATGTATGGGAGCAGCATGCAGGGAGGGGACTGGAAAAAATATGGATGTATCTGTACAGGGAGGGGTGCTGTAATATTGGTTAAACTAAGACTAATAAACTTGCAAGTTTTGTGCACAGCATTTTATATTTGCTCTGAATATAGTCTTCTCAGGCTTTTTCCTTCCTGCTCACAAGACACTACTTTTCCCCCTAATACATTACATGATAATTTTAAGTGAAGTCTTTTCTACTTCATATTTGTTTCAACCGATATTCTACACACCCTCCTTTAATATAAGCCATAAATAGGTCTGTCATGAATTGATTTTAAACAAATATTCTTTTGGAACTTACTGCAGTGATTTTATGCCTCAAAGTGTCCTGTGTCCCTAACGTGCTTTCCTCTCCCCTTGGACTTTCGTACAAAGCGTTAACATCCTGAACCTGCTCTCCTCAAAAGTGTCCTGTGTCCCTAAACGTGCTGCCCTCTCCCCTTGACTCTCGTACAAAGTGTTAGCATGTTGAACCCGCTCTTACGTAGCAAGTAGCCATTTCCACTTGGATCTTTCTGATCTTTCAAGTAGGAGAGAAAGTTTTCAAAGTAGAAGGAAAGTCTGACGCTGGTCATAGGCACACCGATAGCTCGGAAGTATTCCTCCACCTCTCCTTTTCCATCGAAGTGCGGCACCTCTAGCTGGCCCTTTGTTAACTTCTTCACATTCTCCAGTCCGCTGAATACCACGTGCTTCAAACCCAGGCGCTTAGCGATGTCCGCTACCCGTTTACCCTGCAAGAACAAACAGATATACATTGGTTTACTCAGGGCTTTTTTTGTGGGGTACCGGCACCTTTTCCATTGTCTGCTAAAATTGACCTATGGACCCAAAGTTTTAATGGAAGAGCTCAGGCTCTACACACCTATTCTGCCTTGTCATAGATTCTGTGACTGGTTGCAGGGGGCCTTGCTATTATGGGATGGGTCCCTCCATGATCACCCCACCCCTGAAGGGTGGCCTAGCATTTGAGTACCAGCACCTTTTTTGCTAGAAAAAAAAAACCACGCACTGGTTTACTTAACATGCAGTTTCCAGCCCATAGCCCTGTGAACAGACTATGGCTTTACCTGTTCAACCTCTTTGTCTCTGCTTAAATGTGCATCATTGTTTCTGCTCAAAAGTTCCCAGAAGTTGGTGACCACGAAAGCTCCATAGACCCCAGTAAATGCAGTCTCCAGGCTCTTCTTATCGTCCAAGTCTCCCTTCAACACCTGTGCTCCCTGCTGCTTTAGCTCTTTGGCCGCAGGCTTTTCTGGATCACGTGTCACTGCTCGTACTGCAAAGGTTCCATCTGTCAAGAGAGCCCTTGCAACAGAGCCCCCCTGAGCCCCTGCAGACAGACAATCAGAAGCACATCAGTTTTATCTTGTTTTTAGGGTAGGGGTGGGGAATTTAGCTGCAAACTTTCACATTACGTCTTCCCACCCAGTTCTCATCAGTGAGCCATCATATACCATCCCCTCACTTCATAGCCAGTCATGTTAGCTTCTTGGCATTTCCTCCCAGCTCTTCCTATGTTTTATATGGGAACAGAGAAAAATGAAGGCAGAGACTATCTGGCCTATCCAGTCTGCCCAAAGAAGACAGGAGCGTAGCAAGGAATTTCCTGCATTACAAGATGTAGCACTCCCCTAGCTGCCTTAGATGCTGTTCTCTGGCTGATCAGTAGGTGTCGCTGTTAAAAGTAGCCTTTGACCATGTGCACCTTTCTTCCATATTCCCAGAAGTCTAAACTAGGTCTTTGTTTAGCAGTACAGAACAATGATATGCTTACACTCCAGGGCTTATGCACAGAAAAGGAAAAAGTCAAACTCTGCAAAAATATATTAAATTTAGCATTGTTCTAGTTAGTTAAAATTAATTAAGCAGCATCTTTTCTTCAGCCTTCTACCTCAAGGACCTGACCTGCTTCTCCCCCTCAATATCATTTATTCAGACTTTACTAGCCTATCCAAGCTGTTTATAGACTGAACAAAATAAAAATGAAAATAAGAGAAAAGTAATAAAACCATGATCCCTCCAGCCCCTCCCCCCTACCCAGTCTCATCTACCTGCCTCTCCCATTATCTTTATTTCAAACTTACTATACCGCATTAACTTAGAAATACCAAAAGGAAAAGAAATACATTGTAATAGTAAAGAAAACAGTCACACCAACCAGAAGTAGACAACAGTGAAGGATGCTCAGGTCAACCTAGGCCAGGCAAAGTCAGACACCATATGCCTGCAGAAAGGGGCACATTTTTACAGTGCTTTATGGAAAGTTCTCCTTGAACCTCCAAAGGAGGGAGTTTCACAAACTCAAGGCCATGTAATAGATAGCAGTTTCCTTTCCCCATCATGAACCCACTTCCTATATCTGGTCCCTTCTCACCCCCCCCCCCCCCCCCACAAGGAAGCATCAGAAGGTGAGTGCAGACAGAGTACATCTACACACTACCCTCCTACCAGTAAGGTCACTGCTGCTCCCACACTAGTTTTAAGGGGAGGCAGTTTCCTCAAGCCCAACCCTACAAAGGTGAAGGGTATCACCGATGCAGAGCATCAGGGGAGCTGTAACTGATATGGCACATTCCTTACTCTTAGCCCCAGTGTATCTAACCCCAGCCCTACACTGCTTCCAGGTTAGGAGACTTCACCTCCTCTGGACTGGGCTAGCAATTCAGCTTGCAATCCACACCCTGTCCAAGTACTCCTCTTCCAGTCAGATGAGGATTTGCTGCTCCCAGGCCTACATTCTCTGTACTCAACAGACTCGGCTGTTGATACATCACTTTCCTCCTCTAGTGCCTCCTGTAGAAGATACAAGCTCACTCCTGCAAATTATGTGCAATGCCTCCCTCTCCCCCCTTACCTTAAGTGTAGTCTGACTTTTGCCTATTCACATTCCCCCCCCCCCCCCACCTTGTCCTCAGATTTTCTGGTGGCACTAAATCCATAATAGTTCTGTTTTTTTACCTGCACCATCAATTCCAAACCACCAGAAAGATCCATCTAGCCCAGTATCCTGTTTCTAACAGTGGCCAGCCCAGGTCACAAGAATCCAGCAGTCCTAAAAAGCAGCAAGGTTTCACGTAGAGAGTTGCACGGAGACAGAAATCCAACCCATCCCCATTCATCCCCTTAGGGAATCTAACCCATCCCCATAGGGAATCTAACTTGTCCCCACAAGAATTTAACCCGTCCTCACCCAGTCCCGCAAGAATTTAATGGTACGTACAAAAAAAGATTGCTGTTGGCTCTCTGTTTCACTGCAGGCAAGGAAGGAATGGAAGTTAGAACACTCTGGTGCACACATGTAAGACTTCTCTGATTCACTGGCACTGTGTGCTAAGAGATCAATCACCACATGCACGCACCAGTAGGTCAGGTGACATCTGATGTCAGAGCCGAGGTCTATGCATCAACCCGGGAGCAGAGAGGTTTAATAGTAACATAGTAAATGACAGCAGATAAAAAACAGGATCGGTCCATCCAGTCTGCCCAATAGTCACAATCATTATCAAGACATGCTTAAATCAACAATGAATGCGATATTATATGCTTGATTATGGTCTTTCTGTGGCGTTTCTGGGACATAGACCATAGAAGTCCGCCTGGCCCTATCCTTATCATCCAACTGCTGGAGCTGCCCTCGAAGCCCACTCCAGCCTATTCACCTTCTCATTTGCAGGACACAGACCGTAAAAGTCTGTCCAGCACTGTCCTCATGTCCCAGCCCAGCCACTAAAGTTGCTGTCTAAACCCTTTCCAGCCCATCCTAAACCAGATTGCCATATACGAGACACAAACCATACAGGTCTCCTGATATCGCCCCTAGTGTATCACGGCCAGATTCGCCATCTAAGTGTCACTCGACACATCCACACACATATAGCCATTTAAGATTTAGTTTGGTTTTTTTTTTAATAACTTCCACTTTCTAATTAGAGATTCTCTGAGTTCATCCCATGCCTTTTTGAATTTCATCACCATTTGTATCTCTACCACCTCCTTAATGTAGACTTTCTGCATCTGTGCTGTTAAAGCAAGGAGGAGGAGGAGACAGCACTCAAAGAACCTGGTACTCGGTAGGTGAGAGTTTGACGTAAGTGCAGCATACACTTCCACGAGAACCCCGCAGGAACTACTTCGGTCTCCGCGAACCCCGTTCTCATGCAGGTCTCTAGTTTCACGTTATTTAATCTCTAGGATAAGCAGTAGCTTTCCCCAGGTTTACCTTAACAGTTGATGAGCTTTTCCAAACTTTTTTTTTTTTAAAGCTCTGATGTGGTACATTATCTGCTTTTACTACTTGCTCCAGCAAAAGAGTTCCAAAGCTTAACTACACACTGAGTGAAATTTGTTTTCCTATTTGTTTTAAATGTACCAATGTATAAATTCAAAAAGTACCAAGACTAGGCGATGCACCATGAAGGCATAAAAAAACCAGTTTGCCTTTGCCTGTTCCACTCCATTAAAGATTTTATAAGTTTCTCACAAGACTGAAAGAGCAAAATCAGGAAACACTGAAGTTCAAACTCACAGGTTGGCGCTGGAGAAAATGGGACAGCTTATTCCAGAGGCCAAGAAGGCCTCTGCAGAAACTATATAAGAGGTGATTAGAAATCTGGAGGGAGGGCCACCTTGAGGGGGTTGAGGGTAGAGAGACAGGATAGTGAAACCTAACTGGTGAGAATGGGAACCTAAGATTGGTTGGACACAGAGTGTTGGGTAGTAGTTTCACAAGTCACCCTAAATATGCATAAGCAACCGCATCAGAGGGGGTGGCCACCAGATCAACTGTGTCATTGGAAAGGCAATACCCTCTCCTCCCCCCCCCCCCCCCCCCCACCTCATGCTCACTGTGCTATTCACTCTGCCTGAAGAAAGTCTCGACTCTCATATTGAGCTTTTAAATCAGAGTGTCCCCTCTCCCCCCCCCCCCCCCCCCCCCCCCCCCCAAAATGAAAATTGTGAAGAGCACCAACATAGTATCTACTGACTGGCATCCTCACCAGGCCCACTTGCTACAAGTGTCATTGTCTAGCCTTGAACCTGCCATGAAAAGCACAAGCCCAAACTTGAAGGTAACATGGAGGGGCATAATCGAACAGCGCCAACCAAATAGCTGGCCAGCCATCTTCGGGGCCGGTGCCGTAAATGGGCGGAGCCAACAGTTTTTTTGAAAAATATGGCCGACCATCTTTTTTTTCGCTAATACGGTTGGGCCCAGCCAAATGTCAGAGTTCGCCGGGTTTGAGATGGCCGACATAAGTTTTCAGCCATAATGGAAAATGATGCCAGCGATCTCAAACCCAGCCAATCCAAGGCATTTGGTCGTGGGAGGAGCCAGCGTTTGTAGTGCACTGGTCCCCTTGACATGGCAGGACACCAACCGGGCACCATAGGGGGCACTTCTAAAAATTTGAAAAAAAAAAAAAATAGCTCGCAGATGCATAGCTCCCTTACCTTGGGTGCTGAGCCCCCAAATCCCCCCCCCCCCCACAACACTACACCATTATCATAGCCCTTATGGGTGAAGGGGGGCACCTACATGTGGGTACAGTGGGTTTTGGAGGGCTCCCATTTACCACCACAAGTGTAACAGGTGGGAGGGGGTGGGCCTGGGTCCACCTGTCTGAAGTGCACTGCACCCACTAAAAACTGCTCCAGGGACCTGCATATGACATTTCAGGCTGGCAAAAAAATGTTTTGTAATTTTATTTTGGGTGGGAGGGGGTTGTGACCACTGGGGGTGTAAGGGGAGGTAATTCCCGATTCCCTCCGGTGGTCATTTGGTGAGTTGGGGCTCCTTTTTGAAGCTTGGTTGTGAAAAAAAAGGGACCAAGTACAGCAGGCGAAATGCTCTAGAAGCCTGGCTTCTTTTTTTTTCATTATCAGGCGAAGCCGGCCATCTCGTGAGCACGCCCCCATCCCACCTTCACTACCCTACCGACACGCCCCCTTGATATTTCACCGGCTCCGCAATGGAAAGCAGTTGAACCCGGCTTCAGGAGATCGCCAGCCATCTCCCGATTTGTGTCGGAAGATGGCTGGCGATCACTTTCGAAACTGAGTTGGATAGTAACATAGTTGATGACGGCAGAAAAAGACCTGCACGGTCCATCCAGTCTGCCCAACAAGATAAACTCATATGTGCTATTTTATGTGTATACCTGACTTTGATTTGTATCTGCCATTTTCAGGGCACAGACCGTAGAAATCTTGCCCAGCACTAGCTCCGCCTCCCAACCACCAGCCCCACCTCCCACCACCGGCTCTGCCACCCAATCTCGGCTAAGCTTCTGAGGATCCATTCCTTCTGAACAGAATTCCTTTATGTTTATCCCACGCATGTTTGAATTCCGTTACCATTTTCATCTCGACCACCTCCCATGGGAGGGCATTCCAAGTATCCACCACTCTCTCCGTGAAAAAATACATACATACATACATAGGTGCATCTCAGGGGCTTAGCTATGGGTGGGCCTGGGGCCCACCCTATCTCAGCTTCTGCACCTATCAGGAGCTTTATAAACTGATAACCCTGCACACACGCATACCTGCAGAACTACTTTGCTGCTGTTCGGGCTGCCCTGGAGTCGGGCTTCGGGGGACGGGGGACCTCTGGTAAGTCTAGTCTGCTCTGCTTAAAGTTCCCTTTGGATGCTGCTGCTCTATTGCACGCAGCCCTTCTACCCTCTGCTCCTGCTCCCGTACTCCGGGTACGGCACCTCTTCCGCTCTGCAGCGAAACTTGTCCCGGGAAGTTGTTTATTTGGAGGTCCGACGCTTTTTTTTTTTTTTTTTTTTTTTTTTTTTTTTCTTTGCTGCTGCCTTCCCCCCCCCCCCCCCGTGCCTTGCCACTTGAGAAATGTGGCGGTTTGCAGCAAAAATCAGCCCGGGAAGTTATTTGGAGCTCCTTTTATAAAACTTAGCTGCCCCCCCTCCTGTCCTCGTGCTGTGCCACTGAAGAAATCTGGGCACTCATCAGCCCCAGATGCCGGGCCTGGGGAGGGGCAGCATCTAAGTTAAAAACAAGCAGCGCCAGAGCTCCAAATAACTTCCTGGGCCGATTTTGCTGCAGAGTGGGAGTGGTGCTGTACCCGGTGCACAGGAGCAGAGGCTAGAAGTGCTGGTAGTGGCATTTCCACCACCCCACCCCCCAGCCTCTTCTTCAGCACACTGATTCAGGGCCTCATTGGGAGGCACTGAAGAACCTCTGCAGTAAAGCGCTGCCCAGGTTAAAAGATTGGATTGCACTGGGGAAGGGGGGTTGAGTCGGGGAGGGCTCTGCACTGGTCAAGTTAAACAAAACAGTTGTTGTATGCATAATGCTGATGGGCTCTGAACTGCCCAGATTAAAAAAAAAAAAAAAAAGTTTTATAATTTCATGTCGGTGGGCTCTTCAGTACCTAGATGCGTTTCTAGTTGGGGGTAGGAGATTAGGAAGGGCAGGGCTGATGCCAGACTATGGGGGAGGATAGGGTAGGGCAGAGCTGATGCTGTGCTACAAGGAGTGGTGGGGGTAGGGTTGTCCATTCTTCAGGCTCTTTCACACATCTCAGCAAGCCAAAAGGTCACATGGTATCAATCTCTTCAATTTAAAAAAAAAAAAACTGATTGGCAGAGGCCCCATGGAAGAAAAGGAAAGGAAGCCTTAGGCTTGAAACGGCATCTCACATTCCCTCCACACAGTATTTGGGAACTTGCTAAACAGGTTAGCCATCTACTCCCAAATTATTTTACTGCCAGTAAAATAGTCAGTTAAAAAAAAAAAAAGTGTGCAGGAGAGGTTGCTGGCAGCACTGCTGAGTACAGACTGTTGGTGATAGTAACATAGTAGATGATGGCAGATACCTGTACGATCCATCAAGTCTGCCCAACAAGATAGACTCGTAGCATAAGGTATGATGTGATACTACATGGGAAAATTAGGTTCTTACCATGATAATTTTCTTTCCTTTAGTCATAGCAGATGAAGCCATTACGTATGGGTTGTGTCCATCAACCAGCAGGGGGAGATAGAGAGCACTCAACTTTTCACAGTGCCTCATGGCCAGCCAGCTCCACTGCCTCTTCAGTATTTGAAGCTTCCAAAGCAGGATGGCAAACCGCAATGGGAATAACATGAACTTTCCTCACAGCGAACGATGGCCCCTTAACAAGGGCATAAACTCCAAAAAAGGAGGGAATGAACTCGTCCTCCACTTTGTATAAACGGAGGGAATAAACCGATCCTCCCGAAACATAAACTGGAAGGAATGAACTCATCCTCCTATAACTGTAACAAGAATCCTGAAGACTGTTTTCTGACTCCCCAAGGAAGGAATATAACTTCAGGAAACAAGAACAGCACCTAAAATCAGAATCACTGCAATACAGACTATCATTCAGGGAGGGCTCATGGCTTCATCTGCTATGACTAAAGGAAAGAAAATTATCATGGTAAGAACCTAATTTTCCCTTCCTTGTCATCAAGCACATGAAGCCATTACGTATGGGATGTAACAAAGCAATCCCTAAATAGGGTGGGTACAAGCCACACCACGCGCTAGCACCTGTGCTCCAAAACGCGCATCCCTCCTGGCAGCCACATCCAGCCTGTAATGTCGGGCGAAAGAGAGCTTAGAAGCCCATGTTGCAGCACTGCACATCTCATGAAGAGATAGTGCTCCAGTTTCTGCCCAGGAAGAGGAAATCGCTCTTGTGGAATGTGCCTTAAAGGCTTCAGGAGGAGCCCGGCCAGACAGCAGATATGCTGAAAAGATAGCTTCTTTGAGCCAACGGGCAATAGTGGCTTTAGACGCTGAAGACCCTCTGCGAGGACCTGCAAACAGCACAAAAAGATGATCAGAGGTCCTGAAAGAATTTGTAATTCACAGATACGGCAACAGAGTCGTGCGCACATCCAAAAGGTGCAACTGCCCAAATGAATCTGGAAACTCCTCCTCAACAAAGGAGGGAAGAAAAACAGGCTGGTTTAGGTGAAACGCTGAAACCACCTTAGGCATGAAGGAAGGCACGGTCCGAACCGTGACCCCTGACTCTGAGAATTGCAGAAAAGGGTCTCTACAGGACAGTGCCTGGAGCTCTGACTCCCGTCTCGCCGAGGTAATGGCCACTAAAAAGACAGCGTTCAGTGTCAAATCTTTCTCTGAAACACGCTGAAGCGGTTCAAAGGGAGCACCCTGAAGGGCCTTCAATACTAACCCCAGGTTCCAAACTGGACAAGGTGCACACACGGGAGGACGGAGCCGAAGCACCCCTCTAAGAAACCGTGCCACATCTGGATGAGCAGCTAAGGACACGCCTTTAACCTTGCTACGCAGGGAGGCCAATGCTGCCACTTGCACCCGCAGGGAATTATAGGCCAAGCCTTTGTGTACACCATTCTCAAAAAATCCAGAATCGGCGAGACAGGAGCCCGCAACTGAGAAAATGCTCTTGAAACACACCAGACTTCAAACTGGCGCCAAATCCTGGCATAAGTCACGGAAGTGGAGCGCTTACGGGCCTGCAGGAGAGTGGAAATTACCTAATTTGAGTAGCCTTTCTCTCTCAATTGCGCCCTCTCAATCGCCATGCCATAAGACCAAAGCGGCAGGCGTCCTCCATGGCCACCGGACCCTGTGACAACAGGTGCAGAACTAGAGGTAACGGAAAGGGAGCCTCCAACAGCATCTGTCGGAGGTCCGCATACCAAGGCCTCCTGGGCCAATCCGGGGCGATGAGCACCACTTCTCCTGGATGCAGCCGAATCCACAGGAGCACTCGCCCTATCAAGGGCCACGGAGGGAAGACATACAGCAAGCCTAGGGGCCAGGGTTGAGCCAAGGCATCCAACCCAGCACAGCGAGGATCCCTCCGTCTGCTGAAGAAGCACGGGACTTTGGCATTGGGACTCGTCGCCATAAGATCCATCACTGGCTTGCCCCATTTGGCACATATCTGCAGGAATACATCGTCTGCTAGTTCCCACTCCGCTGGATCGATCTGATGCCTGCTTAGATAGTCGGCTTGCACGTTGCTCTGACCTGCAATGGGAGCTGCTGACAGGGACTGTAGATGCAGCTCGGCCCAGTGGCAAATTTGTTCGGCCTGCGCGGCTAGAGCTCTGCACTGAGTGCCGCCTTGTCAATTTATGTAGGCCACTTGTCCGACATCACTCGGACAGCCAATCCTTCCAGGGTCACTTGAAAGGCCAGAAGAGCCAGAAACCCCGCTTTCAACTCCAGGCGGTTGATAGACCACTCCGACTCGTCGGGCGTCCACAGACCCTGGGCATGCTTCCCCTGGCAATGTGCGTCCCAGCCCTTCAGGCTGGCATCTGTCACCACTAGGCACCAGTCAGGAAGCACCAGCGGCATTCCCCGCTGCAACATGCTCTCCGAGAGCCACCACTCCATACTGAGGCGGGCCGCAGGGAGCCAAGAAAGTCTGCACTGATAATCCTGAGATACTGGAGACCATCGTTGAAGTAGAGAATACTGTAGAGGTCTCAGGTGCGCTCTCGCCCATGGCACCACTTCCAAGGTGGCCGTCATCGATCCCAACAGCTGGACAATGTTCCAAGCTTGCGGGCAGGGCATCCTCAGGAGCAGACGGACCTGATTCTGAAGCTTGCACCGCCTTTGCTCGGGAAGAAATACATAGCCCGAGTCTGTGTCGAACCTGGCCCCCAAATATTCTAGAGATTGCGAGGGGGTCAGGTAACTTTTGGCCATATTAACGACCCAGCCCAGAGATTGAAGGACTGAAACCACTCTGGCTGTAGCTAGACGACTCTCTTTTTCTGCTCTGATGAGCCAGTCGTCTAGGTACGGGTGAACCCGGATACCCTCTCGCCTGAGAAAGGCAGCTACTACCACCATTACCTTGGAGAAGGTTCGGGGAGCTGTGGCGAGGCCAAAAGGCAAGGCCCAAAACTGGAAATGTTTTCCCAACACCGCAAACCGCAGAAACTTCTGGTGCGGGGGCCAAATTGGTATGTGCACGTAAGCTTCTTTCAGGTCAAGAGACGTGAGAAACTCTCCTGGCTGTACCGCCGCAATGACGGAGCGCAGGGTTTCCATGTGAAAATGCCACACTCAAAAGAGCTAAACAAGTGCTTAAAAGTCCAGGATCGGGCGAAAAGACCCGCCTTTTTGTGGCACCACAAAGTAAATGGAGTAGCGGCCTAAACCTTGTTCGGCAGGAGGCACCGGGGTCACAGCCCCTCTCTGGCACAGACTGTGCAAAGTCTCATCTACCGCCGCCCGTTTGGCGGCAGAACTGCATCGGGACTCCACAAACACGTCTCTCACCGGGGCATCGAATTCTATTCGGTATCCGTCTCTGATCAGGTTCAAGACCCACTGATCTGCGGAGATTTTGGCCCACTCCTCGAAAAAGAGGGAAAGTCTTCCTCCGATGACAGGAAACGAGGAAGGGGCCGGCGCACCATCATTGAGAGGGTCGCCCCTGAACTCCAGGCCTTGAACCAGCAGCTGCAGAACGTTTGTCCGAGCGAAAGGAGTTTCTCTGCTGAAAGCGGGCATGCGAAGTGAACCCAGCAGCACGCCCCGGGCGGTACCTTCTAGCTTCACAGAAGCGAGGTCTGTAAGAGGAGCGGACCACGTGACCCTTAGAGGACGGCTTCGGCCTATCTTCAGGCAAGCGCTGAGGTTTGGAATCCCCCAGGCCTTTAACAATGTTTTCCAGCTCCTCACCAAACAGGAGAAGGCCTTGAAAGGGCAACTTCACCAACCTTTGCTTAGAGGCCATGTCCGCCACCCAATGTCGTAGCCAAAGAGTACGGCGAGCCGCCACTGCTACAGCCATTTGTTTAGCCGAAGCTCTGACCATATCATAAAGGGCGTCAGCCAAAAAGGACAAGGCCAACTCCATCCGCGGAGCCACTTCAGATAAGGTCTCCGCTCCATCACCGGGCTGTTCCACTGCCTGCTGTAACCAAGCCAGGCAGGCTCTAGCAGCATAACAACTGCATGCAGACGCCTGAACAGAGAGACCTGCCAAATCAAAGGACCGCTTCAGAGCTGAATCAAGCCTGTGGTCTTGAATATCCTTCAGGGCAACACCTCCTTCAACAGGGAGGGTAGTTCTCTTTGTCACAGCCGTGACCAGGGCAGCCACTTTAGGCATTGCAAAGCGAGCCAAATGTTCCTCACTCAGAGGGTATAATTGCCCCATAGCCCTGGCAACCTTCAAAGGTCCCTCGGGGTCAGCCCATTGAGCCAAAATAAGCTCTTGGATGGAGTCATGCAAAGGAAAGGCTTGAGCAGGCTTTCTGGTACTAGCCATCCTTGGATTAAC
This sequence comes from Microcaecilia unicolor, assembly GCF_901765095.1. Lineage (NCBI taxonomy): Eukaryota > Metazoa > Chordata > Amphibia > Gymnophiona > Siphonopidae > Microcaecilia > Microcaecilia unicolor. The sequence goes on along the minus strand of NC_044038.1, from coordinate 64,718,217 downwards.
AGAGGAGGCTGTGCCACTCCCAGGATCTTCAATCGAGAGGGCTTGTAAGGCATCTGAAATAAGCACTGGCAGCTCCTCGCGGTGGAAAATCCTCACCGCAGACGGATCCAACAAGCTCCTGTGGCAATTCTGCACCCGACTCTGGCTCCTCAGCCCAAGAAGTTCTGCCAGACCCCTCAGAATCCTCATAGCCCGACCACGGGGGGGGGGGGGGGGCCACACTCAGAAGGGGAATTAGCCCTTCTGCGTTTATCAGGAGGATAAGAAACAGGCAAAGCCAACTCCAAAAGGCCAGGATCCACCGGGGGGGGGGGGGGGGGGGGAGGCAGGCAGAGGGTCCGAAGATCCCTGTGGAAGAGCTCTTTTAAGCATGTACGCCCTATGCAGCATTAAAACAAAATCAGGGGAGAAAACCGCTCCCTGACCGCCCGGATCCTGCCCAGGGCTATCAGCTCTATTATTAGCCTCACTCAGAGGACCCCCCCCCCCTCCGGATTCAGGGCTCTCTGTCGCAATGGAGGCCGCGCCATGTGGAAAATCCAAAATGGCGTCCGCTGCCAGCTCAGAGCGCAAAAGATCGCCGCTCGCCATGCTCGGGCCGGCTCTACCGTCTGTACAGCACAAATTACAGAGCCCCGCTACTGATTTGCGCTTGCCACTTTTAGAACAGCGCTTTACAGTCTCCGCAGCCATTGCCGAAAACGGCGGTAAAATTCAAAAATAGTGGTTCGCGCCAAAAACGTCCTGATCGCAGGCCCACCCCGGAGGAGTCAGAAAACACTCTTACCTCACTAGACCGAGTATCACAGCTCCGGTCCTGCAGAAGAATCTCAAGAAAAAAACCTCTTTTCCAAGATCGCTGCGACTTTAATTTTTTTTTTTTTTAACGCTGTGAGGAAAGCAGAGGCAAAAGAGGTAAATAAAAACACTCCGGAGGCTCAGATAAGTGGGAAAGGCAAGGAAAGGCGAACCAATGTGCCTGCATCCACTGAGTGGGAAAGGACAGGGAAAAGCAAGCTAATATGTCCACATCCACGGGGGCATGGGTAAGGCAGGGAAAGGGCTGACCTATGTGCCTTCAAAGTGAAGCTGCTATAGCCTCTAACACCCCGGCTAACAACTGGCAAGCCAGGAGCCACCCCCAGGCAGATTTGTGATGGAGCTCGAAGAAGCTGCAGCCACCCTGCTTGGGGAGATAGAGAATACTGAAGAGGCAGTGGAGCTGGCTGGCCATGAGGCACTGTGAAAAGTTGAGTGCTCTCTATCTCCCCCTGCTGGTTGATGGACACAACCCATACGTAATGGCTTCATCTGCTTGATGACAAGGAAATGCATATTTGATCTCAATTTGTCCTTGCCATTTTCAGGACTCAAGACTGTAGAAGTCTGCACGGCACTAACCTTATTCTCCAACTACTGAAGCAGTCATCGAAGCCCACTCCAGCACAACCAGCCCACTCCAGCACAACCAATTCTCTCCAGCCACGATCAGGTCACAGACTGTGAAGTCTGCCTGGCACTGGCTTTGCTTCTCAATTACCGGTGTTGCCATCTAATCAACGTTAAGTTTGTTCGGTTTCATGCCTTCCATACAGGATTCCTTTGTTTTTATCCCAAGCATTGTTGAATTCTGTTACTGTTTTCATCTTCACCACCTCCTGTGGGAGGGCATTCCATGTATCTACCACCCTCTCTGTGGAAAAGTATTGGCTGATGTTATTCCCAAGTCAGTCCCCCTGCAATCTAAATTAATATCCTCTAGTTCTACCACCTTCCCTCTTCTGGAAACGGTTTATTTCTATATTGAAACCTTTCAAATATTTGAATCTCTGAATCATATCATCTCTCTCTCTCTCCTCATCTCCAGGATGTACACCTTCAGGTCATCAAGTCTCTCCTTGTACATCTTGTGGAGAAAACCCCCATACCATTTTCATACTTTTGTCATGGGAATCATTGAACCATATCTCTGTAATGGCAACAGCCAAATCTTCCTCAAACATCAGGGCTTGCAAATCTTTAATGTTTTTTCTTAAGCTACGAGCATTTGTGCTCATTGCTTTCCATGTGTTAAGCAAGTTTAGATGGTTTTCTATATTAACATTACCAGTGGAGTAGCCTAGTGGTTAATGCAGTGGACTTTGATCCTGGGGAACTGAGTTTGATTCCCACTACAGCTCCTTGTGACTCTGGGCAAGTCACTTAACCTTCCATTGCCCCTGGTACAAAATAAGTACCTGAACATATGTAAATCGCTTTGAATGTAGTTGCAAAAACCTCAGAAAGGCTGTATATCAATTCTCATTTCCCTATTTGAGATTATGCATGGAATGTTGCTATTATTGGAGATTCTAGATGGAATGTTGCTACTATTGAGATTCTATTGCTACTATTTGAGATTCTACATGGAATGTTGCTATTCCACTAGCAACATTCCATGTAGAAGCCTGCCCTTGCAGATCAGCAACACAGCTGCGCAGGCTTCTGTTTTTGTGAGTCTGACGTCCTGCACGTCAGACTCACAGAAACAGAAGCCTGCGCGGCCGCATTGCTGATCTGCAAGGGCAGGCTTCTACATGGAATGTTGCTAGTGGAGGAGTAGCCTAGTGGTTAGTGCAGTGGACTTTGATCCTGGGGAACTGAGTTTGATTCCCACTGCAGCTCCTTGTGACTCTGGGCAAGTCACTTAACCCTCCATTGCCCCTGGTACAAAATAAGTACCTGAATATATGTAAACCGTTTTGAATGTAGTTGCAAAAACCTCAGAAAAGTCCCATTTCCCCTTCCCCACTGCAGTCTTGTTTTTCCTGGGGGTGACTTCCTGAATTCCCTCACTTCCTTTTATCACCCCCAGCATCTAGTTTAAATATCTCAAATAAATACTGTTGTGCTTATAAAAAGGTTTTCACACGTTCCTGGAGGAAAAGTCATTAGTCTGTCTTTGAGACGGATATGAGGGAAGCCACCGCTTGCCCTGGGTTTAGTAGCATGGAATGAAGCTACTAATTGGGTTTCTGCCACGTACCTGGCTTGGCCACTGTTAGAAGCAGGATACTGGGCTAGATGGACTATTGGTCTGACCTAGTATGGCTATTCTTATATTCTTATGGCCCCAGGTGGATTACAATATCAGTATTAGAACCCTTACTCTTCTTGGACAGTTCAGCATTTGGATTGGTTCTTGGTAGCAGAGGATCCTGGAAGGCATTTCACCAGATAGGAACATAATTCAAGGATCCCAAAGTCAATGCCTCTTATAATGGAGTCTCCTAGAAGTAAATATTTTCTGTTTTGAGCCAGTCATTGTTTTTGAGAGGTCCTTTGGATTTTGTTACATTCCTTGCCTCTGGGCTCCACCTCAGTACTTTTCCTTTGCTGCAATGTGGCAAAGTAATTATATAGGGGTAAAGTTTGGGAGGGTGAAGCCTCTGTGACACAGGTCGTAATCTATCCGAGCCTACTGTGACCCATCCCTCTGTTGCTTTATTCTCTGTGGGAATGCTGGTGGTAAATTGGCTGGGAATTAGGTAACCCTGGATGTTTCCTTAATTGCTGACAAGTCCTTCTTTAGTTTGTTGATTTCATCTTTCATAGCTGATTATTTGGAGACAGATGGGATATGCTCTAATGTTCCAGATGGTGCACAAATATTGCCTTGAATGAAAGTCATGTTGATACGAATAATAAGTGTGAGAAGGTGCACTAGGTTAAGGGACATCAATGAGCAGGTTTGACCAACAGAGGATTTATGGAAGATAATTGTCTTTTGGTTTTCCCAAATAGGGACAGCTAGCCTAGGGGTGGGGTGGGAGAATATAAAATCAGCAGGACAGAAATATAGCAAAATTATAGCAGCAAGCAGCTCTGCAAGTGAGAGGAAAGAAGTCCCCCTCCCCCTTTTTTTTCCTGTATAGGATAGATGGAGGTAAAATCAGCAAAGTTCTAGGAAGAAATTAGAGACACACAAATGAGAGCAGTATAGAATCTATGACAAACAAAAATCTGAAAATATATAAATTCAGAAAAGCTTAGCTTTCAGGTTTGCAGTGCTTCTCATGATTTCCCAACTCTCCAGAATGCAGGTCCTCCCTTAAAAATCCTAAACAAGAACAAATACCCCTTTTCAGGCTGCCCTACCACTCCCCCCCCCCCCCCTCCAATAATAGAGCATATGCATTGCAGTAAATTGGGACAGTGGGATACACCAAGACATCATGGCTATAGACACAATGTTGCACAATATGAGCAAATTCACAAGAGGTGCCAGAGGTAGAAAAAAAAAGTAAGGCACATCCCTTAAAAGGGAGTGGCAGCATGTCTAGCTGTCAGAGCAGCAGGCCAGAATCTAGAAGCCTCATTTCTGCCACTGACTGGTGCTTGCATAGGCAAGACCCATCAAGCCCTAAGAAGAGCTTTCAACGCTTCCATAAAGATTGGGGGGGGGGGGGGCACATACAATTCATTAAAAATATTTTTTTTGTTTTCATTTTTTTCTCACCTGCAATGTCTGTTGTTCCTCATATCCAATGCACCATGGCTGGGTGCTTCTGGTTTCCCTCAGTGACTGGATTGGGGGGTGGGGGGCAGCAAGGACTAGAGAGCTCAGACTAAAGGAGGAGAACTTCCCTTCCCTTAATATTGGCATCAATTAGCTTTCTGTCCTCTTCTCCTGCCCCCCCCCCCCCAAAAAAAAGTACCAAGTTAGTGTTAGATCCTTGGTGCCTGGCCCATTGGCAGGGCCAGCCAGTATTGATCAGGTTGGGGAACAAAAGTTTAGGGGGTGGAGTAAATTCCACCAGTAGGTTAACTCCTTCAACTGCCTGTTTTACAATGGGCAAAATAAATGCCTCGTTTGTACCCCTTTAATTTTGAGGCTACACATTAGCTTCCACCCACTTTGTCACTGCGAAAGAGCCTTCAACAGCACAGAGGTGCAAAAGAAGACAGTGATGTGACATCAGTGCTCCACCGAGGAGCAGCTGTAGCTGGGAGGAAATGATGGACTAGGGGTCGCGAGAAGGCGTAGGAAACCGAGCACAAAAAGCAGCAGAGGGGCTTGTAAATGTTGGACATACCTAAAGGAATTGCCCCCACCCTACCACCTCCCCTAGACTACACCATAGCTCCTTGTGACCTTGAATAAATCAGATCACCATGCACAAGCCTGGGACCTCATTTTACTAACCCGAATTAATGCACTAAAACTATCTTCCTGCGAGCTGCTAGTAAACAGTGTGCACGCCTAATAACACGTGTTTAAAAACCTAATCCAGCCTTATGATGGTCAACTCTCTGCGTCGGGACGGTGTAAAAACCGGATTTCAGCGGGATCCTCGGGATCCGGAGGATCCCGCAGATCTGGCTTTTACACCGTCCCCCTCTGCGTCTGCACACAAAGATGGACATAGGAGAAAGTCTCCCAGACCCACCAAAAGCTCGACTACAGGTTACTTCCAGTCACACCCACGACCTTTCGGAGTAGTCTAATGGCTGAAGCAGTGGGCTAAGAAGACCCATCGAAACCCGGTTCAAACGCCACATTGCTACGAAACTACTGTCACTTAACCCTCCAAGGCCTCAGATATAAACAGATTATAAACACTCGGGGGAAAGGAAAATACCCGAATGCAATTTGCAGGAGCTACATGCAAAATACCTTCCCTTTTCTTGGGTACTTACTTAAAGTTCTAACTTTAGCCCTATTGCTAGGGAGCAGCAGATCACTACTCACCTGTGGCTCCCAGAACAACGATCAGCTTCTTTGTAGCCATTTAAACCCCGCACCGTTCAGATTACACAACAACTACCAGCAGCAGGACAAGGAGTGTACCAAGGTCTACACACCGCCTTACATCTTTATAAGAAGAGGAGACGGGCTCCTCCCAGGCTCTCTTCAATGCTGTCCCTCCTAAACGTACACAAATACGCCCATAGTTCACTATAGCCCGAGGAGTTTTCTTTTGTCTCCCTGGCTGTACTGAATTTTAGCGCCTCTCACAGTGACTCTGCACAAATTTTCAGCCCAGATCCCAAAGTAGTGCAGGAATCGAGAAGGAGATTCTCATACTAAGACCAATCACTTCCTCCTCGGCGTAGTTCACTAACCCTCACCCTCCTACATGGGAGCAATGTTTCTTTCAAACGCTGTCGTATATTTCCGTTGAAGTTGACAAATACAAATAGTGCAATTCCAGTCTTACAAAAGTACCCCTAAACTGATGTGCAGAATAAAAGAAGATGGGGCAGAGCAAACAAGTTTCCTGTTTTCAGACTTCAGTTGCTGTTTCCCCTGGCCTCGCCCTCTGCCTTCCCTGGCCTGAAAGCTGGAGTTAGTTTGTGCGTTAGCAGCAGATCAGTACAAACCAGATCTCCTGCGCCTAGGCTGGGCTGTCTATGCAAATTTCCTTTCACATTCAGCTCACAGCAAGGAAGGGAGCATTTGGTCTGGTAGCTCAGAAGACATCTGTTGCTAAAGTGCTGTTATATGTTTTAATAATTTTATTTAGTTTTAGGTCAGAAATATAACAAAATAAAACACGGAAAAGAAAATAAGATGATACCTTTTTTTATTGGACATAACTTAATACATTTCTTGATTAGCTTTTCCGATCTGATGAAGAATTATTATTCCGATCTGACGAAGAAGGGCAACCTTCGAAAGCTAATCAAGAAATGTATTAAGTTATGTCCAATAAAAAAAGGTATCATCTTATTTTCTTTTCCATGTTTTATTTTGTTATATTTCTATTGATTACCTTTAAAAGTGGACCATCATGGCTACCACACCTCTCTTTAGTTTTAGAAAAGAAGGGAAGCTGAGGAGGTGAAATTTTCCTTCCAGTCAGTCCTACAATGTATTCCTAATTTTTAACCAGGGTAGAATTAACCTTTTGGACCCTTTCACCTCCTCTTCATTCTGCCCTGAAGTTCCCTAGGGCTGATAATGTCCTGATTCAAGGTTAACCCTTCCATATTCTTAGCTAAAGCAGAAACATTACTAAAACATTTATTTATTGGGATTTATTTTATCATCTTTTCGAAGAACTTCAACCAAGGCACCCAAGATGTCTCAAGTTCTGCTAGTATTTGAGAACAGGATCTGCTGATCTAAAGGCTGTTGTGAAATAAATAACAAAATGGACATTTATGTGCTGGTTACATTTAGTATGAACTTCCATTTTAGAAAAATAAATGCGGAGCCGCTAAGTTACCCACTGCAGGAGAGAGACTTTTTAGCCAGTTCTTAAATCCCAGAGCAGTGTGGGATTTGTAGTCTATAGAAATGCTAGATAGTAGTAGTAGTAGTAGTCCATGATTCCATTGAAATCAGTGCTGCAGGTCCTATAATGCACCAGGATGAGGTTGGCAGAAATTCAGGACTTGCCAAAAAGTCTTCCTCCTGGAATGGGTAACTTGGTAGCTCTGTAAATGCCTAATCAATCAACAGGTCAAAACTGGCACATAAATGTCTGTGTGTCTAAATAAATATCTATCTTACCCACTTTACAAACGTAAATGTTTATGGAGCTCGGTATCCCTTAGACCAGTGTTCTTCAATGCAAGGCCTGGGGGCTGAGACCACTAGGATGGCCCCCATTGTCTTTCTGAATTTTTTTTTTCTGCTACTCTGCCTCCCTACCTAGGCTCAGTCGGGACAGAAAGAGGAAAGTAAGTGTGTGTGGGGGGGGGGGGGGGGAGTCATATGTTTGAAGGACAAGGTATTTCTCATTAGGACAAGGTATATGATTAAAGGTATAATTATTTATTTATGATTTCCCACTGCAGCTCTTTGTGACTCTCAGGCTCATTTTTGAAAGAGAAGGATGCCCATCTTTCAACAGAAATCGTAAGATGGGCGTCTTTCTCACAGGGCCGTCCAAATCGGTATAATCGAAAGCCGATTTTGGACGTCCCCAACTGCTTTCCGTCACAGGGATGGCCAAAGTTCAAGGGGGCATATCAGAGGCGTAGCGAAGGTGGGACTTGGGCGTGCCTAACACATGGATGTCCTCGACCCATAATGGAAAAAAAAAGGGTGTCCCTGACGAGCACTTGACGACTTTACTTGGTCATGTTTTTCTTACAACCAAGGCACAAAAAGGTGGATGAAATGACCAGAAGACCACCAGAGAGAATCAGGGATGACCTTCCCTTACTCCCCCAGTGGTCACTAACCCCCTCCCACCCTCAAAAAATATCTTTAAAAATATTTCCTGCCAGCCTCTATACCAGCCTCAGATGTCATGCTGAGGTCCATCACAGCAGTATGCAGGTCCCTGGAGCAGTTTTAGTGGGTGCAGTGCACTTCAGGCAGGCAGACCCAGGCCCATCCCCCTCCCTACCTGTTACATTTGTGGAGGAAACAGCGAGCCCTCCAAAACCCACCAAAAAACCACTGTACCCACATCTAGGTGCCCCCCTTCACTTGTAAGGGCTATGGTAGTGGTGTACAGCAGGGGCGTATCTGCGTGGGGCCACAGGGGCCTGGGCCCCCGCAGATTTCGCCCTGGACCCCCCTACCACAGACCCTCTCCACCTCCCCCTCCCTCCCTCCCACCCGCCCGCCACCAACCCGTCGCCGATCTTTGCTGGCGAGGGACCCCAAGCCCCCGCCAGCTGAAGTCCTTTCTTCCGTGCAGTCTGACATCCTGCGCGTTGTACGTCAGACTCAGAAGAACAGGAAGCGTTGCAACTTGCAGCGGCGCAGCCTCATGGAAGAGAGGACCTCGGCTGGCGGGGGGTTGGGGTCCCCCGCCAGCAAAGGTAAGTGACAGCAGCGGGGGAGGGTGTCATTGGTGGCGAGGGGGGGGTCCAGAAATGGCGGGGGGGGATCGGTGGCGCCGGGGGGGGGGGGGCTAAAATGTGCCCCCTCCCTCTGGCTCTGGCCCCCCCTACCGCCCGAGTCCAGATACACCCCTGGTGTACAGTTGTGGGAAGTGGGTTTTAGGGGGGTTTGGGGGGGCTCAGCACACAAGGTAAGGGAGCTACGTTCCTGGGAGCATTTTATGAAGTTCACTGCAGTGCCCCCTAGGGTGCCCGGTTGGTGTCCTGGCATGTCAGGGGGACCAGTGCACTAGAAATGCTGGCTCCTCCCACGACCAAAGGCTTGCATTTGGTCGTTTCTGAGATGGGCGTCCTTGGTTTCCATTATTGTTGAAAATCAGAAACGACCGAGTCTAGGGACGACCCAGTGGCGTTCCTACCCTCGATGACACCCGGGGCGGATCACCGATGCACCCCCCCCCCCGTGAAATGACACCTCCCCCCCGGCAAAATGACACCCCCCCGGGTGCATGCTGCTGGGGGGGGGGGGTGCTACAACGCGTGCCTGTGGGCTCCGAGTTCGCTACGCTAACTTTGCTGGTTCGCTGCAGCTCCCTCTGCCCCGGAACAGGAAGTAACCTGTTCCGGGGCATTGGGAGGGAGCTGCAGCGAACCAGCAAAGTTAGCGTAGCGAACTTGGAGCCCACAGGCACGGGCCGCGGCAACCCCCAGCGGCGTGCACCCGGGGCAGACTGCCCCCACCGACCCCCCCTTGGTACGCCACTGGGACGACCATCTCTAAGGACGACCTAAATTTCAAGATTTGGGCGTCCCCGACTGTATTATCGAGACGAAAGATAGACGTCCATCTTGTTTCAATAATATGGGTCTCCTCGCCCCTTCAGCGAGACGTTTTGCGAGGACTTCCTCAACAAAATTGGGCATCCCTTTCGATTATGCCCCTCTCTGTGCAATGGAGGGTTAAATGACTTGCCCAGAGTTACAAGGACCTGCAGGAGAAAAATAAATAAATAACATACCTTTCATCACGATTAAAATTTTAATCAAAATGCTGCCTTAATTAGACTATTTTAATAGACAGCATAAGGTGTAAGCAGAGGTGGAACATATTGACAGATAAGACAGAGGAACAGGAGTTAGATAGAAAATAAAGGGACTAACTTAAAGAAAAATTCTATATGGAGTTACAAGAGGTGCGTGAAAACGAGCTCAACTGCACCAAAATTGTTCCGTGTCCATTGGCTTCCATTGCAGGCGCGATGCAAATGAGCAGGGTAGGAGCTTGCCTGGAGATCAAAGTATGTGGTTCTGCCCCCCGTCCCCCCATCCCCCATTCACATAACCCCTGTCATTCTGCTGAGACACAGTTTACTATAGTAACCTCTGAAATGTTGTATGTCTAAGTGCTTTGAAAATGAGCCCCTATATCTCTTCCCACCAAGTCCCCCACATAGAGAGGCTTAAGTGGGCTGCAATTGTGCATTCTTCAACTTGTTTAAATACTGTGCTATGGACCCCTTGTTATACAGAGACCTAGAGTAGAGCTGTCCATTTTATCCATATTAAAAGTAGCCATGATCACAGCATAAGATGGAATTAGCATCAGATTTAAAGTGAAGTTCTTGTTTAAAAATGAAGGTCTGGAAAAGGCGAGCTATGTTCTTTCCACAGATGTGAGGGAGCAGCATGGGACCAGGGTAACAGAGGATCACTTTCAGTAAGCAGCACTTCTAGCTTCCACTGTGACGTTGGGGCTCGAGTGAGTGTGTTCTTCCCACTTAGAGGGGTGAGGAAGTCAGTAGGGAAGGTGGTGACATAATATAAAAATATAACGTAACAATATAAGTTATATTCCACCTACACTTCGAGGTTCAAGGTGGACCACAATAAAAGAAGCTGGTCATATCCAGGAATCAAGCAACACAAAAAAATCCACAGCATGAAAATGTTACCAATATCAAGATATTCATAAAATGAAGGAAAAAGCCTCAAAGAGCTCAAAATCATGCAGATTTAAAGAGCTAACTTGATCAAACGATTTTCACTTCATCACTGACAAAAAACCTTCCCAGTACTTATATCTTTTTGCAAATCTCTTTTTTTTAAATTACATTTGTACCCCACGCTTTCCCACTCATAGCAGGCTCAATGCGGCTTACATATTATATACAGGTACTTATTTGTACCTGGGGCAATGGAGGGTTAAGTGACTTGCCCAGAGTCACAAGGAGCTGCCTGTGCCTGCAGTGGGAATCGAACCCAGTTCCCCAGGACCAAAGTCCATCACTCTAACCACTAGGCCACTCCATTATTATTATTATTAGTAGTAGTAGTAGATCAATCAGAAAAAATTTTGAGAAAAATCTCTTACGTACTGTGCTTAGCTATTTCCAACTTTCAAAGTCCATCCATTACTGCTTATGCAAAAGTAAAGCACTTATCTTTATAAGGCACTTGTAGCATATGGAATGAAACTACTAATTCTCTCCTCACCCCCAGGCCAATGATGGCCAGCGTTTCAGTCAGCTGCTTCAGGGTCCCGGGAATATGTTAAGCACATAGAGCCAGAAGTGCTGTAGGTGCAAAGAAGCGGGGAATTTCTGCACAAACAAGAAATAAAATTAGAATTGTATAAAATTCTAATTCCAAAAACTCACAAGATTAATTCACTCAATTACATGTGGTCCAGTATCATAAACAAAAGTAAAAATGGCGCCTTGATGTTTTAAAGGTAGAACACTCAAAGCTGCCAATCGGATATCAAGACATCTTAGATCCTCTCTATTCATTGGTTATCTAAAAATCAACCATAAAAAGCTTTCCACTCTACAGCTACATTCAATCATTCAATAACGGCAGATAAAGACCATCTGGCTGATATTAATAACTATTTAACCAGCCAGGAATGGCTCCTGGCTGGTTCATTAGTGTTTTAACACCTAAATGCAGATATTCAGCAGGATGTAACTGGTTATCTCCCACTAAACATTTGCGGTTAGTGGCTAGCCCCTTTTGAACTGCACACATTAGAATTTAGGCACAGTTCATTACAGAATATGCTTAGAGGGGCATAATCGAACGGGGCAGCCAAGTTTTCCTGAGGATGTCCTCGCAGGACGTCCCTGCGAAGGGGCGGGAAAACCCATATTATCGAAACAAGATGGGCGACCATCTTTTGTTTCGATAATACGGTCGGGGATACCCAAATCTCCACATTTAGGTCAACCTTAGATGGTCGTCCCTGATTTTCAGCAATAATGGAAACCGAGGACACTCATCTCAGAAACGACCAAATCCAAGCCATTTGGTCATGGGAGGAGCCAGCATTCATAGTGCACTGGTCCCCCTCATATGCCAGGACACCAACCAGGCACCCTAGGGGGCACTGCAGTGGAATTCACAAATTGCTCCCAGGTGCATAGCTCCCTTACCTTGGGTGCTGAGCCCCCCACCCCCCCCCCCAAAAAAAAAAAACACACTACCCACAACTGTACACCACTACCATAGCCCTAAGGGATGAAGGGGGGCACCTACATGTGGGTACAGTGGGTTTCTGGTGGGTTTTGAAGGGCTCACATTTACCATCACAAGTGTAACAGGTATGGGGGGGGGATGGGCCTGGGTCCACCTGCCTGAAGTGCACTGCACCCACTAAAACTGCTCCAGGGACCTGCATATTGCTGTCATGGAGCTGGGTATAACATTTGAGGCTGGCATAGAGGTTGGAAAAAAATTTTAAGTTTTTTTGAGGGTGGGAGGGGGCTGTTGACCACTGGGGGAGTAAGGGGAGGTCATCCCCAATTCCCTCCGGTGGTCATCTGGTCAGTTTGGGCACCTTTTTGAGGCTTGGTCGCAAGAAAAAAATGGACCAAGTAAAGTCGGCCAAGTGCTTGCCAGGGACACCCTTCTTTTTTCCATTATTGGCCGAGGACGCCCATGTGTTAGGCATGCCCCAGTCTCGCCTTCGCTATGCTGCTGACACGCCCTCGTGAACTTTGGTCATCTCCGCGACGGAAAGCAGTCGAGGGCGTCCAAAATCGGCTTTCGATTATGCCGATTTGGGCAACCCTGAGAGAAGGACGCCCATCTCCTGATTTGTGTCGGAAGATGGGCACCCTTCTCTTTCGAAAATAAGCCTGTTAGCGAGCTGTGCACGTAAATTTTAATTATTACCAATTAGTGCTCATTATTGCTTCTTAAGTGCTGTTATCAACGCTGATTAGCTTAAGCCAATTAAGTTAAGCACGTTTTTATAGAATACAATTGGATTTTGGTATGGATCTCTAGGTACACTATATAGAATCCGGCAGTAAGTGCTTAACAAGTTAAGTTGCTGCTCTTAAAAATGAAACTGGATATTGAATACCAGTTACAGGAAATGGCCTGGCATTGAATATCCGGGTTGAACGCCAGCAGTAGGCAGTCAAAGCACTGCCCGCCACCAGCTGAATATCAGGGGGCATATATCCTATCCAGTCTGCCATCAATACCAACTGCTAAACTCTACAATTCCTTCCTCTTCCTTACAGATCTTCTGTGCTTGTTTCAAGCTTTCTTGAATTTAGATACAGTCTCTCCAAGAACTCCACCAGGAAGCAGCTCCCACATCCACCACCCTTTCTGTAAAGAAGTATTTCCTTAGATTACTGCTGAGTCTAACCTCTTTCACCCTCATACCTTGTAATTTCTTTTTGGTTCTAAAATGTATGGAATGTAATTATATTGGAAAAGTTTTTGTTTATGGTAACATAGATTTATCATGATCTTCTCACCTGGAAGCTTTTTGTCGATGTGCTAAATGGAGATGTTCTTTCCCCTGTTAAGAATTTTTTTGTGTCTGGTTTCTTTCAAAGTTTATCATTGTTTATAAATATTTGATCTGTTGGGTTTTTGTTTTTTTTTTTTTGCTTTCAATAGAAGTTAATTTTAAAGAATGGAATTACACAGCATAACACAGTTTTTCTGCATTCTTTGGAAGTAAAATATAACCACGCAGACTGAGGATACTTGAAATCCAAAGTGTGACTTTTCTGGCCTCTTCTGCCCTGGAGCTGCCTCACTGATAGCCTACATTTAACATTATCTCTGGTAATACTTGAATAACCTGTCCTGTCAATAGAGGAAGAAGTTGGGTCAGATGCCTAAATACAGTCCTGCACTATTGCCAGAAGGTGCAATTATCTAGGGTTAGAGTGGCCAACATGTGAATCTGGCATTGCTTTTGTATGGCCTGTGGACTGTGTCAGTGGGTGCTACCACGCCCTTCCCTTCCCATTCCCAGCTCAGCATAGGACCAGCAGGGATGCAGAAAAAACGAACAGACAAAAAAACACTGGTTTCCTCCTGGGTTGCCACGTCTCTGGAAATTATCATTAAGTGGGAAGTGCACAGGTAAAAGAAAAAGGGTAGCTGTGGGAAGAGGGAGGACTGCATGCTCTCTGGTATTAATTTATCAGCCACATCTCACCTGCCCCTGCTCCATCATAACTTTTTTCTGTTTTTCAGACTAAGGAGCTGCAAAAGGCCAGCATTTCTGCAAACCTGACAGAGCCAGGCTGGGGTGGCTGTGTGCTGACCTGGAGCTCTCCACTGGCAAGAACTGCAATGTGAAGGACAGGAGCTGTGGGTGGGTTTGGGTTTTCATTGGGAAGGGGTGAATTTACTTGCAATGGGTATCCTATTGCAAAAGGTGAGAAAGGGTTGGCAGTTGCTCTTGTTTTTTTAATCGTACAGTAGAATCTTTGTAAACACCCAAGAACACCAGCAGCTGAAAAATGTCACTAAGCAGATTGTGTAGGGTCAGAAAAGAAGCATTTCAAAGTCATCTGTCGAACCACAGCACGAGAGGCAAACCAAGAATTGCCCTACTCATGTAGCAAACTACAAATCTTTACAACAGCTCTGGCAGAACCAAAAAGGGGAGTGGGTGGTGGGGAAATGAAAATGCAGTGTAGGGTGAGTTGTGGGACTTCAGCTAGTATTTTAAATCACCCACGCTTTGCGTTCAGTTCTAACAGGTTACAAATTGCGTTGAGGTTGACAGATGCACTTTTCTTTTTCAGAGCCTTCAGAGGACGGTGATGAGGGGAAGGTGCAGATCTAGGTTCAGTCTCCACCTCCACTCCAGGACCCTCTCATGAAGACCAGTTCCCCCCACATACAGCACAGCACAGCAGAATTCCCTCCCCCCCCCCCCATAACTGCTGCTTTCCACACACCTGTTACATGATCCTTTGTGATCTCCCCCCTCCATTAAATAGCTCTCTTTGATTTGTTTTTTTTTTTTAATTTTATTTTTTGTTTTATCATTTTATTTAATTACATTCACATTTATCACATAAATGTAAGGAAATACAGAAATTAATATAAAAAGGAAAACATTTTCTCTCAACAATATATATTTACATAATTGTCCACAATTGGAAGATCCAAGATCAGGAAAACAATCTTAAAGAAAATGAGAAAAACTCAAAATGGTTAATCTTACACTTCACATTTTCTGAGGGAGGAAGGTTAATCGGTTATTGCAGCCGGTACAGTGGTAACTGAAGGAAGTTGCTGCAGAGGATTCTTCATCTGTTTCCACAAACTCTTATAATTTCTTAGGTTCAAACAAATAAGTAATAAGGAAATAAAACACTTACAAGGGAATCGCGCTAGGAAGGTCCCACCTAGGGCAATGATTCCTGGCTTAAAAGCCAAGACTTCACACCTCCCAATCTGCGATTCCCTTGATGTGTCAGGAAATATATGCATCTTTGAACCCAAAAAACTATCAACCATGTATCGGAAATACAATTTCAAAACATTGTTCCTATCTAAATCAAAGATGAAAGTCACTAATAATAACTCTATCTATAACTTCTGAATTTTCCAAAATGTCAGTTAAACTTACATCTCTTTTCTCTGATAAAGAAGATTTTAAAGGAAACATAATTTTAGTCACCAAAAGGTGGCTATCAGAAGGTATTAGCAAAGTATCAGAGAAATATTTCTTCAAGAATTCAGTAGCTGACATATAGGATATTATAGGTAAATTTATCATTCTCAAGTTTTTTTCCCTTAATTGGTTCTCCAGAAATTCCAATTTTTACATAGACATTGGGAGGATAAGCTTACAGCAGACCCTCCCCCCAGTCCAGGAGGAAGGCATCCGTAATCAAAGTCTCTATTTTTATATCTTGGACTTCCACTTTGTTAGATAAGTATTAATATAAATTCTTTAACTCACGTGGAGGGGCATAATCGAACGGCGCCGGCGAAATACATGGCTGGCGATGTATTTTGGCAGCGCCGCAAACAGCTGGCCAGACCCGTATTTTCAAAAAAGATGGCTGGCCATCTTTTGTTTCGACAATACGGTTCCGGCCAGCCAAATGCCTTGGATTTGGCCGGGGTTTGAGATGGCCGGCTTCGTTTTTTAGTGATAATGGAAAGTTATGTCAGCCATCTCAAACCCCGGCCAAATCCAAGGCATTTGGCCGTGGGAGGAGCCAGCATTTTTAGTGCACTGGCCCCCCTGACATGCCAGGACACCAACCAGCCACCCTAGGGGTCACTGCGGTGGACTTCAGAAAAGCTCCCTCAAGCATAGCTCCCTTACTTTGGGAGCTGAGCCCCCCAAACCCCTCCCAAACCCACTACCCACAAATGTACCTAACCCACTAAAATTGCTCCAGGGACCTGCATACAGCCTCTAGGACTTATTGCTGCTGTATAACTTTGGCACACCAGTTCACACCTGAAGACTAATCTTTCTGAAAAAAGTCCTTTCTTGAAATAAGCACGTTTACTCACAGCTGCAGATCAGAGGTTGTGCCCCACTGGCAAAGAGTCCCCTGTTACTAAGATTAGCAGTAGGTCAGAGCTGGCACAATGGTGTACAATGCCCTCTTTCAGCACCATTCAAGGTAAGAACTACATTCTCTAACGTGGGTAACACAGGAAAGGGAACTAAAACTGGCTTACAAAAATGGCCACTACCGCATGGACTACAACAGGAAACAAAACAGGGCACACTCTGACCTGGTTGACAGGGGGGAAAAGCACCATGGGAGTAGAGCCCAGTACCCTACACCCAACACAATGCATTGGTAATGTGACTCTGCACAACAGAAAAGGTGTCACACTCACCCGAGAGCCACATCACAACCAGGGAAAGGCTGTCAGAGGATACAACACATTCTGCTGTCATGGAGGTGGGTATGGCATTTGAGGCTGGCATACAGGCTGGCAAAAAAGGTTTTTAGTTTTATTTTTTTTAGTTTGGGTGGGTTGGTGACCACTGGGGGAGTATGGGGAGGTCATTCCCCCATTCCCTCCAGTAGTCATCTGGTCAGTTGGGGCACCTTTTTGAGGCTTGGTCGTGAAAATAAAAGGACCAAGTAAAGCCGGCAAAATACTGCTTAACGCCGCTTTTTTTCCCATTATCGGCGAAAGCCAGCCATCTGGTAGCCACGCCCATGCCCGCCCATTCCCACCTTCGCTAATCTACCGACACACCCCCTTGAACTTTCGCCGGCGAAGTGACAGGAAAGCGGCGATGCTGTCAAAAAAGCAGCTTTCCATTATACCGATTTCGCCGCTTTTCCGAAATCGCCGGCCATCTCCCGATTTATGTCAGGAAATGGCCGGCGATCACTTTCGAAAATAAGCTGGATAGTGAAAAATTTTAAACATCTGAAGAAGAGAGTTATTCACATTCTGCTGCAGTTCCTATAGTACGTCCATTATGATATTATTGGCTTTACCAAGTCCAATTTCTCCACAGAAACCGCTCCAGATATCTTTGGGGGAAGAGCTTACTCTCCAATCCCCCAGTTGGTTTATTATCCGAGTCGATGCTGCGCTAGGACCTCCTCGGGTCACATGAAAATCCTAACCCACTTCGGGCGTTTCCATTATTGACCTCCATAGCGAAGCATTACTATTTCCGGGTCTTGGAGGGGTCGTGCCAACAGGAGGACTCAAAGTCACTCCCTCCACTGAGATTCAGCAATAAAGCCTTGCTGTTCCCTGAAGCAAGAACCGATATCCCCGACGTTATGACCCCGAATCTCTCCAAAATAGACTGAGAAGTGGTGGGAACCCCAGCCGTGTTCGAGGAGGACAGCACCATGGCTTTGCCTTTTCTCTTCCCCATTCTCTGGGGAGCGCGCCCTCTTCTTCAGGCATTCTGGTGTAAAATGGGAACTCAACTAGCGTACGTCCTCCCTCAATGCCATCTTGGATCCTCCAGGTTGGGACACTCTTTGTCTGGTTTCTCCTCAGAGGCCTGTCTGATATGGGTAACCCTACAGCATAGCCCTCTGAGTCATTGAAACACGGAAGCCCCTCCACCACTTACAAGGTGGTGTCCCTTTGGAGGGGAAATTTTATTTTTTGTTTAATTTGTATCCCACATTTTCCCACCTATTTGCAGGCTCAATGTGGCTTACATAGTACCATAGAGGCGTTCGCCAATTCCGGTATTGGCAAATGCAAAGTGATATTATGGTAGAATAAGGTTCACGTGTGACAGATCTTAGATTGGAAGAGTTATTTTATGTCCATTACGAGCTTTGGTTTCGTTGTAGGGATTCAGGTTTTTAAGTTGGGTCGGTGGGGTATGCCTTTTTGAACAGGTTTGTTTTTAGTGATTTCCAGAAGTTTAGGTGGTCATACATTGTTTTTATGACTTTTGGCAGTGCGTTCCATAGTTGTGCACTTATATAGGAAAAGCTGGATGCATAAGTTGATTTGTATTTGAGTCCGTTGCAGCTTGGGTAGTGGAGATTTAGGTATGTTTGTGCTGATGTTGTTGTTTTTCTGGTTGGCAGGTCTATGAGGTCTGTCATGTATCCCGGGGCTTCGCCGTAGATGATCTTATGAACCAGGGTACAGATTTTGAAAGCAATATGTTCTTTGATTTATTTATTGCACTTGTATCCCACATTTTCCCACCTTTTTGCGGGCTCAGTGTTTGAGAGCCAGTGCAGTTTTTCTCAGAGGGGTTTGGCGCTTTCAAATCGCGTTTTTCTAAATATAAGCCTGGCTGCTGTGTTTTGAGCGGTCTGAAGTTTCTTTATGATTTGTTCTTTGCATCCCGCACAAATTCCATTGCAGTAGTCTGCATGGCTTAGTATCATTGATTGTATCAAGTTGCGAAATATTTCCCTCGGGAAGAATGGTTTCACGCGTTTGAGTTTCCACATTGAGTGGAACATTTTCTTTTGCCCCACTTGCTCCTCCTCCCTCTTCCCCCCTCCTGCCTATTCCATTATATGTCACCATCCTCCCACAGAGGAGTGGAGGAAGAGGATCAAATGGTCCTCTGGTTGGAGGTAGTCCAAGCTGGGGTACAACCTCAGATGCAGACTGGAAAGAAATCCAGCAACATGTGCATCCTGGGAGAGATATGGCCTAGTGGAAGAGTGGCCTAGTGGTTGGAGCACCAGTCTTGCAATCCAGAGGTGGCCAGTTCAAATCCCTATATCCAGGACAATTGTATCCTCTCCTCCTTTTCCCCCTGCACCCCTTTTCCGCCCTCCCTTCCAGTTTAGTACTGTTAATGTTTCATTTTTTAAAAGTGTATATACATCTAGGTAGATAGATAGATAGATAGATAGATAGATAGATAGATAGATAGATAGATAGATAGATAGATAGATAGATACCATGTTGTTTCTAATAAATGTCTGGAAGCACCATTTCTCTCCTCCACTTTACCCCCTGCAGTAACTAAATTATTGCCAGTGTATTTATATGATAAATCACAGATAAATAGTCCCACAACATTCAAATTGTGGGGGTATAAATATCGAAATACAAACAGAACCCAGCACTAAAAGATCTTCACATAAAACACTCTTCTCATATGTATGACATCTCAACCATGAAGAGTGTTCTATGTGTGGTGGCGGTGGTCGAAAGTAGAGGGGGCCAGGACTAAATCTGTGGGGGCCCATGCCCCCATGGCCCCGCCTAACTATGCCCCTGGTTTCAAGGTGTTGTGGATCTCATCAGCACTCTTCTGCCATTACTCTTACTGTGGCACCGGGTTCCCTCCACTAGTATCATACTCTGTTGCAATTTGCTTGTTGTTTGAAGTACTTGGATATAAATATTGTCAGCAACTAGTCAGATCCTCTGTGCTAGGGGAGGACTATGCTTGGATTAACCTATGGAAACAGGAGAAGAAAAATAAATCATAAAATATTGACAGGCGAGGGGGGCAGTCACGGGATTTAACAGCCAAAACTTACTGAGCAACATTATACTGGGAATGGTATGGATGGTGAGGGGAAGGAGATGGTTACATTCTGGAGACCTGTGAAGATAAGACAGGGAAATTTCCCATATATGGCAGACAGGGCCTGCCTGGTGCATCCCCAGGATGTACAGTACAGGGCACAGCACAGCCAGTTTTCAAGACAGCAGTGCCAAAGGCAGAAGCAAGTGTGCATCGCTCTTGCCCCTCTTGTTAAAGTATGGTAGGGTGGGCTCATGAGGGCTGGGAGAGGGATCGGGGGTGCAAGGGTGCCACTAGACTGCCAGTGGAATGTTTTAAGTGTGGGTGGGGGGGCCTCTAGACAGGATTGGAAATTCAGTTCACGGAGGGAGATGCCAGTATTTTGTTGTAAGTTTTAACAGTTTTATTGAGGATCAAAACAAAAAAACAAACAAACAGCAAATTGCTGAACAATTACACAAGGCAAAGGCAACAGTAAATTACGTGACAACAAAGAAGCAATGATATAACAGCGAACAAAGCACCATACAGCATGAGACCATGATCCCAATTTTTATAAACATCCCACTACCATCCATTCCCATGATCCTTATCCTTTGAGAATAAAACCACGACTACCCATTTTCTGGACTTTTATGACTCCAGGCCATCTTATTAAGATGAGTGTGCCTGAGATTCCCTAACCTCTCCTCTCAACCCCACCCACCCAGGCAGAGGATCCTAAAACAGCCTAGTGGTAGGCAATAACCAAATCGTGATATGCTCTGGAATTTACTCAGTACTGCATTTCTTGCCTTGTGTGAGATAGTTTGTAGATAACAATTCCAAACAGACAACAAAGCCTTTTAACACAGCAGTAATTTATATGTTAAAAAGAACGTGCAGGACATGAGGGGAAGGCAGAACAGGGCAGGTATTGTGGTGGCACCAGAGACCGATGCTGGACAAGGCTTCAGCTGGCAGGGGTTAGCGACCCCAGCCAGCCAAGGTATTTGCTGCGGCAGGGCGGCAAGGCAGCGAGGGGGAGGGGGAGCAGCAGCGGGGCAGCAGACTAAAATGTGCCCCCCTACCTCAGGCTCTGGTCCCCTCCCACTGCGAGGTCTGGCTACGCCCCTGGGATATACTGAAAACCTGGCTGGTGTGCCCCCAGGACCAGCTTTGGGAACTACTGCATTAGAGAGAAAATCCGCTGGCAAGCGGAGAACTCAAACGCCCCACGGTAAAGACAACAGTTTCTGATATCCTTGGTCGCTCTCCCACTTTCTCTCAACTACTGCATTAGGACATTGTGCATGACATGTGCTGCTTCAGATGGGGACTGCTATGGCACTTTGGCCTTCCTCTTTCCACTCTCTGATATCCGCACCCCTGCTCTCTCAGATCTACTTAGTCTTGCTTATGGGTGTCAGCATTTTAAATGTGCCCCTGGTAAATGTAGAAGGTGAGGGGAGACATGATAGAGGTATATAAAATAATGAGTGGAGTGGAACAGGTGGATGTGAAACGTCTGTTCACGCTTTCCAAAAATACTAGGACTAGGGGGCATGCGATGAAACTACAGTGTAGTAAATTTAAAACAAATCAGAGAAATATTTTCTTCACCCAACGCATAATTAAACTCTGGAATTCGTTGCCGGAGAATGTGGTGAAGGCGGTTAGCTTGGCAGAGTTTAAAAAGGGGTTAGACAGTTTCCTAAAGGACAAGTCCATAAACCACTACTAAATGGACTTGGGAAAAATCCACAATTTCAGGAATAACGTATAGAATGTTTGTACGTTTAGGAAGCTTGCCAAGTGCCCTTGGCCTAGATTGGCTGCTGTTGTGGACAGGATGCTGGGCTCGATGGACCCTTGGTCTTTTCCCAGTGTGGCATTACTTATGTACTTATGTGTTCCTACTACTACTACTACTACTACTATTTAGCATTTCTATAGCGCTACGAGGCGTACGCAGCGCTGCACAAACATAGAAGAAAGACAGTCCCTGCTCAAAGAGCTTACAATCTAATAGACAAAAAAATAAATAAAGTAAGCAAATTAAATCAATTAATGTGAACGGGAAGGAAGAGAGGAGGGAAGGTGGAGGCGAGTGGTTACAAGTGGTTACGAGTCAAAAGCAATGTTAAAGAGGTGGGCTTTCAGTCTAGATTTAAAGGTGGCCAAGGATGGGGCAAGATGTAGGGGCTCAGGAAGTTTATTCCAGGCGTAGGGTGCAGCGAGACAGAAGGCGCGAAGTCTGGAGTTGGCAGTAGTGGAGAAGGGAACAGATAAGAAGGATTTATCCATGGAGCGGAGTGCACGGGAAGGGGTGTAGGGAAGGACGAGTGTGGAGAGATACTGGGGAGCAGCAGCGTGAGTACATTTATAGGTTAGTAGAAGAAGCTTGAACAGGATGCGAAAACGGATAGGGAGCCAGTGAAGGGTCTTGAGGAGAGGGGTAGTATGAGTAAAGCGACCCTGGCGGAAGACGAGACGGGCAGCAGAGTTTTGAACCGACTGGAGGGGAGAGGTGACTAAGTGGGAGGCCAGCAAGAAGCAGATTGCAGTAGTCTAAACGAGAGGTGACAAGGGTGTGGATGAGGGTTTTGGTAGAGTGCTCGGAAAGAAAGGGGCGGATTTTACGGATATTGTAAAGAAAGAAACGACAGGTCTTGGCAATCTGCTGGATATGAGCAGAGAAGGAGAGAGAAGAGTCAAAGATGACCCCAAGGTTTCGAGCTGAGGAGACAGGGAGAATGAGAAAGCCATAAACAGAAATAGAAAACGGGGGGAGCGGGAAGGTGGGTTTGGGGGGAAAAATGAGAAGCTCGGTTTTGGTCATATTTAATTTCAGGTGGCATTGAGACATCCAGACAGCAATGTCAGACAAGCACGCTGAAACTTTGGTTTGGATGCAAGGTGAGATATCAGGGGTAGAAAGGTAGATTTGGGAGTCATCAGCAAAGAGATGGTAGGAAAAGCCATGGGATGAGATTAATGAACCAAGGGAAGAAGTGTAGATAGAAAAGAGGAGGGGACCAAGAACAGAACCCTGAGGTACGCCGACAGAGGGATAGAAGTAGAAGAGGATCCACCAGAGTGAACACTAAAGGTGCGGAGGGAGAGGTAGGAAGAGAACCAGGAAAGGACAGAGCCCTGGAATCCAAGTGAGGACAGGGTATCGAGAAGTTTGCTGTGATCGACAGTGTCAAAAGCAGCGGAAAGATCAAGAAGAATGAGGATAGAATATTGACCTCTGGATTTAGCCAGTAATAGGTCATTGGAGACTTTAGTAAGCGCAGTTTCGGTTGAGTGGAGAGGGCGAAAACCAGATTGTAGTGGGTCAAGAATAGCATGTGAGGAGAGAAAATCAAGGCAGCGGCAGTGAACAGCACGCTCAAGTAATTTGGAGAGAAAAGGAAGGAGGGAGATGGGTCGGTAATTAGAGGGACAAGTAGGGTCGAGTGAAGGCTTCTTAAGGAGAGGTGTAACCACAGCATGTTTAAAGGCAGCAGGGACAGTCGCAGTGGAAAGTGAGAGGTTGAGAATGTGACAGATAAAAGGAATAAGAGCAGGAGAGATGGCATTAAGAAGGTGGGTGGGAATGGGATCAGAGGAACAGGTGGTACATTTTGAGGAAGAAAGGAGAAGTGTAGTTTCCTCAATAGTAACTTCAGGAAAGGAGGAAAGGGAATGAGGGGAAGGAGAGAGAGGGGAACGGACTAGTGGAGGGAGAGGTGGTGAGGTAGAGAAAGCAAGGTTTATCTTTTGAACCTTGTTGTGAAAGAATTCAGCAAGGGTGTGAGGAGATAATGAATGGGGAGTTGGGGGAGGGGGCACCTTGAGGAGAGAGTTCAATGTGGTGAAGAGAAGTCGAGGATTAGAGCCAAGAGAGTTGGTCAGTTGGATATAATAATCCTGTTTGGCACGTAAAAGAGCAGATTGGAAGGAGGTCAGCATGAACTTAAAGTGTAAGAAATCAGCAAGGGCCCGAGATTTCTGTCAGAGGCGTTCGGCGGAGCGGGTACAGGAACGTAGGTAGCGGATATTAGAAGTCAGCCAAGGTTGGGGTTTTGTACGCCTTACAGGGCGGGTCATCAAAGGTGCAAGAGTGTCTAAGGCAGAGGATAGAGTATTGTTGTAAGAAGAAACAGCCTCGTTGACAGACGTGGATGGTGCCACAGTAGAGAGGAGGTTTGAAACATGGGAGGATAGAGATGAAGGGTCAATATCGTGAAGATTCCTAGATAAATTAGATAAGATAGGACGGGACTGGGAGGGAGGAGATTTAAGTGTGAAAGTTATAAGATGGTGATCAGAGGAGGGAAGATCAGAGGCAAGGAAACTAGAGGGTGAACAGTTGGAGGAGAAGATGAGATCAAGACAGTGACCATTTTGATGAGTGGGGGAGGTGGAGCATAGTTGGAGATTAAAGGAGGATGTTAAAGCGAGTAACTTGGAAATATAAGAGTTGGAAGGATCATTAGCAGGAATATTAAAGTCACCAAGGATGAGAGAGGGGGAGGAAGGATCATGGAAGAAGGCAAGCCAGGCATCAAAGTCACTGAGAAAGGATGAAAGGGACTTATCAGGGGGACGATAAATGACCGCTATTCGAAGAGGCAGAGGAGAGAAAAGGGGGATAGAGTGGACTTCAAAGGAGGAAAAACAGTGAGATTGAGGTGGAAGAAGGGGTTGAAATCTGGAGGAGGGAGAGAGAAGTAGTCCAACACTGCCCCCATGGCCAGCAGGGCGAGGAGTATGTGAAAATAGATAATTGCCATGGCACAGGGCTGCGACTGAAGCAGAGTCATCAGGGCAGAGCCAGGTTTCTGTTATGGCGAGCAGATGGAGGTGACGCGAGATAAAGAGGTCCTGGATATAGGCGAGTTTGTTACAGATAGAGCGGGCATTCCATAGGGCACAAGAGAAGGGCAGAGAAGAGGAGAGGAGTAGAGAAATAGAGATGAGGTTAGAGAGGTCGCGGTGAGATCTGTAGAGTTGGGATAATAGTTGGTGAGGGGGGCCAGGATTGGGATTGATGTCACCGGCTGAGAGTAAGAGAAGGAGTAAAAGAGAGCGGAGGAGAGTAGGAGAGGTGTGGCCACGAAGGCGTCGAAGGCGAGAGGTATTTAGGTGGAATGGGGAAGGCAAAATGGACGAAAGAAAGAGGCGGAGATTAAAAGCCAAGAGGGAGGAAGAGGGTAGGAGAGAAGGTGAGGTGATGAAGTCGATGGATGGGCAGTGAGTTCCTGTAGCGGAGAGAGGTAGGGGGTGAGAGAAAAGATTAGGAAGGGACAGGGCTAGGAAGAGAATGTGAATAGGGGCCATAAATGACTGAGGTACTTTAGCAACTAGGAAGAAGATTAGATGTAAAGAGAAAAATGCCCCACGCGCCGTTAGGCGCGTGGCACCTAGAGCGGAGGCCCTGAGTGGATCGGAGTGGACCTGGGTGTCACCCCGGAGAAGGCTGTAAGGATATGCAGATGAGCTGCAAGTCCTCCACAGCACCTGAAAGGCAGCCGGTGGTAGAGCTGGGCACCTCTCAGCTGAGGAAAGGCTTACCAGGGGTTAGGCCGAAGCCAGCATTCCTCCCCCTGAGGGTCGCCTGATCCTAGCCAAAAAGCATCTGGAAACTCTGTGCACTTGGAGCGAGGGCCCTGGGAAGATCGGGGTGGAACTGGAGTCACCCTGGATACAGCTGTGAGGAAATGCAGAAGGGCTGCAAGTCCTCCACAGCACCTGGTGGGAGCGCTGGGCACCTAGAGCGGAGGCCCTGAGTGGATCGGAGTGGACCTGGGTGTCACCCCGGAGAAGGCTGTAAGGATATGCACTTGGGAAAAGATAGCTGTACCACTCACATGGGGCAAAGAAAATTAATGGTGCAGCCACTAGCATTGAAAGTGGTTAACTGCACATCCAGGGGGTAATTCTATAGAGAGCCATAGGAGCCAGCTCTGTGGGTGCTTGAGCATCCCCAATATTGAACAACAGGGCTGCCGAGAGAGGGGCATGGGGGGGTCATCATGTTTGATAGATAAAAGGTATTAAAACCCCATCCTGCAGGTTTATAATTTAGAACATGGCAGCCCATGTGGAGGGGGTGGCAGTGACCCAAGTGGGGGAGGGGGGCAGCAGCTGAAATGGCTCTGCCCCAGGTCCAACTCTGTCTCTCAGCAGCCCTGTTGAACAAACTCCTTGACTGTGTCCAGGGAGGAGTAATTTGCATTGGGTCTAGCACCCCCAATCATTTTGAAAAGTTGGTTTCTATGTAAGGAGCTGTCCATTTTTAGGTATCAAGAATGCCCATAAATGGTAGTATTCTAATCATTTTCACACATGTTGGTACTCAGGAGCTTAAATGACCTCTTACAGAAGTGCACGCTCTGCTTTAATGGTGTATACATTGCCAGTGGGCATCGGCTTAAAATAAGTGCCATAACCAGTGCCTAGTGGGCTCCCTGTCATAGAATTACCCCATCTTCTAATATAATAAAACGCACCCTCGACGTTCTGAGGACAACGTTCTATGAAGCCTTGAAGCCTGAAGCCTGAAGCCTGAAGCCTTGAAGCCATCTGACGTCACTCCCAGGCTGAGGCTGAAGTGTTCGTGGATTCGTGGTGTGAAGCCTTCAAGCCAGCCAGCCGTCTCTGCCCCGCCCTCGCGACAAAACAAACAAATCCGGAAGCGAAACGTCAGGGAAGGAGGCGGCGCTCCCGACGTCTAGCCTTCCCTTCGCTGTGTTCCGCCTTAAAAAGAAGGCGGAACACAGCGAAGGGAAAGCTAGACGTCGGGAGCGCCGCCTCCTTCCCTGACGCTTCGTTGCTGGAAACGCCACGGAGGTAAATTGAAAAAGAAGAAGAAAAAAAAAAACGATGCATGGATGCGAAGGGGGGGGGGGGGGGAGAAGAGGGGGGGGAGAAGAGGGGGGGGGAGAAGAGGGCGGGCCAGGCTGGGACATGGGATAGAGAGGAGCATGGATGCGAGGGGGGGGGGCATGGAAGGGAGAGAGGGGACTTGCTGGAAAAGGATGAATGGAGGGGGCAGGGGACAGAGGAGCATGGATGGGCATGGATTGGGAGGGCAGGGCTCAGGGAGAGAGGGAAATTGCTGGAAATGGATGAATGGAGGGGGCAGGGGACAGAGGAGCATGGATGGCCATGGATTGGGAGGGCAGGACTCAGGGAGAGAGGGAAATTGCTGGATAGGGATGAATAGAGGGGACAGATGGGCATGGATGGATATGGATTGCAGGGCAGGCCTCAAGGAGAGAGGGCAATTGCTGGATAGGGATGAATGGAGAGGCCAGGTGACAGAGGAGCATGGATGGGCATGGATTGGAAGGGCAGGACTCAGGGAGAGGGGAAATGCTGAATAGGGATGAATGGAGGGGACAGATGGCCATGGATGGATATGGATTGCAGGGCAGGCCTCAGGCAGAGAGGGGAAATGCTGCATAGGGATGAATGGAGGGGCCAGGTGACAGAGGAGCATGGATGGCCATGGATTGGAAGGGCAGGACTCAGGGAGAGGGGAAATGCTGGATAGGGATGAATGGAGGGGACAGATGGGCATGGATGGATATGGATTGCAGGGCAGGCCTCAGGCAGAGAGGGAAAATGCTGGATAGGGATGAATGGAGGGGGCAGGAGACAGAGAAACATGGATGGCCATGGATTGGGAGGGCAGGGCTCAGGGAGAGAGGGGAATTGCTGAAAAGGGATGAATGGAAGGGGCAGGGGACAGAGGAGCATGGATGGGCATTGATTGGGAGGGCAGGGCTCAGGGAGAGAGGGGAATTGCTGGAAAAGGATGAATGGAGGGGACAGATGGCCATGGATTGGGAGGGCACGGCCCACACTCTCTCTCTGATATACAATGTCTTTCTGACTCTCACTCTCACACACTCTGTCTCACACTGTATCACATTCACTCTCTATGTGCCACACAGTCACTCACACACTCGCTTGGTCTCATACACTCACTCAAACAGAGAATCTGTGTCTCACACACACTCTCTCTCTCGCCCACACACACACACTCTCACTCACACTGTGTCTCACATACACACTTGCACACACTCTCATTCTCACACACACACTCTCTCACAAACACACTCACACCCAGACTCACGCTCTCTCTCACACAATCACACTTTCACTCTGACTCTCAAACAGTCACTCTCACATACACTCTCCCAAACATACACACTCCGAGGAAAACCTTGCTAGCGCCCGTTTCATTTGTGTCAGAAACGGGCCTTTTTTACTAGTGTGTGTATAAAAAGCAGGGATTCTCTGTGACTCTAAAGCTGAAGTATTCACTGACCTGTGCCATGAAGCTAGTTCTGGATGCTTCCAGCAGTGAAAGAGCAGTTAATCATTTCCATGTTATTGTGCTGTATTTTTTTGCATTCTGCTATTTCATGGCTGCATTCACTGTGTGGATGGCTCCTCGCCAGCTACATCCCATAGTCCATCCACATGACTGCAGAACACAACAAAAATGATTCATTTCCTGAACAATGGAGAGTTTGTATCACAGCCAGAACCGTTTCAAAAGAGTTTTAGCCAGAAGCGCACTGGGCAGGTCAAGCTCAAGTGGCCTTATTCCTGACATATTCAGAGTGTTTTAATTTCCCCCTCTTGGACCTCTTTCTGACTCCAGATCACACGGGGGACTAAAGATACCTATTTCACATAACAGGCTCTGTCTGATTTCTCCCACCTTCATTGTCACCCAATCACAAGGAGGTCTGCTCTGGGTTTGCATTAGGGGCTGTAATAGAAATCTAATTCCCATAACTACTGCTTTCTGTCTTCCTGGATCTAGGTATACTCTGGGCCATTTATGTTCCCAGATAATGCCTATTAAAATTCTGTCTAAGTTTCTCCAGAGACTGAGTGTATGTGATCTGCCTTGTAAGCTAAATGTAAGGTAAAGAGAAGATAGTATAAAGACAGAGATAGGTTTAAATAGATAGATACTATTTATTTCTTACCCAAAGACAAGTCTTCAAGTTGGTACAAATACAGACATCAGACTTTAATCAGGTACATTCAGCAGAGAGATTCTGAGTACAACCGGACAGAGCTTCGCCCTCTGAGAAAACTCCCAGTTAAGGCACATTTTCCCCTCTTTTATACACAACCTCTCCATAGAAGTCAATGGTGGGAAACCTAGCTCTCAATTTCTGAGATGATACGTTCCCACGCGGGCTTATCAGTATGTTTTGGGAACAAGTTCTTTTTTCACATCTCATTTCTGAGACACCTGTTCCCTGTTGCAATAGTTTTCACATACTTTTCACACCATCTTAAGAACTCTGTAATAGGCTCCATTTTGTTCATCTTAAGAACTATGTAATAGGCTCCATTTTGTTCATCTGAGCCATCCTTTTTGTTTTTGTTTTCCCCAGTACAGGAGCTGAATTTGAATTAAAAATTGTACCAATTTGTAGCAGGACTCATTATTCAGAACCGCTTTTTACAGATTCTCAAATATTAAATCATGTACTTGTTATTTGGCTTAGTCAGTACTTCTTCAGTTATTTTAGGCTTCATAGCTTTGGCCCTCACTATTCCAGTGGTAGATCCAAAGCCAGGCCATATATTAACAAGAGAGAGATTGAATTTTGATGTGGCAGTGGAGAAAATGTGTTACAATGCAAACTGTTTTAAAGCTCTACTGAGACTCCCATACCTAGCACCTAGAGAGTGGACCACTTTGTTATTTTTTAGATCTATAATAGGAGACCCCTAGTGACTATGTGGACACTTTATAACAATAATGGGGTAAGGGGGGGGGGGGTCAAGTGATACTGCTTGGCTGAGTAGATGCCTGTCGGCTATGCTTCACTCTACTCACGCTGTTTTCTGCAAATGTTTCTGACTTCCCAAACCCCTGGGGACTTGATTCTCGCTTGGCTGCTTTGATTACAAACCCAGGCATTGATGGCGTGGCTGCCCAAGATCCTACTACTACTACTTATCATTTCTATAGTGCTACTACATGTACCCAGCACTGTACACTTGAACATGAAGAGACAGTCCCTGCTCGACAGAGCTTACAATCTAATTAGGACAGACAAACAGGACAAATAAGGGATAACAGAATTACTAACATGGGAATGATAAAACATACATGGGTACTGAACAAGTGAATAGGGGTTAGGAGTTAAAAGCAGCATCAAAAAGGTGGGCTTTTAGCCTAGATTTGAAGACAGCCAGAGATGGAGCTTGATGTACTGGCTCAGGAAGTCTATTCCAGGCATATGGTGCAGCAAGATAAAAGGAACAGAGTCTGGAGTTAGCAGTGGAGGAGAAGGGTGCAGATAAGAGAGATTTACCCAGTGAACGAAGTTCCCGAGAAGAAGTGTAGGGAGAGATGAGAGTGGAGAGGTATTGAGGAGCTGCAGAATGAATGCACTTGTAAGTCAATAAGAGGAGTTTGAACTGTATGCGGAAACAGATAGGAAGCCAGTGAAGTGACTTGAGAGAGCTAATATGAGCATAGCGACACTGGCGGAAAAATAAGTCATGCAGCAGAATTTTGAACAAATTGGAGAGAGATGGCTAAGTGGGAGGGACCTGTGAGAAGCAAGTTACAATAGTCTAAGCAAGATCTTGATTCACGACCGGCATGGCATGCCGGTGAAAACGCCACAGCCTGGTAAAGATCGTGCGCGGATCGTGAGCCCCAAGATGGTGTCGCAAAGCAACAACACTTCTGTGATTACCTTACAAGAGGAAGCGGTTCAGGAGCTAACAAAACAGTTTACTGCAGTACTAGATGATTGGCTCTCCAAATTGCAGGCTTCTGTTGATGATATCAAAGAGAACTTGGAGTACTAGGGACTGAGGATTCAGCAAGCAGAGAAGTACCTCACCTAATAGAAGGATCGCACTGAAATATGGAGGCTCATCTTATCACAGCAGAGTCCCAGAACCACCAACTTCTATTGCTGACGGATGATTTGAGAAACAGGAGCAGGCATAATAATATCCGGATTATCAGCCTGCCAGACATGGTACAGGATAAACAGTTATGGGACTTTATTGAGACATGGCTCCCTTCTCACCTAGAAAACCCACTATCGGAACACGCCATGTGGGGGGGGGGGGGCGTTTGAGAGTATCCCTAGATTTACTGCAAATGCTGCACTTCAGGATATCCAATATAAAATACTGCATAGAGTATACATTACACGACAACGGGAGAGAGATATGGGTCTTATGCACAGATATTCAATGGGCAATGTCCGGGCATCAGCATTGAATATCCAGATATATGTGGATGGCCAGATAAGTGAAACCGGACAAAGGTAGGACTATGTTTTATGTGGTCCAATAATGAAGCACCACCCCCCACTGGCAGCAGCTTAGAGGGAACAGTGCACTCCTCCTTCCCAACATCATCTCTCTTTACTCCACCCTCACTGATCCAGCATCCTCTCTTGGTCCATCCCACAGCACCCTCTTTCCTCCACCATACTGTCTTCCTTACCAGCCCACTATCCTCTCCCTCTCTCCACCCCTCACATCTTCCTTCTAATGGTGGCAGCTCCAGGCTTCTTTCTTTATTTGGCCACTGGCAGATTAAGCTCCCCAGCAGCCCCATGACAGCGTCACAAGTATTTTAGACCTCAAGGGTCAGAAGGTTCCGTGCCCTCACTGCTGACCTCCTGATCTTCAGAAATGGTGAGCCTCAAGTTTTACAGTTTTAAAAATGCCTTAAAGAGTAGGTGGATGGTCCCAGAGATTACAAGTTGTGCCATCCCAAATTCTGGTGATCCAGCAGACCACCTTGTTCCACCTAACAGAAGAACTGGCCCTGGCTAATCATATGTGACCATCTCTGCGGAAAAGGTGACAAAAGTCACCAGAAACAAAAAATGAGGTTTGAATGAATTCTGTTAGAGCAAACAATTTGTAATACAGTCCAAACACCATCCTTTCATGTGAAAAAATAGAAGTTACAGAAGTTCAAATAAGTAATTTTTTCAGACTTCTTACGGACACGTGACATGAAAAATTGGCCATTCCTGGCATTTTTGATCCGCTACTGTAGTCATCTTTTCCCAGATATGGTCACACATAGAGCCCAATTGAACTGAAGAACCTCATTTTCTGCTGAAGCTGAATCTGTGACCAAAATTGGCCACTTATGTTTGGCAGAAATCAAAGCCATAAATGAAACTGTCCAGGCCCCACCTCCACCATCACTGTCACTGCTACCACACACAGCCAACATCTATCACCCCTCCCCCCCCCCACCACTACCACATAAAGCCTCCCTTTCCCCCTCCCAGACCCACCCATCAGACAGCTCCCCCATCTCCCCAGATCTACCTCAGACACCTTGGTGGTCTAGTTGAGTAACTGGAGCAAGAGCAATTCGCAGCAATCCCAAGATGGCCACTAAGAACTTCAGCGGCAGTCTCGCAAGACTGCTGCTGAAGCTCAAGGCAGTGGAGATGGCTCTTGCCCTGTTTAGGCCTCTAGACCACTAAGGTGCCTGAGGTAGGCCTGGGAGGGGTAGCTGGATGGCAGGTCTAGGAGGGGGGAAGGGAAGCTGTTGGCGGCAGCAGCTGTGAGGGGGGGATGAGTGAGGGGAAAGGGAGTTTGTGTGCTGCAGTGACAGCAGGGGTGAGGGTGAGGGCGTTTTGGTTTCCGAATTTCGGGCTGATTTCATTATTAAAAGGGGTGGGGAAATAGGTGTGGCTTGGGCAGAGAGTGGACATGTGCCTAGGCATAGCCTTGATACTGATTGGCTGAGAACCTAGAAGTTGGTGTGGCACCTGTCAAAATCAATTAGTTTGACAAATGGTATGTAAGTTATACTACTCTCCCTTTCTTCAGTGTGAACTACATATACCATTACACAGTCTCCTCCCATTCAACCAGTTTCTAAAATTAGAGGCACTTAGACTTACATAGTTACATAAACGGGCATAATCAAATGGGGCCGGCCATCTATAAGGGCGGCCATCTATAAGGGCGGCCATCTCTAATTTCGGCCCCGTAAAGCGGCACACCCGACCGTATTATCGAAACAAGATGGCCGGCCATCTTTTGTTTTGATAATACAGTTGGGGCCGGCCAAATCTCAACATTTGGCCCGCCCTTAGAGATCGCCGCCATTGGTTTTCGCCGATAATGTAAACTAATGGCAGCCATCTCAAACCTGGCCAAATCCAAGCCATTTGGTCATGGGAGGAGCCAGCATTTGTAGTCCACTGGTCCCTCTCACATGCCAGGACACCAACCGGGCACCCTAGGGGGCACTGCAGTGGACTTCACAAATTGATCCCAGGTGCATAGCTCCCTTACCTTGGGTGCTGAGCCCCCCAAACCCCCCCCCCCAAAACCCACTACCCACCACTGTACATCACTACCATAGCCCTTAAAGGGTAACGGGGGGCACCTAGATGTGGGTAAAGTGGGTTTCTGATGAGTTTTGGAGGGCTCCCATTTACCACCACAAGTGTAACAAGTAGGGGGGGATGGGCCTGGGTCTGCCTGCCTGAAGTGCACTGCAGTACCCACTAAAAACTGCTCCAGGGACCTGCATAGTGCTGTGATGGAGCTGGGTATGACATTTGAGGCTGGCAAAAAAATGTATTTCAATTTTTTGTGTGTGTGTGGGAGGGGGGTTGGTGACCACTGGGGGAGTAAGAGGAGGTGATCCCCGATTCCCTCCGGTGGTCATCTGGTCAGTTCAGGCAACTTTTCAAGGCTTGGTTGTGAACAAAAAAGGACTAAGTCGGCCAAATGCTCGTCAGAGCCGGCCTTCTTTTTTTCATTATTGGCCGAGGCCAGCCATCTCTTAACCACGCCCCCATCCTGCCTTCGGTACACTGCCGACACGCCCCCTTGAACTTTGGCCGGCCCTGCGACGGAAAGTAGCTGAAGCCGGCTAAAATCGGCTTTCGATTATACCGATTTGGTCGGCCGTAGAAGGCCGGCCATCTCCCAATTTGTGTCGGAAGATGGCCGGCCTTCTCCTTTGAAAATAAGCAGGATAGTAACCTATGGAACTTTGTAAGTCTAAGTGCTTTAAAAATGAGCCTCCACGTCACTTTATGGCTCTTTGCCTATGAGAAACTGTATCAAACTCTCACTGAAATCTATGTATACCACATCTAGTCCTCTGCCACAATCAATGCAATGTCAAAGAAACTGATCAGATTCACCTGCCAAGACCTACCACTGATAAAACCAAGCTGCCTCAGATCCTGAAATGCACTGGATTACAGAAACTGCATTATTCTTTGTATTAGCAATGTTTCCATTAATTTACTCATCACAGAGGTGAGACTAACCAGCCTATGGCTTCCAACCTCGTCCTTACTTCTGCTTTTGTGAGCAGGAAAGAAATCCAACCTTCTCTTCCAGTTCCGTCTGGACCCTTAGATGTATCCCAGCTGAGCCCATTGTTTTGTCTACTCTTAGTTTAGCTCTTCTAAAAGTCATAGTAACATAGTAGCACAATAAATGATGGCAGACCTGTGTGGTCCATCCAGTCTGCCCGACAAATTAGCCAGAGTTGTACCTGCACCTCTTTATGCCCTGTTTAAAGTGTGAAGATCATTCAAATTGTGCTTCTATATAGAGATCTGTATTTATCCCATAAGTTTCTGAATTCCATCACTATTTTTGCCCCTACTACCATCTCCATGAAAAAGTATTCCTGACATTACTCCTAAGTCTACCACCCTGCAACCTCAAGTTATGCCCTCTGGTTCTATTGCTTCTCTATGTTTGAAAACCATTTGTTTGTATATTAACACCTTTCAAGTATTTAAATTAGTGTGGCTGTGCCACATGAATTTTATCTTACCTTGTATTTGTTCACACCGGAGTCTGCAAACGCCTCTCCGGTACTATGTAAGCCACATTGAGCCTACAAATAGGTGGGAAAATGTGGGATATAAATGTAACAAATAAATATCTATATCATATCTCCTCGTCCCTCTTTCCTCTACGGTGTACATATTCAGGTCTTCAAATCTCTTCCCATTTGTCTCAGGGGCGTAGCCAGACAACAGATTTTGGGTGGGCCTAGGCAAGAATTGGGTGGGCACCAAGTGTTCTCCCCCCCTCCAAAAAAAAAAAAACAATCTCAGCTGGTGGGAAAATGCTTCTTTCCACCTTGGCAGCAGTATATCCCACAGTATTGCACTGAAAACTGAGCATGCGCAGGTGCTGGTGTCGTGGAGAGTAGCGTTTTTGTTACCATCAGGGGAAATCTTCAGCTGGCGGAGCTTGGGATTCCCACCAGTTACCACTAAACATGTGCTACTGTTGGGTGGGCCTGAGCCATAAATGGGTGGGCCATGGCCCACCCAAGCCCACCTGTGGCTACGCCACTGATTTGTCTTTTGGCACAAACCCCATACCTTTTATGTCACATTCCTCTGAACAACTTCAAGTTTTTTAAGTCCTTAATGAGATATGGCCTCCAAAATTGAACACAATATTCCAAGTAAGGCCTCACCAATGATGTGTACAAGGACATTAACACCTCCTTTCTGTTGCTGGTTTGCCTCTCTCTAAGCAGGCTAGCATCCTTCTGGCTATGGCCACCATCTTGTCACATTGTTTTGCCACCTTGAGATCCTCGGATACTATCATCCCAAGGTTCCTATCTACAGTATTTGTGCGTATCAGCCTCTTGTCCCCTATCACATATAGTTCCTTTAGATTTCTACACCCCAAGTGCATCACTCTCCACTTCTTCACATTAAACTAACTGCCAAACATTACAACATTCTTCTAATTTTTGTAGATCAGTTGTCCTCCCTGATTGCTTTTCTCCAGTTTTTATTCTTGTGCTTGGTTTTTCACTGGATGTACCAAGGAGAAGGGGGTCAGAGTTTGTTTTCTTTCCAGTCTTGTGTGCCTCTGACTTCCCATAGGCTGTGACTAGTATAGCCTCTCCTCCCCTTCCTGGAGACCGATTAATCCCTTGCTTGAAAAGCAGGGTAATGGGATCAGTGAGGCCAGCTCTTCCCTCAGTCCAGCCTCTCCTCCTTATTGCCCAGTGACCTGTGGAGATATTAGGAAGGCTGCTGCTCTACGAGAAGCATTTAGCCTCATTCATAATCCTTATGTGGAAATAAAATTGAAGTCTCCTAAGGAAGCTTTGCAACGAATCATTTCAACCCTGGCAAATAAGAATGATGGAACACAATTTCATTGACAAGCTAAATCGTACATTAAAAGATCTACAGGCCAACTCATCAAAAGTCATTGCGGACCTGGATAAGGAATCTGATGTCTATATTCTGTTCTGGATGACCAAAACCATCAATCAGGAACACGCTCAGAAGTCTCAGGAGCTGCAGAATTAGCTGGCTCAATCCACAAATGCCTTGGAAAGTTCTGAAGAGCTCCTGGATTTTGCATCCCAGTCACTGGATATTAAGAAGACAGAGGAACATTCAAAGAGTCACTGTGGCTGCTGCCTATTACCTCTCTTTGAAACCCAAATCATTCAAAGTCTACCTCACTTCCATTCCTACATGTATTTGTTTCTGCGGTTCTGCTCCTGGCCCTTTCTCTGTACACACAGATCAGAAACGTATATTAGGCAATTCTGCTTTATCCTCATCAGTTCTACATATTCTCCCCTTCAGCCTTGAGTCTCACAGTACCACTTTTGAACTTCACCCTGTCACTAACATATCTAAAATAAAATGTCTCCCCCCCCCCCCCCCCATTTTACCATAGTGACTATTTTCCATTTACATCTTGGCTTTCCTGACCTTTTCCAGATATTGTTGTTTGACTTTCTCTTTCTGTGATCTCTTGTAGTTTATGAATTCTAGCCATTTCCCCTTACCTTACCTCATTTTGAACCAGAGACAAAAAACAAGAAAATCTTTACTTGTCCTTGTAAATCCTATCAAACATTTTGGTTTCTTTGTGCCTCCACTCTAAGCTAATAGGTATAGCTGGGGGATTTTTAACATCTCTCTCTGCCTCCTTTACAGGACTTCCAGAGCTGCTAAATTACTCAGTTCCCCAAGGAATAATTTTTGGTTGGTCCTGTTTTTGAATATACATCCCAAAGCAGTTTGGGATTTGTAGTTCCCAAGTCTACCCATTGAAACCAGAGCTGCAGGTTCCACAAAGCATCAGGATGGGGTTACCAAAAATCCAAGACTGGTCAACATTTCCCTCCTGGAACTGGATAACTTTGCAGTTTTGGAGAACACAAATTCTATCAGGGAAAATAATGGATATCAAGCAAAAACGCCCATTTCTGAACAAATGAAACGGGCCCTAGGAAGGCTATCATCTAAGCGTTTTCTCATCTCTCTCCCCTGCCCTTCCCTCCATGTCCAGTGATTCTCCGCTCCGCTCCCCTCCCATCCATGTCCTGCGATTCTCTCCTCCCATCCATGTCCAGCAATTCTCCCCTTCCCTCCCTTCCTCTGTCCTCCCATCCCATCTCACCCATGTCCAATGATTCTCCTCTCCCCTCCCCTCCCATCCCATCCATACCTCAGGTCGCAGCGGCAGCAGACTCGGCTTGGTGGAGCCGACAGCCTTCCCTTGACTTCCCTCTCAGTGTCCCGCCCTCCTCTGATGTCATTTCGTCTTTCCACGAGGGCGGGACACTGAGAGGGAAGGGAATGCTGGAGGCAAGCTGACATAAGCTCATTAGCATATGGTTACAAACCCAGCCAGGGAGGCAGATTGACCAATTATTATATAGAGATATGGAAAGCTGATGAATAGAGGGAAGTGTATTCAAGGGAGGAAACCCAGGGGAAGGACAGAAAAGATTAGATCCCAGCACCTACAGAGCCTTATCACTAGGGTTACTATATGGCTCCAGAAAAAGGAGGACAGATTGAGCTAGTCTGGGTTTTACTTCTATTGCTTTCAATAGAAGTAAAATCCAGATTTATCTGGAGTCATATAGCAAACTTACTTATCACAATGTGAATATTCTTGTTTACATCCCCTACTAGATCAGTGTTTTCATAGTTGGTCCTGGAGTATACTCCCTTAACAGTCAGGTTTTCAGGATATCCTCAATGAATATGCATGAAAGAGATTTTCATATAATGGAGGCAATGTTCGCAAATCACTTTCATGTATATTCACTGTGAATACCTTGAACACTTGACTGGCAAGGAGGTACTTATGAATCAGAGAAACTTTTCTTCACACAACGTGTAATTAAATTCAGTGGCGTCGTGAGGGCAGCTGACACCCGGGGCAGGTCGCCGCTGCGCACCCCCCCCCAGGTGCAGCGCGACGCACCCTCCCCCCTCCGTAGTGCAACCCCCCCCCCGCGAGAACATACCTGGGTGGAACACAGTGAGGGGCGGGCGGGAGGGCCAATCCGCCGAGTGCACGCTGCTGGGGGGTGTCGGCGCCTCGCTGGTTCCTTGCTCTCTCTGCCCCAGAACAGGAAGTAACCTGTTCCGAGGCAGAGAAAGCAAGAAACCAGCGAGGCGCCGACACCCCCCAGCGGCGTGCACCCGGGGCGGACCGCCCCACCGCCCCCCCCTTCCTACGCCACTGATTAAATTCTGGAATTTGTTGCCAGAGAATGTGGTAAAGGTGGTTAGCTTAGTGGAGTATAAAAAAGGTTTGGATGGCTTCCTAAAGGAAAAGTCCATAGACCATTATTAAAATGACTTGGGGAAAATCCACTGCTTATTTCTGGGATAAGCAGCATAAAATCAATAGGATCTTGCCAGGTATTTGTGACCAGGATTGGCCTCTGTTGGAAACAGGACACTAGGCTTGATGGACCATTGGTCTGTCCCAGTGTGGCAATACTTATATACTTATGTACTCCAGGACCACCTCAGACAACACCATTCTAGATGAATGTGGTTTTAGTTCTGGAATATTTCTGCAGAAATGAAGCCCCTGGTGTGGATTCAAAGCTACTATGACTGGAAAATTGAACATAAGAATATAAGACCATAAGCGTTGCCATACTGGGACAAATCGAAGGTTTATCAAGCCCAGTCTTCTGTTTGCAACAGTGGCCAATCCAGGTCATACATACCTGGCAGGCTTAGTGGATATTCATTCCAAAAAGGTGGGTCAACACAAGAAAGAAAGAGAGGTTTTATCTGGATGGCGATATTTGTCATTATTTGTATATTTATCATTATTTGCATAAGAGAGAACTGAAGAATAGGAGCCAGCTCTATGGATGCCAGTGGGTGCTGAGCACCGCCAGTATTGAGCAAACGCCTTCATTGTGTCCAGGGAGGGGTAATATGTATTCTGTTTGGCACACCCAACCATTTTGAAATGTTGGTGCCTATGAATGGAAGTACACTGGGCATTTCACCAGCTGTCATGATGCAGCATTTACTAGGAGCGTTATTCATCCTGTGCTCTGTCTGGGTTTCACCAAAGCAGCATTAACCAGAGATTATTTTTTGCCCAAAACAGTGCAGAAGCCCTGGGCTGAGTTATTATTACCTTATTTTACTTTACGTTATTTGAAGACACACCTCACTGTTAAGCTCCAAGCTTATGACAATGACTACGCAATATTTTTGCATAAGCAACATTAAAAAAAATGCAATTACAGTATACAGAAACATTATGCATTAGCAAATTACAACAATAAATCTTAGTAATATTCAAAATAAAATAAGGCATTAAATTGTCTTGTTATAAAATATTCCTGAAAATATCCTGAAAATACCAGGCTTTCTGATGTCTTTTAAAAGAGGGATAGTACTGAATTTCTCTTACCAACAGAAATGTCATTCCACAGTTTAGGACCCATAAATCTAAAATCACAGGTAAAGGAAGACATTAATCTAATCCCACTTGGGATATGACTTAACTTTGCTGTGGCAAACCTAGGGACTCTTTTACCAAGAAGTGCTAAAAAGTGGCCTGTTGTAGTTCCAACATAAGAACATAAATGTTGCCATACTGGGACAGTCCAAAGGTCCATTAAGTCCAGTATCCTGTTTCTAACTGTGGTCAATCCAGGCCACAAGTACCTGGCAAGATCCCAAAACAGTAAAACAGATTTTAGGCTGCCTATTCTATAAATAAGAAGTGGATTTTCTCAAGTCCATCTTAATAATGGCGTATAGATTTTTCTTTTTAGAAAATTATCCAACCTTTTTTAAACCATGCTAAGCTAATTGCTTTTACCACATTCTCTGGCAAAGAACTCCAGAGTTTAATTACATGTTGAATGAATAAATATTTTTCTCCTGTTTTAAATGTATTACTTAGTAGCTTCATTGTGTGCCCCTAGTCCCAGTATTTTTAGAAAGAGTAAAAAAGAGATTCACATCTATTTGCTCCACTCCACTCAGTATTTTATAGACCTCTATCATATCTCCCTTCAGCTGTCTCTTCACCAAACTGAAGAGCCCTAGCCTCTTTAGCCTTTCCTCATAAAGAAGTTGTCCCATCCCCTTTATCATTTTTATTGCCCCTCTCTGTACCTTTTCTAATTCCACTATATCTTTTTTGAGATGCAGTGACCAGAATTGAATACAGTATTCAAGATACGGTCACACCATGGAGCGATAAAAAGGATCAGACAACAGATTGGCTCAGTCTTCAGCCTGTGTGCCCAGGGGTGATCCATGAGAATGCACTGCAGGGCCTTGTGTAGACTCATTGTGAACACATGCATCACTACAGGATGGCAAGTGCCACCACAAACAATTGCCTTGCTATCCCTTTGCCACCTCAAACTCAGTATTACCTCCTTACCTCCCTCTCCCTTCCCCCATTCCCGCAAGTTTATATGGCCCAAGGGAGGAGGGGGAGGGTAAAAGGGAGGTAGGAAGGTGATGCCAGACCTGCAGGAGTAGAGGGGAGGGAAGGGAAAGGTGGAACAGAAGGAGGTAGGTAGCTAATGCCAGACC
The DNA here is from genome assembly GCF_901765095.1 of Microcaecilia unicolor. Classification (NCBI taxonomy): domain Eukaryota; kingdom Metazoa; phylum Chordata; class Amphibia; order Gymnophiona; family Siphonopidae; genus Microcaecilia; species Microcaecilia unicolor. The sequence continues at coordinate 64,677,339 of NC_044038.1, read as the reverse complement.
AGCACAAGAGGAGGGAGGGAAAAGAAAGAGGGAATAGAAGGAGGTAAGGAAAGATGCTGGACCTGCAGGAGGGAATGAGGAGGGGAGAGGGAGAGGGGAGAAGTTGCACACCAAGGGAAAAATAAGAGGTGGAAAACTAGATATATTTGAGGAGGCAGAAAAAAAGATGAAAATTGAACATGAAAGATCAGGCCAGGAATTAAGAAGAAAGAAGGTGAGAAAAGAAATAACAAATGGACAGGAGGCACTCGAAACAGAGTTAAGAGCAAAGACGGAGGGAAGCAGAACCAGAGACTGGGAATAAGATGATTAGAAAAATAAAATCACCAGGCAATAAAGGTAGGAAAAATGATTTTATTTTCAGTTTAGTGATTAAATGATGACAGTTTTGAGAATTTACATCTGGTGGCATTATTATTTTGCATAGTAGCGGAGGAAATTCATATTTTCCATTTCTCTGATGTTGCACTGCATGCAGAGTCTTCATATTTGTCTACATTAGTACTTTTAGAGGCCTTTTTACTAAGCTGTGCTAAAAAGTGCCCTGAATGATTACTAGTACATGGATTTTCCACGCACTGAGGCCACTTTTAGCATGGCGGGAAAATGAAAGTATTTTCTATTTCCCCCATTAATGGCCATGCGCTAATTTACCAATTAGCACAGGAGCTGTTACCGCCACCTATTTACTAGGTAGTAAGGGCACCTGCACTAACCACATGCTAATCGGTTAGCGTGTGATGATGCAGCTGCAGTAACTGATTAGCACTGGGCACATCTACTCTCCACCCCCAAACGCGCCCCGGCGCTAGTGGATTTAAAAAAAATGTAATAGGAAGTCTTTATTAACATTTGCACCATACAGATATAACAAAAAAGTAAACAGGCACAAAAATGTAATCGATACACCAGAGGCATAGCCAGACCTTGACTTTGGGGGGGGGGGGGGGGGCCCAAGCCCACAGTGGAGGAGAACATCAAGCAGCAAAACGTTTTGCTTATTGTTGTTGCGTCTTTGGCTGTGAGAACTTTGGTGATTATACTATTGCATTAAGGTTTGTTGATCTTAGATGTTCTAAAGAGTAGAATATTTCTACATTGAAGAGACTCCTGAGACAGGCCTTTGTGGCCGAAACGCAATTTGTGTTGAGTCCATTGGATATGTGTTTGAATAAAACTTCTGTTGTGAACTACTAGAGTCTATTACCTTTTGTGTCACCTTCGCTGTGCCTGCTAGTCCATCATCTTTTGTGTCAACTTCACTGTGCCTGTTTGCCATGTTTGGAAAAACACAGTGGTTCAGGTGTGGGGCCTTCACTATCTGTTGCTCTTACCAGCAACAGCAGGATCTAACCTACGACTGTCTCCTGCTGTAACAAGTCTATGAGAGGGAGGAAATTGGGGAATGGGGGATTATGGGTGTTGAGTGAGGAGAAGCAAATGGCTGCTTGTCTTTTTCAACAGTGGCCATTTCTTGTTGTTTAAAGTCAGCATCTATATCCTGCTTTTTTCTTGGTGGGGGGGGGGGTGAGGGGGAAGGGTGCGGGATGGATACAGTGGCAGCAGGAGCAGCAGGTCAGAAGTATCTTCTCCTGCTTGGGTGAGGGGGAGATGATGGATAGATGCAGTAGTAAGGGGATTGGGTCAGAAGATTTGTATCTCTTCTGTTTAAGTGGAAAGGAGATATGTATGATGGATACAGTGGCAACAGTGGTTGGAAGTGTTGTACCTGTTCTCTGGCTCTGGAGGAGGGGGGAGCAGCAGCCTCAGTTATTCTGGGTTTTTCTTGCAGAAAAACACCAGCCTTCCACATTCATGATAGGCCAGCCCATTGAATTAAGGCTGGATGAGAAATAGATACATCCTTTTTCCTTAAATGAGCTCTACGTTCTGGAAAAGTAGATCTGCCAGTTGTCACAACATAGCTAGCTGTTTGGGCCTAGGAGCAGACATTAACCCTACAGATGAGACCAAGTGAGCAGACTGGTGGGGCAAATTGATTATTAGCTGCTGTCATCTACAATGTTACAATATACCTTGATTTCTTACTCTGTGCCCCTTGGCTTGCACACCAGGTCCCAGTAGCCCCTTTATTCAAGTAAAATATGCTATTTGGTACAGCTCTAGTTACCACCTCACTTGTGTCACTCCAAAGATGCAGATCCAGTCTTGGTTTTGTCAGCGCATGCATGCAACTTTAGCTTTAGTGTATCTAAGAAAAACTGGGTTACATCTTCATGCATGTACTATGGGCATAACCAGGACTGGATCAGCATCTTTGGGTTGACTTGGGTGAGGTGGTAACTAGAGATGTACCAAATAGCATATTTTACTCTTCAGCCGAATATGAGTAATGAAATGGGCATTGAGCTTTAACATAAATAATAAAAGAAGCAACATGAAATCAGAGATCAAGTATTTATTTCACCAGGATTTAGCACAGTAGAGCCCTGGATTATTCTTATTTGAATATAAATCACTATTTCTATTTGGCCGAATACAAATAATGTATTTGGGGCCAAATCAAATTGGATATGAATATTTAGTACAGCCCTAATGGTAGCCCTATACTTGAATAAAGCGAATGCTACATACCTGTAGAAGGTATTCTCCGAGGACAGCAGGCTGATTGTTCTCACTGATGGGTGACGTCCACGGCAGCCCCTCCAATCGGAAACTTCACTAGCAAAGGCCTTTGCTAGTCCTCGCGCGCTCATGCGCACCGCACATGCGCGGCCGTCTTCCCGCCCGAACCGGCTCGTGTTCGTCAGTCCCATATGTAGCAAAACAAAGCAAGGGAAGACACAACTCCAAAGGGGAGGTGGCCGGGTTTGTGAGAACAATCAGCCTGCTGTCCTCGGAGAATACCTTCTACAGGTATGTAGCATTCGCTTTCTCCGAGGACAAGCAGGCTGCTTGTTCTCACTGATGGGGTATCCCTAGCCCCCAGGCTCACTCAAAACAACAACCATGGTCAATTGGGCCTCGCAACGGCGAGGACATAACTGAGATTGACCTAAAAAATTTACCAATTAACTGAGAGTGCAGCCTGGAACAGAACAAACAGGGCCCTCGGGGGGTGGAGTTGGATCCTAAAGCCCAAACAGGTTCTGAAGAACTGACTGCCCGAACCGACTGTCGCGTCGGGTATCCTGCTGCAGGCAGTAATGAGATGTGAATGTGTGGACAGATGACCACGTCGCAGCTTTGCAAATTTCTTCAATAGAGGCTGACTTCAAGTGGGCTACCGACGCAGCCATGGCTCTAACATTATGAGCCGTGACATGACCCTCAAGAGCCAGCCCTGCCTGGGCGTAAGTGAAGGAAATGCAATCTGCTAGCCAATTAGATATGGTGCGTTTCCCCACAGCCACTCCCCTCCTATTGGGATCAAAAGAAACAAACAATTGGGCGGACTGTCTGTTGGGCTGTGTCCGCTCCAGGTAGAAGGCCAATGCTCTCTTGCAGTCCAATGTGTGCAACTGACGTTCAGCAGGGCAGGAATGAGGACGGGGAAAGAATGTTGGCAAGACAATTGACTGGTTCAGATGGAACTCCGACACAACCTTTGGCAAGAACTTAGGGTGAGTGCGGAGGACTACTCTGTTATGATGAAATTTGGTGTAAGGGGCCTGGGCTACCAGGGCCTGAAGTTCACTGACTCTACGAGCTGAAGTAACTGCCACCAAGAAAATGACCTTCCAGGTCAAGTACTTCAGATGGCAGGAATTCAGTGGCTCAAAAGGAGGTTTCATCAGCTGGGTGAGGACGACATTGAGATCCCATGACACTGTAGGAGGCTTGATAGGGGGCTTTGACAACAGCAAACCTCTCATGAAGCGAACAACTAAAGGCTGTCCTGAGATCGGCTTACCTTCCACACGGTAATGGTATGCACTAATCGCACTAAGGTGAACCCTTACAGAGTTGGTCTTGAGACCAGACTCAGACAAGTGCAGAAGGTATTCAAGCAGGGTCTGTGTAGGACAAGAGCGAGGATCTAGGGCCTTGCTGTCACACCAGACGGCAAACCTCCTCCATAGAAAGAAGTAACTCCTCTTAGTGGAATCTTTCCTGGAAGCAAGCAAGACGCGGGAGACACCCTCTGACAGACCCAAAGAGGCAAAGTCTACGCTCTCAACATCCAGGCCGTGAGAGCCAGGGACCGGAGGTTGGGATGCAGAAGCGCCCCTTCGTCCTGTGTGATGAGGGTCGGAAAACACTCCAATCTCCAGGGTTCTTCGGAGGACAACTCCAGAAGAAGAGGGAACCAGATCTGACGTGGCCAAAAAGGAGCAATCAGAATCATGGTGCCTCGATCTTGCTTGAGTTTCAACAAAGTCTTCCCCACCAGAGGTATGGGAGGATAAGCATACAGCAGACCCTCCCCCCAATCCAGGAGGAAGGCATCCGATGCCAATCTGCCGTGGGCCTGAAGCCTGGAACAGAACTGAGGGACTTTGTGGTTGGCTCGAGATGCGAAGAGGTCTACCAAGGGGGTGCCCCACACCTGGAAGATCTGTCGCACTACCTTGGAATTGAGCGACCACTCGTGAGGTTGCATAATCCTGCTCAACCTGTCGGCCAGACTGTTGTTTACGCCTGCCAGATATGTGGCTTGGAGCACCATGCCGTGACGGCGAGCCCACAGCCACATGTTGACGGCTTCCTGACACAGGGGGCGAGATCCGGTGCCCCCCTGCTTGTTGACGTAGTACATGGCAACCTGGTTGTCTGTCTGAATTTGGATAATTTGGTGGGACAGCTGATCTCTGAAAGCCTTCAGAGCGTTCCAGATCGCTCGTAACTCCAGAAGATTGATCTGCAGATCGCGTTCCTGGAGGGACCAGCTTCCTTGGGTGTGAAGCCTATCGACATGAGCTCCCCACCCCAGGAGAGACGCATCCGTGGTCAGCACTTTTTGAGGCTGAGGAATTTGGAAGGGACGTCCCAGAGTCAGATTGGACCAAATCGTCCACCAATACAGGGATTCGAGAAAACTCGTGGACAGGTGGATTACGTCTTCTAGATCCCCAGCAGCCTGGAACCACTGGGAAGCTAAGGTCCATTGAGCAGATCTCATGTGAAGGCGGGCCATGGGAGTCACATGGACTGTGGAGGCCATGTGGCCTAGCAATCTCAACATCTGCCGAGCTGTGATCTGCTGGGACGCTCGCACCCGCGAGACGAGGGACAACAAGTTGTTGGCTCTCGTCTCTGGGAGATAGGCGTGAGCTGTCCGAGAATCCAGCAGAGCTCCTATGAATTCGAGTCTCTGCACTGGGAGAAGATGGGACTTTGGATAATTTATCACAAACCCCAGTAGCTCCAGGAGGCGAATAGTCATCTGCATGGACTGCAGGGCTCCTGCCTCGGATGTGTTCTTCACCAGCCAATCGTCGAGATATGGGAACACGTGCACTCCCAGCCTGCGAAGCGCCGCTGCTACTACAGCCAGGCACTTTGTGAACATCCTGGGCGCAGAGGCGAGCCCAAAGGGTAGCACACAGTACTGGAAGTGACGTGTGCCCAGCTGAAATCACAGATACTGTCTGTGAGCTGGCAGCATCGGGATGTGTGTGTAGGCATCCTTCAAGTCCAGAGAGCATAGCCAATCGTTTTCCTGAATCATGGGAAGGAGGGTGCCCAGGGAAAGCATCCTGAACTTTTCTTTGACCAGATATTTGTTCAGGGCCCTTAGGTCTAGGATGGGGCGCATCCCCCCTGTTTTCTTTTCCACAAGGAAGTACCTGGAATAGAATCCCTGCCCTTCCTGCCCGGGTGGTACGGGCTCGACCGCGTTGGCGGTGAGAAGGGCGGAGAGTTCCTCTGCAAGTACCTGCTTGTGATGGGAGCTGAAGGATTGAGCTCCCGGAGGACAATTTGGTGGCAGGGAGGCCAAATTCAGGGCGTATCCGCACCGCACTATTTGGAGAACCCACTGGTCGGAGGTTATGAGAGGCCACCTTTGGTGAAAAAATTTTAACCTCCCTCCGACCGGCAGATCGTCCGGTACGGACACTTTGAGGGTGGCTATGTTCCCGTGGATCCAGTCAAAAGCCCGTCCCCGGCTTTTGCTGTGGAGGCGCAGGGGGCTGCTTAGGCGCACGCTGTTGACGAGAACGAGCGCGCTGGGGCTGTCCCTGTGCCTGGCGAGGCCTTCGGGCCGGCTGGGTGTACCTACGCCTTGCAAAGGAATAGGGCGCAGCCTGCCGAGCCCGGGAAAAACGTCCACCTGCTGAGGTGGATGCTGAAGGCGCCCGGTGGGAGAGCTTGTCGAGGGCGGTTTCCCGCTGATGCAGTTGGTCCACCAGCTGCTCGACCTTCTCACCAAAAATGTTATCCCCCCGGCAAGGGACGTCGGCCAGTCTCTGCTGGGTGCGGTTGTCCAGGTCAGAGGCACGCAGCCATGAGAGCCTGCGCATCACTATACCTTGGGCCGCAGCACGAGATGCCACGTCACAGGTGTCATAGATACCCCTGGACAGGAACTTTCTGCACGCCTTCAGCTGCCTGACCACCTCCTGATAAGGCCTGGACTGCTCCGGCGGGAGCTTGTCGACCAGGTCCGCAAGCTGCTTCACATTGTTCCGCATGTGGATGCTCGTATAGAGCTGGTATGACTGGATGCGGGTCACGAGCATGGAGGATTGGTAGGCCTTCCTCCCAAACGAGTCCAGAGTGCGAGACTCCCGCCCCGGGGGCACCGAGGCGGTATCCCTCGAACTCCGTGCCCTCTTGAGAGCAGAATCCACGACCGCCGAGTCATGGGGCAATTGTGGCCGCATTAACTCTGGGTCCAAGTGGATCTTGTACTGGGACTCTGCTTTCTTGGGGATGGTGGGATTAGATAATGGTCGCATCCAGTTCCGAAGCAGTGTCTCCTTGAGGACATTGTGCAGCGGTACCGTGGTAGACTCTCTAGGTGGTGATGGATAGTCGAGGACCTCGAGCATCTCAGCCCTCGGCTCATCCACAGAGACCACGGGAAAGGGAATGCAAATAGACATATCCCGCACAAAGGAGGCAAAAGAGAGACTCTCAGGAGGTGAGAGCTTCCTCTCAGGTGAAGGCGTGGGGTCCGAGGGAAGACCCGCAGACTCCTCTGAGGAGAAATATCTGGGGTCCTCCTCTTCCCCCCACGAGGCCTCTTCCTCGGTATCGGACATAAGCTCATGTAGCTGAGTCCTGAACCGGGCCCGGCTCGACGTCGAGGCGCCGAGGCCTCGATGTCGTCGAGCGGTGGACTCCCGCGCCGGCGGGGACGAAGCTCCTTCCATCGACGTCGACGGGGACTCCACCTGCGTGGCGGTCGAGACCGGCGCCGCAAGCGGCGGCGGCGTCGACGGCCTCGGCACCGGGCTAGAGCTCGCCGGCGCCACAGTCATCGGCGCCGAGGGCGCAAGCACCCCCCGGCGCCGGCACAGCCTGGCGCATCAGCCCTTCCAGGATCCCCGGAAGGATGGCTCGGAGGCACTCGTCCAGGCCCGCTGTCGGGAAAGACGTGGGGGCCGGTAGAGGCATCGGTGCCAGAAGCTGCTCGGGTCCAGGAGACTGCACCGAAGTGCCGGGACCCTGACGTGGCGGTACCTCCACCACCGAGGGGGACCTCTCCTCTCGACGCGGACGCTTCGGCGTCGACTCCTCTCCGGTACCGAGAGACGGATGCGTCGAGGGCGACCGGTGACGGTGCTTCTTTGCCTTCTTACGGTGCCCGTCACCGGTGCCGGGCGGTATGGAGGAGGAGGAGGTCGATCCCCCTCGGTCCCGAGGAACCGGGTCAGACAGGGTTCGGTCCCGAGGGCCACGGGCTGAAGGAGTGACCGGGGCCGACTGCTCACGCGGTCTCTCACCTCTGCCCTCACCGGAGGACCGGTGGGCCGACGGGACCTGTTCTCCTGGGGTCGATGCCATCGGTGCCGATTTTTCGGGCATCGATACCGGTACCGAAGGACCGGGCGTCGATACCGATGCCGTCGAAGTCGACGTCGAGGGGCCGGCGCAAGTTCCAAAAAGGCGGTCCCGCAGAACTTGCCTCGCAACCTGAGTCCGTTTCCGGAGACCGAGACACAGAGAACACGACTTGATATTGTGCTCCGGCCCGAGGCACTGGAGGCACCAAGCGTGGGTGTCGGTCTGCGAGATCGGCCGGCCGCACCGACCACACTTCTTAAATCCATTCGGGACCTTCGAGGACATCGACGGAAAAATCGCGTCGGCGAAGTTAAAGTCGTCGATGGTGGCGGAAATCACACCTCGAAAAAATAAATCGATCGCGCGGCCACAAGGCCGCAACGCGACGCCCTCGCTAGAAACGAGGGAAAAAGGAGCGCGTGCTCTTTTTTTTTTTTTTTTTTAAAGAAAGAAAACTGGGGCACGCGGCAACCGAAAAACACAAAACTAAACAAACAAAATCGCGTAAACGCGACGGTCTTTCCGGGGCTGCGAAGGGAGAGCGGCGACGGCACGACTCTCCTCAGGCGCAGAAAAGACTGGCGGGAACGGTCACGCACGACCGGGAAGACGGCCGCGCATGCGCGGTGGGCGTGCCCCGCGTGCGGACCGCCCGCGAAGCTTCTTCCGGTTGGTGGGGGCTGCCGCGGACGTCACCCAGTCGTGAGAACAAGCAGCCTGCTTGTCCTCGGAGAATTGTACCTACGCTTGCCAGAAGAGTAGGGAACAGTCTTCCTTCCCCCAAAAAATCTTCTACCTGTAGAGGTAGAGGCTGAAGGCTGCCGGCGGGAGAACTTGTCGAATGCGGTGTCCCGCTGGTGGAGCTGCTCTACCACCTGTTCGACTTTCTCTCCAAAAATGTTATCCGCACGGCAAGGCGAGTCCGCAATCTGCTGCTGGATTCTATTCTCCAGGTTGGAGGCACCCAGCCATGAGAGCCTGCGCATCACCACACCTTGAGCAGCGGCCCTGGACGCAACATCAAAGGTGTCATACACCCCTCTGGCCAGGAATTTTCTGCACGCCTTCAGCTGCCTGACCACCTCCTGAAAAGGCTTGGCTTGCTCAGGGGGGAGCGCATCAACCAAGCCCGCCAACTGCCGCACATTGTTCCGCATGTGTATGCTCGTGTAGAGCTGGTAGGACTGAATTTTGGCCACGAGCATAGAAGAATGGTAGGCCTTCCTCCCAAAGGAGTCTAAGGTTCTAGAGTCCTTGCCCGGGGGCGCCGAAGCATGCTCCCTAGAACTCTTAGCCTTCTTTAGGGCCAAATCCACAACTCCAGAATCATGAGGCAACTGAGTGCGCATCAGATCTGGGTCCCCATGGATCCGGTACTGGGACTCGATCTTCTTGGGAATGTGGGGATTAGTTAAAGGCTTGGTCCAGTTCGCCAGCAATGTCTTTTTTAGGACATGGTGCATGGGTACAGTGGACGCTTCCTTAGGTGGAGAAGGATAGTCCAGGAGCTCAAACATTTCAGCCCTGGGCCCGTCCTCCACAACCACCGGGAAGGGGATGGCCGTAGACATCTCCCGGACAAAGGAAGCAAAAGACAGACTCTCGGGAGGAGAAAGCTGTCTCTCAGGAGAGGGAGTGGGATCAGAAGGAAGACCCTCAGACTCCTCGTCAGAGAAATATCTGGGATCTTCTTCTTCTTCCCACGAGGCCTCACCCTCGGTGTCAGACACAAGTTCACGGACCTGTGTCTGCAACCGTGCCCGACTCGACTCCGTGGAGCCACGTCCACGATGGGGGCGTCGAGAGGTAGACTCCCTCGCCCGCATCGGCGAAGCTCCCTCCGCCGACGTAGTCGGGGAGCCTTCCTGGGAGGCGACGGCAGCCGGTACCGCACGCGGCACCGACGCCGGAGACCTCACCTCGGGCGATGGGCCAGCCGGCGCCACGCTCGACGGTACCGGTGGCGCAAGCACCGCCGGTACCGGAGGGGTAGGGCGCAACAGCTCTCCCAGAATCTCTGGGAGAACGGCCCGGAGGCTCTCGTTCAGAGCGGCTGCAGAGAAAGGCATGGAGGTCGATGCAGGCGTCGACGTCAGAACCTGTTCCGGGCGTGGAGGCTGTTCCGGGCTGTCCAGAGTGGAGCGCATCGACACCTCCTGAACAGAGGATGAGCGGTCCTCTCGGTGCTGATGCCTGGTGGGTGCCGACTCCCTCGGCGACCCAGAGCTCTCGGTGCCGACCCGGGAAGGAGACCGATGACGATGCTTCTTCGATTTCTTGGAACGAAGCATGTCACCGGAGCTTCCCGGCACCGACGAGGAGGACGTAGAATCCAGTCGTCGCTTCCTTGGGGCCGAGGCCGAAGGAGGTCGGTCTCGAGGGGGCTGTACCGCAGGAGCCCTCAGGGTAGGGGGAGACCCACCCGAAGGCTCACCGCCACCAGCAGGGGAATGGACAGCCCTCACCTGCACTCCAGACGAAGCACCACCGTCCGACGACATCAGCAGACGAGGTCCCGGTACCACCGGCGTCGATGCAGCTATCCGATGTCTCGGCGCCAATGCAGAGGGCCGATGCCTCGATGCACTGGCGGCCGAGGATGAAGCTCTGGACGCTGAAGACGTCGATGCACTCGATACCCCCGGTGCCGATGCCGACGAAGAGCCCGAGAACAAAACGTTCCACTGGGCCAATCTCGCTACCTGAGTCCGCTTTTGCAAAAGGGAACACAGACTACAGGCCTGCGGGCGGTGCCCAGCCCCCAAGCACTGAAGACACGACGCGTGCCTGTCAGTGAGCGAGATGACCCGGGCGCACTGGGTGCACTTCTTGAAGCTGCTGGTAGACTTCGATGTCATGGGCAGAAAAATCACGCCGGCGAAATCAAAAGTCGAAATGGCGGAAAAGGCACCGAAAAAACAAGGGGAAGAAAACTTCGACCCGAGGCCTAAAAGCGGCCTACCCCGACGACGAAAGAAAACTTACTGGGGCGAAAGCTGAAAATAGTGGAGGAAGAAAAGACCAAGAGTCTTTTCCCACACAGAAAGGATTAGAATTTTTCTTTTTCGAAAAACACACGAACAAACGTGCGAGGTCGACTTTGCGGGGCCCGACACGGCGAAACACGACCGTACCGAGCGCGGACAAAAGAAGACTGACGAACACGAGCCGGTTCGGGCGGGAAGACGGCCGCGCATGCGCGGTGTGCATGAGCGCGCGAGGACTAGCAAAGGCCTTTGCTAGTGAAGTTTCCGATTGGAGGGGCTGCCGTGGACGTCACCCATCAGTGAGAACAAGCAGCCTGCTTGTCCTCGGAGAATATACTTTGACACAGTTCCGCATAGGTGACTGATAAATCAACTTAGTGCCCTCGGTACAGGCCCTAAAGTGACTGACTGGTTAAAAACTGGTTAAATGGACGGAGATAGAGAGTAGTGATAGATGGAGTTTGCTCCGAGGAAAAGGATGTTATCAGTGATGTACTGCAGGGATTGGTCCTCAGGCTGGCTCCTTATAACATCTTTATGCGTGATATTGCTGAAGGACCTTCTGGTAAGGTTTGTCTCTTTGCAGATGATAACAAACTCTGTAATTGAGTTGAGGAGTGGCCTAGTGGTTAGGGTGGTGGACTTTGGTCCTGGGGAACTGAGGAACTGAGTTCGATTCCCGGCACAGGCAGCTCCTTGTGACTCTGGGCAAGTCACTTAACCCTCCATTGCCCCATGTAAGCCGCATTGAGCCTGCCATGAGTGGGAAAGCGCGGGGTACAAATGTAACACCCTGGAGACACCCTGGAGGGTATGGAAAGATGAATTGGTTCAGGAGGCAGATACATGCTAAGGAACACTGGTTGCCTGAAGGGAGGAAATTGGAATGAAGTACACCTTAACGCAATACCATCTGTAACTCTGCCCGGTAATGGCAACCGCCACTATGGCAAATGTAAGCCACATTGAGCCTGCAAATAGGTGGGAAAATGTGGGATACAAATGCTACAAATAAAATAATAAAGCATGACCAGGGGTCTAGCGAAGCTTGAAGAATGGTCCAGGAATTGGCAACAAAGATTTAATACTAAAAAATACAGGGTCATGTACTTGGGTTGCAAATATCCAAGGGAACGGTACAATATAGGGGGTGAAGAACTTTTGTGTATGAAAGAAGAGCAGGACTTGGAAGTGATCATATCTGATGATCTTTGGTCAAACAGGTAGAAAAGGCAATAGTCAAAGCCAAAAGGATGTCCGGGGGCATAGGGAGAGGAATGGCCAGCAGAAAAAAAGAGGCAATAATGCCCTTGTATAAGATTCTGGTGAGGCCCCATCAGTAGCCTACCAAGGGCGGGGCAGTGGGGGTGGTCGGCCCCGGGTGCACACTGCAGGGGAGTGCAGGTTACCTGTTCCCTCTGATGTTACGTCCTATTCTGGGGCAGGAAACTGGTGGAGCCGATAGCCACGTGACTGCTCCCAGCACCCCTAGGAGGTAACAGCAATGCGCCGGGGTGTGTAGAAATGATGCTGCGCCTGGGGGGCGAGGAGGTGCGCAATGGCAACCCAGCCCAGGTGGCAGCCAACCAAGGAATATTAGTAGTAGTAGTAGTAGTAGAATACTGTGTGCAGTTCTGGAGACCGCACAGTCAAAAAGATATAAACAGGATGAAGCTGGTCCACAGGGCAGCTACAAAACTGGTTAGTGGTCTCTCTCATAAAGCATATGGGGACAGAATTAGACCTCAATATGTATTTATTTAGATTTTGCTCACACCTTTTTCAGTAGTAGCTCAAGGTGAGTTATATTCAGGTACTCTGGATATTTCTCTGTCCCAGGAGGGCTCACAATCTAAGTTTGTACCTGAGGCAATGGAGGGTTAAGTGACTTGCCCAAGATCACAAGGAGCAGCAGTGGGATTTGAACTGGCCACCTCTGGATTGCAAGACTGGTGCTCTAACCACTAGGCCTCTCCTCCACTCTGTATACTCTGAAAGAAAGGTGGGAGAGAGGGGATATAACCTAGATGTTTAAATATCTCTATGGCATTAATATACAGGGGGTGAGCTTTTTCAAATGAAGGAAAACTCTGGAATGAGAGGGCACAGGATGAAGTTAAGAGGTTATAGGCTCAGGAGTAATCTAAGGAAATACTTTTTCATGGAAAAGGTGATGGACTCATGGAATAGCCTCCTAGTGGAGGTGGTCGAGATATGGACTGTGCCTGAATTTAAGAAGGGAAAGGAGGAGATAGTGGTTGCTGAGGATGGGCAGACTGGATGGGCCATTTGGCTCTTATCTGCTATCAAGTTTCTATGTTATGTTACTAATCAGTATTATGTATATGCACAAGCCATGTATGTATTATCCTGGGTTATACTTATACAATACTGTAATTTCCATAAGGTACAGCACAAATCTTTGTAGTTCAGACAGAAAATCTGATTGCTGAATCCCTGTCTCTCAGCGCTCATACAATAACTGAATGTATAATGTGTAATTACCAAAACTGTTTGTTTCTGTGTTTTGGTAATTATACATGAGTCTGCTGTTTGATGTTGAGTAATGTTTTGGTATTTGAGGTTGATTATCAATGTTTTTATGGAAACCACCTAGTTATAGGTGGTATATAAGTTTTTAACATGGGCGTAGTTTGACTGTTTCATTTGAGGGGGGGGGGGGCAAAAGGGTGATGCTTGGTGCATTAACATATTCATTTGCATACAGACATCTCATACATATTCATGATTATTCCAAAGGAAACAAAGGCTTAGACTGAATATGAAGCAGCATACCAAAAATAGTCAAGATAATTTTTTAAAACTGAAATGAGCCAATCCCATGGAACATTTCTCTCACAAAGCCCCCTCTTGCATTCACATGAATTGGCACAGAAAGAGCACACTTTACCTCTCCCCTTTCCCTAGGCCTGACACCAACACCTTCCTCTTTTCTCCTTTTCCAAAGACCAACTCTTTCTCCCTTCCTTCCTTCCTCTCTCCCTCCTTACCAGCACTTCCCAGTTTTGTTTATTTCCAAAACTTACATACCACAATATCTACCATTCTATATGGTGTACAAACTAACATGCCACTATGCACAGCCACCGACATAGAGTTGAACTGGCAGTATCACGGAAGCAAGGCAGCACTGAGTCCCCTGAGGAAGCCACATGGTGAAACGGGTCCCCGTAGGGACATTTTCCAACTGCCTCCCACTGCCGCATATAAGCTAAGTTGGACTGTCATTTTATTGTCACAGTGTGAAAAAGTTTTTGCACGCATAAAAGTATACTGTTGAGGGTTTTTATGACCTATGATTGAAGCCAGCACTGTGATTAAGACGCTGTAACTGATTAACACAGCAGCACAGGAAGTGTCAAAGGCGTCTGAGGTCTTTTCCCCTAACTTTTTTTATATAATACAAAAATAAGTGGTTGCCACAGAGAACACCTTTTCTCACTTTGTTTTTTGGATTGTAGGTACAAACTAACATACACATTTTTATTAAAACGCATAATACAAAAATCATCATAAACAAAACATTACCTCCTGTTTAGTTCTTCTAATTTAAAAACAGCCAGATACTGTTACTATCATATCACTTTTTGCTACATGGATAGAAAAAAATAGCCCCCCACCCACAGCCATCCCCATAAGGCAGGACCTTTTCCTGGGGCCATCCACAGGCAGCACTTTATCCAATCCCCTACCCCTACAGGCAGTACTTGACAGCACTTACCCTCAGGGGTGGCTCAAGGCAATCTGCTTCCTCCTGTGAGGGATGAGGTGGCATCCCCCTCCCAAGGCTCCCAAATAAGAAGGCCCTCTGAAAGTTCTGGTTAGGAAGGAGTGAGAAGGTCCCCTTACTAGTCAGGCAGTTGTCTCAAGGAAAAATAAATAATGCAATTTATATGCCCAAGCTTTACTTAAAAAAAGTAAACTTCATCAGCAAAAATTGTTTGAGATAAATTATGTTGCCTGGAACTCTAATATAAAAAATACAGACCCCTGGCTCTGCATTGACACAGTGTTAACAGCAAACATACATTCTACATCTACAGAAGTCTTTCTCACATGCAATATGTGCAGAGCAGAACTATGGTATGTTCTTATAGAATTCACCATACCAAAAAAAAAAAAAAAAAAAATCTCATTCTAGTTTCATCTCAGTAGCAGCAACGTAACCCCACTCCAGCAGCAAACCTATTATGAATAAATACAAAACCATACAAAAGTCAAATCTACTATTCCATATTAGCACTGACAAGGACCTTCCTAGCAAAAGGAAGAATCATAAGAATCACAGTGATTCCTATTGAGATAACTGAACAAGCTGGAATACTATATCAGAATAACTGACCCCAGGCACACATGCAGAACACAAATAGACTCTCTCTAAATACAGAATGTGACCACAAACTAAAAGTAAAAATATGTAGACAAAATTAATGTGAAACTTCAAAAAGTCAGATTCTGTATGCAGCACACTAGAGAAATAGAAAGCGATGCATTTGCTCCTGTAATGTGCAACATATAAAGATAGCAGATGTCAATTACCAAAACTGACACATTCCAATCAATAAATGGAAAATAATTTCTCTACCTTTTTTTTGTTGGTCTGGTGGTTTTTTTTTTTCTAATCATATTGATCATAGTTTCTGCTTCATCTTTCTTCTATCCTCTTAGTGTGCTATCCAGGGCCTCTTGTCCATTTGCCATTTCTTTTCTGCATTCCTATCTTCTTCATTTCCTCATTGATTTTTCATACTCAGCTTTCTCCAATTTATTTTCTGCCTCTCAATTAAATGTCTCCTTCTCATCCTCCTGTCTTCAAGCTCCCTATTTTCACTGTTTCTATCTCTCCCACCCTCATCAAACATCTCTCCTTTCTTCCCTTCTTCTCCAACCATATCAGGCATTTCCCCTGTCTTCCCTTCCGTCATGTCCAGTTATCTCTCCCTGATCTTCCCTATCACCTACTTCCATGTTCAGTAGGTCCTCCCAGCTCGAGGGCTCTGATCATGGGGCGCTAGCAAACGCCGGCGCTAGTATGGCGATAACAGCCTCTAGCACCGGCGTTTGCTTCTGATCATCCCCCTGTTAGATTCTTCATCCCAGCTAGCACTTCAGAATTTACCAAATCAATGTGTCCTTTTAGCTCACCTAGGGGCCCATTTACTAAACCAAACGCCCAACGCACACCAAAATGGAGTTACTGCCCAGCTACCACATGGCTCTTGCGGTAATTTCATTTTTGGCATGCGTCCAATACGCGCGTCCAAAAAATATTTTTTATTTTTGGACGCATGTATTGGGTGCACGTCAAGTGGCATTTGACGCGCATAGGTCATTACCGCCTGGTTACCGTGTGAGACTTTACCACTAGGTCAATGGCTGGCGGTAAGGTCTCAGACCCAAAATGGATGCGCGGCAATTTTCATTTTGCTGCACGTCCATTTTCGGCAAAAAATTTAAAAAGGCATTTTTTACAGGTGCACTGAAAAATGATTCTGAGCACATGTAAAACATGCGTCTACACCACCGCAGGCCATTTTTCAGCATGCCTTTGTAAGGCCCCCTAGCCATTGCAGGAAATCACCTCTGGTGACCAGGAGTTCCTCCTCAGAAGCCAACTGCTGCTGGCCATGAGACACCATCCAGCTCATTTTCGAAAGAGAAAGATGCCCATATTTCGACCCAAATCGGGAGGTGGGCGCCTTTCTCCCGTGGGCGCCCAAATTGGTATAATCGAAAGCCAATTTTGAGCGCCTCCAACTGCAGTATGTCGCGGGAATGGACAAAGTTGATGGGGACGTGTCGGAGGCATGGTGAAGGCGGGACTGGGGCGTGTTTATCAGCCGAGAGATGGGTGCGCTCGGCCGATAATGGAAAAAAGAAGGGCACCAGAAGCGAGAATTTGGGTCACTTTTTTGGACCCTTTTTTTTCACGAACAAGTCCCCCAACTGCCCAGATGACCACCGGAGGGAATTGGGGATGACCTCCCCTAACTCCCCCAGTGGTCACTAACCCCCTCCCACCAAAAAAAAATAACTTTAAAAACTTTTTTTTCCAGCCTGTATGTCATACCCAGCTCCATCACAGCAGTATGCAGGTCCCTGGAGCAGTGGAGTTAGTGGGTGCAGTGGACCCAGGCCCATCCCCCCCTACCTGTTACACTTGTGCTGCTAAATGGGACCACTCCAAACCGCCCCCAAAACGCACTGTACCCACATCTAGGTGCCCCCCTTCAGCCATAAGTGCTATGGTAATGGTGTAGAGTTGTGGGCAGTGGGTTTTTGGGGGGATTTGGGAAGCTCAGCACCCACGGTAAGGGAGCTATGGACTTGGGAGGTTTTTTTTTTAATTGTTACAAGTGCCCCCTAGGGTGCCCAGTTGGTGTCCTGGCATGTGAGGGGGACCAGTGCACTAAGAATCCTGGCCCCTCCCACGACTAAATGCCTTGGATTTGTTCATTATTGAGCTGGGCGCCTTCTGTTTCCATTATCGCTGAAAACCGATACCGCCCAGCTCAAATCCGCCCAAATGCGATGCATCTGCCCGGCACAAACCGTATTATCGAAACAAAAGATGGACGCCCATCTTTTTCGAAAATACGGTCTGTCCCGCCCCTTCGCGTACCCGTCCTCGGAGATGGGCGTTCGCGTTTGATTATGCCCCTCCATGTCTTTTTCTGCATTAGGCGTGTGCACAGAGTCTGCCATCATTCTTTCTGTTACGTCTGTGCTTTCCTCGCCCTCTGGTGGCCAGAACGGGTGGCTGCTATGGACCATCACCCGTTCCAGATTTCTGCTTAGTCCGGTCCGGATCTTCCAGGCTGAGTTCCAGGTGCTGCTGGGCTTATTAGCCTTTTGGAATCTCTCTGCAATTGCCTTTGCATTGCGTCTTAGGCCCTGGTACGTGGGTGCTTGTGCACTTCTGCCTGAGAGACTTTGTCTGGACCTGATTCTGCGTTTGCTGGTTTCCTGCCTTTTGAACCTTGCCTGATCCTGGACTTTGCTTTGCTTGCCACCTGCCTTTTGACCCTTTGTCTGGACCTGGACTTTGCTTTGCTTGCCGCCTGCCTTTTGAACTTTTGCCTGGACCTGGACTTTGCTTTGCTTGCCGCCTGCCTTTTGAACCTTTGCCTGGACCTGTCTTCTGCTTGCTGGCTGACTGCCTAGAGACCTAGCCTGGATTTGCCGGTACGTCTGTTCTGCCTTGCTTCTGGTGTGGGGTGGTTTTGCCTGCTACTGCCGCTCCTCGGCAGTGGTCCAAGGGCTCACAAACCCAGTTCCTGTTTAGTAACATGACACCTTCACTGTGCCGGGGTGAAAGAATTCAAAAAGATCATTGGATTTACTGTGAGTCACAGCTATCAAATGACCATCACCACTTCAGTTTTCAATCCACAAAATAAATGGAGGTCAGGGAGTGTCCAGAACTGTATTATATTAATTAGAATCCAGTGCTCCGTCATCTGCTTGGGGGAGTAACAATTTCCTCCCCGCAGAATTTGTTTTTAAAAATGAAGTCCAGCCCAGTATCTGGTTTCCAACAGTGGTCCATCTAAGTCACAAGTACCTGGCAGAGTCCCAAAAAGCAAAAGGATTCATGTTACTTAATCATGTCAAACCCTTTTTTAAACCCAGATACGGTAACTGCTTTTACCACTCGCTCCAGAGCTCAACTATATGTTAAGTGACAATTATTTCTCCTATTTGTTTTAAATGTGCCACTATGTAACCACAGCACAACCAAGAAAAATGGAAATGGAACCCTTACATATACAGCAAAACAATCCAAGAGTAGGGGTGAACCAAAATGACACTTCCAGCCAAATTAATAACATGTGAATCTTTATTGAGCACCACTCATTCATGAGACCTGACACAGGTCCATATTTTGATGGGAAACACCCGTCTGATTCAGGGGTCACTCACCAAACATAAAAATAAAAATAGGAATGAAATTACAAAAAAGAAATATTTTTACAATATTAAAAATCACAAACGTTCATAATGTATAAAACTATAAATTACAAAACTGACTGATAAAAAATATGTATATCACAAAACAGGTAAAAAAAACCTTTTAAATATATCATCATAAATTATGTTAATTAAAATAAAATTAAAACAGACACCTCAAAATGTGTGTAATTTATATAAGATATCTGCCCTAAGGTTCGTTTTCGTTCACATAGCACAAATATATATGTGTGTTTGTGTGTATACATATACATGCATACATACACATATACACACAAACACACATATATATTTGTACATTTAGCACATGATAATCAATAGCACGCGCTAAAAACACTAACGCGCCTCTAGCATGGCTTCTTAGTAAGGGCCACAAGCAGCTATCTCAAATTTTAAAAATATATATCTAAAAGAACTATATCAAAACAAAGAACCATTGGATGTATGATATATACAGCACATCTAAAAACAATATCAAAAACAATAGTGATAATAAATATATAATGAAAAAACTATACCAAAAAAACCTAACTAAACTAAAAGGAGGAAAAATTACACATCACCCTAGTATGTCCTTTCTATAGATTTGGGTAAAAACTTCTTTTTCTAAACACTACCTATAACTATGTCAAAAACAATAGTGATATAAATATTTAGGGGCCCTTTTACAAAGGCACGTTAGGCATTACGCGCGTGCAACATGTGCCAAAATGAGACTACCGCCAGGCTACCGCAGCCACCTGGTGGTAATTTCAGATTTGGCGCACACCCATACTGCCTGGATGATTTATTTCTTTCCTCCCACGTGTGGTGTTTCTGGCGGTAATCGGCACTCATCAACCAGTCACTGCGCATGTAGTGTGTGAACCCTTACCGCTAGAATGGAGGGCGTTAAGGGCTCAGGCCGTTTTTAGGCACGTGCTGGTTTTAGTTTTACCACATGCCCTTTTCCTGTCCCATTAAAAAAAATCTTTTTTGCAGACGGGGTAAAAACTGTCCCGCGCCTACACTACCACAAGCCACTTTTTACCACGGCTTAGTAAAAGGATCCCATAATGATAAAACTATACCAAAAAAACCTAACTAAACTAAAAAGGAGGGAAAATTACACATCACTCAAGCATGTCCTTTCTATAGATCTGGGTAAAAAATTCCTTTTCTAAACACAGAAAAACACTGCCTATAACTTAAAAAACCCATATATAAATATACACACATGCTAATACCTTCTATAAACCCAAGAAAACTTACAACTTAAAAAAAGGCAAAATAAAATCATCATATGTAGACATTACTTTCTGCCTACTATACCCTTTGGTACAAAAAGTCACATCTCACACTGAATAGGATACAAAATGAAACTACTCACTTTTCTGGGGTCCTTTTACCAAGCTACGGGAAAAAGGACCCTGCACTGGCACGGGGGACTTTTTCCAGCACTCCAGGCCCCTTTTTACCGTAGCGGGTAAAAAGACCCCAGTCACACATGGCCATGTGCGGGAAGCCCTTACCGCCACCCACTGAAGTGGCGATAAGGGCCACGGTGCTAACCCGTCATCTTTTATGACCTACAGTAGAACCTAATCTTGAATTCCCAAAGGCAAAGTAGATGGAACCAAAAATTATTTGAGATTACATTCTCTTGACTAGGCAACAACTAAATTTTTCCCTTGGAAACATGGATGTCCCTGAAGTATATGCCAACGATTACGTATAACTTTTTGTATGTTTCTTGACAAACATGAGTATTTCAAAGTACATACATCTGGCACTTCTCTTACTATGCATATTTTAAGGAAATCTTCCCTGCTTCTTTCATTTGCTTTCCTTAGTCCTGCATCAATGTGTTTCTTGGGATAGTCCCTCGCGCAGAATCTTTCTAAGTCTAAGGAATTGACAAAAAGATAAATTGCGTTTTAAAGCTTGGTGATGAAAACTAGAGTAATGTAAAAATGCATTACAATCAGTCTGTTTTCTATACAATGAGGTGTAAAACTCATAATCACCTTTCTTAATTTGGAGATCCAGAAAACTAATTTCATTCTCATGGTATTGCATTTTGAAATTTAAATTAGTGTCGCTATCATTAAGCCACTCCAAAAAAGCATGTAAAGTAGAAGCAGTACCCTGACATAGTATAAAAATATCATCTATATAGCATCTGTATAATCTATTATTAGATGAAAATTGATGATGCGTCAAATATATGTCTTCAGAGAGTGCCACATACAAATTGGCAGTGTCTGGGGCCATTGTTACCCCCATTGTGGTACCTTTGTTGGTAAAATACACTTTAAAAGGCAAAATAATGTTTAGTTGATTCTATGGTGGCAAGACTCAAACTCAAAACAAACCAATTGGGAATTCGTAAATTGGTTGTAGAGTTGCGCAATGTTGAGTCAGTGATAGAAAGGGCCTCCAACTGGGGTATATTTGTATATAAAGATTCTATGTCTAAAGTAACCAATAAAGTATCAGATAAATCACCTTCATATCCATCTAGCAGATTGATCATATGACCTGAATCTTGTACAAAAGATTTAATCTCTGGAACAAAGGGAAGTTGTAGCAGAGGGAAAACTTCTGGATAGCCAAAGGCAATCTGCTTACCTCACTGACACTGACGCTGCCAGCGGCCCAGATCATTGAAGTAGGGCAGTGCTGCAGGAAGGAAAGAGCGCTACCATATCCTGCATCCTGCAGAGAGAGAGAGAGTGCAGGAAGCGAAATGCACCTATGGGTTGGGAGTGGGGAATGGAGAAAGAGCCATCACATTATCACCAGGGGAGGTGGAAGGATGCCAGACTGCAGGTAGGGTGTGGGGAAAGGGAAGAAGTCAAACCACAGGAGGGGGGAGGGAAGAAAAGAGATGCCAGACCATGGGGGGGGGGGGGGGGGAGAAAAAAGATGTCAGACCACGGGAGGGAGGAGGGGACTGAGACTTGCCATACCACAAAAGAGGGGGAGAGCTAGAGGATGCAGAACGCAGTGGCGTACCTACGTGGGCCTGGGCCCCCAAAATGGATCCAGGGACCCTGGTTTGGCTGGCGGTGTCCCCAACCCCCCCAGCTGAAGCGTTTATCCAGCGTTGCTCTCCTTACATTGCCTGCCCTGTTTCCCTCTCATTGTGTGCATGTTCGGTTTTAGTGAAACTGAGAATGCACAACACTTTGCGCATGCTCAATTTCATTAAAATCGAGCATGTACAATTTGAGTGGAAGCAGGACAGGCAATGCAAGGAGAGCATCGCTGGAGAAACGCTTCAGCTGGAGGGGGTTGGACACCCCACCAGCCAAGGTATGTGGCGTTGAAGTGGGGGGGGGGGAGCAGGGAGGTGGGCCAAAATGTGCCCCCTCACTTTGGGCTCTGGACCCCCTCCCCAGTTCGAGGTCTGGCTATGCCCCTGGCAGGACCTGCAGGGAAAGGAAGGGAAATACAGGAAGGGGGGGGGGGGGTAGAAGAGATAGAAGGAAATGAAATATGGCTGGAATCTGCAAGAGAAGGAGAAAGAGAGATAGTGGATCCAGAAGTGAGGTCAGGGGCAGGAAAAAGAGGAACCTTTCCTGAATTCCTGGGGAGGAAGGCATAAGGAAGGGGGGAGAGGGAGAGATGCTGGATAGGTGGGGGGGGATAGGGACACAAAGAGATGATGACACATGAGGTGGGATGGGCACACAGAAGGGTGATACTGGATA
The DNA here is from genome assembly GCF_901765095.1 of Microcaecilia unicolor. NCBI lineage: Eukaryota > Metazoa > Chordata > Amphibia > Gymnophiona > Siphonopidae > Microcaecilia > Microcaecilia unicolor. The sequence continues at coordinate 64,654,751 of NC_044038.1, read as the reverse complement.
GGGCAAGAATACAGACACAGAAGAGAAATACTTAACGTGGTGGGAAGATAGGCAGAGGGATACAGGAAATACTAAACAGAGTGATAGCGACACAAAGGGAAGATGGATAGTGGACATGAAATGGCAAATAGACCAAAAGGCCCTGGCAAGAGATGAGAGAAGGCAGAGGAAAGCAGAAACCAGAGACTAGGACCAACATGAGGAAAATTAAATGACCAAACAAAAGAAAGAGTGGAGGAGTGGCCTAGTGGTTAGGGTGGTGAACTTTAGTCCTGAGGAACTGAGTTCAATTCCCACTTCAGGCACAGGCAGCTCCTTGTGACTCTAGGCAAGTCACTTAACCCTCCATTGCCCCATGTAAGCCGCATTGAGCCTGCCATAAGTGGGAAAGCACGGGGTACAAAAAAATAAAATAATATTATTTTTATTTATTCATTGGACTATATCAGTTTTTGGAATGTGAATGATCTGCCAGAACTAGTTTTAGACATGGCTGGGGCCCGCAAGAAAAATCTCACTCATTTGGCCTTCAATCTCCGGCCACCCTTGATGTCTGTGTAACTTCATGGAGTGTCCCCTAGTCTTTACTCTTTTCGAAAGAGTAAAAATAGATTCACTTTTACCAGTTCCACTCCATTCAGGATTTTATAGACCTCTGTCATATCTCCCCTCAGCCCTTTCTTCTTCAAGCTAAAGAGCTGTAATTTATATAGTCTAATCCCCTTAGGGGCCTTTTTACTAAGCCACGTTGGCACGTACGCGCATCCTACACATGTCAATTTGGAATTAACGCCTGGCTACCGCATGGCCCGGGAGGTAATTTCATTTTTTACGCGCATCTGCTACGTGCGCCAGAAAATAATTTTTATTTTCCTGCATACGGCAGAAACCAGGCAGCAATCGTCATTCTATGTGCGTACACGTTTACCGTACGGTTGCTGTGTGAGACCTTACCGCTGTCAATGGGTGGCAGTAAGGTCTCAGACCCAAAATGGACATGCACCAATTTTTGATGCACGTCCATTTACCGCAAAATTTTTAAAAAGGCCTTTTTTACACGCGCACTGAAAAATGGATCTGTACACACCCAAAACACATGCCTACACTAGTGCAGCCCATTTTTCAGAACACCTTAGTAAAAGGACCCCTTAATCATTTGATCACCTTACTCAGGGGTCCCTTTACAAAGCACACGCTAAAAATAAGCATGCACTAAATGCTAGATGCCCACATATTCCTATGAGTGTCAAGTGTTTAACACTCACTAATCATTAACACACGCCTTTGTAAAAGACCCCCCTCATTGTTTTTTTCCCCAGATTTATAAATATGTTAAGTAGAGAGGTGTGGTAGCTGTGGTAGTCCACTCTTAAAGGTTATCAATAGAAATCAAACAAAATAAAACATGGAAAAGAAAATAAGATGATACCTTTTTTATTGGACATAACTTAATACATTTCTTGATTAGCTTTCGAAATATGTTATAAACTGGTAAAAATACAGATCCTTTGGGAAAGTCATGGAATGTAGGTATTTACAAGGGTTTATGCAGTTAAATCATATTACTAGAGTCAAGGGTCTTCAGAATAAAAGATAGGCATGAGAAGGTCAAATGACTAGTCTAAAGCCATAAGGATGTGCAGCTTGTGCGCCAGGGAATTTGCTCCACCCGCCTTTACGAAACAGTTTGTTTTCAGAGGATATACATGCCTAGCTGAAAAACTGATGTAACATAGTATAACTGACAGGTGCAAGAAACGTAAATTAACGTCCTCCTGAGCCTGGTGTACAACCAAGCTGGTTGGACAGATCTTACAAAAATTGTCCCGAGGCGTGACACGCAAGCACTGCACTCCTCGTCGGCTCCAGATTAATGCGAAGCAACAAGGACAGGAGGAGGAGGAGGATGTTAGATTGAGAACGTCCTGTGAAGTTTATCCAAGGAGATTATCTAGGTTGGTCTCCTCTCCAGTTCTCAATCTAACCTCCTTGGCTGCTCCTCTGCGTCACTACGACAATTGTGCGTGCCGTGAGCATGCGCCGCGTGATGTTGACTAAAACAAAGCGGGTAGACGCAGCTGGAGTGGCTCCCAGTGTAGTGCTGTAATTTACGTGCTGCACGGAAACGGGTTTAATTTTTTTTATCGGAGTGCTGAAGCCGGTGAAAGCGCGGGATGGGTCATCAAGAGAGAGGTCTGTCATTGTTCTGCATTCTTTAAAGAAGCCTAAACATACATTTTTGTGTAGGATCTAGCTGGTGGATGCCTTCTGTTCGGAAATAGGTAAAATCCGGATCCCACGATTCCCTACTTATAAACGCCAAACCTGCTGTCGGGGGATCGGGAGTTTATCAAGTGGTTTACGATTACGGGTGGTAGGTTTGTCCCCAGTGATGTCATCTACGCTCTTTCTAGGGTTACATTCCCTATGGAAAGGATTCTTAAGCGGGAATCGTATCCCTCCACCACCACATTTCTCAATACCTTCCCAGATGAAGCGTCCGTCCACCTTCTTCAGGAACTTGAACCAGAAGATATCAGTGCAGGGCTCCGAGAACAGCCCCTCTCCCAGCCAAAGGGACTGGTGGGCGGTGTGGCCTTCACAGGAAGGGGACAGCCACCTGCTGATCCCAGTGGGTCACCAGGCTTGCCAGATGGGGAAAAATTTCCCAGCCCCAAAGGAGCCGATAAATAGCTCATGCTGCCCAACGAGCTATCTGAGGGGCAGGGCTCCCATAAGTATTGCCACACTGGAACAGACCAAAGGCCCATCAAGCCCAGCATCCTGTTTCCAACAGTGGCCAATCCAGGTCACAAATACCTGGCAAGATCCCCAAAAAGTTCAATACATTTTATGCTTCTTATCCCAGAAATAAGCAGTGCATTTTCCCCAAGTCATTTTAATAATGGTCTATGGACATTGCCTATAGGAAGCTGACCAAACCTTTTTTAAACCCTGCAAAGCTAACTGCCTTTAAAGATAGGCATGAGAAGGTTAAATGACTTGCCTAAAGCCACACAAATGGTTCAAAGTTTTGATTCCCCGGTACCAGGGATTTAGGACAAACACGCTCCCAGCTGCTCCTTCCTCCCTCCCTCCCTCTGGTGTTAATATTTGTTGGGCTACTTTTGGGCTGTAGTTTCTGCCTTACGTGTGTGTACCAATAGAAAACATTAAAGAAAAACTTAACACACAAGGTAATCCAAGCCAGTTGGTGCAAACATTTCCAGCCCAACTTTTTCATCCAGACCATCTACATACACAGTGGCATACCAAGAAACAATTAACTGGATATTTTGTCCAAAAATGCACCTTAATGCATTCTAGACATCATAAGAATACATACCAGATCATATGCACCTTTCAGTGGAAGGTACCACTGTTATTTTCATGTAAGTAAAAAAAAAAAAAAAGTAGTTTCTCTCTTTGCAAATTCAAGAGCACAACAATTTGATATTTAAATTAAACTACCCATGATTCTAGTAATTAAAGCTGAGGAAATGCAACATACTTTTCACAAAGTATAGTAGCTTAGTTACAACATACTCAGTATACTGAAAAAGGTGTGAGCAAAATCTAAATAAATACATAAGTACATTCTAAGTGTATTCTGGGGTAACACCCAGTGCATTATATAAGCACAAATAAGAGTAGCTGAATGTTTGGTGCAGTCTAACAGACTAAATGAACAACTGATGCGTCACCGTTTCAAAAGACAATTCAAAATCAGAAGATTTTCAGCTCTCTAGTCCCTGTACTTGGAGTTAAAATGTGGAACTCTCTACCTAGTTCCATCTGAACAGAAAACAGCTACCTTAGCTTCAGGAAGAGGCTAAACACCTTTCTCTGCCCCAAGACTGGTTCATAACAATCCATTGACTTCTACCTCCTAGTATCATCCTTTATCCTTTCCTGTAATGTTTTTGGTCTAATGCATTACACCACTGGTCTCTAATTGTTCTCATACCTCACACTAATATCTGCTTTTGTCTCATTTAGAATGTAACCGCTCTGAACCTTGGAAAAGGGATATTAGTGGTATACAAGAATTGATTTGATTTGTTTAGCTACCAGAGAAACTGCAGGTTTTTACTATTTACTTCTTCAGACAGCTTTTTTTTTTTTTTTAAGTTCACCTTTATTTGTATCCACTCAAGTGAAGTCGCAGAGCAACACCACAACTATATGTTGCAATTGAAATTCCTACTCTTTTCACACAGACTTATGGATTCTTTTGTAAATGATATGCCTACAAAAAGAAAACAAGCATTTAGACAAGCCAGTACTCACAAATCAGACCTGCTTTCCACAAGCTATGCACATTTGTTTGAATTTCAGAAAAACAACAGGGGACAAGCTCGGGAGTTGGGACTAATATTGGTAAACACTTGCTCAGTGGAAAAATGGTGAATACAACCACATCCTCCCAGGAAGGTAAATTGTTGAATTCGAGTAGGCCTGGGAATAAGCACAGACAAGCTGCAGTTAAACCCATAAGACAACCTACCTTAGTGCATCACAGCAGCTGGGTCAGCTCAGTTGTCATGTGCCAACACACAGCTCCTGGTCCCCTTCTCCAGGTGAAGTCCATCCCCCTCCATCAAACACCCTACACATAATAACTTTTCCTTCGGTGCCCCCTCCCTTGTGAAACCCATCACTGCCCCCTGCACAAACACCTTGTGCACTGAAGGGCGCTGAGGACAAACGCACATTCAGCAGCCTCTTTCCTTGGAGCCATCATGAAAGGAGAGCGATTACTCACTGATCACTGAAGGACTGTCTGGAGCAATGGAAGCATGGTGGTGGTGGCAGATCGGTCTCGCTCTCACAAGGAAATTTGGCTTGCGCCGGATCCTGCCTCCCTTGCCCTCCTATTGGTTGAATTTGACCAATAGGAGGGTGAACAGAGTGTGGGAAAATGGGCCAACCTGTGGGCTGTGGCGGTAAAAACCACCCAAAAAGTTGCAAACTGCGACTTTTAAATAAAGTTCCCGCAGCCAACCTGGCAACTTTGTGTGTCAACATCGAGAGAATAATGTCCCAGTGCTTCACAGTCTCTCCCCCACCTCACCTGCACAGCAGTTGCTTTCTCTGGCCTGGGGTTTTGGCTTCCAAAGCCAAGCTAGGTTCTTCTAAGTGGATAGGATCACCCCAGGCAGGCTGTGTAAGCTCAGCAGCAGTTTCCCTGGAGGCACAGATTTCAGACTTTCTGCTCTGTTACTTATGCCACAGTGAGGGAGTGAGAACAAAAATGCTGTACACCACCTTGAATGAATTGCTTCATAAGGCATTAATAGAAATGGACGGGCAGAACAGTGTCGGATCAGCCAGAATTTCCAGTAGGTTGGTTCCTGCTCCCTGGAGCTGTTCTGATCTGAGAACTAGTGATTTATCTATTATTTATTTATTAGGATTTATTTACTGCCTTTTTGAAGGAATTCACTCAAAGCAGTGTACAGTAAGAATAGATCAAACATGAGCAATACGCAATTACAGCAGTAAAAATATTCAACTAACAATACAAAGTATGGCATGGTATACTACTTGCAATGTCAACACAATACGTAATAGAACATTATAATTGGTAGTGAAGGGTAAGGCAAAGTTGTAACAGAGGGATACGAAAGTAGGAAGAGTTAGAAAGTAAGGTGACTGATTTGAAGAAAGTTGCACATGAGGTCAGAGAGGTGGTTAAATATCTCAGCTAGGGTAGAAGTGGATAAACATGTCCTACTGCAGCATATGCAGCCCAAGTCACTCCTTGTGTGTGTGAGTGAGACTAACAAGTTAGTTACTTCTTCCATTAAAGGCCTGATTGAAGAGCCAAGCTTTCACCTGCTTCCTGAAGTAGAGATAGTCTTGTGTTAAGCGGAGCCTTTCAGGCAATGCATTCCAGAGTGTGGGGGCTACTTCTGAGAAGGCTTACTTGCGGGTATCACATTGTGTAATGTCTTTTGGAGAGGATGTGGTTAGTGAAAGTCCTTGGGAGGACCTTAGTGTCTTTGGTGGTGTGTGGAGGATCATCCTATTCTTCAGATACTCAGGCCTTTTCCTTTCAGGGCCTTGAAGTTCAGCCAGAGAGTTTTAAATTTAGCCCTGTTTTGTACTGATTGAAGAATCCTAGCTTTTTGGTCTTGAAATCAGTTCTGTTGGCATCGATGAGACATCAAGCCAGGTTTTAGCAGAGGTATAGGTTGTGCTAAGGATGTTGCTTTCCAATGACTCTGTTGTGATGTTGAGATGCTTAAGGTGTGAATATACAGATGTGGGAGGAAAAGAGGTCTGTGGATGTAGGGGATATATTTCAGATAGTAGAAGGGGAAATGGTTTCTTCCCTCTTGTTCAGAATTTTGGTTTTGCCCTGTCAGGCCTGTCACCTTTCTACAAGTATATGGAGTTACAAAAAGGACAGAGGCTGGTGACATCTCATAGATTAATCAGTTTGAAGCATGAGCTTTGTAGGACAAATGTCTAGTTCAGATGCATCTGATGAAGTAAACATTTGTTCTAAATACTAGTCTGTAAGGTACCTCTGTCATTTTTAAAACTCCTCCTAACACAACTTTCCTGATACATTTTTGTCAAGTCATCACCTGCAGCTGCCAAGTAGAGCCACTAGTGATTCCAAAGAATTTGACCTGTCAGGATAGGTGAGCTCAAAACTGGGGCACTCATGACCTGATTTAGTGCAGGCAGAAGAAACCCAACCCAGATTATTGTTCTTTCAATCTGAGGACATCCATTTCACATCCTCCCGCATTGGGTTAGCTGCTCTGAAGAAGCAATAGTGGGTCGCTAGAAAGAGTAACTTGAAAACTAGGCATTAAGATTGTGTTGAAAAGGCCGTCTGAAGTTCTACGCTCGGAGATCACCTGAACTTGTTACTTGATCCTGCTTTTTGTTTCCAACAGGTCTTTAACCTCTGAAAGGAGAAGTGATAGAGGCCAAGAGGAAGGAAAGAAGTCTGAAGGAACGTAGACACTCAGGTACAGTACTGATTTATAGAATATACTGTGCATGAGAGGCCGATAAAACTCATCACTGTGAGCGCTCTATCTATAGAAGGGGAACTTTGAAGGGAACATCACTGGCTTATCACTTGTTAGTGTTTCCAAGACCATTTTATCAAACAGTGTTTGCTTCAGTTTTATGTATTTATTTCTTTATACAGAGTATCTGTATTTTATCTGGTATATCTAGAGTAGAAGAATAGCCTGATGGTTAGAGCAACGGGCTGAGAACCAGGGAAACCCAGTTCAGATCCTGCTACTGCTCCATATGATCTTGGGCAGATCACTTAACACCTCCCTCCCAATTGCCTCAGGTATAGACTTACATTGTAAGCCCTCTGGGGACGGGGAAATAGCTACTGTACCTGACAGCTTGAGCTACTACTGAAAAAAGCCTGAGCCTAAACCAAAATCCCTTTCCTTCTATTCCTATCATTTCTGTGTGAGTGTACATGAGCTGTAGTATAACTTCTGCATCTGCCATAGGATCCCCTTCGTATTGAAATATTGTTTTCTGTAGCGCTGTCTGTTTGCACAGCACGATATAACCCTTACATGTGACTAAGTGTGCTTATCCCAGAGTACTTAGAGGCCGAGTTTCAGCACAGGGAGATAGTGACTTTCTGAGGAGATCTTGCTAGAGTTTTGCCGCATTACAGCACTGACGGTCTTAACCTAAACAAAGCTTTAACTCATGCATTTCTTTCTGAAATGGATTAATTGTTCCTCAGCTGCTAGTAATAAGCTGGAGAATCACGCAGTGGATATAGTGGTTGGGTTGAGAAAGGCCATGTGTCGTTGGGATTTGTTTTGTGTGCTGGAATTAGCAGAATTTCTGTGAGAGCAATTGACCCCTCCACCTCACACAGTCTTTTCTCCGGACCCATTTCTCCTGACATTGTTCTGGGTAGATAGAAATTTGTATGATGGAGAAAAGTGTCTCAAAAGTGCAGAACTGACAGAAATGGCTCTTAAAACCTTTTCAGGTCCGTTTGGAATGTAAAAGTGTATTTGTTGAAGGTGAAAATGTCCAGATGTACTTAAGAGTATCCTTATAGTGGTACGTCCTCTCCATTCACTAGGCAAGGTCCACTGTATTGCTCATCGATTAATGAGGAAAGGTTTGGGGTATTGCATGTTTAGATACAAGAATGAGCAAGTGCAGTATCATCTGAACAGGGCAGTAAGTGTTAACACAAATCCAAGAAGGGACCAGGACCGTTAGTTTATATTAAATTGGGAATAAGCAGGCAGACCAAGCAGCAACTAAAGCCCAGTGCAGACTAGTGCACGTTAAATGGGAGATGGAAAGAAGGAAAAGGAATATGAGCCCTATATCCAGTTACAATTGGATTGTGGGGTTCACACCCCTTAAAAAAATATGTAAAGGAATCCCTAAACTAATGAGGAGATGCAAGTGTACTGTTGGGCGATGGTGTTTCCCATATTGACAGTACGCTGCACGGAACCCACCCAGGATGTCTGTGCTGTTTGGGAATTGGCAGCACTAGAAAAATCCCAGATAGTAGAGGCACCTAAAATATGGTGCATAAGTATGTAAAAATCCACTTGAAACACTTTAGCTAATGGGCCCAGAGAGAAATGTGGCAAAATAAAGGGGGAAATGAGCAAAATAGTACAAGAAAAGAGTGAAAAAACAAGTGAGAATAAGGAAAACAAATTTCTCTGGCTCCTAACAATTTTTACCCACTTAGCAAGCCGAAATTTCAAATAATAATAACTTATCACCGTGAGCTGTTAACATATAATATAATTCTAATTTATATTGTGGAGGAAAAGACCTCAATAGTCTATGCTTGGCAGAAGATCAAAAATTTCTAAGTGCCAGCTTTGTTTAGACTCCAGTATTATCATTGGTCGAAAAGCTCCACGTTTTTATATATTTTTTTGATATTTTCAATTGATTATGACATGGAGGCACATCATAAGATACATATTTAAATAGCACTTAGCTTAAATCTCCACTTATGATGTGCCTCAGAATGTCATAATCATTAGAAAATATTTAAAAAAATTTTGATCTGCTGCCAAGCATAAACTATTGAGGTCTTTTCCTCCACAATATAAATTAGAATTATACGTTAACAGCTCACGGTGATAAGTTATTATTATTTGAAATTTCAGCTTGCTAAGTGGGTCTTTACATTAATTTTGCTGAATATTTGTCTGGTCAATACTGGATCCTAAAAAGGTTTAGCCAGTACTCAACTTTTTTTCCACCCTGGATGTTCCCATGTCCAGTTTGTCTGTTCATATGGGATGGTTTGTAAAGTTAACTGGTGCATCTTCTGTGGCCTTTTTTAAGGAAATCTTGTCCCTGTAAGGACAATGTGCTGTGATTGTACAGTACTGTGTACGCTAAATAGAGCTTTATCACAGCATTTCTCTAATTGTACAGTGCTGTGCATCCTTACTGTGCTTGATTTAGTCATTGCCCTGAGAATGTACAGTGATTGGAAAGGATAATTAAAAATACATTGTCTACCCTCTTCTCTTAACAAATACTTCATTTAAGGATTTTGTGATGGAAACGCTTTGCTCCTTAACATCATGGAAATATCGAGAAATCTGACTGTATTTATTACTGGTTTGAAACAGGAATAAAAACGTAAGGATACGAAGCAAAGACCCAAAACCCAGCAGGAGTCTGACGTGGTGTGAAATCCAGCCCAGCAAAAATGCCCCAGGAGATCTTGGAGGCCGGAGAAGAGCCCGAAGCTCTGCTGTATGAAGAGAGCCTCCAGGATGAGGATGTGAGGTGGGGATCTAAACGGCTCTTAATGCGTGCTATATTTGTTATAGAACTTGTAGCACTAGCACAGGTTGGACTTTATTGAGTAAAGAATTTTTCCTTAAGTGAGAAAAAGCCCAATTTGGAGTAAAGCCCAGTATCTGCCATTTCATGTCCTGAGATTGTATGGTTCTCCTGTCCTTCATGCTTATGGGATGGGATCTTTTTTGGGGAGGCTGGCAAATCAGTGGGAGTGGGAAGGGTTTCATCTTGGAGGCAGTGTCTGGATATGGGTTTGTTTTGCACAAACCGAGGTGCTTCTAGGTTAGGGTGTGTGGAGTATGATCTCAGTCTGTCAGAATTTGTGCTGGTGCTTGCTTTGATGCTTGGAATTTGCCAAAAGACACCTTCCTTCTGGAATTATTAGAATATTTCCTTTGTGGTAGGTCTTGTGATTTTATGAGTCTCACGTGGAAGTCATTTTTTGTATATCAGAGAAATGGGGATGTATTTTCTGTGAAAACTGCCTCTGAACTCCTGGGACCGATCATACATATCACTCACTGAGAGGGGAACTTATGAACAGTGGGCTACTGTTAAGTCAGGTTATTTTAGCACAGGGTTTCATTGTGTAATATGGGACCCTGTGGGGTAAAAACATAACATAGCAATTGTGTAATATGGGACCCTGTGGGGTAAAAACATAACATAGCAATGTGGGCTACTGTTATGTTATGCTATGCTATGTTAACGTCCCTTCTGAGCCAGTGAGCCAGCTCTGTGGTCTCCCATGTGCTATGTGGCTTCTCCCTGCACCCTACAAGATAAAATTTCACGCCAAACACCTTTCTCCTGTAAAGCAAGCTTTTCTGAAGGCACTGACCCCCAGATTCTATATAGGGGGGCATGGAACGGGCGGATAATAGGCGTTACTAAAGATTATGCGCACTATTATAGAATACACCCGCTCCACTCCTAACTTAGTTGCCAGCATTTACACCAAGTTTTACTTGGTGTAAATTCCCGCAACTAGATTTAGTCACATGGACGGACATATTCTGTAAACCGCTCCTAAAGTTAGATGCGGTTTATAGAATACACCTAGGCATATTTTTTTACAGCGCCATATATAGAATCTAGCCATGAATGTCTTAAGGAAATTGGCTCCTTGCATTTGTAGGTCACTGGTTTAAAACTGGCTCAGGACACTCATGGCTGAAAGTTGTTACCATCTGCCAGTTGCTTGGTGGCCTTGGTCCATTTCCCAGTACACAGGTGTCCTCATGACTAACTCTGCCATTGCAGTTGCCACAGGCTGACAGTCTTGGCAGAGAAACCAAGGACTGCACAAGGTTGAAGCATACTGGCAGTGCTGCTTGAGGAAAACCTGTTCATTGGGTATGCAGACGGGTTTCTAATGCTGTCTAATACCATAAACACATACAGAACATTTCTATAAGCGCAGGTGTCCACGGTCTAATTGTTTTTTGCTTTTATAGCCCCATGGATCTGTCAGAACTGCTGAAGGAAGGAACCAAGGAATCCCATGAACGAGCAGAAAACACTCAGTTTGTCAAAGACTTTCTGAAGGGCCGCATTAAGAGGGAACTTTTCAAGGTTAGAGGCCTCAAGAATTCTTTAGCACTGGAGAGGAGAACCAGCCTGGGGCTTTTCTGCAAGGAGTTTCAGCAGAATTTGGGGTGGATGTAGCAAGTGTTTCTTCGTTTTATACCTATTGGAAACCCCTTTTGTAATTTCAGTCTTTGGTGTTGCACAGTAAGGTTTAAGAGTTCAAGAGCTTCTTGAATAATATGGTGGCCCCCTGTCTCTTTCAGATGCCTCAGTTTCATCCTCTTTTCTCCCATATCCCCTTCACGTCCTCTTTCAGGTTCCTTCTTAAGTACTCCCCCTTCTTCTCTCTGCCCCTCTTAAGTTCCTCTCCTTCTCCCTACCTTTTAGGTGAGGAGAATGAAAGCCGCAAGCTGGCGACATGGCACTGTGCTGCTGCAGTTTCTCCCTGAGACGCTCACCAGGGAAAGTGCCCTTTTATCCTTATGCTGCTGGTCTCCTGTTGCAGTCTCTCTGTGGTGGCCCAGGACAGAGAAATGGGTTTCCTTTGGAACTCTCTGGATGGGCTTTTCTCCGAGGACAAGCAGGCTGCTTGTTCTCACGACTGGGTTGACGTCCACGGCAGCCCCCACCAACCAGAACAAAACCGCGGGCGGTCCCGCACGCAGGGCACGCCCACCGCGCATGCGCAGCCGTCTTCCCGCCCATGCGCGACCGTTCCCGCTCAGTTTTTTTCTATTCCGCGCTGGAGAGAGACGTGTTAGCGTCTCTCTCTCTCTGTCATCCCCGGAAATCAGATCGCGGCCTAGCCGCGAGTTTTTTCTCTTTACGAACGCGTTCGCGTACTTCTTTCTTTCTTCTGTAAAAAAAAAAAGGTTTGTCCCCTTGTCGTCTTTTAGCCGCGGGGGCGCCTCGTTGCGGCCTTGTGGCCGCACGGTCGTTTCTTTTTCGGGTGTGCTTTTCACTGCCACCATCGAAGACTTTGACTTCGCCGACGCGATTTTTCCGTCGATGTCCTCGAAAGTCCTGAGCGGATTCAAGAAGTATGGCCGGCAGATCTCGCAAACCGATACCCACGCTTGGTGCCTCCAGTTCCTTGGGCTGGAGCATAATACCAAGACGTGCACCTTGTGTCTCGGCTTGCGGAAGCGGACACAGGTGGCGAGGCAAGTTCTTCAGGACCGTCTTTTTGGAACTTGCGCCGGTCCCTCGACGGCATCGGTGTCGATGGCCGGATCTTCGGTACCGGTACCGATGTTGACGAAATCAGCACCGACGATGGCACCGACCCCAGGAGTACAGGTACCGTTGGCCCGCCGGCGGCGAGCGGCCGCGCAGGCAATCGGCCCCGGCCACTCCCTCTACCCAGGGCCATCGGGACCGAACCCTGTCAGACCCGATCCCTCAAGGCCGGGAGGTTCTACCTCCTCTTCATCTCTACCGCCGAACGCTGATGACGGGCACCGAAAGAAAACCAAGAAGCACCGTCATCGGTCACCCACGGCGCACGGGACTACCAGCTCCGGCGCCTCGAGAGATGATTCGACGCCGAGGAAGCGGCAGTGCCGAGAGGAGCGTTCCCCCTCGGTTGAAGAGGTGTCGCTGCGTCAGTCCATGGGTGCTTCGGTACCGTCTCCTGGACCCGAGCAGCTTCCGGCACCGACACCCACACCGGCCCCCCTGCCTTTCCCGACAGCGGGCCTTGACAAGTGCCTCCGAGCCATCCTTCCAGGGATTCTGGAAGGGCTGATGCGCCAGGCTCTGCCGGCGCCGTTGATGGAGGCGTTGGTGTGCTCTAGCCCGATGCCGCGGCCCCCGACGCCGCTTGCGGCACCGGTGTCGACCGCCACGCAGGTGGAATCCCCGTCGATGGAGGGAGCTTCATCCCCGCCGGCGCGGGAGTCCACCGCTCGACGCCATCACCGGGGACTTGGTTCCTCGCAGTCGAGATGGGCCCGGTTAAGGTCTGAGCTGCAAAAGCTCATGTCCGACACCGAGGAAGAGGCCTCGTGGGGGGAGGAGGAGGACCCCAGATATTTCTCCTCAGAGGAGTCTGAGAGCCTTCCCTCCGACCCCACTCCTTCACCGGAGAGGAAGCTCTCGCCCCCTGAGAGCCTCTCCTTTGCCTCCTTCGTCAGGGACATGTCTATTTGCATTCCCTTCCCCGTGGTCTCTGTGGATGAGCCGAGGGCTGAGATGCTCGAGGTCCTCGACTATCCATCACCACCTAGAGAGTCTTCCACGGTGCCGTTGCACAATGTCCTCAAAGAGACACTGCTTTGGAACTGGCTGAAGCCATTATCTAACCCCACCATCCCCAAGAAAGCGAAGTCCCAATACAGGATCCACTCTGACCCAGAGTTGATGCGGCCCCAATTGCCTCATGACTCTGCGGTCGTGGACTCTGCTCTCAAGAGAGCACGGAGTTCGAGGGATACCGCCTCGGCGCCCCCGGGGCGGGAGTCTCGCACTCTGGACTCGTTTGGGAGGAAGGCCTACCAATCTTCCATGCTCGTGACCCGCATCCAGTCATACCAGCTCTACATGAGCATTCACATGCGGAACAATGTGAAGCAACTGGCGGACCTGGTCGACAAGCTCCCTCCGGAGCAGTCCAGGCCCTTTCAGGAGGTGGTCAGGCAGCTGAAGGCGTGCAGAAAGTTCCTGTCCAGGGGTATCTATGACACCTGTGATGTGGCATCCCGAGCTGCGGCCCAAGGTATAGTGATGCGCAGACTCTCCTGGCTGCGTGCCTCTGACCTGGACAACCGCACCCAGCAGCGACTGGCGGATGTCCCTTGCCGGGGGGATAACATTTTCGGCGAGAAGGTCGAGCAGTTAGTGGACCAACTACACCAGCGGGAAACCGCTCTTGACAAGCTCTCCCACCGGGCGCCTTCAGCATCCATCTCAGCAGGTGGACGTCCATGCAGTGTACTATCCACCTTCTGGAGCTGCTGGGGTTTGTGAAAAATTACCCGAAGTCCCATCTCCAGCCAGTCCAATCTCTGGAATTCATAGGAGCGCTGCTGAATTATCAGACGGCTCAGGCCTTCCTTCCCGAATCAAGGGCGCAGAACCTTCTATCCCTTGCCTCTCAGACCAGAGCGTCTCAGCAGGTCACAGCTCGGCAGATGTTGAGACTCCTGGATCATATGGCCTCCACGGTTCATGTGACTCCCATGGCTCGCCTTCACATGAGACTTGCTCAATGGACCCTAGCTTCCCAGTGGTGTCAAGCTACCTGGAATCTAGAAGATGTCATCCGCCTGTCTATCAGTTGCCGCAATTCGCTGCACTGGTGGACCATTCGGACCAATTTGACTCTGGGACGTACATTCCAAATTCCGCAGCCCACGAAGGTGCTGACGACGGATGCATCTCGCCTGGGGTGGGGAGCTCATGTCGATGGGCTCCACACCCAGGGGTTGTGGTCCCTCCAGGAACAGGATCTTCAGATCAACCTCCTGGAGCTCCGAGCGGTCTGGAACGCACTGAAGGCCTTCAGAGATCGGCTGTCCTGCCAAATCATCCAAATTCGGACAGACAATCAGGTTGCAATGTATTACATCAACAAGCAGGGGGGCACCGGATCTCGCCCCCTGTGTCAGGAAGCCGTCGGGATTTGGCGTTGGACCTGCCAGTTCGGCATGCTTCTCCAAGCCACATACCTGGCAGGCGTAAACAACAGTCTGACCGACAGACTGAGCAGAGTCATGCAACCGCACGAGTGGTCGCTCCATTCCAGAGTGGTACGCAAGATCTTCCGAGAGTGGGGCACTCCCTCGGTAGACCTTTTCGCCTCTCAGACCAACCACAAGCTGCCTCTGTTCTGCTCCAGACTACAGGCACACGGCAGACTAGCATCGGATGCCTTTCTCCTCCATTGGGGGACCGGCCTCCTGTATGCTTATCCTCCCATACCTTTGGTGGGGAAGACCTTACTGAAGCTCAAGCAAGACCACGGCACCATGATTCTGATAGCGCCCTTTTGGCCCCGTCAGATCTGGTTCCCTCTACTTCTGGAGTTGTCTTCCGAAGAACCGTGGAGATTGGAGTGTTTTCCGACTCTCATTTCGCAGAACGACGGAGCGCTTCTGCACCCCAACCTTCAGTCTCTGGCTCTCATGGCCTGGATGTTGAGGGCGTAGATTTTGCTTCGTTGGGTTTGTCTGAGGGTGTCTCCTGTGTCTTGCTTGCCTCTAGAAAGGATTCCACTAAAAAGAGTTACTTTTTCAAGTGGAGGAGGTTTGTTGTTTGGTGTGAGAGCAAGGCCCTAGAACCTCGTTCTTGTCCTGCACAGAACCTGCTTGAATACCTTCTGCACTTATCAGAGTCTGGCCTCAAGACCAACTCAGTAAGGAATCACCTTAGTGCGATTAGTGCTTACCATCATCGTGTAGAGGGTAAAGCCCTCTCTGGAGAGCCTTTAGTCGTTCGATTCATGAGAGGCTTGCTTTTGTCAAAGCCCCCTTGTCAAGCCTCCTGCAGTGTCATGGGATCTCAACGTCATCCTCACCCAGCTGATGAAACCTCCTTTTGAGCCACTGAATTCCTGCCATCTGAAGTACTTGACCTGGAAGGTCATTTTCTTGGTGGCAGTTACTTCAGCTGTAGGGTCAGTGAGCTTCAAGCCCTGGTAGCTCATGCTCCTTATACCAAATTTCATCATAACAGAGTAGTACTCCGCACTCACCCTAAGTTCTTGCCAAAGGTGGTGTCGGAGTTCCATCTTAACCAGTCAATTGTCTTGCCAACATTCTTTCCCAGACCACACACCCGCCCTGCTGAACGTCAGTTGCACACATTGGACTGCAAGCAAGCGTTGGCCTTCTATCTGGAACGGACACAGCCCCACAGACAGTCCGCCCAATTGTTTATTTCTTTCGACCCCAATAGGAAAGGGGTCGCTGTCGGGAAACGCACCATCTCCAATTGGCTAGCAGATTGCATTTCCTTCACTTACGCCCAGACTGGGCTGGCTCTTGAGGGTCATGTCACGGCTCATAGTGCAGCGTCAGTGGCCCACTTGAAGTCAGCCACTATTGAAGAGATTTGCAAGGCTGTGACGTGGTCATCTGTCCACACATTCACATCACATTACTGCCTCCAGCAGGATACCCGACGCGACAGTCAGTTCGGGCAGTCGGTGCTGCAGAATCTGTTTGGGGTTTGAATCCAACTCCACCCTCCAGGACCCGATTTATTCTGTTCAGGCTGCACTCTCAGTTAGTTGTTCTTCGTAGGTCAATTTCTGTTATGCCCTCGCCGTTGCGAGGTTCAATTGACCTGGGTTCTTGTTTTGAGTGAGCCTGAAAACTAGGGATACCCCAGTCATGAGAACAAGCAGCCTGCTTGTCCTCGGAGAAAGCAAATGATACATACCTGTAGCAGGTGTTCTCCGAGGACAGCAGGCTGATTGTTCTCACCTACCCTCCCTCCTCCCCTTTGGAGTTGCGTTTTACTCATTCCTTTGCTTGTCATTCAACTGAGCGGGAACGGTCGCGCACGGGCGGGAAGACGGCTGCGCATGCGCGGTGGGCGTGCCCTGCGTGCGGGACCGCCCGCGAAGTTTTGTTCCGGTTGGTGGGGGCTGCCGTGGACGTCAACCCAGTCGTGAGAACAATCAGCCTGCTATCCTCGGAGAACAACTGCTACAGGTATGTATCATTCACTTTCTAGTCTGTGGCTGTTCTTCTCTCATTTCAGTGGGGATGAGTTAGTGCCCTGCTTTCATAACATGTTTACTTTGTAGTAGCAAATTATCATCGTCCAAGAAAATGTGCTTCTTATTTATACGCCAACATGCTTTTGTGGTGCATGAAGGGAAGTGAATTGCATATTCTTCTGTCATTCGCATTGAATCAAGTATCCGCGTTTAATATTGTAACCTTTTCATTCTTTTTTTTTTTTTGCAAAAAAACTTTTATTTGAAAACAAAAATACTACAAAACAGCAAAATATCAATCCAAATACCAGCAGATGTAAATCCCCCTCAACATCCCCTCCTCCGAACAGCAAGGTCAATAAAACCATCACTAATTCCATGGAGGGAGGGGGTTTCAGAGATAACATGGGTCCGGGTACTATAAGAGTCAAAGCCCTGGATGAGATATTCTGTTATAGGGGGCGATGGGGTGGGGGGGGGAGGGTAAGATCTTTGAATAAAGTTAAGGGTAGATGGTCCGTTGTTTGTACTGTTAAGGGTTGGGAGGGGGGACAGGGATTACTTAAAAAATGTAATTGATGTTTCAGTAAGACGATTGAGTAAGCACTTGCTATTTATAGTGTTTTGTGTAACACTGGGGGGTGTTCCAATTTGTTCTTTTTTTTATTATTATGTTGCCATCAGTAAATATATTGAAACATAAAACCATCATTAATTCTCTATGCCCAATCAAGTCCAGACACTACAGCAAAGAAGAAAAAGGGGAACAAATTATTATGTCTGTGTTACTACATCTGTGGTAGATGTCTTCCACTTGTGACAAATGTCCCAAACCTTATGACAAGCAATTACTTGACCATTTTGAATTGCAGTCAGTTTAATCATCTGATGTATGTAGTCCATCTTGTGAAGTACCATGTCCATAGTTGACGTATAAGGCTGTTTCCACACCGCTGCTAAAACAATCTTGCTAGCTGTAAATAAACTAGTGGCAATTTTATGATAGTCCAACTTTACCCCAGAGGGTTTAAAATGCAATAAAACAGTGGTTCCCAAACCTGGGCCTGGAGGCACCCCAGCCAGTCAGGTTTTCAGGATATCCACAATGAAGATTCATGAGAGAGATTTCCATGCACTGCCTCCACTGCATGCAAATAAATCTATCTCATGAATATTCATTGTGGATATCCTGACAACCTGACTGATTGGGGTTTCTCCAGGATCTGGTTTGGGATCCACTATAATAAACAATACTCTGCTTTTGCAGGGTAAGTTACGTTAAGAATCTGTCGAAGGACCTTTCAAGATGGTATTGCAAAAAGGCTATACCATAGGGCAGGCCCACCAGATATGATAAATGTACCCAAGTACCATATTTAAACACTGTGGAGTGTAATACCATCTATAAAGAATTTTGTAACTGTTCTCCACTAAGCTACTAGCTATAGAGACATTTAACAAATATTTAAAAGTAACCTTCCACTGCCTAAATTCCAAAGTGGTCCCAAGTTCTGTTTCCCGTGTGTTAATATGATACAGAATTGGAATGGTCGATAAAACCAGTGCTTTATAGAGTTTCGTGATACACCCTCTGCTTCCACCTCCCTTCATTGCCTTTTCAAGAAGAGTTTCCTCTAATCCAAGTTCCTCTTTAGCCCTATGGACAATAAGACTCCTTATTGAAAATGCTGATGGGTGTGAAGCCCATACTTATCTTGCAACTCTGAGAAGGGCAATAGCCCCCCCTCCTCCCACACCTGGTCCAAGGATCAAAACACTTGCTGCTCCCATACTCTATAAGTAACCTTTTCATTCCTGATTCTTGCCTATAGATTTTCTTCATTCTCCCTTCGTGTCTCTTTCACTCTTTCCCCTTCCATCCCTTTTATTTGTTTTTATTTTCTTGTTTTAGGCCCTCTCCCTTCCTAACTTTACATCTTTCTCTCCCCAGTCCCTCTCTCAGACCAAGGTAGCAGCATAAACCATGAATGAAGAAGGATTTCCTCACCTCTAGGCACCATAAGCTACTGAGCTCTCTGAGCCTGATATTCAAATAATTTATGCACTTAACTTTGAGATTTATGCTCATAATTTGGCCAAGTACTACATTTAATATTCAAAATTTTCCTCAACTAATTTTAAGAGGGTACAAAGTGGGTGGCAATGTGGGGGGAAGGGAGAAGTTAGGAGCTTAGTACTGATTTTCAGCACTAGGCTCATAAATCTACACAAACCAATGGCAGGCCTACCTTTTTATAACCATAAATTTTAAACTCCTAAATTAAGCTGAAAATAGGGCACACATTTAGGAGCTGAACTTTATTATTATTTTTTTTAATTGGACCTTCTTAGTGCAGATCTCCATGCAAGGTGAAAGGGGTATGAGAGAATCTGTTGATCATTTTCTATCTTTCTCTTTTTACATCTTTCTCGTCCCTTCATATCTGGATTTCTGCTCATTTCCTTCTTTCTTTACCTCTCTAGTTTTTCATTCCTCTTTCCTCTCTTCCCCTTTCTCTGCTTAGGAGTGGTAGCCCCAGTCTCTGTGTGGGAGATTATCAGAGTACTTAGTGATGAGGACATTTCCTCTCAAAAGTGCCAGGAAAAATAGAGGCAGATGCACCATGACTAAAAAACAAAACAGAAAGAGGGAGAATGGGAATTAAAAAAAATAACAAATAATAATAATAAAAAAAATTAGAGCTCTCTGTGTCTATGGTTAAAAAAAATTTTTTTTAATTGCACAGCACGTGTAAATGTACACACTGAAGAACAAAAAGCCAAATCACACAGAAAACAGCGAAGGTAACTCAGAAATGCATAAACGGTGCTCCATGAGTCAAAACGTTTTTTGTCCAACAATAAAGACTCAACACGTCCATGTTTCAGCCAACTGGGCCTGCCTCAGGAGTCTCCCAGCGTTGTCTGTATGTGCAAAATATCACTGCTTGAATTTATACTGTAGAGACCTACAAGTAGCTGAGCAATTTCTGGCGTGTAGTACTTCCCACACAGCTTTACGCCAGCGGATAATAGATCACTACAGTATAAATTCTAGCAGTGATATTTTGCCCATACAGGCATCATTGGGAGTCTCCTGAAGCAGGCCAGGTGGCTGAAACATGGCTGTGTCGCCTTTGTTGTTGGACAATAAACGTTTTGACTCTTGGAGCCTTGTTTATGCATTTTTTGGTTCACCTTTGCTGTTTTCTGTGTGACAACATGTGTAACCTGACATGCTGCTTCAAGGTGATTATTGTATACATATAGAGGGGTAATTTTCTACAGGTTTCCTAAAGTTAGGTGCCAGGATGCTGCAGCTAAGCACAGATTCTGTATCGGCAATTACATGTGTAATTTCAGTTCTAGAACACTTGCGTAAGTCCGCAGTTACGGGCCTGACCTTAAGTGTGAGCTCTTACGCTATCTCAGTGGCTGGTGTAAATGCGTTCAAGTGGTACCATAATACAAGTATTCTATAGCATGCATATAAATGCTAGCATGCTCTTGACCCGTCCATGCCCCCCAAGGTCCACACTCCCCTCAAAGTTGCCCACTATGGCTTTTGCGCACCCAATTTCTAGAACACCAACTAAGGACAGCTAATGTGCATAACTGCTAATGAGTGCCAATTAGCTCCAATAACATAATTAAAGATAAATTGTTGGTTGATGCCAATTTAGCAGCTAATTATTAAATTACATAACTGGCACTATTCTGTAGCTTCAAATTTTAGAGCTTCCGTATACATAGACAGCAGTAAATCAAAGTGTGTACGCCAAAGCTTTAACATTTTGAAGCTATATGTTTTTTGTTTGTGCACACTCTCCCTCTTACATAGTAACATAGTAGATGACGGCAGAAAAAGACCTGCACGGTCCAGCCAGTCTGCCCAACAAGATTAACTCGCATGTGCTACTTTTTGTGTATACCTTACCTTGATTTGTACCTGTCCTTTTCCGGGCACAGACCGTATAAGTCTGCCCAGCACTATCCCCGCCTCCCAATCACCAGCCCCGCCTCCCACCATCGGCTCTGGCACAGACCGTATAAGTCTGCCCAGCACCATCTCCGTCTCCCGCCACCGGCTTTGCTACCCAATCTCGTCTAAGCTCCTTAGGATCCATTCCTTCTGAGCAGGATTCCTTTATGTTTATCCCACGCATGTTTGAATTCCGTTACCATTTTTGTTTCCACCACCTCCCGCGGGAGGGCATTCCAAGCATCCACTACTCTCTCCGTGAAAAAATACTTCCTGACATTTTTCTTGAGTCTGCCCCCCTTCAATCTCATTTCATGTCCTCTCGTTCTACTGCCTTCGCATCTCCGGAAAAGGTTCGTTTGCAGATTAATACCTTTCAAATATTTGAACGTCTGTATCATATCACCCCTGTTTCTCCTTTCCTCCAGAGTATACATGTTCAGGTCCGCAAGTCTCTCCTCATACGTCTTGTAACGCAAATCCCATACCATTCTCGTAGCTTTTCTTTGCAGCGCTTCAATTCTTTTTACATCCTTAACAAGATACGGCCTCCAGAACTGAACACAATACTCCAGGTGAGGCCTCACCAACGACTCTTGCTCTCAAAAGTGCCTGCAGAGTTTGACCACAGGGTAGTTGAGGAATTTACACAAAATAGAGAAGGGCTATCTAAAACACAAACCAAGACATACAAGTTTGTGATCTAACCCTGGCTGCCTATTGTGCCGTTCTGAGAGGCTTCATTATTACATTGACAGATCACATTATGGTATTGATTGTATTGTCGAAATGCTGAAAATTGTTATGTCTTTCCAGATACCTTACAAGTTGTTTAATGATTTCTCTATGTCTTAGCTGGCCACAACAGCGTTGTACTTCACATACTCTGCCCTGGAAGAAGAGATTGAGCGGAATAAGGAGCACCCTGCTTTTGCACCCTTGTACTTCCCATTGGAGCTGCATCGAACAGACGCCCTGGTGAAGGATTTGACATATTTCTACGGGGAGGACTGGAAGGATAAGATTCAGTGTTCACAAGCCACAAAGCACTATGTGGAACGAATCCATCACATTGGGCACCAGGAACCAGAGCTGTTGGTAGCTCACGCTTATACCCGGTACATGGGTGACCTCTCCGGGGGTCAGGTGCTGAAGAAAGTGGCACAAAGGGCCTTGCACCTGCCCAGCACAGGGGAAGGAACCCAATTCTACTGTTTTGATAATGTTTCCAATGCCCAGCAGTTCAAACAGCTGTACAGGGCCCGAATGAACGCACTGGATCTAGACAACAGCACCAAAGCGCGGATCGTGGAGGAAGCCAATAAGGCGTTTCAGTTCAATATGCAGGTACCAGGGAGCTTTAGGATTTGCTTGATATGTGGCAGGTGGCAGAGATAGTAGCTTACCTCGGAGGTTACCTAACCCTGCCATCAACCAGGGCTGTGGAGTTGGTACACCAAATCTTCGATTCCCAACTACTCTATTTTTGTATTGTCTGACTCCAACTCCTACTGTGTATAGTAAATCTAACTTGGGTCAGCGGAAAAGCAGCAACCACCACCAGGGGTGACATCTCTAATAATTTCAGGGTATAACTTTTATATTTACCAGTACTTTTGATTGAAGACAAAAAGATATGTCAGTGTAAAGCGATAAATTTGCCATATATTATAATGTGGCTTTTTCTTTTTTTTTTAATTTTGAAGCTGGAGTTGGTGCAGTTTTATTGATTCCAACTCCACCTAAAATTGTGTCCAACTCGGACTCCACAGCCCTGCCCTGCTCTCAACTGCAGTCATTGACACTGATGTCCAGTCTTTGTCTGCTAAGCACCTCTAAAATTTACTGCACCAAGAGAGAGATATTGCTGGCCCTTGAGGATTGTAAACAGTTCTGGCTTTCAAGAGGTCAGTATTTGTTTTCACGTAAAGCAGGCTGATCTATGTGTGAACCAGGCTGAGTTGCAGTCCTCAAGGACTTGCCCTATGGCTTTCCTTTGCCACCTCCTCAGGCTCACTATTTAAGGTACATTGTTATTCATTGTGTTGGTGTTTAGTTGATACCGGTAACTCAGAAGCATACTTTATTATCCCCTGTTTCAGGGAGTTGGGATTTTTCAGGCTTGAGCACTATATATGCACCAGAGATCATCTCATCACAGTCCTGCTCTTTGGACTTTCAGTGCAGGACCTGCCTGTTCTTTCTTTAAAATGTAATGGGCAGAGAGTTCAGAGGCCAGAATTGATTGAGACACTCAGCCTGTTGCTTTCCTTGCACAGACCCTGGTATTCTTCTCTGTGTGTGATTTATACTGTTGTTCAGTCTTTATCCCAAACAGCTGCTAGCTTTTTCTCGGTTTAAAATAAAATTATAGTGCTTATGCTCAATGCAGGAGCGTAGCCAGCTGGCAAATTTAGGGTGGGCCTGAACCCAAAGAAGATGGGTCCGAAAACTCATCTCTTCCCTGCCCTCCTCAGCCCCTCTCCAGTGCTCTCCCTGCCGTCCTTCTCGCTCTCCTCAGCCCCCCTCTGGTTCTCTCCTCCCCCCCACCAATAAAACCAAAAGAAATACCTGAGCTGGCAGGGGATCCACATACCCCGTCAGCAGAAGATCTCCTCCTAGCAGAAAGAACACTTACACCGGGGCCAGCCTCTGGTTTAAATCTTTTTTACCTCCATCGAAGCGGCCGCGTCATTGAAAGCCCTGCCCATCAAGCCTTCCCTTCATGAGTTCATTCCCTTAGAGTCCCGCCCTCGCAAAAAGAGGAAATGACATCAGAAGGCGGGACTCTGAGGGAACAAACTCACGAAGGGAAGGCTTGATGGGCAGGGCTTTCAATGATGCGGCCGCTTCGACGGGCGAGGGGATGTTGGGTGGGTGGGCCTGGAGGGAAAGTGGCTGGGCCTGGGCCCATCCAGGCCCGCCCGTGGCTACGCCTCAATGTGCTAATATTTCTCTTGGCTTTTTGTCTTGGGAGAAAGCCATAGTGCACCTTGTTGATATATATTTTTTGTGTGTGTGTGTACCTTACTAGACTGATAAAAGGTGAATGGAGACTTTGCTTCTCCAGAATTATGTGTAAATAACCAGACGAGCACCGAGTACTGGATTCAGAGAGTTTGATCCTCAGATCTTGTCTTTCCCAGGGACACTGGGACATTCTCAACCATTTCTCAGCTTTGACATCTAGTGGTTGGAATTGGGGGGGGGGGGGAGGGAGGTAGGGGGATTGATACTGGAAAAGTGGGAGAGAGATTCAGTGCAGATAATTTCCAGTCAAGAATCAATGCCTTATTTATTTATTTATTTAAAAACTTATATTCTGCTGTATCAATAATCTTCTAGGCGGAGTATACCAGTAACAAACACAATCACTTGTCCTGGGATCGGTAGCATGGAATGTTGCTACTAATTGGGTTTCTGCCAGGTACTTGTGACCTGAATTGGCCACTATTGGAAGCAGGATACTGGGCTAAATTGACCATTGCTCTGACCCAGTATGACTATTATTATGTTCTAATTAGATGTCACAAACATGATCTAATATCTATGCAAACACAGAAACAAAACAAATAATACAACAACCCTCCTTCCTCAGTCTTACCCTTGTCATAGAGCAATTCTAAGGGGAGGGGGATTGATACTGGAAATGCTGGACTGGAATAGTGGGAGAGGGATTCAGTGTAGATAATTTCCAGTCAAGACACGATGCCTTACCCTTGACACAGAGTAGTTCCAGCTGAGGTAAAAGCCCAAAGAAAAGGAGGAAACTGGCAGGTGAACAATTGTAGTTCTAAATGCAGCTCCCTGTTTGAATGGGAAGTTAGCTTGCATTATTGGTTTTCATGGTTCTTTGTGTTAAGGTGTGTGCAGCCATGGGGAGTCCAGTAGAAAGTGTGCCATACACTGTGCTAAGTAATAAAAGGCAGATTAGACATTATACCATGCTTCAGGGATTATTTAAGTCATTTTTCCACATTTTGAACCTGCATGGTGTCAAATGTGTTAATATTACCTGTGTTTTAGTTGATAAAAGGGAAAATAATATTTTGGCCAGCAGATGGTGCTTGTAAATGTCTCTGCTCTTTGAGAGCATGGGATCAAGCAGGCAGTTGTTATTTTGTGCAGCATTCCTATAATAAACAGTGGATCCAATAAAAGTCCTCTCACAATGAGTGTCTTCCTGAACAAGGTCTTTATTAACAATAGCACAATTGACCCGACAAGTGACGTGTTTCGGCCGTGAGGCCTGCGTCCGGGGTCTAGTATTATCTGAAGAAAAAATGCCTTGTAGGTCAGGTGAAAAACCAGCACTAAAACTGCTAAAAGAGGTATCGTGTACAAAGCTGCGCTATGCTGCTCTATCATAAGCAACCAAAAGCAAAGCTTGCGTATGATAGAGCAGCATAGCGCAGCTTTGTACACGATACCTCTTTTAGCAGTTTTAGTGCTGGTTTTTCACCCGACCTACAAGGCATTTTTTCTTCAGATAATACTAGACCCCTGACGCAGGCCGAAACACGTCACGTGTTGGGTCAATTGTGCTATTGTTAATAAAGATCTTGTTCAGGAAGACACTCATTGTGAGAGGACTTTTATTGGATCCACCGTTGGTTTTCCTGTGGAGAGCTCACCTTCTGTGGGTGTTTACTGCATTCCTATAATAATCACTCTCAAGAGCTGAGAAGGAGAATGGGACACTTAGGGTAAGACTGGATCTCCCCTGTCAGTGAACTAATCTAAAGGCCCTTTAGATTACAGGTATATTTTATGCCCGTGAACTGCAAATAATCTCTTATGGCTTAATCATTTTCTGATGAAAATACCCTGTGGCGACAATTTTCCCTCTTGTTCTCAAGTGGGGTAACTATAAATTAAGGGATCTGCCTGGGGTGAATGAATGAGAAAAAGACTAAAACTAGGGCAAATTAGTTCTAGATCTTTAACAAACTAGTACATAATTATTTTACTCTAGGGCTGCAAAAGACTAAGATCTAGGACAAATCAATTTTACACCCTTTAAACAAGCTAATACCTAATATTTGCTTTCTAATAAATTTAAAACAGAGAATTTATCAATGAACCCACCATCTCTCTTCTGTACCAAGCGTTCCAAATTTCTCAGCAGAGCAATGTTCGCTGCCCACAGGGGATTCATCTCTTGCTCCTTTTTATTGGCCTATCATCTGAACCCCTGGGTCTTTACTGCCTGTTTTTCAAGTGGCAGAGAGAGTGTTTCTTTCTGTGGACCTAGAGGAGATTTTTACAAGAGAAGTTCCATAAGGGAAATCTTGTGATTGGTGATTTGCCTGTTAGAGTCTGGATTCATTATGAATTAAAAAGATTTTATAGGAGCAGTTTTTTTTTTTTCCCAGAACCGCTTCCTTCACACTGGGATGACCACTGCTATAGCTGTGGTTCACAGTCTATAAAGGAGTTCATAACAGATGATCTTCCTTCGGGATGCTGGACCATATGAACTCCACATCCCATACACTCCTGAAGGCCACATTGTACTTGCAGTCTCTCTTTGGTTCTTTTGGTGTTTATGGCAGTTGTGTCCCTTCCTGTAGAGCTCTATATCTGAATCAGTCTTTTGGAACTCGGAATCATGGAATTGGCACTCATGGTATTGGTCTTCAGTCCACACATTCACATTCAACTGCTGTCTTGATCAGGATACCCAACATGACAGTCAATTCAGACAGGCAGTTCTGCAGAATTTGTTTTGGTGTCTAGAATCCAACTCATGGAAGTTAAGTGCTGCTGTAGGTTTTTTATGTCTTTGACTAGCGGCTATTAAGCTCCTTGTGACTCTGGGCAAGTCACTTTAACCCTCCATTGCCCCTGATACAAAATAAGTACCTGAATATATGTAAACCGCTTTAAATGTAGTTGCAAAAACCTCAGAAAGGCGGTATATCAAGTACCCTTTCCCTTTGTGGGTGGCTTAAGTCTGCAGATCATATCTGGAGGTCTTCAGATCCCTCTCTATGGTTCCCTGCAAATTTACTTTTTCCCTCCCTTCACCTCTCCCCTGCTTCCTGAGGAGCTCTCCTTTCCAGCACAACAACCTTAAAAAAATAATAATAAAAGAGATAGAGGAGAAGAGAAGGAAAGAGGCTTACTGGAGAGTGTGGGACAAAGTATCGGTCCTGATCCTGCCTCATTTGTATTAAGACTTGTGGAGCTTGGGGGGAGCAGCCGGCACTTGAAGGGCTGCAAGTTCTGCTTGGTGTAGGGGAGGGATCCTGACTTACCACTTGGGACTGCATAGTGTGGCACTTGACAGTCGTTCTGAATAGGGACTCTTGCAGAGGCAGTTAAGCAATGTGGCTGGCGTTGAGGCATTGCTGTGCATTCCAACTGGGAATCCCGTGGGACATGGAGGAAACAGCAGCAGACTGTCTTCGGATTTGGCTCAGCATCCGAATATGCTGGGTACATTTGGTCTGTCCGGCAGAGATGGTGCGCAATTTGATGCAGGAGAGAGCAGGAATGGGTGCCATTTTGTTGGGGCCAAATGGCAGTGAGGAACAGCCTCTATCTGATCACGCATTGGACACAGCCACCATTTTACAACCTCTGGACCTGACAGAGCATTCAGCTGCATTGGGATCTTTGTTTTCTCCAGAGTCTATATTACTCTTACACCAGCCCTATTGATTGAAGCAGGGACAGTTGGAGTTGCTGCAAGGTGGTACTTCAGTTTCTCTCCCTGCTGCTCCTCAGACCTCCAGGAATGAGCAGATGAGGCTATCTCTGCTTCTCCCTCCTTATCTGATGTGGCCTTGGTCTGTTCAGAAGAGCCATTGTTGAAGGAGCCATTAGAACAGAGAAAGCTCCTTCCTGAGGGGGGGGGGGGGGGGGAGGATAACCTGAAAGTACAGAGGTTGTTTCAGAAAGAGATGCTCGGTACTCTTATTTCTGAAGCACTGGTGTTGAGGAGCATTTTGCTTTGGCATCGAGAGTTCCATCTTCGTCGATAATGAGGGGGCTTAGAGGTCTTCCTAAGGCCTTTCTGATGCATCCTGACATTCAGGACCTGATTACAGCAGAATGGGTCTGACTGGACGAGGGGCTAAGAATGGGAAGAGCCATGATTTCGCATCTACCGATTGATTCTAGATGAGAAAGAAATCGCAGCTTCCCAGGATGTACTACCTTATCACAGGGAGCAGTGACTCTCCTGCATCAAATTGTTACAACAGTGACTAAGAAGGGAGCATTGCCTAAAAGACCTACAGGATAGAAAGCTAGAAGGTTTGCTGAAACAAGCCTTTGAAGTGACCTCTTTGGGTCTTCAAGTGACAGTGTGCAGCTCGTTTGTGACAAGAGCATGCCTGAAGTGACATCAGCAGTCTGCATCACAAGACTGACGCCATAATACCCAGCTGGAAGCAGGGTTGACCTGTTTGGTGGATTCTATTTGTGCTTTGTTATAGGTTACGGCCCATATGTCTTTGGCTGTCACGGCACATCAACAGCTCTGGTTACAGCATTGGGCAGCGGATGCAGCATTAAAGTCACGTCTTGTTAAACTGCCCTTTCAGTGCAAGTGATTATTTGGAGAAGATCTCAGTAACTTGGTGAAGGAACTGGGGAAAACTAAGCCCCATAGCGGTTGCCAAGAGGATAAGCTGAAGGTCTCTGGTCATCTGTCTTCAGGGGCTCTTGGGAGGATGTCTATAGGAGTTTCGGAAGGAGTGGGCCAAATTTACATCAGACCAGTGGGTTCTGGATAGTCTTATAGAAGGTTACAAGTTGGAGTTCTCCCATCCGGTCGCTCCTCTCTTCTTGAAGCCTCCTTGTTGAAAGGGAACCATGGCTGTCGAGGTACAGGCCACCAAGATTCCTGGCTGGCGCTCCGGGCCATTGTTCCAGTTCTCAAGGCTGAACAGGGACAAGGCATATACTCCATCTACTCCATCTACTTCCCAAGGAAGGAAGACACCTTTTATCCAGTCTTAGATCTCAAAAGGTCTAAACCACTGTCTCTGAGTGTCCTGTTTTCACATGGAAATGCTAAGAGCAGTCAAAGCCTCGGTTCAAGTGGGAGAATTTCTCACCATCCTCTATCTCAAGGAGGCATTCTTGCATATACGCATATGGCTGCCACATCAGAGGTTTCTACGTTTTGTGGTGCTGGGCTGTCATTTCTAGTTCAGGGCTTTGCTCTTCGATCTCAAGGCACCAAGAATGTTTACCAAGGTTTATGTGCTGGTGGCGGCCTTCCTTCGGAGTAGATAATCAGAGTTCACCCATATCTCAACGACCGGCTTATTCATGCATCGTCCTATTCGGAACGTGTGGCGGCTACACACAGTTGTTCATCATCTGCAGTTTGGTTGGGTAATCAATTTTGAGAAAAGCAGACTAACTCCATTGTAGACACTGGAACATCTGGACATTCTATTCAACACAGCAAGGGGGAGGATCTTTCTCATGGAACGCAGAAGATCAAAGCTGGTTCAGTAGGTTTGTCTCCTCCTTCATCATGGTAGGCCCAGAGAGTGGGATTACATGCAGGTTCTGAGGTCAATGACGGAGGTGATGGAAGTGGTGCCATGGTCAAGGGCTCATATGCGGCCTTTACAGGAGTCTTTTCTCAGCTGCTGGTCTCCGGTGTCGCAGAAGTACAGCTTCCTTGGATGCTGTTTAGAAGAGTATACAGTGGTGGTTGTCACCAAGGAGTTTGACCGTCTGAGCTCCCTTTGCAACAACACAATGGTAAGTGGTGATAACGGATGCCAGCAAGTCAGGTTGGGGAGCTCATAACAAATTCCATCTGGCATAGGTCACATGGGTGGAACAGGACTTTCAGTGACAGATAAATTGCTTGGAGATTAGGGCAGTGCGGCATGCTTTGCATGACTTCGCTCCCTTTCTGGCAGGGTCCTGGTCCAAGTTTTCTGTAACAATCTGACGGTGGTGGATTATATCGGCAAGCAAGGCAGGACCTGCAGCTGTCGTGGTGTTGGAGACGGTCTCCCTTATGAGATAGGCAGAGAAAAATCTTCTCTGCTTGTTGGCAGCTCACATTGTTGGATCCTTGAATGTGGAGGTGGACTTTCTCAGCAGGCACTCCTTGGGCCCAGGAGAATGGGAACTATCCAGCCAGAGGTTTCAGATGATATTGGACCAATGAGGTTCTCTGCTTCTGGACTTAATGGCAACAAAATAGAATGCCAAAGTGCCCAAGTTCTTTACCTGTTGGAAAGAACTAGGCTTGATGGGGATCGATGTCTTACTGCAGCACTGGCCGGAGACACGTATACTATATGTGGTCCATAGTAGTCTGCATGTTGAAAAGGATTGCATTTCACTGGATTTGAATAATTCTCATAGCCCCGGATTGGCTGCCGAGGCCATGATACGCAGATATAATTCAGCTGCAGGACGGGGATCCTTTCCATCTTCTGCAGGTACATGGCCTACTGAAGCAAGATGCAGTGCTCATGGAGGATCCATGCCTCTTTGGTCCTATGGCTTGGCTATTGAAAGGGCTCAATTGAGGGGAAAAGGTTATTCTGATTCGGTCATTGCTACCTTGCTTTAGACTCAGAAACACTTTACATCCATAGCATATGCAAGGGTGTGGAGGGCATTCAAGGGCTGGTGTTCTGAGTGTGGAATTTATCCCTTCTCTGCTCAGAATGTGCACAACCTAGCGTTTCTCCAGGCAGGCCTACAGAAAGGATTGGCATTGGGTTTTTTGAAAGTTCATGTTGCGGATTTGGCCTATTTCAGGACCTGACTGCAGAAGACGTCTATTGCAATTCATCCAGGTATCATTTGATTCTTGTAGGGAGCGGACTGCTTGCAGCATCCCTTTCAAATGCCGTGTTCAGAGTGGAGCCTTAATTTAGTCCTTGTGCTCTGCAGAAGCCTCCTTTTGAGCCCCTCTGGAATCCTTCTTGAAAGATCTTAAGCTAAAGATGATGTTCTTGGTGGCTGTTGTGTCAGGGTTTTGAGATTCAGGCTTTCTCTCGGGATCCCTTTTCTCACATTTTTGGGGTGGGTTCTCCCTGCGCACGATTTCTGCCTTTCATACAAAAGTGGTAGCAGCATTGCATCTCAACCAATCTGTGGAGGTTCCATCCTTTCACAGAGAGGACTAAGAGGCTCGGTATTCTTTCTTGAAGCTTCTCAATGTATGTAGAGTCCTCATTAGATATCTGAAAGTCACGAATGAGCTTCGCAAACCAGAGAGACTGTACTTTTTGGTAACAGAGGCTTGCACATAGCAGCCATGCTTAGTGATTGACTGCCCTGCATTGCGCTGGTTTTAGCTGCACGGTAAAAGTTTGTGCAGCTCATTTGCATGCGATTTCTATCTATTTATTTGTAGAATTGCTTGCTATTTCCACCACTGCAGACCAGATCACTGCACCAGTGATTTCACAGTAAGAATACTGAAAGGTAATTTTAAAACAATACAGGAACATAAGACCTTTGAAATAAGAATGATTGAATATTTTGACACCCAACAAACAGGACTTAATAAGGATCTGGGTTTTCTAACTCATTATAAACCATAAAGCTGTATTTCTCTGTTTATTTCTCTATTACCCTCCTCTCACCTTCCCACACCATCCTGTTAGAATATCAATGAAATGCTTTGATGTCCCCATGCATACCCCCTCCCTCCCACTCTGTCAGACTGTCAAAGTAATGCTTTGATGTTTCTCTTATATATACTATCTTCTATCACATTTGCTTATTTCCAATCTGAGGAAGAAGGGCAACCTTCGAAAGCTAATCAAGAAATGTATTAAGTTATGTCCAATAAAAAAGGTATCATCTTATTTTCTTTTCCATGTTTTATTTTGTTTGATTTCTATTGATAACCTTTAAGAGTGGACTAACACGGCTACCACACCTCACCACTGCAGTGGAAATAGTTAATAGTTCTTTCCAGGGACTATAGTACATTGGGCCCTGAATGCTGAGAGAGAGATGTCTTAGCTCAGCTCAGTTTTTAGTTCTCTATCTCCACCAGCTGGTTGATCAACATAACTATACCACAGGTTCTGAAATAGTGGGAAAGACTAATGGAAAGAAAATTATCGAGCAAGACCTAATTTCTCCTTTAAGAGGGTCTTGTTCTTCTAAAGCACATTGAATACAGAAGTGAAGATGCTTCTCCGAGGACAAGCAGGCCTTCTTATTCTCACATCTAGTTGACATCATCCTACAAAGCCCTGTGCGGACACTGACTAGTGAGTAATATAGAAGCTTCTAGCAGCATCCCATCGCGCATGCTCTGGTGCCTTCCTGCCCAATGCGCAAGCGTTGGTCCTTTAGTCTTGTTTTTTCCATAGAGCTGAGAGGACACATTCGTGATTGTCTATTCACTGTGCTCTATTTTTGCGTGTGCTTTCCCATGTGGGTTTATTTTTCTTTATTTTTCTTCATTTTGTACCTACTTTTTGTTTTATCCAGCCACCTTGTATTTTTTTTTTTGGTGGGGGGGGAGGAGGAGGTTGGGCCTTTTTTAATGTATAATTTCTTTATTATTTATATTTTATACAGCTCAAACAGAGATGATATAGCAATTTCTAATACAATCTTCAACCAATTATCTCTTTTAACATGAAGTTGAAATTAAGTTTACTCCTTCGACCTTAACAATTAGTAAATACAGTGGGGGAAATAAGTATTTGATCCCTTGCTGATTTTGTAAGTTTGCCCACTGACAAAGACATGAGCAGCCCATAATTGAAGGGTAGGTTATTGGTAACAGTGAGAGATAGCACATCACAAATTTAATCCGGAAAATCACATTGTGGAAAGTATATGAATTTATTTGCATTCTGCAGAGGGAAATAAGTATTTGATCCCCCACCAACCAGTAAGAGATCTGGCCCCTACAGACCAGGTAGATGCTCCAAATCAACTCGTTACCTGCATGACAGACAGCTGTCGGCAATGGTCACCTGTATGAAAGACACCTGTCCACAGACTCAGTGAATCAGTCAGACTCTAACCTCTACAAAATGGCCAAGAGCAAGGAGCTGTCTAAGGATGTCAGGGACAAGATCATACACCTGCACAAGGCTGGAATGGGCTACAAAACCATCAGTAAGACGCTGGGCGAGAAGGAGACAACTGTTGGTGCCATAGTAAGAAAATGGAAGAAGTACAAAATGACTGTCAATCGACAAAGATCTGGGGCTCCACGCAAAATCTCACCTCGTGGGGTATCCTTGATCATGAGGAAGGTTAGAAATCAGCCTACAACTACAAGGGGGGAACTTGTCAATGATCTCAAGGCAGCTGGGACCACTGTCACCACGAAAACCATTGGTAACACATTACGACATAACGGATTGCAATCCTGCAGTGCCCGCAAGGTCCCCCTGCTCCGGAAGGCACATGTGACGGCCCGTCTGAAGTTTGCCAGTGAACACCTGGATGATGCCGAGAGTGATTGGGAGAAGGTGCTGTGGTCAGATGAGACAAAAATTGAGCTCTTTGGCATGAACTCAACTCGCCGTGTTTGGAGGAAGAGAAATGCTGCCTATGACCCAAAGAACACCGTCCCCACTGTCAAGCATGGAGGTGGAAATGTTATGTTTTGGGGGTGTTTCTCTGCTAAGGGCACAGGACTACTTCACCGCATCAATGGGAGAATGGATGGGGCCATGTACCGTACAATTCTGAGTGACAACCTCCTTCCCTCCGCCAGGGCCTTAAAAATGGGTCGTGGCTGGGTCTTCCAGCACGACAATGACCCAAAACATACAGCCAAGGCAACAAAGGAGTGGCTCAGGAAGAAGCACATTAGGGTCATGGAGTGGCCTAGCCAGTCACCAGACCTTAATCCCATTGAAAACTTATGGAGGGAGCTGAAGCTGCGAGTTGCCAAGCGACAGCCCAGAACTCTTAATGATTTAGAGATGATCTGCAAAGAGGAGTGGACCAAAATTCCTCCTGACATGTGTGCAAACCTCATCATCAACTACAGAAGACGTCTGACCGCTGTGCTTGCCAACAAGGGTTTTGCCACCAAGTATTAGGTCTTGTTTGCCGGAGGGATTAAATACTTATTTCCTTCTGCAGAATGCAAATAAATTCATATACTTTCCACAATGTGATTTTCCGGATTTAATTTGTGATGTGCTATCTCTCACTGTTACCAATAACCTACCCTTCAATTATGGGCTGCTCATGTCTTTGTCAGTGGGCAAACTTACAAAATCAGCAAGGGATCAAATACTTATTTCCCCCACTGTACATATCCAAGAAAAGGAAATAAAATAATATTGTTAATACATACTTTAACATAAATCAACACAAGAGATACTGCTGACCTATTTTCTTTTCCCAAACTATCACACAGTGTGGTTCTGTTAGTTAACAATCACATTCACATTCACTTCTTCCTTATCAATAGAAATCAAACAAAATAAAACATGGAAAAGAAAATAAGATGATACCTTTTTTTATTGGACATAATACATTTCTTGATTAGCTTTGGAAGGTTGCCCTTCGTCAGATTGGAAATAAGCAAATGTGGTAGCAGATAGTATATATAAGAGAAACATCAAAGCATTACTTTGACAGTCTGACAGAGTGGGAGGGTGGGGGTATGCATGGGGACATCAAAGCATTTCATTGATATTCTAACAGGATGGTGTGGGAAGGTGAGAGGAGGGTGATAAACAGAGAAATACAACTTTATGGTTTATAATGGGCTAGAAAACCCAGATCTTTATTAAGTCCTGTCTGTTGGGTGTCAAAATATTCAATCATTCTGACTTCAAAGGTCTTACGTTCTTGTATTATTTTAAAGTTACCTTTCAGGATTCTTACTGTGAAATCACTGGTGCAGTGTTCTGGTCTTGTAAAGTGTTGGCCCACAGGGGTGGGGGCCTGACTGGCACCGGCTATTTTCATGTGATGTCTGTGCAGATTGAATCTTGTCTTAAGCATCTGGCCTGTTTCTCCAATATAGCATCCTTCGTTACATTTTTTACACTGAATGATATATACCACATTGGAAGATGAGCATGTGAAAGATTCCTTTATGTTGAATATTTTTCCCTTGTGAATGACTGTGGGGTCCTGTGAAATGTTTTGGCATAGCTTGCAGCTGGATGTATTGCAGAGAAATGTGCCCTTCTCTTCACCTTCAGTCTGTGTTGGGAGTTTACTCCTGATCAGCTTATATTGGAGAAACAGGCCAGATGCTTAAGACAAGATTCAATCTGCACAGACATCACATGAAAATAGCCTGTGCCAGTCAGGCCCCCACCCCTGTGGGCCAACACTTTACAAGACCAGAACACTGCACCAGTGATTTCACAGTAAGAATCCTGAAAGGTAACTTTAAAACAATACAAGAACATAAGACCTTTGAAGTCAGAATGATTGAATATTTTGACACCCAACAGACAGGACTTAATAAGGATCTGGGTTTTCTAGCCCATTATAAACCATAAAGTTGTATTTCTCTGTTTATTTCTCTGTTTATCACCCTCCTCTCACCTTCCCACACCATCCTGTTAGAATATCAATGAAATGCTTTGATGTCCCCATGCATACCCCCACCCTCCCACTCTGTCAAACTGTCAAAGTAATGCTTTGATGTTTCTCTTATATATACTATCTGCTACCACATTTGCTTATTTCCGATCTGACGAAGAAGGGCAACCTTCCAAAGCTAATCAAGAAATGTATTAAGTTATGTCCAATAAAAAAAGGTATCATCTTATTTTCTTTTCCATGTTTTATTTTGTTTGATTTCTATTGATAACCTTTAAGAGTGGACTAACACGGCTACCACACCTCTCTACTTCTTTCTTAGAAACCAAAAAATCTTCTAACTGTTTAGGATCAAAGAATTGAAAATTTTTTGACTGAAATAATATTCGACATATACAAGGAAATTTAAGTACAAAATTGGCCCCTAAAGCCAAAGTCCTCTGACGCATAGCCAAAAAGGCCTTGCACCTCTTCTGAGTTTCTCTAGATAAATCTGGATAGATTGTTATTTTAGCTCCTAAAAACAGAGAGTCCAAATGCCTTAACAAAAGTCTCAGAATGGCATCTTGGTCCATTTCCAGAGCAAAAGACACCACGGCAGTAGTTCTTTGTGTAACAACTTCCAATGATGATTCCAAAAAGGATGTTAAGTTCATACCATCTCCCATGTGTGGTTGAAAAGTTCCATTACCAGATTTTATAATATTCTGAAGATATTGCACATGAACTATAGGAGGCAGTGAGTCACTCGACATCCCCAGAACCTCAACCAAATATTTTTTAACCATATCCACAGGTGTTATCAGTGGAGACCTTGGGAAATTGGTTAGTCTCAGATTGTTTCCTAGATTGATTTTCCAAATATTCTAACCTACATAAGGTAAAGTTCCTTTCCTTATTTGAGACGACTCAAATTCTCCAATTTGTGTAAGTTTTCCCCAAGTTGTTTCACTTCAGAAAACTGTTGGGTATTTATTTGCTCCTGGATTAGGACTGCCTTAGACAAAACCTTAATTTCCACTGTATTTTTTAAAATCAAAGATTGCAGGGAGGAATGCAAAGTGAATGTCAAGTCCCAGAATGACTCCATTGTCACTATGGCTGGTTTATTTAATGACCCCAATGAAAGCACGGGGGGTGGGGGGGTAAGGATCTGGTTCAAATTAGTAACTATCTTTAAAGGAACATTTTAAATTTGTTGTCCTACCAGACCGCTCTCCACCACCTCATCTGGCATGGGCAAGTTCCCTCCCTGTACATTCTGCTCCTCTTCTCCTGAAAGCTAAACTGCAGGCCCCGCTTCCATGCCTCTTCGTCCTGGCTGTGGGGGAGCCGCACGCATGACGGGGCTCAAAGAAACCCCGCCTACACTGCCGGCCAACTCAGATACGTCAGCACCGGTAGCAGGGGAAGAAGCTTGAATAGGTCCCATCGTCACCCCGAAGCATTCCAACATCGGTAGCTGGGAGGGGTGAGTCCCGTTAGGGGTTGAGGGAAACTCCCGTACTTTTCCTCTCCTTTTCCCCATCTCACGAGTGGTTCAGGAGTCCTCCTGAGCTCTAACTCGGAGTGCATCTGGGGGCGTCTGGTGCAGCAACTCGCTACAACGCCATTTTGGATCCGCCCGGTTGGCCCTTTTTAAAGTCTCCCTTCACACAGTGCAGGTTGCACCCAAGAAGGTGGATATGCAATGTCATGTCCAGAAGGCTCCTGGATTTGAGAGGGCACAGCTGCCTCATAACTCCATGGTGGTCAAATCTGCTCTCAAACAGGCCAAAGTCTCATGCCTTGGTGCCCCTGGGACGAGAGGCCAAAACCTTAACTTCATTTGGGAGAAAAACTTTTCAGGCCTCGATGCTCATTGTATCCAGTCCTAACAGCTCTTCAGAAACCTTTATTTTGGAGTCTTTAATGAACAGTACACGGAGTCTAGCAGACTCTCCCTTCAGAGCAGGCCGCAGATCTTTGCCAGCTGGCCAAGAAGCAGATGAAGTATAGGCATTATCTGGCCAGGGGCATCTATGATACTTTTGATGTTGTATCCAGACTCTGGCATGGGTGTGGGATGCGCAGATTCTTGGCTATGTGTCTCCTCGTACCAGCAGTTCAAGAGAGATTGGCAGATGTGCCGTGCTGAGAGGACAATTTGTTTGGAGAGAGAGTGGAAGAAGTCACTAACCTCATGAAGAAGCATACGGACACCATCAACACTCTGTCTTGGCATCCTCCATCTGTGTCTTCTTCAACAAGATGATTTTCCAGAGGACCTAGGCGGCAACCCTATTACTCTGAGGTGTATGTTCCTGCCTCCTGCTCGCTCTGCTCAGGCGACTCAAGCCTAGCATCCCAGGCCTTGCCAGCTCCATCCTCAGAAGTCCCAGCCAGCTCCCCAGTCAAAGCAGGGCACTGGCTTTTGACTGGCTCTAGCAGAGCATAGCCGCTCAAAGAGTATCTGTCCAAGACGGCTTACTGGTTAGAGGAAGGCTCACTTTTTACCAGCACAGATGGTCTCTTGTAACATCCGACCGGTGGGTTCTTCAAATAGTCCATCTTGGGTATGCACTGAATTGGCATTGGAGACCACCAAATTGCCCACTGAGAGTATCTTTCATCAGCTCTCAGTACAAGCAGGTACTTGTAGAGGAGATCTCTGCTCTTCTGCAGGCCCGAGCGGTCAAACCCTTGCCACCAGGGGAAGAAGGGAAGGGATTCCATTCCAGGTACTTCCTTGTAATCCAAAAAAAATGGGGAAATTCCAGCCCATTCTAGACCTAAATGCCCTGGACAGATTTCTGGTCAAGGAAAAGTTCAGGATGATTTCCCTGGGAACCCTTCTTCCTCTAATTCAGGAAAACGATTGGCTATGTTCTCTGGACTTAAAGGACACATGTACCCACATTTTTATACTTCCATGTCACTGGAAGTATCTTGGATTTCTCATGGGTAAACACCATTTCCAGTATCGTATTCTCCATTTGGCCTGGTGTCTGCCACTAGAGTTTTTATGAAGTGCTAGTGGTAGTCACAGCATATCTTCACAGACTGGGGGTATACGTGTTTCCCTCCCTAGACGATTGGCTGGTCAAGAGCTATGTCTAGTAGTGCTATAGAAATAATAAGTAGTAGTAGTAGTCATCTCAGGAAGGATCCATGAAGTCCATGCACCTAACTATTCAGGTGCTGGAGCTACTGGGGTTTGTCATCAAGTCCCACCTACATCCAGTTTGGAATACATAGGAGTCCTGCTTGATACAATGCAGGCTCGAGCTTTCCTTCCTCAGGGGAGAGATGTCTTAGTGACACGTCGCAGGTCTACAGCAGTCAGCAGGTTTCAACTTGGCAGATGTTGAGATTGGTGGGCCACATGGCCTTAACAGTGCATGTCGCTCCCATGGCACATGAGAGCCCAGTAGACCTTAGCTTCCCAGTGGTCTCAGGTGATGGGGAACCTAACAGATGTCATTTGCATTCCCCTGGAGCTGGCTCAAGCACATCTCTGGTGGACAGTCAGGTCCAGTTTGACCCTGGGACTTCCATTCCAAATTCCATTGCCTTGAAAGGTGTTGACAATGGATTCATCCAACCTGGGTTGGGGAACTCATGTAGATGGGCTTCACACTCGAGGCCAGTGGTCCACTCGAGGTTCAGTTCCACATAAATCTCATCGAGCTCCGGGCCATCTGGAACACTCTAAAGACTTTCAGAGACCGATTCCAGGACCAAATTGTTCTCATTTAAATAGACAATCAGATTGCAGTGTTCTATGGCAACAAGCAGGGGGGTATGGGTTCTTAACCCTTGTGTCAGGAAGCGGTTGGCATGTGGCATTGGGCTCTTATTCATGGTATGGACCTTCTTGCCACTTACCTGCCCGGCAAGAACAACTGCCTTGCGGACAGACTGAGCAGGATATTGCAACCACATGAGTGGTCTCTCAATATGGGAGTAGCCCAGAAGATCTTCTGAAAGTGGGGCACCCCCTCAATGGATCTTTTTGTCACTTATTTGAACAAAGTCACTTAGTTCTACTCCAGGCTCAGGTCACACGGCAGACTAGTGTCAGATGCCTTTCTCCTGCAGTGGGGACAAGGGCTCCTCTATGC
Source organism: Microcaecilia unicolor (assembly GCF_901765095.1). Lineage (NCBI taxonomy): Eukaryota > Metazoa > Chordata > Amphibia > Gymnophiona > Siphonopidae > Microcaecilia > Microcaecilia unicolor. The sequence continues at coordinate 64,615,174 of NC_044038.1, read as the reverse complement.
GTGTCCTCCCATATCTCTCATAGAGAAGACTTTATTGAAACTCAGGCAAGACCAGGGAACCATGATTCTGATCGCTCCTAACTGGCCGCAGAAGATTTGGTTTCCTCCTCTGGAGTTGACCTCCAAAGATCCATGGAGATTGGACTGTTTTCCTACCCTCACCACGCAGAATGAGGGTTCCCTCCTGCATCCCAACCTCTAATCTGTGGCCCTCAGGACTTGGATGTTGAGGGTGTAGAACTTGAACCTGGGATTGCCTGAGGGTGTCTCCTGTGTCTTGCTGGCTTCCATGAAAGATTCCACTAAGAGATGTTACTCTTTTAAGTGGAGGAGGTTTGCCATCTTGTGTGAGGGCAAGACCTTAGATCCCTTCTCTTGCCCTACAGAAAAACTGCTTGAGTACCTTCTACACCTCTCTGAATCTGGTTTGAAAACCAGCTCTGCAAGAGTTCATTTCAGTGCAGTTGGCACTTAACACCATGTGGGAGTCAAGTCTATCTCTGTACATCCTTGTTCATTTCAGGAGAGGTTTGTTGCTAACAAAGCCCCCTACCAAACTTCCCACTGTGTCATGGGATCTCAATGTAGTCCTCACCCAGCTGATGAAAGCTCCTTTTGAGCCTCTGAATTTGTCATCTGAAGTTTTTGACCTTGAAAGTTGTGTTTCTGCTAGTGGCCACTTCAGCTTGCAGAATCAGTGAGCTCCAGGCCCTGGTAGCTCATCCACTGTATACTAAGTTTCATCACAACATGGTAGTTCTCCACACGCACCCTAAGTGCGTTCCTAAGGTAGAGTCAGAGTTCCATCTTAACCAGTCATTCTACCAACATTTTTCCCCAAACCACATGCCCGTCCTGGTGATAGTGTACTGCATACTTTAGACTGCAAGCGAGCCTTAGCCATCTATCTGGAGTAGACTGAAGCCCATAGACAGTCCACCACCCAGCTTTTCATTTCTTTTGACCCCCAACATATTGGCGATGGCCATCGGCAAACAAACACTTTTAAATTGAATAACAAATTGCATCTCCTTTGCTTATGCCCAGGCTGGGCTGACTTAGAGGGATATGTCACGGCTCACAGTGTGAGAGCCATGGCTGCATCGGTAGCCCATTTAAGATCAGCCTCCATAGAGGAGATTTACCAGGCTTCAACTTGGTCTTCAGTCCACACATTCACATTCAATTACTGTCTTGATCAGGATACCCAACATGACAGTCGGTTCAGACAGGCAGTTCTTCAGAATTTGTTCGGTGTCTAGGATCCAACTCCACCCTCCTAGGCCCTGTTTTATTCTGTTCCAGGCTGCACGTACATAGCTAATATGTATATAGTTTCAGGTTGATTGACGTTTTGTTCTCAACATTTTGAGACTCTGTTATCCTAGCTTTCTTGTTTTCGGTGAGCCTGGTAGCTAGGGATTCCCAGCTGTGAGATTAAGAAGGCCTACTTGTTCTCAGAGAGAGCAAAGGTACTTTACCTGTAGCAGGTGTTCTCCGAGGACAACATGCCGATTATTCTCATATACCCTCTCACCTCCCCTAGGAGTTGAATTTAGTTCTATGTTATCTGCTTTTTGCTTTTTCACCTGACTGGAGGGCCCGCGTGTGCATTGGGTGGGAAAGCACCAGTGCATGAGCAGTGGGACATTGATAGACGCTTCTACATTACTTGCTATTCAGCGTCCGCATCGGGCTTTGTCAGATGACATCACCCAGATGTGAGAATAATTGGAGTAATCGGCCTGTAAATACCTTTTGCTTTCCTCACCTCACTACAGAAGCCACAGTTGGTGGTGGCTGTCTGTGCATGATCGTTCTAACACCATGTTTCTTTTCTTCCTTCCCCCAGGTTTTTGATGAGTTAGACAAGATTGGCGCAACCTTAGTGGAAGAGATCCAAGATGGAGGGTTGCCAGTGCATGATGGGAAGGGGGATATTCGCAAGTGTCCCTACTATGTTGGTAAACAAGGTAATCTGCTTCTGATGGTTTTATTCTGAATAATTGTATGTTGCTTAGGTCAAAGGAACCACGTGGCCAGGGTACAAATGATCTGAACATGGAACCACTTACCTCTTTCTTTAACAGACAACCAACCTTATTTTTTTAAAGAGAAATAGTGAAAATAAACTGATCTCTTGGTAGAGTAGGCCGTGATTTTGGAAACAGTATCTATTTGAAAAATCGCCCATTTGAATATTTTTTCCCTAATTGGAGTTGAAGTGATGCTGCTGTAGGAATTTCATGTACCACTTGACAGTCCTTTAAAGTCTGCTATCTTTTGCACGAAATTGAATTTTTGTGGAGGAAATACTTGTTATATACATCGTTACCATTATAACGTAGCTGCTGTGCAGCACATCGTGAGTCATAAAACCTCCACCTCCCAGTTAATGATTTTTTTTAATTCAGTCTATATATATATACAGTGGGGGAAATAAGTATTTGATCCCTTGCTGATTTTGTAAGTTTGCCCACTGACAAAGACATGAGCAGCCCATAATTGAAGGGTAGGTTATTGGTAACAGTGAGAGATAGCACATCACAAATTAAATCCGGAAAATCACATTGTGGAAAGTATATGAATTTATTTGCATTCTGCAGAGGGAAATAAGTATTTGATCCCTCTGGCAAACAAGACCTAATACTTGGTGGCAAAACCCTTGTTGGCAAGCACAGCGGTCAGACGTCTTCTGTAGTTGATGATGAGGTTTGCACACATGTCAGGAGGAATTTTGGTCCACTCCTCTTTGCAGATCATCTCTAAATCATTAAGAGTTCTGGGCTGTCGCTTGGCAACTCGCAGCTTCAGCTCCCTCCATAAGTTTTCAATGGGATTAAGGTCTGGTGACTGGCTAGGCCACTCCATGACCCTAATGTGCTTCTTCCTGAGCCACTCCTTTGTTGCCTTGGCTGTATGTTTTGGGTCATTGTCGTGCTGGAAGACCCAGCCACGACCCATTTTTAAGGCCCTGGCGGAGGGAAGGAGGTTGTCACTCAGAATTGTACGGTACATGGCCCCATCCATTCTCCCATTGATGCGGTGAAGTAGTCCTGTGCCCTTAGCAGGGAAACACCCCCAAAACATAACATTTCCACCTCCATGCTTGACAGTGGGGACGGTGTTCTTTGGGTCATAGGCAGCATTTCTCTTCCTCCAAACACGGCGAGTTGAGTTCATGCCAAAGAGCTCAATTTTTGTCTCATCTGACCACAGCACCTTCTCCCAATCACTCTCGGCATCATCCAGGTGTTCACTGGCAAACTTCAGACGGGCCGTCACATGTGCCTTCCGGAGCAGGGGGACCTTGCGGGCACTGCAGGATTGCAATCCGTTATGTCGTAATGTGTTACCAATGGTTTTCGTGGTGACAGTGGTCCCAGCTGCCTTGAGATCATTGACAAGTTCCCCCCTTGTAGTTGTAGGCTGATTTCTAACCTTCCTCATGATCAAGGATACCCCACGAGGTGAGATTTTGCGTGGAGCCCCAGATCTTTGTCGATTGACAGTCATTTTGTACTTCTTCCATTTTCTTACTATGGCACCAACAGTTGTCTCCTTCTCGCCCAGCGTCTTACTGATGGTTTTGTAGCCCATTCCAGCCTTGTGCAGGTGTATGATCTTGTCCCTGACATCCTTAGACAGCTCCTTGCTCTTGGCCATTTTGTAGAGGTTAGAGTCTGACTGATTCACTGAGTCTGTGGACAGGTGTCTTTCATACAGGTGACCATTGCCGACAGCTGTCTGTCATGCAGGTAACGAGTTGATTTGGAGCATCTACCTGGTCTGTAGGGGCCAGATCTCTTACTGGTTGGTGGGGGATCAAATACTTATTTCCCTCTGCAGAATGCAAATAAATTCATATACTTTCCACAATGTGATTTTCCGGATTTAATTTGTGATGTGCTATCTCTCACTGTTACCAATAACCTACCCTTCAATTATGGGCTGCTCATGTCTTTGTCAGTGGGCAAACTTACAAAATCAGCAAGGGATCAAATACTTATTTCCCCCACTGTATATATATATATATATATTCTTTTTGGTAAAAAATTCAAATGTATTCAGCTACTTAGCTTTGGCAACAACGCTGCAATCGGCACAGCTTTAACTCTAAGGAGCTTCTCCGTTTCACTGTACAACACTTCCTCGGGAGCTGCCTTCTTCAAATGGTCGTCACGATTATTTTTTCTGGATGCTTCATACTCATCTAAAACAAACATGCAGTTATACCAATTAAGTGCATAGCTTTTAAGATCTCGGACTTGCCTTATTGATGATCACGGGCTCACCCTTCTTCACATTCGAACTTCAGTCTTCAAAGCTTTACAACGTTAAAGATGGCGCTCCTTTTTTATCAAGACGCCAGTCAGCTGTCCACCAGTCAGAGCGTTCTAGCTTTCACAGTCACAAAACTCCTGCCTGTTGATCTCAATCTTTTACTTTTTCTTCTACATTTGCAACAAGACTACGTAGTGAGTAGTGAACTATTAAAAAAAAAAAAATGTGGTCAAAAATATACTTTCCATTCAGTGGATACATTTAAGCCTGTTGGTTCCAAAGTATTTAGAACGTGAATCCACCTCTGCTCTTTTTGAGTCAGTAACTTCCCCCTATTCCCCCCTCTTTTGTTATCTCCAGTCTTATCAGTGTTAAAACACTGTAGTTCTTTAAATTTATGTTGTGCTTTTATACAGTGATTACCATTGGATTCACGTTCTAAATATATTGCAACCAGCAGGCTTAAATACAGCCACTGAACAGAAAGTATTTTTTGACCATTTTTTTACAGTTCACTTCTCTAAGCTCTGTAGTCTTGATGCAAATGTAAAAGATTGAGATCAAAAGACTGGAGAACGCTGTGATGGGTGGAGAACTGATTGTTGTCTTGATGAAAAAGGAGTGCCATCTTTAGCATTGTAAAGCTTTGGAGTTTGAAGTTTGAATGTGAAGAAGGGTGAGCCCGTAACCATCAATAAGGTAAATCTAAGATCTTTAAAGCTATGCAGTTAATTGGTATAACTGCATGTTTGTTTTAGATGAGTATGAAGCGTCCAGAAAAATAGTTGTGATGACCATTTGAAGCCGACAGCCTGAGGAAATGGTGAAACGGAGAAGCTCCATAGAGTTAAAGCCATGCTGATTGCAACATTATTGCCAAAGGCTAAGTAGTTGAATATATTTGAATTTTTACCAAAAAGAAGTTTTATATATATATATATATATATATATATATATATATATATATATATATATATATATATATATATATATATATAAGACTGAATTTAAAAAAATCATTAATTGGGAGGTGGAGGTTTTATGACTCATGATATACCTCACAGCAGCTACATTATATATATATAAGACTGAATTTAAAAAAATCATTAATTGGGAGGTGGAGGTTTTATGACTCATGATATACCTCACAGCAGCTACATTATAATGGTAGCGTTGTATATACTGAAGTCTTTCCTCCACTTAAATTCAATTTGGTGCAAATAGATAGCAGACTAAAGGATTGTTGATGTACATACATATATTGGTCTGCAAGCCAGTAAATTTTGAGTATATGTACCACCTTGAAAAATATGAATACACTTTGATTTATTTTTAAAGCGATGCTGTTTCCAAATTGAAAACTTGCTATGGTAAGGGATCATTTAAGTAACATTCTTTTAACTGTCTGCTCTGTTACAGGACAGCACTTAGTCTGAATTAATTTCCATAAATTGGGGGGAGGGGGTGTAAAGTAATACAGGGTCTTTGGTATTAACATTTAATGACGTTATTAAGATGCCAAGTAAGTTCATGAACGAAGCTCATATTTTTAAAAAATCTATATTAATGCAACTATTAATGCAAAAAATTAAGTGTACCTCAAAGTGGTATGTGCAGAACAAGAGAGAGACTGAGGCCATCCAGCCTCCTCTGATGGCACAAAGCTGGCAGGAGAGGAGTGATTGGGAATAGGATAGGGAGGGCTTAAGAAACATGAGGTATGGTATCTGAGGGAATTGTTGAGTGAGGTTCTTGCATGGGGGGGGGGGTTTCCTATGGGCCACTGAAGGCCTATTATGATGGATGAGACGGAGGGGTAGTGCCTAATGTTACTGTATCCAGTTGCTGATGACATCAAGTTTATTAGGGATTTACTATCCCACCCATTGTGGAAGACATCTAAGCAGCTTACAGACTAAAGTTGTAAAGAGAAAGGGAGGGAGAGATAAGACATGAGTGGAGGAGTAGAGGGGAACGACAATTTTGATAGACAGCTTGGGGTAGTACGAAAGGAGAGGATGAAGTCATTCAGGTCCACCTCAGAAAGAGCAAGACATTCAAGTACAGGCATCGATATTACCAGTGGCATAGTCACAGAGGGGGGCTTGGGGTCCTCCCCACTCAAACTGCAGTACCCTGCAGCCCAAACCTTCCCCGGTGCAAAGAAGTCGGCGGTGTGCTTTCCAGCTGCCAGTGCTCATCATACATGCTTACACACTGAGCATTTGCAAGGAGTACTGTTGTTGGCAACTGGAAAGCACACCACTGACTTCTTCGCACTGGGGGAGGTTTGGGCTGCGAAGCTTTCAGCTGGCAGAGCTTGGGTATCTCTGCTCACAAAGGTAAACATTTTGAAGGAGGGGAGGCAGACAGGAATGGCCTCCCCCCCCTTAAAAAAGGGACTGCTAGATACACCCCTGAATATTATCAGCTGCAGTAAGACCTGGAGTAATGTGGTATTCAGTGTTCACTTGCAGCAGTATAGTTTATACCATATTAACCAGTGTATGTGTTGGTACTGGTCCATATTGGAGGAGGGGAGGACAAGTGAGTTATAAAATGCGGGAAGACCAAAAGACTGGTTTCAGTTGAGTTGGAAACCCACAAAAGCAACTCAAAAGTATCAATTAGACTTTCTTTAAAACTAAAAGACAAGGGATGCAAAAATGCATTAACCTTTATCTCATGTGGAGCATTGATTATTTCATGCTGGCTGTTTGTCCTTCGTGACATCGAGCAGTTTGGATCAATACTAAGCAATATAGGATTTGTCAGTAGAGCCAACTGCATCCAGCTCCTCATGGTAGTTTGTGATACTGTTTCAATACTGTTGGACTAGCATTTATAATTTTGGAATTAGTAACTGCATACCTGCCAAACTTCCTGATTGTCAAGAGGCCTCCACCTTGTAGGGGAGCTTCCCACCATTAACATTGTATTGTACTTTCTTCTGCCACCTGCTGATCTGCCATTATATTTCTTAAGGGCCAATGCAGAAAGCTGCAGCACACAGTTAATGAAAACTCTGCACTGTTGTGGGCTGCACAATGCAGAAAGTCTATTAATTTTTGATATACTGCCTTCTGTTGATGCACAAATCAAGGCGGCTTACATATATAACTATTTTTTAGGGTTCAGAAATCAACTTGCATGGTAGACCTCAGCACATAGCATATTCAAATGTTATTAACTAATCCACAGCAATTCATAGAACTTCTCATCTGTGCACTGATGATTAAGAGTGTGAGAAATCTACTGCCAAATCTGAGACAGCATAGAAGGGTTAGGGGGGAGCCTGGACTTGAGCCCCCAACCTGAACTTGATAGCTTTCTGCATGGTTCCTTGGTAGTCTAGTGGCCCCACTCCAACACAACCAAAAGGTCCTGGTGGTCTGGTGGCCTCCCTTGATCCAACTTCCCCCTGCCTCAACTTCCAGACACAATGCTTGGTAGTCTAATAGCCCCTTGAACCAACCCCCCCCCCCCCGCCCCAATTAAAACAAAAAAAAAAAAACCCATAACTAATCCCTGGTATCTAGTGACACCTCCTCCCCTAGGTTGTACTTTAAGAAGCAAGAATGATGCCCACTCGCTCCTGTCTCCAGTTCCTTCATCTTAAAAAGTGTCAGTGCCTGACCCTATGTGGCACATCCTGGGATGCATCAGTCAGGGTCAGTTTCCAAAATAAAATATTTTTTTTTCTCTTATTTGATAGCTGGGTAGAGACTACCAAATAAAGAAAACAAAATTTGACAGACTGACCCCAGGATTGTCAAGTGGTACATGAAATTCCTACAGCAGCATCACTTCAACTCCAATTAGGGAAAAATATTTCGGGTGCTGCCATTTTTCAGGATGGCAGTGTCAGTCAGGTGCGAATGGGTATCACTCCTGCCTCTTAAGGTTTGACCTGGGGGGGGGGGGACCTGGAGCAAGGAGACAGGTGGGTGGGGGGGGGGGGGCGCCATTAGATACTAGGGATTTTTTTTCAGTTGGGGGAGGGCAGGAAAGGGGTCATGTTGAGTAGGGGTTGGAGGGTGCTGCAGATCACTACTGCGGTTGATTACAGCAGAACGCAGTATTTTTAGATCATTAATTTTGAGGCAGAAGCTGTGTAGCTTTCTGCATCAGCCCCTCAGTAACCACTGAACAGCCAGCCAGTTGCCAGGCTCCTCTGAGAGACCACCAGGCTCTTTGCTTTGCTTTCCTTTCATTATTACCCAGCATGTCCCCCATGCCCACTTCAAAGTATGCCCTGATGCAACATGTCTCCCAGGCTTCCCTTTATGGTTAATTGTGTTTATTTTCAGGTGCTGGTGAAACATCGGGGTGTCCTTTCCATGTTGCCCTGGCTGTGTTTAGACACCCCACTGTGCAATTCCTCTTCGCTGCTACTATTGCTGCCGCAGCAGGAGTTCTCGCCTGGTACCTGATGTGAAAGACCATGAACTGTTAAAGAAGATGCATGTTAAGGACCTTTCAGGGCATTCCTCTGCAGGATTTATAGTAACAAACTTTTTCTATCTAATCAACAAATATTGGTACCTTGTGAAGGGAGTATAATTGAGGGCATTATGTGGCTACAGAGAGCGATGGGTAAAAAGAAAAACAAACAATCTAATTGGCTGATGTTTTGCTTTATGTGATACTAGTAAAAAAGGCCCGTTTCTGTCAGAAATGAAACGGGCGCTAGCAAGGTTTTTCTCGGAGTGTATGTTTGAGAGAGAGAGAGAGAGAGAGTGTGTGTGTGTGTGTGTGATAGAGAGTGTGTCAGAGACAGTGTATGTGATAGAGAGTGAGTGAGTGTGTGCCCCTCCCCTCTCCCTTTATGGTCTGAGGCCCCCCTTCCACCCCCACCTTTCTGGTCTTAGGGCCACCCCTGTCCACCGACCCTCCTCTCCCCCTGCAGCCACCCATGTCCAGCGGCGACCCTCCTCTCACCCTGCCCCCCCTCCAACCACCCATGTCCAGCGACCCTGCTCTCTCACCTGCCCCTCCTTCATCCACCCAGGTTGTGTAACGAAATTTTCGGGGCAGGCAGGAAAGATCCACGTTCCTGCCTGCCCGCTGCTGGCGCTGATGCTCCCCCGCTGCTGGATCGCTGTTGAAAATGGCCGCTGAGACTTCCAATGGCGGTCTCGGGGACTTCTGCTGAACTCTTGGAGGCCACCCTTATAAGTATCGGCGGCCATTTTGAACAGCGATCCGGCAGTGGGGGAGCGTCAGCGCCAGCAGCGGACAGGTAGGACTGAGGATCTTTCCTGCCTGACCCGAAGAATTTGTTACTCAACATGGGTGGATGAAGGACGGGCAGGTGAGAGAGCAGGTTCGCGGGATATGGGTGGCTAGAGGGGGGGGGGAGGAGGGTCGCCACTGGACATGGGTGGCTGGAGGGGGGACAGGGGAGAGGATGGTCGTTGTTTGATGCTCCGCTTCCACTTGCTCTGTTTCCTGCCACTTGGAATCAGCTGTTAGTGACGTCAGCCTGGCTACGGAGCCTAGCTCAAGAAAGAGGTACGGACACAGGTAGTTCCCGATTAGAACGTTGGTGGTGAGAATTATTATATAGGATCATACATGTGTAAGGCCTGATGGTACCATTGATTATATCAACTGACATCCATAAAGATTTGTAGCATAAGAGCTTTGGGTAATTCCCGCCAGTGCTTTAGCTGACATTTTAACATTTCAGTATTTAGTTTTCTTTCCATGTGCAACCAGTGTGTGATATTTTGGATGAATGTGGCACTTTATTCTGCTCAACAGGTCAGGAGATTAATGTGATGATAGAGCTTCTGCCCTCTAAGACTGGGATGGCTTGAGAACTGGCACATGGACTTTAATGACTGGACAAGTGAGAAGACTGGAAAAGGGGTTACACAGCTGCCTAAGGAGCAGAAGGGCCATTTTACTGGTAGCAGAGTTTTTGTGATCATATAAACCAGAAGAATGACTATTTCCTGTGTAAATAATGGAAGTTAGGGATGCAGCCCAGAAGCAACCTCCTGCTAAGAGTTGCAGAGTGCGTTGACCTATCAGGAAGCAGGTCCCAGACTCTTGTGGCAGCACTTCTGCGAGATGTCACTGAGGCATACAGACAGCTCCCTTTCTAGAAGTTTGACAGTCGAAAAATAATCAGGGAAAAGGTTTGTGTTCTCATAGAAATCTTTGCAGTTGGCAATATTTGCCCTGTGATGTCCTTTGCTTTCAATATTATCAAACCAAATCCTGGACAATATGTATCAGTAAATCTGTAATGCACTTACTATAATTTAAAGATAAAAATGTGTACAGGATTATATAAGTAAAACCAGGCTTATACCCTGTGGTTGTACAGCAGGGCTATGTTATATGTCAGTACTGTTAATTTTAGTTTTTACTTTTATTTTTTGGGGTGACACTTTTAAGTGTATTAAAACATAGTCATCCCATGCAATGTAAACTCCAGCCTATGCCTGCTCTCAGAGGTTAGGGGGGGGGGAAAGGGGATTGACCCTTGTTTCTGATAGAATCACTGCATGAAGTATCATAGGAACTGATCACAGAGCCTGGATGCACTTTGCACAGCCTGCTAGATGAATCTCACAACCCTGACCTTTAGATTCAGTAATAATTATTGACATTTCGTAATGGAGAATGCCCTGTTATAAGGGTGAAGAGCCTGAGTTGTCTTTAACAGATAGGTAATACCTAACTAAGAGGTCACATCTGGAAACAGTGCAAGCTAACCAGCAGTATTCAGCTCGGGCTGGATTCCAGGGCTTTAGGTGCTCAGCCACCCATGACTGACAGGGAAGAAATGAAAGATATAAAAGATACTTTTAAATGTTGCAGACCATGGCATTAAGTGCACTGCTATGTTTTCTTTTCTCTTGCATCTGACAAAGTGGACTCTGGTCCTCAAAAGTTCATGCCTTAATAAAATGGTTAATCTATAAGGTGCTACCTGTCTGTCTATTTCCATTCTCTTGTTACTTATTTGTAATATTTTGGGCATATCCACATGCTGTGAGGGAGCATGTGCTATAAACAGACTGAGGCTAATTTTACAACAGGTCACTTCGATTTGGAGGTCAAGCAAGGTATCTGTTTTCTGTAGATAAAGGTGCTTATGGAGGGAATTTAATTTATAAACACTTCCTACATCTAAAATGCGAGTTTATGTATGTAATAGACCCATTATAATATTAGGTTGTGCTTAAAAAGTCCACACCCATGAGGCAAGCAGATCTGTATTGTGTAGAGCAGGCATGCTCATGAAGGAATATGGACAGAGTCACGGTTTACACATGTACTTTCTGTATATTAACTACTACTACTAACGCATTTATATAGCGCTACCAGACGCATGCAGCGCTGAACATTTGACATAGAGAGACTCCCTGCTCAAAGAGCTTACAATCTAGGTAAAACAGACAGACAAGACATTACGGGCAAGGGAATAGTAATCGTGCTGGAAGGTTAGAAAAACTCAGGCTCTTGTGTACTTCTGTAAAACAACAAGAAGGGTGACCTGTTACAAAATTATACTGTATAAGGGCAGCTGTTTAATCCAGGTGCCGACACTTATCTGCACACCATATGCATGAATATATAAAAGAATGACATATATGCACATATGTATGTAAATGCAGAAATTCTGACTGAACACTGTTCTGCAAGTACACAGGGGCGGAGCATAGGTGGGAGGATTGTTCCCTGGAAGCTGAGTGAGAGTCTTCCAACTGCATTGCTGCCAGTAGGGGGTGATGCTTCAATATTGTGTTTAATGATATACAAACTTTAATGCAAACTTGACACAGGTCTGTGTTTTGGCCACAGGCCTGCCTCAGGAGTCTTTTATAAGCTGCTTATTTGCAGAGACTACCCACGCTCAATGCTGTTCTTTCCTTAGCATCCCTCCGGACCGGCCCAGGATTGGACTGATGGGTTGTGCACGCCTACCAGCAGGTTGGAGACTGAGAAAAAAACTCTGACTCTAGCGAGCCAATAGGAGCCCTGGTCATGTAACCCTAGCCTCAGTATTTCTCAGTCTCCCAGCAGGTAGGAGTGAGCCCATTAGTCTCTCTATATTGTCTTTCAGCTTTTTCTTTATTGTTGGCTTTAGTCTGCCTTTATTCTGTGCCACAGGAATTCTTTGAGGCTTGTTAGGTGTTCTTTTCAGTTTGGTTGACTTTCAGCCTCAGGGGTGAAAACTCGGGTGTCCCGGGTCCCTCCCCCCTTGTTCCTCCCCACCTCCCTTATTATCTAATTCAATTTCAAAGGGAAGGGTAGCCCTTTGATTAGCAGGGGGATTTTACCTTTGGGAGAGGCAGCCAGAAGTAAAAAGAAGCTAAATTGGTTTCTCTGCCACAGATCTCTTCAGTCCCCTTTGATTAAACGAGCAGGCAGCTCTGTTACTGTCAAGTGTGTGTGGTGTGGCTGATTAGCGTTTCCACAGCAGGGAAACATAAAGAGCACAGTTTTTCTTTGCCTGGCCTGGCTCCCTTCTCTATTTGTTTTCGGGGGATTCGTGTTGTTAATTGAAGCGCTGTTTAAAAAAAAAAAAAGTACAGTTTTGGTGCGAATTGGGTACGCGCGCGTCGGCGATGTCGGAAAAACTTAAGCGCTGCTCCGTTTGTCAGCGTCGGGGTGTTTCATCTTCAGGCGCTTGTAAGTATTGTACAGCACTAGCGGGAGCGTCGGGTCCGGTTTTGCCGGCAGCGGTTCAGTCAGCTGGTTCGGTCTCTTCACCGGCGCGCTCTGATCCCGTGGTTGCTGAAGGGTCAGGCGCGCCCCCGGACTCCGGAACGCCGGTTTTGGCGCGAACGGCGGCCATTTTGAATTCGTCCTCCCCTTCTCGCAGCCTGCAGGGCTTTCGGCACCTCCGTTGGACGTTTTTTCTGCAGGAGCACTGATGCAGGCTGGGCCTACTCAGGCAGGGGGGTTTCCTCCTGAGTTTGTGCTCCAGATGTATCAGGCTTTTTTGCTGCAGAAGGGGGATTCTTCAGCTGAGCCAGGGCCTTTGAGTATGGCTGCTCCCCCTCCCTCTAAGAGATCTAGGGAGGGAGATTGGCGGGAGCATTTGGAGTCAGTTCATGATCAGGAAATGCCCTTCTTAGAAGAAGAGGAAGATCTGGCGGAGCATATCTGGGAGGAATCTTCTTCTCCAGATCCTGAGGCTACTTCTTTTGCTCAGGGAGAAGATCCTTCTGTAGCCAGAGTTTTCCATAAGGATGATTTGCAGGAGCTAATTTCTATGGTGTCTTCTACTTTGAACTTTGAAGATTTACAGCCAGCTTCGGCAGTCCGTAAGGTCGATTTCTTGATTAAAGGCTCTAGGTCTGCTACCAAGACTTTTCCTATGCACCAGGATATTTGGGATGTTATTAAAGCGCAATGGGAGTCCCCAGATGCGGTTTTCCGGCAGTCCAGATCTATGTCTCGTCTCTATCCGGTTCCTGAAGTGGATAAGTCTTTGCTTAAGGTGCCGGTCGTGGATGCCGTGGTGTCGGTGGTGAATAAGCGGAATACAGTCCCCGTAGATGGCGGAACAGCTCTTCGGGATGTTCAGGACAGACGTCTGGATTCTCTGCTCAAGAATAGTTTTGATGTTTCTTCCTTGGCAGTACAGGCTGCCATTTGTGGGTCCTTAGTGGCTAGGGCCTGTTTTAGGTGGGCAGAGAGAGTTCTGGACAGGACTTCGGATGATCTTCAAGCTATTGATCTAGAGGTGGCTAGGATTGAAACGGGAGCGGCGTTTCTGGCGGATGCCTTATATGATTTGTTGCGAGCATCTTCTAAGTCTTTGGCGTTGGGAGTCGCTGCTCGCCGGTCGCTGTGGTTGAAAGGTTGGTCGGCGGATGCGGCCTCCAAATCCAAATTGAGCAAGTTTCCATTTAAAGGGTCCTTTTTGTTTGGGGAAGAATTGGATAAGTTGGTTAATTCCTTAGGAGATGCTAAAGTTCCTCGATTGCCGCAAGATAGACCCCGCCTGTCCGGTTGAGGTTCCTTCTCTGGTAGAGGTCCAGGTAGAGGTTTACGTAGATTTCAGACTGGTCGGGGTTTTCAACCTCATAAATCTCGGTTCTACAATAGGACACAGTCCTTTCGGGGTACTCGCAGAGGAGCGAGTTTCTCCTCTCCAGGTTTTAGATCACAGACCCGTCCTTCCCAATGAAGGGGCGAGGGCCTCTCCTCTGGTGCCTGTCGGAGCTCGTCTTTCTCAGTTCTATCAGAGGTGGGCCCACATAACTTCAGATCAGTGGGTCTTGGAAGTTATACGAGACGGTTATGCCTTAGAGTTCGCAAGGCCTATTGCAGACGCCTTTCTGGAGTCTCCCTGTCGTTCTCCTCTCAAGGTGAGGGCGGTTCGGGAGACTCTACAGAGGCTGTTAGATCTTCACGCTATCTGTCCAGTCCCTCCTTCCGAGTACAGGCAAGGCCGGTATTCCATTTATTTTGTAGTTCCCAAGAAGGAAGACTCCTTTCGCCCTATATTGGACCTCAAGCCGGTCAATCGCGCTCTCAGAGTCACAAGTTTTCGGATGGAGACCCTGCGATCAGTCATAGTCGCAGTGCGCCAGGGAGAGTATTTGACAGCCTTGGATCTCACAGAGGCTTATTTGCATATTCCCATTCGTCCGGCTCACCACAAGTTCTTGCGCTTTGCAATTCTAGGGCAGCATTACCAGTTTCGTGCTCTGCCCTTCGGTTTGGCGACGGCTCCCCGCACGTTCACCAAAGTTATGGTCGTGGTGGCTGCGGCCCTCAGGAAGGAAGGGATTCTGGTTCATCCATATCTAGACGACTGGTTAATCAGAGCAAAGTCTTATCAAGAGAGTTGTCGTGTCACAGAACGAGTGATGCAGTTCTTGCAGTCTCTAGGTTGGGTAGTAAATGTGTCAAAGAGTCGGTTGGTTCCTTCTCAATCTCTGGAGTATTTGGGCGTCACGTTCGACACGACACAAGGCCGAGTGTTTCTACCGCAGGCCAGGATTCTAAAACTGCAGTCTCAGATTCGGGGCTTTCTTCAACAGCAGCGTCCGTGTGCTCGAGATTATCTTCAGATTCTCGGATCCATGGCAGCCACCATAGAAGTAGTACCCTGGGCCAGACTCCATATGAGGCCTCTTCAGTGGTCTCTTCTATCGCGTTGGTCCGCTCAGAGGGAGTCACTATGGAAGCGTCTGCCTCTCCGCAACAGAGAGCGCAGCTCGCTGTTTTGGTGGCTGCGGATGAAGAATCTCACAGTAGGCATGCCTTTGGAATCTCCTCGCTGGATATCGTTAACAACAGATGCCAGTCTCCGAGGCTGGGGAGCGCATTGCCTGGGGCAGTGGGCCCAGGGTCTTTGGTCTCAACTGGAAGCAGTTCAATCAATCAATTTGTTGGAGACCAGAGCGATCCGGTTGG
Source organism: Microcaecilia unicolor (assembly GCF_901765095.1). Classification (NCBI taxonomy): domain Eukaryota; kingdom Metazoa; phylum Chordata; class Amphibia; order Gymnophiona; family Siphonopidae; genus Microcaecilia; species Microcaecilia unicolor. Next base: position 64,599,496 of record NC_044038.1, on the reverse strand, counting down.
CCCTGCAGCACTTCAGGGCTCTACTAATAGGCAAAGCGGTCAGAGTTCTTTCGGACAATGCCTCGGCAGTGGCCTATGTCAACCGTCAGGGGGGAACGAAATGTCGTCTATTGTGTCGGGAGGCGGAGAGTCTCCTCGCCTGGGCGGAGATTCACCTCTCGGCCATTTCAGCATCGCATGTGGCCGGAGTGGAAAACGTTCAAGCCGACTTTCTCAGTCGCCACACTCTCGATCCCGGGGAGTGGTCTCTCAGCGATCAAGCGTTTCGGTTGATAGTGGAGCGCTGGGGCACTCCAGTTCTAGATCTGTTTGCAGCCAATCTCAACACGAAAGTCCCTCGTTTCTTCAGTCGTCGAAAGGATGTAAGAGCGGCAGGAGTAGACGCTCTCTTGCAACAGTGGCCCTCCGACCTTCTTTACGCGTTCCCTCCGTGGCCGCTAATAGGCCGTCTCCTACAGATGATCGAAGATCACGGAAGACCGGTAATTTTGGTAGCACCGGATTGGCCGCGGCGTCCTTGGTACGCGGATCTACAGCGGCTATTGGTGGCGCCTCCTCTTCGGCTCCCAGTTCACAGGACTTTGCTGGTTCAAGGGCCAGTTCCACATCCAGATCCGGGTCGATTTTGTCTTACGGCTTGGCTCTTGAACGAGCCCATTTAGCTAAACGGGGTTTTTCAGGACCAGTGATTTCCACCATGCTTAGGTCTCGTCGACGTTCCACTTCGCTAAACTATATTCGTACTTGGAGAATTTTTGAGGCCTGGTGTGCAGAGGCTGACATCCTTCCGTTTCGAGCATCTGTGCCTCAGATGTTGGATTTTCTACAGCGAGGGTTGGATAAAGGGCTGTCTCTTTCTTCTCTTAAGGTGCAAGCGGCAGCTCTTTCCTGCTTTAGAGGTCGGATTCGAGGTAAATCTTTCTCCTGTCTTCCGGAGGTGGCTCGTTTTTTAAAGGGAGTCAGCCTTCTTCGTCCTCCGGTAAGATCAGTCTTTCCATCTTGGGATCTTAATCTGGTTCTTTCGACTCTCACGAAACCACCTTTTGAACCTTTGCAAGCATGTTCTTTGAAGGATCTAACGCTTAAGACAGTGTTTTTGGTGGCCATTGCATCGGCTCGGAGAGTCTCAGAGTTGCAAGCTTTTTCATGCAGATCTCCTTTTCTACAGTTTTCCAAGGAGCGTGTGGTTATTCATCCGGTTCCCTCCTTTTTGCCTAAAGTGGTATCCCGTTTTCATCTGTCCCAGTCAGTGTTTCTTCCTGTTTTGGGATCGGCCGCAGGGACGCAGGAACAGCGACAGTTACATACTCTGGATGTTAAAAGAGTGCTTAAGCGGTATCTCGCAGTTACGGAAGATTTTCGACGCACGGACCGTCTTTTTCTACTGTTGGCCGGTCACCGTAAGGGGTTGGCGGCTTCTAAGCCCACATTGTCTAGGTGGATCAAGGAGATGATAGGGTCAGCCTACCTTTTGGCAGGTAAAGCTGTCCCGAACTCTGTTAAAGCTCATTCAACTAGAGGGCAAGCGGCGTCCTGGGCCGAGTGTTCATTGGTTCCACCAGCGGAGATTTGTAAGGCAGCGACTTGGTCCTCTCTCCATTCGTTTTCTAAGCATTACAGGCTTGATGTGCAGTGTCGGCAGGAGGCGATTTTTGCGTCGCGAGTGATTTCAGCGGGTCTGCTGGGGTCCCTCCCGTAGGACTACTGCTTTGTTACGTCCCATCAGTCCAATCCTGGGCCGGTCCGGAGGGATGCTAAGGAAGGAGAAATTAGACCTTACCTGCTAATTTGCTTTCCTTTAATCCCTCCGGACCGGCCCAGGCCCCTCCCGTGTTCTATATTTCTGTCTAAGTTTCTATGTTCAATTGTTGGTTGCAGAGCTGTTTTGTTTGCAAGTTTAAAAAAAAAAAAAAAAAAAAGATGATGCATTTTCTATGCAGGCCATACCGCTGCTCTGGTTAGAGTACGTGGTGAGCCACAATGATTGGGCCATACCGATGCTCTGGTTAGGGTATTCGGTGAGCCACTGTGATAAGGCCATACCGATTCTCTGGTTAAGGTTTTCGGTGAGCCATTGTGATAAGGCCATACCGCTGCTCTGGTTAGAGTACGTGGTGAGCCAGGATAGTCTGGCCATACCGATGCTCTGGTTAGGGTACTCGGTGAGCCGTTATAATAAGAGCACGTACTTACTAGTGCTCTCTGGCTGCTTGAATTCCTTGAGGCACAGACTGTTTGTTCTTTCTGCTTTGTTATGAAAATACTGAGGCTAGGGTCACATGACCAGGGCTCCTATTGGCTCGCTAGAGTCAGAGTTTTTTTTCTCAGTCTCCAACCTGCTGGTAGGCGTGCACAACCCATCAGTCCAATCCTGGGCCGGTCCGGAGGGATTAAAGGAAAGCAAATTAGCAGGTAAGGTCTAATTTCTCCTTTATTTTGCATCACAAAGGTCTTTTTGAAGACCCCATTTTATAGAAAGGACTATACATCCAAATACAGACTATAAAAGACTCCTGAGGCAGGCCTGTGACCAAAACAGATCTGTGTCGAGTCGGCATTAAAGTTTGTATATCATTCAATGTAGTTGCCCCAGTTTCTGGAGTCATTGGTCCACTTCTGTGTGTTCCTCTCGTGAGTCTCGTGGGATTTGTTTTTCCAACTGCTAGGTGCATTACCTATCTCAGTATTGTGTTTTCAATCACTAGGGACATGCAGATTCTCTGGAGTCCTGCACATCTTGCCTGTCCCTCACTATTGAAAATGTGATAGTGAAACAGCACCCACCATCCAGCTCAGAGGGAACATAGGGTGGGACATGGGCAGGGCTGCTGCTTACACACATAACTTGCAGTCTAGTGTAAATTTCGCATGCCCCTGCTGTGCTCACATTAGTTCTGACAGAAGCGCGGGCACCTAGATGTTATGGACATCAATACTGGAATATACTAGTATTCTGTAACAGAACCTAGGTGCGTGTGTTCCTTTGTAGAATAGAGTCCTACTGCACCCCCTCGAAGTGCCTATGGAATTGGCCAGTGTGTCTTTTTCAAATTGCACCTAAAATGAAGACCACAAATGTTTTTATACCTGCTGAGGAGCAGTAAACATTTCTGTGGAAATCTGACTCTTCCTGCGCACCACCTAAACCAGTGATTTTCTACATTTTTCAACTTGTGGCACACTGACAAGGTGCAAAAATTGTCAAAGCACACCATCAGTTTTTTAAGGATATATTATCATTTAACAAATGAGTATTAAGATTGTGTTTTAAAGTTAAATAATTACATTTTTAGTCATTGTGTTACCTTTGTAGTTGAAAACTTTTATTGAAGACACAAGTTGAGAAAAGGTTACCAATACATTTCAAAAATAATAAAATTAGCCACAAATAACAAATTTAAAGTGACTACGTCACCCCCCCCCCCCCTTCACATAAAGGAGTGTCAGCATGCACAGGAGGAGCAAGAAGAAAGAAGAGCAGGGCAGCAAACGCGGCTGTGCCGGAGACCGGTGCTGAAGAAGGCTTCAGCTGGCGGGGGTTGGGGACCCCAAGCCAGCCGAACCAGGGGCTCAGATGAAATTTGCGGGGGCCCAGAACCCCATGGACCCCGTAACTACACACCTGCTTTGAGTCTAGTAACCTGTATCCCAACAATGACTAATCTATGTCCCAAGTTTGTTTATTTATTTATTGCATTTGTATCCCACATTTTCCCACCTATTTGCAGGCTCAATGTGGCTTACAGTGTATCGTTATTGGTAGATAAAGATTGGAAGATAACAATCAGTGTTGCATAAAGAGCGTGAATAGCATAATAAAGAATTTAAACAAGCATTTATGATAAAGGACAATTCTGATATAGGTAAGGTGGCGAAGTGTCACATTTACAGCTGCTGATCTTTGTGGTATGCCTTGTTGAAGAGGTGTGTCTTCAAGGATTTACGAAAGTTAGTTCCCAAATAGTTTTTAATTTGCGCGGCAATACGTTCCATAACTGTGTGCCCAGGTAAGAAAAGTTTGACACATGTGTTAGCTTGTATTTGAGACCTTTGCAGCTGGGGAAGTGAAGATTAAGGAATGTGCGGGATGATCTTTTAGCGTTTCTGGGTGGCAAGTCTACCAGGACTGACATGTAGGCTGGGGCATCTCCGTGAATGATTTTATGAATTAGAGAACATACCTTGAACGTGATACGTTCTTTGACTGGAAGCCAGTGTAATTTTTCCCTTAGGGGTTTAGCACTTTCATATTTTGTTTTTCCAAATATGAGTCTGGCTGCGGTGTTCTGTGCGGTTTGGAGTTTCTTGATGATTTGCTCTTTACATCCGGCGTAAAGTGCATTGCAGTAATCTAGGTGACTAAGCACTATTGGCTGTACCATTTTGCGAAAGATGGTCCTTGGGAAGAAAGGTCTTACTCTTTTTAGTTTCCACATTGAATGGAACATCTTCTTGGTTGTATTTTTCACATGACTTTAAAGTGTAAGATGTCGATCAATGGCAACTCCAAGAATTTTCAGTGTGTCTGAGACGGGGAAGTGACAAGTGTGGTGTGTTTATGGTGGTGAATGTGCTCGTGTTATATTGTGAGGTGAGTATAAGGCATTGTGTTTTTTCTGCATTAAGTTTCAGCTGAAATGCATCTGCCCATGAATGCATAATATGGAAGCTTTGGTTTGTGCTGTTGGTAATTTCCTTTAAATCATGTTTAAATGGGATGTAGATCGTTACGTCATCTGCATATATGTATGGATTGAGGTTTTGGTTGGATAGTAGTTTGGCCAAGGGTGTCATCATTAGGTTGAAGAGGGTCGGCGAGAGGGGAGATCCTTGGGGAACTCCACATTCAGGTATCCATGTGGCTGAGGTATTCGAGTTAGATACCACTTGGTATGATCGTGTGGTTAGGAAGCCTTTGAACCAATTGAGAAAGTTGCCTCCAATTCAGAAGTATTCAAGGATGTGTAGTAGTATTCCATGATCAACCATGTCGAAAGCACTGGACATGTCAAATTGTTGAAGAAGTATGTTATTGCCGGTTGCGATCTCTTGTTTAAATTTTGACATGAGGGTAACTAGTACTGTTTCAGTGCTGTGGTTAGGTCGAAATCCTGATTGGGAGTTGTGGAATATTGAGAATTTGTTTAAGTAGTTGGTGAGCTGTTTGGTCACCATACCTTCCATTAATTTGGTTATCAGAGGAATAGATGCTACTGGGCGGTAGTTAAAGTCGCTTGAACTTTTCTTTGTGTCCTTGGGTATAGGGGTGAGTAGAATATTTCCTTTATCCTTTGGGAAGAGTCCATTTTGTAGCATGTAGTTCAAGTGCTCCATGAGGTCGGATATGAACTGTTGAGGGGCAGACTTTATTTGGTTGTTAGGGCATGTGTCTAATTTACAATGAGACTTGGCGAACCTTTTGAGCGTTTGGGAGATGGTATCATCCAATAGTGTCTCGAAGTTGGTCCAGGTTCTGTCCACTGGGTCTAGACAGTCAAGTAGTTTTGCGTAATCGATGGTATTGACAGGTATATTCTACGATATATTGTGTATGAAGCCAACGCTAAGCAGTTTACAAGATTAAAATGCATATAATAAAACATCACAAGCATCTGGCAGGACCCCAAAAATTGCACTGATTACCCCCAACTTAGTGAATTTCTCCAAGTTGACCTTATGTAATTTAGGCCTGTTGGTCCCTACTTTGTTTTGCTGATTATTTGCCAGGTAGGGGTGCTTCTTTTTTGTGTGTACTGTTTGGCCGCAACACTAAACAGTGAAAATGGCAGGATCCTGAGCTGGGATTTGATCCAGCACAGCTCCTTAGTGCTTCTGTAAGTACTGGGCTGTTAGGTGACCCTGCTGCCGTGCTTTAAGGACCATTAACCCATTAGTGCCCAGTGTTCCCAATTGGCTTATTATGGGAACATTGGGCACGAATGGGTTAATCACAAAACAATGTAAACATTCAGTCCAAGTAGCAGTCATTTATCGACCCCCTGATAAGTCCCTTTCTTCCTTTCTCACTGACTTTGATGCCTGGCTTTCCTTCTTTCTTGAACCTTCATCTCCTTCCCTCATTCTTGGGGATTTTAACATTCATGCTAATGATCCCTCTGACTCTTATGCTTCTCAGTTTCTTGCTTTAACATCCTCTTTTAATCTTCAACTGTGCTCCACTGCCCCCACTCACCAGAATGGCCACTGTCTTGATCTTATCCTCTTCTCAAACTGCTCACTCTCCAGTTTCTGTGCCTCAAATCTTCCCCTCTCTGATCATCATCTGATAACTTTCCCACTTAAACACCCTCCTCCCCAGTCTCTTCCAATCTTAACCAATACATTTAGTCATCTTCAGGCTATTGACCCTTCTACTCTGTCCTCCAGTGTTTCAAATCTCTACCACTATGTTATCCAAGTCTGTCAATGAGGCTGTCTCTTCCTATAATACTATTCTCTCCTCTGCTCTGGATACTCTCGCTGCTCCCATTTCCCGTTCTGTAAAATGTACTAAACCCCAGCCTTGGCTGACCTCTAGAATCCGCTACCTACGTTCCTGTGCCCACTCTGCCGAATGCCTTTGACTGAAATCCCGTGCCCATGCTGACTTCATACATTTCAAATTCTTGCTGACCTCCTTCCAGTCTGCTCTTTTACTTGCCAAACAGGACTATTACTTCCAGTTGACAAATTCTGTTGGCTCAAACCCTTGACGTTTCTTTGCCACACTGAACTCTCTCCTCAAAGTGCCTTCACCTCCAACTCCCCCTTCACTTTCCCCCCATACTCTGGCTGACTACTTTCATGATAAGGTTCACAAGATTAAACTTGAATTCTCAACCAGGTCACCTCCACCTCTCCTTCCCTTAGTCCATTCTCTCAACCCTCCAACCCCTGCCTCCTTTTCTGAAATCACTGAAGAGGTAACTACACATCTTCTTTCCTCCTCAAAACTAACTACCTGTTACTCTGATCCTATTCCCACCCATCTACTTAATACTATCTCTCCTACTGTCGTCCCTTTTATCTGTCATATCCTCAATCTTTCACTTTCCACTGTGACTGTTCCTGATGCCTTCAAACATGCCGTAGTCACACCACTCCTTAAAAAAAAGACCTTCATTGGACCCTACCTGTCCTTCCAACTATTGCCCCATCCCCCTCCTCCCTTTCCTATCCAAGATACTTGAATGTGCTGTTCACCACCGTTGCCTTGATTTTCTTTCATTTTATTTTTTGTTACATTTGTATCCCGCGCTTTCCCACTCATGACAGGCTCTATGCGGTGGGCAATGGAGGGTTAAGTGACTTGCCCAGAGTCACAAGGAGCTGCCTGTGCCGGGAATCAAACTCAGTTCCTCAGGACCAAAGTCCACCACCCTAACCACTAGGCCACTCCTCCACTCCACTCATCTCAAGCTATTCTTGATCCACTTCAATCTGGCTTTCGCCCCCTTCATTCAACTGAAACAGCGCTTGCTAAAGTCTCCAATGATCTGTTCCTGGCCAGATCCAAAGGTCTCTATTCTATCCTCATCCTTCTCGATCTATCTGCTACTTTTGACACTGTTGATCACAGCCTACTCCTTGATACGCTGTCCTCACTTGGATTTCAGGGCTCTGTTCTTTCCTGGTTTTCTTCTTATCTCTCCCAGCATACCTTTAGTGTATACTCTAGTGGATCCTCCTCTACTTCTATCCCACTGACAGTTGGTGTACCTCAGGGATCTGTCCTGGGACCTCTTTTCTCCATCTATACTTCTTCCCTTGGTACTCTGATCTCATCCCATGGTTTTCAGTATCATCTTTACGCTGATGACTCCCAGATCTACCCCTCCACACCAGAAATCTCAGCAGGAATCCAGGCCAAAGTATCAGCCTGCCTGTCTGACATTGCTGCCTGGATGTCTCAGCACCATCTGAAACTAAACATGGCCAAGACTGAGCTTCTTATCTTTCCCCCTAAACCAACCTCTCTTCCTCCCCCATTCTCTATTTCTGTGGATAACACTCTCATCCTTCCTGTCTCATCAGCTCATAACATTGGGGTCATATTCAACTCCTCCCTCTCCTTCTGTGCATATATTCAGTAGAGTGCTAAAACCTGTTGTTTCTTTCTCTATAATATCACCAAATTTCACCCTTTCCTTTCTGAGCATATTACCAGAACCCTCATCCACACTCTTATCACCTCTCGCTTAGACTATTGCAACTTGCTTCTCACAGGTCTCCCACTTAGCCATCTCTCTCCTCTTCAATCTGTTCAAAATTCTGCTGCACAAGTAATATTCCACCAGTGTCATTATGCTCATATTAGCCCTCTCCTCAAGTCACTTCACTGGCTTCCTATCCGTTTCCGCATACAGTTCAAACTCCTCTTAAGTACATAAGTAATGCCACACTGGGAAAAGACCAAGGGTCCATCGAGCCCAGCATCCTGTCCACGACAGCGGCCAATCTAGGCCAAGGGCACCTGGCAAGCTTCCCAAACGTACAAACATTCCATAAATGTAAGTGCATTCACTCTGCAGCTCCTCAGTACCTCTCCACTCCATTCACTGGGTAAATCTCTCTGTACTCTTCTCCTCCACCGCTAACTCCAGACTCCGTTCCTTTTATCTTGCTGCACCATATGCCTGGAATAGACTTCCTGAGCCAGTACGTCAAGCGCCATCTCTGGCCGTCTTCAAATCTAAACTTAAAGCCCACCTATTTGATGCTGCTTTTAACTCTTAACCCTTATTCTCTTGTTCAGAACCCTTATTTTATCATCCTCACTTTAATATTCCCTTATCTCTTGTTTGTCCTGTTTGTCTGTCCTAATTAGATTGTAAGCTCCGTCGAGCAGGGACTGTCTCTTCATGTTCAAGTGTACAGCGCTGCGTACGTCTAGTAGCGCTATAGAAATGATAAGTAGTAGTAGCAGTCCAAAGGGCAGTTTCTCTTCAGCAGGTGTAACCAGAGAGATTATTGTTCAGTGTGTAAAACACTTTTAAATCCATAGGACAACGAGGTGTGAGTCAACTCATTAGAAAAGACAAAGGGTGACCGACTTGTCCGGAAACAGAGTATAATGGGGATGTGAGCTTCACCCTGATGCCAGCCTGGGCAGCGAAGGTGGGCTTCAGGTGAAGCTTAGCTTGCCCAGGCCGGGTCAAAGGGAACACCGGACAGGTGCTGGGAATGCTGGGCAGCAGAGTCACCTGCAGACAATCCTGATCAGGATTGGCTGGCAACTTTCAATTGAGCTGTGGTGGGAAAGAATCTGCCTATCAGATCCTTCCTGTTCCTTGGTGGGGAAGAGCTGCAGGTGAGTTTTTTTTAAGACGGGACCTCCATGGAGCAGGGCTTTTCCAACTCAGAGGAGTCCTGTTTCCCCTCCTTCCCCAGCAGTTGACAAAGTTGAGTTTGTCACAGCTTGTGGGGGTACCCATCTTTTGAAGTAGACCTTAATATTCTCCCAGCAGTCAATGTTAGGTCTATGCTTGCTCTACAGAACTAGAGGTCTAGGCCTGTACCTTGCTCCAGCTGGTATGCTGGAGTTAGGGATAATTTTGTATGGTTACTGTGTTGACCTCCTAGCTAGGCATGGCAGGAGGTTCATTGATATTTGTTGCACTTATTCATAGCTCGGGTAAGACAGGTTTCCACCAACAGGCTAAGCTGCTGCCAAGTATTTTCAATAAATGTTATGTTTATCTTGTTGTCTTGTTTATTGTTGTTTGCAAGGAATGTGATTGGTCTCACATCCCCTGTTATAGGAAATGAGAACACAGAAGTTTTGATATCACAGTCTGAAAATAGACTATTAAAGTATGTTTACCCTTGATCAGTTTCACACCCTTTTGTTTTTCTAGCTTGAAGTTTGAGTTTCTTTGGTATATAAAAGATGTTCAATTTTCTTTGGGGCTTATTTTTAAATTTTATTAATATCAGTTTCACTCTGAGAATCTGCATTACAGCTTCAGATTCATTTATTCATTATCTCTGGTTATGAATCTAAATAGGAGAGGGAAGAGCTTAGTGGAAGAGTAGCTTGGTGCTTAGCGCAATGGGCTAAGAACCAGGAAAGCCAAGGTTCTAATCCCACTGACATTCCTTATGACCTCAGGCAAATCACTTCATTTGCCATTGCCTTCTAGGAATGGAGACAGAGAAATGGTACAACTTTAAATACTATTAGAAAGGTTTGAGCTAAATCCAAAAACAAGCAAAAATAAAACTAAATCCTGTTATTTCTCCAGAAGTGGATTGAAAGATGGGCTTGTGTGTGTTTTCCTGCCACTTGAATTCTGGAGTGCTTTTAACGTGAAGTCTTGTGGTTTGACCTACAGGTCTGGACAGAGAGCAAATCTGCTCCAGGCTTGTAGGTATCACAGTGTGATAACAACAACCGGGAAGTGGATTGTTCACTACCATTACATATCAATTGCAAAAATCAACCTGTTCAAACTATTACTAGCAATATGAGACTATAGTTTCCCCAAAACTGAGGAAAGGACCTCAGATAAGCAAGACTTAAGTTTGGTTGCTGTGGGCTTATGCCAGGCTCTAAACCCCTCCTTAACATTTCCAAAATTGAATTTATCTTCATGCTTCTGTTTTATTTTTGGCTTTTTCATAGTGTATGTATTTTTTACAACTTACCTTATTCTTTGATATGAAGAAAATTTTGTAAGGAGCAGCATGGATTTAAGCAGCAACCATGCCTGTAAACGCCATACTCACTTCTCGTAAATGTGTCAGTTGACACACACTTGCATAAAGGACCATGTTCCTTCTGTGCACTGTTCTGTGAGTATACACAAATATTTGATGGTACATCCTTTGTAGGTGGGATTCACATTTATACATGCACATATAATATAGTATTTTACAATGCACATTCGTTAAAGTCTAGGTGTATTTATCAGTTTTATGGCTAGTGTAAATGATCGCTCCTAACATATAGGCACGTTTTAAACTATCATGCTAGAATAGGCCCTCCCTTTATAAAATTACCCTCAGTGTGCATCCAACATTTCTATATCACTTAGTAAAACAGAAAAAGCACACAAGGACCTTCAAGACTGGGACAATAGATTGAAGTTTATTCAGAAAATGACTCAACATGGGCTGTGTTTCGGCGAGAATCCGCCTGCATCTACAAAAATAACATAAAATATATATATATAATATATGTAAGGTAACATATCATACATCAATAAAAATTCACAATTAAAAATTAAATTCCCGGGTGAGTAGGGGGGAAAGGGGGGAGGGAAAGGGGTTGGTTGGGGGGGAAGTTTATATAAAACAAGTTATGATTATTGTGTTCCTGTAACAATGTGTTTTTCTTTATTTTGCAATAAAAATGATTTAACATAAAAATTAAATTCCCATGGGTAACTCACATACAAATAGGTAATCACATAATAACATATATTTACATTTAATATTATAACTGTGATAGTAAAAGAAAACATAAAAATGCAATACTATCTTATGAACATAAAATTAAAATATGAAATATACATATCAATAAAATAATAGACAAATTAATCTTTAAAACAGAAAGCTGAATTGAACCACCATATCTTGCCACAAATGTCCCAAATTCTTTGTTATGTCTTGTTGGAAAATAATGGGCAAAAAACAAAAACATAAGTAAGAAATCTTCGAAATAATGACATACTACAAATGCCAAATCTATCTTGAGGAGTAAAAGATGTGCAATCCTGTGGAAACTAGCAAGAACATGCTTTCAGAGGGTGTTCACCATCAACAATAAATCTTTAATGACGTATCATACGCACACTACAGAAGAACATGCTTTCAGAGGGAGTTCACCATCAACAATAAAACTTATAATTACTAAGTATTGCTACACTGGGACAGACCAAAGGTCCATCAAACCCAGTAACCTGTTTCCAACAGTGGCCAATCCAGGTCACAAATACCTGGGAAGATCCCAGAAAAGCTCAATACATTTTACGATGCTTATCCCCAAAATATGCAGTGGATTTTCCCCAAGTCAATTTAATAATGGTCTATGGACTTTTCCTTTAGGAAGCTGTCCAGACCCTTTTTAAACTCCAGAGTTTAATTACATGTTAAGTGAAGAAATATTTTCTCCGATTCGTTTTAAATTTACTACTTTGTAGCTTCATCGCATGCCCCCTAGTCCTAGTATTTTTGGAAAGAGTAAACAAGCGATTCACATCTACCCGTTCCACTCCACTCATTATAGACCTCTAGCATATCTCCCCTCAGCCGTCCCTTCTCCAAACTAAAGAGCCCTAGACGCTTCAGCCTTTCCTCATAGGGAAGTCGTCCCATCCCCTTTATCATTTTCATTGCCCTTTTCTAATTGCACCCTCTGAAAGCATGTTCTTCCGTAGTGTGCGTATATCATTATTTAAAGTTTCATTCACATATTATACACCAAATGTATCTACATCAATAATGGAAACAAAGACTGCTGTAGGCTAAAGAGTCTGTCTGTAGCGTGCGTATGATATGTAATTATTTCAAGTTTTATTGTTGATGGTGAACGCCCTCTGAAAGCATGTTCTTCTGTAGTGTGCATATGATATGTCATTAAAGATTTATTGTTGATGGTGAACGCCCTCTGAAAGCATGTTCTTGCTAGTTTCCATTTGATTGCTTATCTTTTACTCTTCAAGATAGATTCGGCTTACTCATTATTTTCCAAGAAGACATAACAATGAATTTGGGACATTTTTGGTAGGATAGGCAGCAGTGTATATGGTGGTTCAATTTAGCTTTCTGTTTTAAAGAGTCATTTGTCTATTATTTTATTGATATGTATATTTCATATTTTAATTTTATATTCATAAGATAGCATTGCATTTTTATGTTTTCTTTTACTATTACAGTTATAATTTCAAAGGTAAGCAAATGTTATTATGTGATTACCTATTTGTATGTGAGTTACCCATGGGAATTTATTTTTAGTGTGAGCTTTTATGATGTATGATATGTATCTTACATATATTTTATATATTTTTAATGTTACTTTTGATAACAGCGATCATAACATGATCGGATCTGATATTAGCTTTGAAGTAAGTATACATAGGAAATCAAATACATTAGCGTTTAAAAAAGGAGAGTATGATAAAATTAGAAGAATGGTGAAAAGAAGAGGAGCGGCTGCGAAGGTCAAAAATTTACATCAGGCGTGGATGCTGTTCAAAAACATCATCCTGGAAGCCCTGGCCAAATATATTCCGCGTATTAAAAAAGGAGGATGGAAGACCAAACGACAGCCGGCGTGGTTAAAAAGTGAGGTGAAGGAAGCTATTAGAGCTAAAAGAAAATCCTTTAGAAAATGGAAGAAGGAACCGACTGAAAATAATAAGAAACAGCAAAAGGAATGTCAAGTCGAATGCAAAGCGCTGATAAGGAAGGCTAAGAGGGGCTTCGAAAAAAAAGATTGTGTTGCAGGCAAAAACATATAGTACAATTTTTTTTAGGTATATTAAAAGCAGGAAGCCGGCAAAAGAATCAGTTGGACCACTAGATGACCGAGGGGTAAAAGGGGCGATAAGGGAAGACAAAGCCGTAGCGGAGAGATTAAATGAATTCTTTGCTTCGGTCTTCACCGAGGAAGATTTGGGTGGGATACCAGTGCCGGAAATGGTATTCGAAGCTGATGTGTTGGAGAAACTTAATTAATTCTCTGTAAACCTGGTGGATGTAATGGGGCAGTTCTACAAACTGAAGAGTAGCAAATCTCCTGGACCGGATGGTATTCATCCCAGAGTACTGATAGAACTGAAAAATGAGCTTGCGGAGCTATTGTTAGAAATATGTAATTTATCCTTAAAATCGAGCGTGGTACCGGAAGATTGGAGGATGGCCAATGTAACGCCGAATTTTTAAAAAGGTTCCAGAGGAGATCCGGGAAATTATAGACTGGTGAGTCTGACGTCAGTGCCGGGCAAAATGGTAGAGACTATTATTAAGAACAAAATTACAGAGCATATCCAAAAGCATGGATTAATGAGACAAAGTCAACATGGATTTAGTGAAGGGAAATCTTGCCTCACCAATCTACTACATTTCTTTGAAGGGGTGAACAAACGTGGATAAAGGTGAGCCTGATGATATTGTGTATCTGGATTTTTAGAAGGCATTTGACAAAGTACCTCATGAAAAACTCCAGAGGAAATTGGAGAGTCATGGAGGTAGTGTTCTATTGTGGATTAAAAACTGGTTAAAAGATAGAAACAGAGAGTAGGGTTAAATGGTCAGTATTCTCAATGGAGAAGGGTAGTTAGTGGGGTTCCCCAGGGGTGTGTACTGGGACCGCTGCTTTTTAACATATTTATAAATGACCTATAGATGGGAGTAACTAGTGAGGTAATTAAGTTTGCTGATGACACAAAGTTATTCAAAGTCGTTAAATCGCGGAAGGATTGTGAAAAATTACAAGAGGACCTTACGAGACTAGGAGACTAGGCGTCTAAATGGCAGATGACGTTTAATGTGAGCAAGTGCAAAGTGATGCATGTGGGAAAGAGGAACCCGAATTATAGCTATGTCATGCAAGGTTCCACGTTAGGAGTTACGGACCAAGAAAGGGATCTAGGTGTCGTTGTTGATGATACGTTGAAACCTTCTGCTCAGTGTGCTGCTGCGGCTAAGAAAGCAAATAGAATGTTGGGAATTATTAGGAAAGGAATGGAAAACAAAAATAAGGATGTTATAATGCCTTTGTATCACTCCATGGTGTGACCACACCTCAAATACTGTGTTCAATTCTGGTCGTCGCATCTCAAAAAAGATATAGTGAAATTAGAAAAGGTGCAGAGAAGGGCGACGAAAATGATAAAGGGGATGGGACGACTTCCCTATGAGGAAAGGCTAAAGCGGCTAGGGCTCTTCAGCTTGGAGAAAAGGCGGCTGAGGGGAGATATGATAGAGGTCTATAAAATAAAGAGTGGAGTGGAACAGGTAGATGTGAAGCGTCTGTTTACGCTTTCCAAAAATACTAGGACTAGGGGGCATGCGATGAAACTACAATGTAGTAAATTTAAAACGAATCGGAGAAAATGTTTCTTCACTCAACGTGTAATTAAACTCTGGAATTCGTTGCCGGAGAATGTGGTAATGACGGTTAGCTTAGTGGAGTTTAAAAAAGGTTTGGACGGCTTCCTAAAGGAAAAGTCCATAGACCATTATTAAATGGACTTGGGGAAAATCCACTTTGTGGGATAAGCAGTATAAAATGTTTTGTACTTTTTTTGGGATCTTGCCAGGTATTTGTGACCTGAATTGGCCACTGTTGGAAACAGGATGCTGGGCTTGATGGACCTTTGGTCTTTCCCAGTATGGCAATACTTATGTACTTATGTAGGTGGATTCTCATCGAAACACAACCTGTGTCAGGTCATTTTCTGAATAAACTTTCATCTATTGTCCCAGTCTTAAAAGACCTTGTGTGCTTTTTCTGTTTTGCTTTGGTTGATGTAGTTTCCATTCCTTTTTCTTCTTTTGTTTATATCATTTAGAAACCAGTGAATGAAACATTCACAAAATGCACAGACACACTCATGAATGTTCTTGTTCATTAGTGGTTTTGAACAGATGAATTTTTGTGTAATTGATACATAACAGCATCTTGGCTTAAGCCATATCCTGATGGGGCTCTGGGAACAGATCATTAAAGACCAGATAACTTTTTCTCTCTGCTTTAATACCGCCGGAACAGCGCAAAAAATTAGCTTGCCAGTGCTCAAAGGAAATGGTATGCAAATTATATGCACACAGTTAAAACGAAAACGAGGGGGAATGTGCTTGGCACATGCACAGAAGAGATGTTTTAAGAATATGGCGTAGGAACAGCAAGATTGGATTATAACAGTTGGTGGTAAGCCTAGCTCCTGTGCACATGCGCCAGGCAAAACCTGAATGAGAAGCACACATTGGCTTCTGTTTTCTGCGCCTTTAAACATGAGATTTTCATGGTTTTTTTTTTTAATTGGAAGGCTTTTATATTTAAATACAGGAAACAGATGCCAATGTGTGCTTTCACTTTCGGATTTGCTTAGACCCGTGTACATTTGTTTCTCATTACTGGCGCTTGGGCTTCCTTCTGCGTCCCAATTTTGTATAAAAATGTACAGATTTTAAAGAAAGAATTAGGAGAAATCCTCTCTTCAAATACCCTCTGAGCTGGCATAATTTGTTAAGGCGTTAAGGTGGCTTTGTTTTGTGTGCTGTTCTCTGAGCATTGGGAGGGAATAGGAAATGACCTCATTAGCATGCGTTTGACTACATTAGCATGCTGTTTGCACTAATCTCTGCCACGCTCGTTTCCCACCCAGAGTGTCTGATCATTCTGCACTCACTAAAGTGGGTGCTAGTTCGTCTCTAATGGCCTCTAGCACCCACGTTTGCTTCTGAGCATCGGGACACAAATGAATAACCATGACATAAAAAATTAGAAAAGCTCTGCTAGCAGTGAAAGGACATAAATGGAAGCTTGTGAGGGAAATGTTTTCCTTTCTCGACTCTACGATTTCGCTGTGGACCCTGGGTGCGCAGACACAGCACCAGCACTTTCATGACACACAGTATGAAGGCGGACACACTTGTACTTAGCATCTTAGAACTTTCTAGATGGGTACAGATAGAGGAAGGGAGGGTATCTGTACCCTGAAACTTCCTGAGAGAAGGAACTGAATGGCCCCTTAATGCACAAGGAGCCAGGAATCCTTAATCAAGGCCTCTTTCAGCCATTCAGATTCTAATGTAAGCCTCAGGTATCGGCTTACATTTGATTTTCAAGAAAGGGATTCATTGTACTTTTTATAAAATGACTTAGGGTGTTGAATAAACACAAACTAAGAATCTACGTAAACAAATTCATGGGCCGATGATCAGAAGCAAGCGCAGGCGCTAGAGGCCATGAGCGCCGGACTAGTGCCTGAGTTTGCCTGCGTCCCAGGATCACAGCCGTGAAACAAGTTACGTTAAACCCCACCCAGCACATCCCAGGATGCACCGGGCAGGGCGGGGCGCTGCCATTTTGAGGAGGTGCCAGCAGAGGAGGGAGAGCGTGCTAGTCTCTCCCTCCTCCAACTTTGAGGCAGGCCATGGGGGGTGCTGGTGCGGGTATGGAGGGCTAGTGTTGGGATTGGGGGCTAGTGGTCCCACTGGACCATCAGGGTTTTTTGTAGTGTTTGTGGGGTTGGGGGGGGGGTCCACACAGGCCTTGTATTTCTGGGGGCAGGGGGCAGGCTTAGGTTTGACAGATCCAGGAGAAAATCCCAGACCTGTCAATCCTCTTCTGCTGTTTGACAGGTCTGGGCTTTTTTTTTTTTTTTTTTTTAGGCAGCCAGTCCTGTCAAACAACTTCTGCAGGATTGTACCCTATGATCAGAGCTAATAGAGTGCCTAAATTTGCATGCTATTAGCTCTGATCATAGTGCTGGTCCCACACTAATTTTAGAGCACTGTTTGGAACAGAACAGAGCTTCTGATCATCTGCACTTGATTGAGTAGATAGCAACATGTACCTCTAGCACCAGACTTCAAACAAATTTCTGATGCATTTTTGTCAATTCATCACCTACAGCTGACAATTAACAGCTGCCATTAACTAGGCTAAAGAATGTAACCTATCAGGGTGGGTGAGCTCAAAACTGGGACACTCATGATCTGATGTATTGCAGGCAGAGGAAGTTGGATTAGGTGCTCTGAAGAAGCAAGAGTGGATTACTGCAAAAAGTAACTTGAAACCTAGGCATTAAGATTGTTTTGAAGAGGCTGTCTGAAGTTCTACACTCAGAGATCACCTGAACTTGATACTTCATCCTGCTTTTTGTTTCCAACAGGTCTTTAACCTCTGAAAGGAGCAGTGACAGAGGCCAGGAGGAAGGAAAGAAGTCTGAAGGAATGTAGACACTTGGGTACAGTACTGATTTATAGAATATACTGTGCTTGGGAGGCTGATCAAACTCATCACTGTGAGCGCTCTAAGAACATATCTATAGAAGGGGAACTTTGAAGGGAACATCGCTGGCTTATCACTTCTTAGTGTTTCAAAGACCATTTTATCAAACAGTGTTTGTTTCACTTTTATGTAAGTATTTATTTCTTTATACAAATTATCTGTATTTTATCTGGTGTATCTAGAGTACAAGAATAGAAGAATATCCTGATGGTTAGAGCAATGCGCTGAGAACCAGGGAAGTCCAATTCAGATCCTGCTGTTGCTCCTTATGATCTTGGGCAGATCACTTAACCCCCCCCCCCCTCGGGGGACGGGGAATATCTACTGTACCTGACAGCCTGAGCTACTACTGAAAAAGGCCCGAGTCCAGTCCAAAATCCCTTTCCTTTCTATTCCCATAATTTCTGTGTGAGTGTACATGAGTAGTAGTACAATGTCCACATCTGCCATAGAATCCCCTTCCTAATGAAATCTTGTTTTCTGTAGTGGTGTCTGTTTGCACAGCATGGTATAGCCCTTACACGTGGCAAACTGTACTTATCTCAGAGCGCTTAGAGGCTGAGATTCAGCACAGGGAGATAGTGACTTTCTGAGGGGGTCTTGCCGGAGTTTTGCCGCATTATAGTACTGACGGTCTTAACCTGGACAAAGCTTTAACTCATGCATTTCTTTTTGAAATGGATTAATTTTTCCTCAGCTGCTAGTGATAAGCTGAAGTATCACGCAGTGGATATAGTGGTTGGGTTGAGGAAGGCCTTGTGTCGTTGGGATTTGTTTTGTGTCCTGGAATTAGCAGACTCTCTGTGAGAGCGATTGCCCCCTCCACCTCACACAGTCTGTTCTCCTGCCCCATCTCTCCTGACATAATTGTTCTGGGTAGATAGAATTTTGTATGAAGGAGAAGAGTGTCTCACAAGTGCAGAACTGACAGAAGTGGCTATTGAAACCTTTTCATGTCCATTTGGATTGTAAAAGTTTATTTGTTCAAGGTGAAAATGTCCACATGTACTTAAGAGCATCCTTATAAGTGCATATATTTTGTCAGTGAAGAGGGGCCCAGCTAGACCACTAAACTGAAATAATTTGAAAAGCTGGGTGGAACTAGAGGATATAAATTGAGTTGCAGGATTGTAGACTTAGGAGGAATATCAGGAAATACTTTTTCACAGAGAGGGTGGTGGATGCCTGGAATGCTCTCCTGATGCGAGTGGTAGAGACAAAAACAGTGACAGAAATAAAAAATGAGTGGGATAAACACAGAGGATCCCTATATGGAAGAGAATGGAATCAGAACTTAAATGACCTAAAGGCTGTCAATGTGTTATGATAGGCAAGAGTGGTGCTTAGAAGGCAACTCCAGTAGTGGTGAAGTAAGGATACTGCCGGGCAGACTTCTGCGATCTATGTCCCATATATGGCAAGGCATAAGAACATAAGACTAGCCATACTGGATCAGACCAATGGTCCATCTAGCCCAGTATCCTGCTTCTAACAGTGGCCAATCCAGGTCATAAGCATAGGAGCCAACTTTTCAAAATTATTGGGGGTACTTATTTTTTTTTTTTTAACAGGTGGTGCATTTCTCCCCCTCCCACGCCCCCTCTCCTCAGAGTTCCAGACTAGAATCCCTCCCTCCATCCCTCTTTCCTCAGAGTTCCAGACCCTCCCTCCCTCCTTCCTCAGAGTTCCAGACCCCAATCCCTCCCTCCTTCCTCAGAGTTCCAGACGCCCCTCCCTCCAAGTTCCAGCCCCCCTCCCTCCGAGTACCAGACCCCCCTCTGAGTTCCAGCCCCTCCCTCCCTCCGACTTGAGTTCCAGCCCGATCTCTTCTCCCACTCCCACAACAGTCCTTTGCCTGCCCCTCGCCTTCCTGCATGCCGCCCATAACTTAAAAGTCATCTTACCGGGGTCCCGGCGGCAGCAGTAGTGAAAAGCGAGCACGAGCAGACTCGGAGAGTCGGCGCTTCAGCCTGTCTTCCCTTCTCGTTGCTCTCAGCTTTGCCTCTGGTCCTGCCCTTGTGGAAACAGGAAATGAGGGCGGGACCAGAGGCAGAGCTGAGAGCAACGATAAGGGAAGGCAGACTGAAGCGCCGACTCGCCGAGCCTGCTCGTATTAACCTTTCACTACTGCTGCCGCCGGGACCCTGGTAAGATGACTTTTAAGTTATGGGCGGCATACAGGAAGGTGAGGGGCGGGCGAAAGACTGTTGTGGGAGTGGGAGAAGAGGTCGGGCAGCGGACTGGCTCCTGGGGAACTTCCGGTTCCGATGGAGAAATATTGGGGATGCTCAAGCACACACAGCATCCACGGAGTCGGCGCCAATGGTCATAAGTACCTAATAGAAACCTAATTAGTAGCACCATTCCACGCTACCAATCCCAGGGCAAGCAGTGGTTTCCTCCATGTCCATCTCAATAACAGACTACAGACTTTTTCTTCAAGAACTTGTCCAAACCTTTTTCTAAATCCAGGTATGGTAACCACTCTTACTACAGATCAGGATGGGCTGCAGTGGGCTTTTATGACAACTCCAGCAGTTGGAAAGTAAGGCCGGTGCCAGACAGGCTTGTATAGTCTGTTCCGAAAATGGCAGACAGATCAGGATCAAGCATACGTATTTTATATCACATTTACATCTGGTATGAGTGTGGGTATTATGCTTCTCTATTAGCAAGGTGGTGTGATATTGTGGCATTATATAAAACTGCCTATATATGATAGGCATGGTAACACATTGCCAACTGCTCTGGTTGTGATGCCAGTATTTAATGATGGAGGAGTGTAACCTGCACAGTGGTGGGTGCAGCTATGGCAGACTGGATGGACCTTGCAGGTCTTTATCCACCATCATTTACTGTATATAAGTATATAAGTGTTGCCATACTGGGACAGACCGAAGGTCCATCAAGCCCAGCATCCTGTTTCCAACAGTGGCCAATCAGGTTACAAATACCTGGCAAGATCCCAAAACAGAACAGTATATTTTATGCTGCTTATCCTATAAATAAGCAGCGGATTTTCTACATCTTAATAATGGCTGGACTTTTCTTTTAGGAAGTGATCCAATCCTTTTTTAAACCCTATTAACCTAACTGCTTTTACCACATTCCTTGGCAACGAATTCCAGAGTTTAATTACACGTTGAGTGAAAAAAATATTTTCTCTGATTTGTTTTAAATTTACTACTTTGTAGCTTCATTGCGTGCCCCCTAGTCCTAGTATTTTTGGAAAGAGTAAACAAGTGATTCATGTCTACCCATTCCATTCCAATCATTATTTTATAGATCTACTACTACTACTACTTAACATTTCTAAAGCTCTCTCATATCTCTCCTCAGCCGTCTCTTCTCCAAGCTGAAGAGCCCTAGCTGCTTTAGCCTTTCCTCATGGGGAAGTTGTCCCATCCCTTTTATTATTTTCATCACCCTTCTCTGTACCTTTTCTAAATCCACTACTGTGTTATTGTGAGTGGATAAAGGTAAGTGATAGGTATGATGAGAGAGTACAGATCCAGAGACCTAGTGTTTTCCAGATTTTGCATCAGAATTGTTCACTGTTGATACGGAACACTTGATGCACATTCAATGAAAGCTTCAGTAGTTGGAGAACAAGGCCAGTGCCGGGCAGACTTCTACAGCAAGGACAAATCAAGATCAAATATGCATCTGTAGTATCATA
Organism: Microcaecilia unicolor; assembly: GCF_901765095.1. Lineage (NCBI taxonomy): Eukaryota > Metazoa > Chordata > Amphibia > Gymnophiona > Siphonopidae > Microcaecilia > Microcaecilia unicolor. Next base: position 64,577,852 of record NC_044038.1, on the reverse strand, counting down.
TCATACCTTATGCTATGAGTTCATCTTGTTTGGGCAGACTGGATGGACCGTGCAGGTCTTTATCTGCCGTCAACAACTATGTTGTAACTTCTCTTCCCAGTCTTTTCAGCTATGTTAAGGTAATACTATCAGGGACTGTTTTAGGAACAAGTATATAATTTGCTCAGGCAGTGGTATACCAAGGACAGGGGGTGGGAGCAGTCCTTCCTGGATGCAGGCAATAAAGGGATGCATTGTGATGTGGTTGGTGGGAATCCCTGAAAACTCCTAACATCTCTCCCTCCCCTACAGCTGATTCAGTCTCTTCCCCCACCCCACCCCATGTGCTTTCGAAACATTTCAATTCTTCGCCAGCTGTGAGTAAGGACTCATATGCACTGCTTGCACAAGCATATTCTTCTCTTTGATGTGGTCCCGCCTATGTGGAAACAGGAATTTATGTCAGAGGGAAGGTCCTGGGGCCATTGTGAACACTGCATTTGAGTTGCTGCTGATGAAGAACTGAAGTGTTTCAAAGGTACACAGTGGGGGTGAGGGGTGGAGGGAGGGGTTGAGAGACCGGATTGCCGGTGGGGGAGGGAGAGGTACCAGGTGGCATGTGGAGCTCTCGTGCCCACCTGCTCCAGGTGTCAAATATACTAGACTAGCCGTTAAGTCCGTTAAAACGGGCAAGATTTCCAGCAACCCTCCTCGCCGCCACTCCCTCCCCCCTCCGTGCCGGGCTCCCTGCACTGACCTGACAGCGCCTCTCACCTCCGTGTGAAAGCGCTGCAGGCAGCAGCAGATCCCTCTGCTGCTGCCTGCAGCGCTTCCACTCGGAGGTGAGAGGCGCTGTCAGGTCAGTGCAGGGGCCCTGATACGGAGGGGGCGGGAGCGTCGGTGGGGTTGGGGGGGAGGGTGGAGGTTGGTGCGTGCGATGTTCGTTTCCAGGCTCCAGCGGCAGTGTCCGACAGTCTGACTCCGTTTCCCTCTCTGTTCCGCCCTCTGACGTCATCACGTCTTGACGTGAGGGCGGGACAGAGAGGGAAGTCTCTACTGCGCATTTTAAGGTGAGTCGGTCACTTGCCATTTTTTTTAAATTTCTTTATTTATAATTTTAATTACATACTCAAGGATAACCTTGTTCAGAAATGCAAGTCAAAATAACATATCAATCCAAACACTTCCATGTCTTATTTATCATCATTAATTCTGCGAAAATCAAATAATTAAAGTGTTTATACAATCATAATAATTTAAGACCTTTCTTAGACCTCAAATCCTATGCAGGGGAAAAAGAGTTAGAGAAGATTACAAGAAGAAAAAAAAATATCAAATTTATAAGAAAAAGCTGCATTATTCCAGGATATATGTCATTTCACTTGTTTCAATTCCAAAAACAATTTAAGTTGGTCCAGTGAAAAGAAAGTATATTTTGTTTGACCAAGTTTAATTATACACTTGCAGGGATATGCGAAAAAAAAGGAAGCTCCTATATCTATTGTCCTCTGTTTCATAGCAAGAAACTGTTTCCTTTTTCGTTGAGTAAGTTTAGTGACGTCTGGATAGATCCAAACCTTAGAGCCATAAAATTGAGCTTTAAGGTTTTTAAAATAAAGCCTCATAATAGTATTGTAGTCCTGCTCAAAAACCATTTGTACTATCATAGTAGTTCTGTTCATTATAATATCTGAGGATTGTTCCAGAATATCAGAAATATCTTTATCAGAGCCATTTTCTCCACTTCTAGACCTAGGAATTGAATATATTTTATTTAGCGGGGGTATTGCCTCTGAAGGAATTTTCAAAATTTCTATCATATATTTCCGGAAGGTATCTATCAGAGTTTCCCCCACTACTATAGGAAAATTCAAAAAGCGGAGATTTAGGCGCCTTTTAAAGTTTTCAATTAATTCAATTTTTCGTCTGATATCCACAGAGTCTTTAGCAACACTTTTGAAGTCTTTTAAAGCATCCACCTATTTTTGTATTGATTGGACTTGCGTTGTTAAGTCATTTTTAACAGAATCTACAGTTTTATGCAGTTCTTCAAATTTAGTATTAAGATTAAGTACATCACCAGACGTCTTTTGTAGTGTTATAGTAATGTGGTCCAACATCACCTTAAGCGTCTTTAGAGTCACCTCCGAGGTCTGCGCTGTGGAAGGGGCACTTCTCTCAGCGCCCCGAGCCGTCGGTTGCATGCCTGGGTCCTCACTAGAAGCCCCTATTGATGCATCTCCAGGGTCGATGGGGTTTCCTGCCAGGACTGCCCTCGACACTGGGCTGGGAGGGATCAGTGAAGCGGATGGTGGAGACAGGGAGACTTCCTCTCCCGACGGGGAGTCCGCTTCTCCGGACACCCCCGCAATGGGATCTTCTCCCCGTGAGAGCCTGGAAACACCGGGGAAGAAACGGTCCAGGGACGTTTGAGCCGGTGAGGAGATTGAGGTAGGTGCAGGCGCTAGTCTCAACACCCCTTTTCGCTTAGAATGATGCATTTCAAAAACAAGAAGAAAATCTTAAGCTCAAAGTCTCACAGGAGCGTCTTCAACAGCCATCCAGTGCGGCAGCCATCTTGATTCCCCCAGCACTGCCCACTTGCCATTTAAATGTTTGATATGCCACTGTGACCACAACTTGCTTCTAGCATCAGAATGACAGTCTTTATTCTGCCGGATAAAGTCTGCAGGAAAAATACAATCTATTTGCTATATGGTGTAGTATACTGTCGTCTTTTGAGTCCTGTGTGTGCAATATTTGGATCTGGATTTCAGACCTATTACGTTTTCCAAATCCAAGCTCAAAGCAAATTATATTCAAGTACATTAATTATTGGCTTGCAGTTTTGTTGTCCCTGAGGCAGTGGAGGATGAAGTGATTGGAGGCCTCATTTCTCAAATTCATAACCTGCTTCTCTAACCACTGAGCTCCTGTGCCCTGGCATTGTACACTGTGTGTCCTTGGCATTATTCCAGGCCCTGACCTCGATGAACTGCAGCAGATATTCTTGCCACAATTTTGCGCAACTGTGGAGTGTAGAATTGGCTGCACTCCGAGGCTGGATGGCTGGCCTTCCCACCATCCCCTGAGCCTCAGTGAGCCTGAGCCCTCCCCAGCCTATAGCAAAGGCAAGCAGGCTGGCTGACTCCCCCGCTGCCCTCCCCAGGCCTACCTGAATACACCCTGGTGGTCTAGTGGCCTCTTTGGGGGCAGGAAAGAGCCCTACTCTTTCCTGCCTGCCTCCTGCTGCTGCTGCTGCTGCTCATGCCACCGCTTTTTCAAAATGGCCACCGAGACTTCAAGCGGTAATCTCTTGAGTCTGCCACAGAAAGTCTTGGCGGTCATTTGGAAAAAGCGGTGACACCAGCCCAGACTAGCGGCAGCGGTCAGGAAAGAGTGGGGTTCTTTCCTGCCCCTAAGTGGTACTCCCCTGCAGCTCCTACCTCACGGGTGAGTGCAGGGGTGGGCTGAAAAAAATATTCATGGCATGTGGGTGCAGGCAGGGAGGGAGCTGTTAAAAAAAAAGTGGATGCTGTGGGTGGAGTGAAGGGGCTATAAAATAAAAAGGTGGATGCTATATGTGTGGAAGGGTAGGTGTGGAGGTGTGTGGAGGGAGAGGGCTGTAAAAAAAAGGTGGATGTGGGTGGAGGGAAGGGGCTGTAAAATAAAAGGTGGATGCTATGTGTGTGGGTGGGGGTGGGTAGGTGGGAGACAGGGCTGTAAAAAAGTGGATGCTATATGTGTGTGAGGGAGGGGCTGTAAAGGTGGATGCTATGTGTGGGTACAGGAAGGGGGCTGTAAAAACTATGGATGCTATGGCTGCTGGGAGGGGGCTGGAAAAATATAGATCTGTGTACAGGGGGCTGTAATATTGGTTAAATTATGACAAACTTGCAGAATTTGCACATTTTGTGCACAGAATTTTGATTTTTTTTTTTTTTTTGGCACAGAATCTGCCTGATAATGATTTGCCTGTGTCAGGCCTTAGCATGTAAACAAGAGACAGAATCAGTGTAGGACACTGTGTTTGAATCTGAGATCCTTAATTGGATCAGTATGAAAAGCAGTTTCACAGGAGGATTAAGGATACGACTGCTCTCGTGTCATAGGTGTCTCTGTCCTCTTCAGAGGAGGTCCCTGACCTTGAGTTGTGCATTTTTATATTTCAATGATTTTTATTGATGAACCGTCATAATGTACACGACATGTCAATCAAATATTTCAACAGTCACCAAACAATAACTCATATAATTCTATCAAAACCAAAGCCTTATCATCACTTTTCATTAATTTCACCCACCCCTTCCCCCATCCCGCACAACCGTGTGGATTAGCAATTCAAAATATAACTTCTCCCCTTCGGGGGGGGGGGGGAGAGTAATCCAGAGGGCCTCCCATCTAGCCCTAAACCGGACTCCAGGGACACTGTCTATTTGTTTGACCTCACATCTGTCCACCCTCATCTGCTGAATCATTTGGTACCTCCACCATTGCAAGGAGGGGCCCGAAGGGGAAATCCAGAACTTCAAAATGGTGTTTATCCCACAAAACACAGCTATCCCCATAAAACCCTTGAAACCCACCGGAGGGGTTGATGTGTACGTATATCGGTTAAAGAGAAGCAGTGGGTGCAACACCTATGAATAGCCCCATGGGTCTTCTACCGCCCTAAGCAGACCCCTCCAGAACCGATTCATGTAAGGGCAAGATCAGAACATATGTCCCAATGTCGCCAGACCTCCTCCACATTTCAAACAAGATCCACTCTCTGATATTTTCACCCGAAAAGCTCTGCGCGGAGATATATACAACCTTAAGAGGAACTGATAAAGTTTTTCACGCTGAAAAATTGATAGCCATTGCGAGTATAAATTCTTAATGCATGCCTTGCACATTTCTGCAGAGATCTCAATGCCGAGATCATTTGACCAACTTTTTGCCAGCTTGGCATAATCCAATTCAGCCATGATGTCTTTCAGCTGCTTGGTGATGAAACCGTAACGGTACCGACTGCTGCGAGCCCAATGAGTAAGCTTCTGATAGTATATCAGAAATGTCTTCCGTAAAATCCGTCCACATCAAGGAGGAGATACAATGATGTAATTGGAAAGTAAAATAATGCCCCGGGGAGATCCCATACTGTTGAATCAGTTGAATCATCTAAAACTTGGGCAAGATAAATAATACCCTTTTTAGCCCATAAACCAAACACACTGGACCCCCGACCCGGGGGAAAAGCTGGATTATTACAGATAGAGAGCAAGGGGGAGGATCTAGATGATAGATGATGTCTCCGGCATAGCCAGCGCCACATAGCCCTCATTGCAGCCAGTAGTGGGTGACGACGGAAAGTCTGCCTGGGCAAACCACCCCCCCCCCGAGTGAAGGAAATGACTGAAATGAACTTCTGGGAACAACGATGTTTCCACGGAAGTTAATGAAAACTCTGCAGTACCTCTAAACCAGTCATTTATGTGTTTCATTGTGCACGCCATCATAAGAGACTGAATACTCAACAAGCCCATTCCTCCACTCTCACGTGGTTTAACCAATACATCCAGGGGAGGTCTAGGGCGTTTCCCTTTCCATAGATAAGACTGAATTAAATGACCCAAAATCCTCTCATCTAAAGAGTTGCACGGGGACAGAAATGCGACCCATCCCCGCCGGAATCAAACCCATCCCCGCTCATCCCCGCTAGAATCGAACCCGTCCCCGTGAGTAATCTCCTCCATCCCCGCCCATCCCCATAAAAAAAGGAAGTATAAAGTACTGAGTGGAGTGGACAGGAGGCACACAATGCAGAGTAATACATTTAAAACGAATCAGAGAAAATATTTCTTCACTCATTAATATACTGAATCTTAGAAAAAGGGCAATAAATGCATAAAACAAACTGAAGTTTTTTCCACACTAAAATAGAGAGAATTATTGGTCACCCAAACAGCACAATGCCCTCAACAAAAGAAACAAGTGAGTATGCTAATGCTTTAGCTGCAGTGAAACAGCTCACGAACAGCCAGTTCCCACCATGAGAGAAATAAACTGCCTATCCTATATAATAATTTGCACCATGAACGTTCCATGAAGCTGGCTGGGCCCGTGCCTCCATTCTGATTGGCTGTGCCTGGGACTGAAGCCTCGGATGACGTCATCCAGAGAGCCCAAGCAACAGCAGTGCAAGTCGACCTGCAGCTCGCCAGCCCGCACGCCAACGCCAGCCCGCCCGCACAGCAGCGTGAGTCGACCTGCAGCCCGCCCCGTAAAAACAAATAGCACAGAAACCACCAGCTCGCCCGCCTGCTGCCAGTCAAAAACGGCACCCACAGCAGCCGGAAAGAAAAACAAAGGACTGACAATCCAACAGAAACCACGCCCGTTGCCCGTCAGAATGAAAGCCAAACAATCTGTACAACACACACACATACAGGGGGAAACCTGAACTTGGAGGGAGGGAAGGGGGGGCCCTGAAACTCGGAGGGAGGGAGGGGGGGAGACCCTGAAACTCGGACGAAGGAGGGGGGAGACCCTGAAAGTCAGAGGGAGGGAGGGGATGACCATGGCACTCAAACAGAGGGAGGAAGGGGGGCGACAACCCTGGAACTGGGAGGGGGGATACTGGGAGGGAGGGGGGGACGAGGACCCTGGAACATGGAGGGAGGGAGAAAGAGGGCGGCCCTAGGACACACTCTCATTCTCACACACACACACTCTCTCACTCTCTCACAGACACACTCGCACCCAGTCTCACTCTCTCTCTCACACACATTCACTCTCCCTCATACAGTGACTATCACACACACTCTTTCAAACAAACACACTCCGAGGAAAACCTTGTTAGCGCCCGTTTCATTTGTGTCTGAAACGTGCCTTTTTTACTAGTACACATATAAAAAATAAAAGTAGTCAGCTGAGCTCACCTCTGTGCAGTTCTCTTCTGTGGATACCGAGGTCTGGCAGTGCCTGGAAGACTCACTACATACAACTTGAGCAAATCTCCTGCACGTGTTGAACTTGAGTTGAGACAGAGAGAGACCCGGGTGAAAACGTGCAAGTGCTTGTCAGGGACGTCCTTTTTTTTTTTTTTTAGATTATGGATGAAGGGAATCTAAGTGTTAAGCGCTCAAGTCCTACCTTCGCTATGCCTCCAACACCCCCTTGAAATTTGGCCGTCTTTGCGATGGAGCAGTTAAGGATGCCCAAAATTGACATTTCTCCAAGGAGGACATCCACGCCTTTGCTATGCCTCCAACCCCTTGAAATTTGGCCGTCCCTGCGATGGAGCAGTTAAGGACACCCAAAATGGACGTTTCTCCGAGAAGGACATCCATGCCTTTGCTCTGCTTAACACCCCCCTTGGTATTTGGCCGTCCCTGTGACGGGGCAGTTGAGGGTGTCCTTCTTTTCACACTGGAGGAGAGCTTGGTTTCCGCCCACTAAAACAAAGATATATGCACGCGTCCCCACGGGAATCCCGCCAGAACATCCTCCATCCCCACGGGAATCCCGCATGTTTATTTCCGTCCCCGCGGCACTCCTGCTGACCCAGAGGGGATTCCCGCAGGATCCCCACAAACTCCATTCCCGTGCAGACCTCTACTCTCATCCTTCCGTAACAAAAATAGGGGCAGTTGCTGAAACACGTATAACCACTTAGGTACCACAATCATATTAAACAACGCGATCCGGCCCCATAACGACAAGGGCACAGACTGCCATACTGCTAGGTTTCTGCTTAGTCATTTCAAGCAAAGGATTTACATTAGCCTTATATAAAGAAGTCAGGTCCCTAGTGAGAAAGACTCCCAAATACTTCAGGGCCAAGTCTTTCCACCGCAGAGGGAACCCACCCTTCCAGGAATGTTGCAAGTCTGCCTCAAGAGCCAGAGCACACAATTTTTGCAAGTTCAAAGAGAACCCTGATAAAGCTCCAAATTTATCTATAAGTGCCAGAGCCGATTGAAGAGAACTCTCCGGATCAGAGAGAAGGAGCATGATATCATCCGTATATGCCAGAGCAGCTATCTCATCAGTTCCCACTGAAATTCCCCGAATTCCTGATGCACTATTTAACATTCGAATCAAAGGCTCCAGGGAAATATCAAAGAGAAAGGGGAGATAAAGGGCATCCCTGTCGAGTCCCCCTCCCCACATCAAACCGGAATGACCTGCTCCCATTAACCACTATCTGCGCTCCCATCCCATCATAAAGCACCCTCAATGCGCAAAGGAACCACTCTGGCAATCCTACCCATTCCAGCACCTGAAAAAGATAGCCCCAATTTACCTGGTCAAAGGCTTTTGCCGCGTCTAGGCTCACTAACATTGCCGAATCACCCCTATATCTGCTCTGCGCCATCGAAAGAAGAATTTGCCGTACATGGCAAACTGAGTGTCGCTTGGGGATGAACCCCACCTGAGCAGGACCATGAGTTGTGCATGTTATATGGCAGGGAGGGGCCCCAGGCCTGGGAGAAGTATGTATTGTCTGTTTTCTCCATGTTGAGGCTCTCAGAGGTGTCATACTGTCCTGTAGGAGCACGCTTTCTGTGTATCTGCATATTTCTGTTTTACTTTGAGTCTCTTCCCATGCTGACAGTACACTGTATGGAACCCACCGAGGATGTCTGTGCTGTTTGCCAGATAGCAGAGACACCTAAAAATTGGTGCAAAAGTATGTAAAAATCTGCTTGAAATGAAGCTGGAGACGATAGAAAATCTGAATAGGGCTAAAAACCTGCAATTTCCTTAGTTTTCCTTGTATTTATTTATTATCTCCTGAGATTGTTTTGAGAAAGTATTTCATGGAGATTTTGGCTTTAGATAATGCTGACACTTTTCCAATATTAGGGGTCCTTTTATTAAGCCGCGTAAGCGTCTACATGCACCAAACGCGTGCCAAAATGAAGTTACCGGCCAACTACCACGTGGCTCTTGCAGTAATTTCATTTTTGACGTGCGTCCAATATGCGCGTCTGAAAATTATTTTTTATTTTCGGACGCATGTAGCGAATGCGCGCCAAGTGGCATCTGATGTATATAGGTCCTTACCACCCAAATTCTTTACTGCTAGGTCTATGGCTGGCGGTAAGGTCAGAGACCAAAAATGGACGCACGTCAATTTTGATTTTGACGCACGTCCATTTTTTGGGGGAAAAAAGAGGCCTTTTTTACAGGCACGCTGAAAATGATTCTACGCACACCCAAAACCCGCGCCTACACTACCGCAAGCCACTTTTCAGCGTGCCTTTGTAAAAGGACTCCTTAAACTGTTATTACCTCTCAGGTAAAAAGAGAATACAAGGTGACCAGCAGGGATCAGATCAATTGATTTCCTCTGAAGTAGACCTAACAGCTTTTCTGGAAGATAGTCAAGATATTATTAATACTAGGTCCACTCTGCTGGCCACTTTAGTTTCTGATTTAGACAAGAGTTTGATCCTGAAAAGATGTTTTCAGACAAAGGATGTGCTCTATTGTGGTGAAAAAATGTCCATTTTTCCTGATGTATCCAAGGCTACTCAGCTCAGGTGCAACACTTTTTTGACCTTCAAGTCCAGAGTAGTGGCACTGGGTGTATCTTTTTTCCGTAAGTTTCCATGTAATTGTATAATTACTTTTTAGGGGAAAGAATTTATTTTCTGGGATTCTAATCAATTGGAGCAATTTCTTAAAGGACATGAGAAATAGACTTTCTGCTTAGAGCAAAGGTTATATGGAGTACTTAATTTAGTGATAGGACTTTTTTTTTTAGTTGGGTTTTGTCTAACTCTTTGTTTCTTACTGTAAATTCATGATTATGAGGTGAAGTTACCTCTCTTAATGTGGGCTAGGGGAAGCTTTGATGTTTAGTTTTCCTTTTTCTTACATTTTCTTTTCCCATTTTTTGTACTTTTGATTTTGTACTTTAAAAATGTATTAAATAAATAAATAATCTGTTTGAAGCAATTTAGCTAATGGGCTAAGTAAGACACAGTTAGACCGTGGACACCTCTGCTTATAGAAATGTTCTGTATGTGTTTTTGGTATTAGAAAATAACTTTCCCAAGGGAGAGACACTTGGTCTATAACATATGCACAATAGTCAATCTCAATATGGTTATGTAGGGTGTTCAGTAAAGGATTCCACACTCCAAAATGGTTAAATAACCTCAATAGTTAATGAAGTAAAGTGTGGAAAACTTTAATGAAGAACCCTACAACCTTGTTGTTGAGGAGCTCTGGATTCAATTCAGTAAATTCAATTTAATCAAATTTGCAAAATTTAATGCCGCCAAAAAACTTTTAAGATAGTGCAGCACCGGCGTCCCTGAAGAAGAATTCTTGAAACAGGGATTCCTGTTGGACGTGAATATGGCAGACGGGGCTTTAGTGAGGAAACAGAAGTTTAAAAAGTTTAAGTTAAGTAATTACCTCAGTTTGCTGTTTTCCAATTTTACTGGCGCTTAGTCACCCTTATGACCAAATTCAAAGAGACAATTGCAACTGGCAACAATATACTCCTCCTTCAATTTGACATGTCAAGTGCCTTTGGCATGGTTGACCATGGAATCCTATTACACATACTCGAATACTTTGGCATTGGAGGTAATGTCCTGAATTGGTTCGAAGGGTTCCTAACCCAACGTTCATATCAAGTCACATCAAATTCGACCACATCTAAGGCATGGATACCTGAATGTGGAGTACCACAAGGATCACCTCTCTCACCAACCATTTTTAACTTAATGATGATCCCTTTGGCAAAACTCCTATCAAACCATAACCTTAACCCATATATATACGCTGATGATGTGACAATATACATCCCCTTCAAACAGGACATAAACGAAATCCTCAACGAAATTGATCAAAGCCTACACATCATGAACACATGGGCGGATGCATTTCGACTAAAATTAAATGCAGAAAAAACTCAATGCCTGATTCTCACATCTCAATACAACACAAAAGAATTCACAACCATAAACACTCCAAACCTGAACCTTCAAGTCTCAGAAATGCTAAAAATCCTTGGAATCACCATCGACCGCCACCTAACGCTTGAAACTCATGCTAACAACACAACAAAAAAGATGTTTTACAGCATGTGGAAACTAAAAAGGATAAGACCGTACTTCCCAAGATCCGTCTTTCGCAGCCTAGTGCAATCCCTTGTGCTCAGCCATTTGGATTATTGCAACTCACTATACGCAGGCTGCAAAGAACAAACACTGAGGAAACTTCAAACAGCCCAGAATACGGCAGCCAGACTCATCTTTGGAAAGCCAAAATATGAAAGTGCAAAACCATTAAGAGAAAAACTGCACTGGCTTCCACTCAAGGAACGCGTCACTTTTAAAGTATGCACATTAGTCCACAAAATCATTCACGGTGAAGCCCCATCCTACATGTCTGAGTTAATAAACTTACCACCCAGAAATGCCAAAAGATCATCCCGAACCTTCCTCAACCTCCACTTCCCCAATAGCAAAGGCGTGAAATACAAAACATTACACGCGTCAACCTTTTCTCACAGGAGCACGCAGTATTGGAATAAACTGCCGCACAACCTACAGTGGTGGAAATAAGTATTTGATCCCTTGCTGATTTTGTAAGTTTGCCCACTGACAAAGACATGAGCAGCCCATAATTGAAGGGTAGGTTATTGGTAACAGTGAGAGATAGCACATCACAAATTAAATCCGGAAAATCACATTGTGGAAAGTATATGAATTTATTTGCATTCTGCAGAGGGAAATAAGTATTTAATCCCTCTGGCAAACAAGACCTAATACTTGGTGGCAAAACCCTTGTTGGCAAGCACAGCGGTCAGACGTCTTCTGTAGTTGATGATGAGGTTTGCACACATGTCAGGAGGAATTTTGGTCCACTCCTCTTTGCAGATCATCTCTAAATCATTAAGAGTTCTGGGCTGTCGCTTGGCAACTCGCAGCTTCAGCTCCCTCCATAAGTTTTCAATGGGATTAAGGTCTGGTGACTGGCTAGGCCACTCCATGACCCTAATGTGCTTCTTCCTGAGCCACTCCTTTGTTGCCTTGGCTGTATGTTTTGGGTCATTGTCGTGCTGGAAGACCCAGCCACGACCCATTTTTAAGGCCCTGGCGGAGGGAAGGAGGTTGTCACTCAGAATTGTACGGTACATGGCCCCATCCATTCTCCCATTGATGCGGTGAAGTAGTCCTGTGCCCTTAGCAGAGAAACACCCCCAAAACATAACATTTCCACCTCCATGCTTGACAGTGGGGACGGTGTTCTTTGGGTCATAGGCAGCATTTCTCTTCCTCCAAACACGGCGAGTTGAGTTCATGCCAAAGAGCTCAATTTTTGTCTCATCTGACCACAGCACCTTCTCCCAATCACTCTCGGCATCATCCAGGTGTTCACTGGCAAACTTCAGACGGGCCGTCACATGTGCCTTCCGGAGCAGGGGGACCTTGCGGGCACTGCAGGATTGCAATCCGTTATGTCGTAATGTGTTACCAATGGTTTTCGTGGTGACAGTGGTCCCAGCTGCCTTGAGATCATTGACAAGTTCCCCCCTTGTAGTTGTAGGCTGATTTCTAACCTTCCTCATGATCAAGGATACCCCACGAGGTGAGATTTTGCGTGGAGCCCCAGATCTTTGTCGATTGACAGTCATTTTGTACTTCTTCCATTTTCTTACTATGGCACCAACAGTTGTCTCCTTCTCGCCCAGCGTCTTACTGATGGTTTTGTAGCCCATTCCAGCCTTGTGCAGGTGTATGATCTTGTCCCTGACATCCTTAGACAGCTCCTTGCTCTTGGCCATTTTGTAGAGGTTAGAGTCTGACTGATTCACTGAGTCTGTGGACAGGTGTCTTTCATACAGGTGACCATTGCCGACAGCTGTCTGTCATGCAGGTAACGAGTTGATTTGGAGCATCTACCTGGTCTGTAGGGGCCAGATCTCTTACTGGTTGGTGGGGGATCAAATACTTATTTCCCTCTGCAGAATGCAAATAAATTCATATACTTTCCACAATGTGATTTTCCGGATTTAATTTGTGATGTGCTATCTCTCACTGTTACCAATAACCTACCCTTCAATTATGGGCTGCTCATGTCTTTGTCAGTGGGCAAACTTACAAAATCAGCAAGGGATCAAATACTTATTTCCACCACTGTAAGAACAACCAACGAGCAAGCTTCCTTCCGCAGATTATTGAAGACTCATCTTTTCGAACAAGTCTATGGATAGAAACAAAACATATAAAGTCCACACTTACTGTTCACTAATGCATCGTACATTCACCTCGGAACTCCATTCCCCGTATTATCACATCACTCATACCTTTACTCACAGAAAGTTATATACCATATGACTTCATGCCTTTCTATCGCCTCTAAGCTCCCATTGTTTCCTTCCAAAGTTGCAATGCCTATGTTCCAGTATTACATCCCTTAACGACACCCCAATTGTTTCGCATAACCCTGCATAATATTATCCACAACTATCTGTAACAATTGTATTTCCAATATTCAACTCATATTGTAAGCCACACTGAACCCGCAAAAAGGTGGGAAAATGTGGGATACAAATGCAATAAATAAATAAATAAATAAAATCTTAAACGTTTTTTGGCGGCATGAAATTTTTCAAACTTCATTAAATTGAATTTATTGAACTGAATCCAGAGCTCCTCAACAACAAGATTGTAGGGTTCTTCATTAAAGTTTTCCACACTTGTTTTTAAATTTTTGTATGTTAACTAATAAACTAGTCATTAAATTTGGAAGGGTTTCAGAAATAAGGAGATTTGATGATGTATAGAGCATGATAGTGAGGCGTTGTTACAGCTGGACTCACTGACACATAAGCTCGGTTGAAGGATCAGCCTATACTGAACTCTCCTTGTGTTTTCCAACCATTTTGGAGTGTGGAATCCTTTACTGAACACCCTACATAACCATATTGGGATTGACTACTGTGCCTAAAAACTTTTAAGAAAACAGCAGGGTAATCGATCTGCAAACTCCAAGATGGACACCAAACGAAGCAGATACGTATTTGGAAAACAATATTTAATTGATATGGATCAATAAAAAATTAACAAGCCCGACACAGGCCGTGTTTCGCCCCACTGGGCTGCATCAGGGGCTACAAAACAATCATATAACAATTAGAACAAATATAAAAGCAAGTAAACATAAAAATAAATATAAAATAATAATTACATTTCATTACCATAATCTCATACTCGGCTGATAGTAATAGAACACCATGGTGATACAGTTAAATAAAAAATAAATTAATTAATTGAAATATCAAAATGATATTGTATAGAACTTAATTGTACAAATTGAATAAAAATAATATAATGTAAATCACTAACATAACATTCATAGACAAACAATATATATATATATATATATGTGTGTGTGTGTGTGTGTGTGTGTATGTATCCTGTTAAACAGACATCAAATAAAACACATATTATGTTAATAAATAGTCAAAAACTTCATAATATATTTAATATATAAATAAATTAATTAAGTTAATTGAATTAAAAAGCCAATGAAATACAGTGGGGGAAATAAGTATTTGATCCCTTGCTGATTTTGTAAGTTTGCCCACTGACAAAGACATGAGCAGCCCATAATTGAAGGGTAGGTTATTGGTAACAGTGAGAGATAGCACATCACAAATTAAATCCGGAAAATCACATTGTGGAAAGTATATGAATTTATTTGCATTCTGCAGAGGGAAATAAGTATTTGATCCCTCTGGCAAACAAGACCTAATACTTGGTGGCAAAACCCTTGTTGGCAAGCACAGCGGTCAGACGTCTTCTGTAGTTGATGATGAGGTTTGCACACATGTCAGGAGGAATTTTGGTCCACTCCTCTTTGCAGATCATCTCTAAATCATTAAGAGTTCTGGGCTGTCGCTTGGCAACTCGCAGCTTCAGCTCCCTCCATAAGTTTTCAATGGGATTAAGGTCTGGTGACTGGCTAGGCCACTCCATGACCCTAATGTGCTTCTTCCTGAGCCACTCCTTTGTTGCCTTGGCTGTATGTTTTGGGTCATTGTCGTGCTGGAAGACCCAGCCACGACCCATTTTTAAGGCCCTGGCGGAGGGAAGGAGGTTGTCACTCAGAATTGTACGGTACATGGCCCCATCCATTCTCCCATTGATGCGGTGAAGTAGTCCTGTGCCCTTAGCAGAGAAACACCCCCAAAACATAACATTTCCACCTCCATGCTTGACAGTGGGGACGGTGTTCTTTGGGTCATAGGCAGCATTTCTCTTCCTCCAAACACGGCGAGTTGAGTTCATGCCAAAGAGCTCAATTTTTGTCTCATCTGACCACAGCACCTTCTCCCAATCACTCTCGGCATCATCCAGGTGTTCACTGGCAAACTTCAGACGGGCCGTCACATGTGCCTTCCGGAGCAGGGGGACCTTGCGGGCACTGCAGGATTGCAATCCGTTATGTCGTAATGTGTTACCAATGGTTTTCGTGGTGACAGTGGTCCCAGCTGCCTTGAGATCATTGACAAGTTCCCCCCTTGTAGTTGTAGGCTGATTTCTAACCTTCCTCATGATCAAGGATACCCCACGAGGTGAGATTTTGCGTGGAGCCCCAGATCTTTGTCGATTGACAGTCATTTTGTACTTCTTTCCATTTTCTTACTATGGCACCAACAGTTGTCTCCTTCTCGCCCAGCGTCTTACTGATGGTTTTGTAGCCCATTCCAGCCTTGTGCAGGTGTATGATCTTGTCCCTGACATCCTTAGACAGCTCCTTGCTCTTGGCCATTTTGTAGAGGTTAGAGTCTGACTGATTCACTGAGTCTGTGGACAGGTGTCTTTCATACAGGTGACCATTGCCGACAGCTGTCTGTCATGCAGGTAACGAGTTGATTTGGAGCATCTACCTGGTCTGTAGGGGCCAGATCTCTTACTGGTTGGTGGGGGATCAAATACTTATTTCCCTCTGCAGAATGCAAATAAATTCATATACTTTCCACAATGTGATTTTCCGGATTTAATTTGTGATGTGCTATCTCTCACTGTTACCAATAACCTACCCTTCAATTATGGGCTGCTCATGTCTTTGTCAGTGGGCAAACTTACAAAATCAGCAAGGGATCAAATACTTATTTCCCCCACTGTATATGCTGCGTATATGTTTAAAGTAAATTTGACATATACCTAATCGATATCTATAAAATCATATAGAGGGGCATAATTGAACGAAAACGCCTATCTCCATGGGCGTTTATCTCCGAGAACGGGTCCGTGAAGGGGCGGACCGAACCATATTTTCGAAAAAAATAGACGCCCATGTTTTATTCAACAATGTGTGAGCTGGGTGTTTTTGTTTTTCAGCGATAATGGAAAATGAAAGCGCCCAGCTCAAAAACGAATAAATCCAAGACATTTATTCGTGGGAGGGGCCAGGATTCGTAGTGCACTGGTCCCCCTCACATGCCAGGACATCAACCGGGCACCCTAGGGGGCACTTTTACAAAACCAAAAAAACAGGTAAAAGAGCTCCCAGGTGCATAGCACCCTTCCCTTGTGTGTTGAGCCCCCCAAATCCCCCTCAAAACCCACTGCCCACAAGTCTACACCATTACTATAGCCCTAAGGGGTGAAGGGGGGCACCTACAGGTGGGTACAGTGGGTTTGGGGGGGGTTGGACGACTAATAAGCATTAAGCAGCACAATTGTAACAGGTAGGGGGGATGGGCCTGGGTCCACCTGCCTGAAGTCCACTGCACCCCCTAACAACTCCTCCAGTGACCTGCATACTGCTGCCAGGGAGCTGGGTATGACATTTGAGGGTGAAAATAAAAATTTGTGAAACATCATTTTTTTTGTGGTGGGAGGGGGTTAGTGACCACTGGGGGAGTCAGGGGAGGTCATCCCCGATTCCCTCCAGTGGTCATCTGGTCATTTAGGGCACTTTTTGGGGCCTTATTCATGAAAAAACAGGGTCCAGGAAAAGTGTCCTAAATTCTAGCTAAAAACGCATACTTTTTTCCCCATTATCAGTGAAATGCGCCCATCTTTGTTCGGCAGATAACCACGCCCCAGTTTCACCTTCGCCACACCTCTGACACGCCCCCATAATCTTTGTCCGCATCCGCGACGGAGTGCAGTTGAAAACGTCCAAAAATCGGCTTTCGATTATACCGCTTTATTCGTTTTTGTGAGATAAACGTCCATCTCCCGATTTAGGTCGGAACTTGGGCGTTTTTCTCGTTCGATTATAAGCAGGATAGTCTCCACTAGAGAATATTAAATAAAAAGTGAAAAATAGAAAATGAATATAAAAAAATAGAAAAACAAAAATAATTACTAAAGATTATAGAAAAATAAATACCAATAGAAAAATAATTAATAAAGAAAACTATAGACAAGTATCCAAATCTAAATCATTAAATAAATAAATACATATATATACACATACATACATACACACACACACACACATATATATATATATATCTATATAAATAAAATCCCCCCTCAGACGTTCTGAAGCTCACTCCATCTGTCCTGAACTCCTGTCCTCCTGGTAGGTAGGCTAGGCTATTCGGATTACTCACAGTCTCAGCCACGCCCATCTGGGCCGTAGGCCACGCCCCATCTGCACATAAAAAGCACCCTCAACGTTCTAAAGCACACTCTGAGGCTTCAACAGTTCGTATGTTCAAAGCTCTGTAACCATTTTTAAGCACACTACATCTCTGCCCCACCCTGACCTATCAGAGAAGGGAGGAGTGTCACAGCTGCACCGCTCTGACCTATCAAAGGGAACTGAAACAGGAAAAGGGAGGAGCGTCACACCGAATGACGGACCTATCAGAGGGAAATCAAATAGAAGAAGGGAGGAGCGTCAGAGGCCAAGGGGACTGCCGTATTTAGGTCTCATAGGTTTCCTTGCTTTCTTTTCAGTGTATTGCAGCTGCAGCCACTTAGGTAAGTCTAGCAAGCCTGTCAGCTACTGAATAGAGAAAGCAAAAGATAGCATGTGGGAACTTGCTCCATTTTGTTCTCTGGAATGCAGTGATTATTATACAAATGGTCTTGCTTTCATTATTTTGGTAGGGGCTGCCTTCATGACTGTCCACAGTCCCCCCAGTCCTGACACCTGACGGGGGGACAGGGAAGGACACTCACTGTCTCACATATGCACTCGCACACACTCATTCTCACATACACACACGCTCTCTCACAGACACACTCACACCCACTCTCTGTCACACACACACACTTGCACATTCTCACTCTCACAGACACTCTCTCAAACATACACACTCCGCGCAAAACCTTGCTAGCGCCCGTTTCATTTCAGCCAGAAACGGGCCTTTTTTACTAGTATATATATATATATATATATATATATATATACATACACACATATATACATACATATGTATGTATATTTTTTATCAACTAATCCACTTCAAAGATTAAATTTATAAATTATGAATATCTTTTATATATATTTTTTTAGATAAATAAATGATCAACTATAATTAGTAATATAATTAGAATATGATGTAAATTACCTATTTGTTGAACTCGCAATTAAAATGCACACTTTGACAGATGGCACTTCACAAAAACAAACCTGTAACAATGTACCAGGGGATATAATAAATAATTCTTACAGCGGACATGTAACAATGTATCAAGGATAAAATGCTGTGTAAAGTAGAGAATTAAAAATGGACATATGTAGGCTCTCCCATATAAGATCGTATCTATAAGTAAAAAGATTAAAAGCTTGTAGCTGGCAAAAATTTAAAAGCTCAAAAACTTGTAATTGATAAGGATTTTAAGAAGTTTCAAAAGTAGTTTCTGAAAGGAGAGTAAAGTTTAAAAACTATTTTCAAACAAACGGTATCCTTCTATGCTCAGCATTTCAAACATGCAATAACGATGAGCAGTGACAGTTAATAAACCAACTAGCATATAAATCAATTGTGCTTAAAACAAACTGGAAGCGATTCCAAAGATTCAGCACTGGTGTTTGTTGTTAAACAAACTGCCATGTCAATTCAAATGTAAAACATCCATTGTTTCCAAAAAACGAAAGCTCAATTTCTAGCTGGTTAGAAAAAGGCAAACAATCCGCAGTATCATCCTCAGCTCGTTTTTTTGTCTATGCTCAGCACAGTGTTAATAAATTACAAAACGAAAAACTTGTTCCTGTTAAAGATTCCAAAGGTTCTGCAACTGATGTTTGCAAGCCTAGCACTACAAATGCAACTACCATGTGGATCAATTGTACTTAAAACAAATGCAAATTCCAAATGTCAGTTTCTAAAAGTTCAAAGTGCATGTTGATTTCGTTTAAACATGCACTTTGAACTTTTGAATTGGTTATAAAGCATCACAGTCAGCTGATAGGTCTCTTTTATTTATATTTTTATGGTGGCATATGTCGGTTCACGGTTTCAGAAGGTAAGTAAAAATCTTTTAGAGAAATCTTTAATTGTTTTGAATCTGCCATCAACTCAGTTTATTAACTGTCACTGCTCATCGTTATTGCATTTTTGAAATGTGTTCACATGGGATGGTTTGTAAAGTTAACTGGTGCATCTTCTGTGGCCTTTTTTAAGGAAATCTTGTCCCTGTAAGGACAATGTGCTGTGATTGTACAGTACTGTGTATACTAAATAGAGCTTTATCACAGCATTTCTCTAATTGTACAGTGCTGTGCATCCTTACTGTGCTTGATTTAGTCATTGCCCTGAGAATGTACAGTGATTGGAAAGGATAATTAAAAATACATTGTCTACCCTCTTCTCTTAACAAATACTTCATTTAAGGATTTTGTGATGGAAACGCTTTGCTCCTTAACATCATGGAAATATCGAGAAATCTGACTGTATTTATTACTGGTTTGAAACAGGAATAAAAACGTAAGGATACGAAGCAAAGACCCAAAACCCCAGCAGGAGTCTGACGTGGTGTGAAATCCAGCCCAGCAAAAATGCCCCAGGAGATCTTGGAGACTGAGCCTGAAGCTCTGTTGTATGAAAAGAGCATCCAGGATGAGGATGTGAGGTGGGGATCTAAACGGCTCTTAATGCATGCTACATTTGTTATAGAACTTGTAGCACTAGCACAGGTTGGAGTTTATTGAGTAAAGAATTTTTCCTTAAGTGAGAAAAAACCCAATTTGGAGTAAAGCCCAGTATCTGCCATTTCATGTCCTGAGATCATACATTAGTTATCCTGTCCAGCATGCTTATGGGATGGGATCCTTTTTTATCTCAGTCTCTCAGAATGTGTTCTAGTGCTTGTCTTGATGCTTGGAATTTGCCAGAAGACACCTTCCTTCTGGAATTATTAGAATATTTCCTTTGCGATAGGTCTTATGATTTTATGAGTCCCACGTGGAAATCATTGCCTTTAAATCAGAAAAATGGGTAAGTAGTTTCTATGAAAAACCACCTCTGATCTTCTGGGGTTGGTCATACATATCACTCACTGTGAAGGGAACTTATGAACAGTGGGCTACTGTTAAGTCAGGTTATTTTAGCACAGGGTTTCGTTGTGTAAAATGGGGCCCCGTGGGGTAAAAACTTAACATAGCAATGTGGGGTACTGTTATGTTATGTTAACGTCCCCTCTGAGCCAATGAGCCAGCTCTATGGTCTCCTATGTGCTATGTGGCTTCTCCCTGCACCCTACAAGATAAACTTTCCCGCCAAACACCTTTCTCCTGTAAAGAAGGCTTTTCTGAAGGCACTGACCCCCAGATTCTATGTAGTGCGACTTGAGTTGCGTGCGTAATTCAGGGCGTATACTGTATTATGCATGCAACTTAATTATCTTAACAAGCCAATTAGCTCTTGATGGATCTCCAGATTGGATGAACTGTAAACTAATTGGCTTTAATTAGAATTTGCATGCACAACTGGCTAAGCATATTCTATAAAGTGATGTGCATAAATTCTAATGTGCGCTCCCAAAAAGGGGACATGGCCATGGAATGGGTGAATCATGGGCATTACTAAGAATTATGCACACTAATAGAATACACCTGCTCTGCACCTAACTTACTCGCTGGCATTTACACCAAGTTTTACTTGGCGTAAATTCCCGCAACTAGATTTAGTAACATGGACAGACCCTTGGCGTATTCTATAAACTGCGCCTAAATTAGGCACAGTTTATAGAATACATCTAGGCATATTTTTTATAGCCCCTTATATAGAATTAGCTCTGAATGTCTTAAGGGAATTGGCCCCTTGCCATGTGTAGGTCACTAGTTTAAAACTGGCACAGAGCAGTCATGGCTGAAAGTTGTTACCATTTGCCAGTTGCTTGGTGGCCTCGGTCCATTTCCCAGCGCACAGGTGTCCTCATGTCTAACTCTGCCATTGCAGTTGCCACAGGCTGACACTCTTGGCAGAGAAACCAAGGACTGCACAAGGTTGAGGCATACTGGTAGTGCTGGTTGAGGAAAACCTGTTCTTTGGGTATGCAGAAGGGTTTCTAATACTGTCAGTTCATGACTTCTCATGCTTTACATTTACCAGAAAAGTTCTTTTCTAATACCATAACCACATACAGAACATTTCTATAAGCACAGATGTCCATGGTCCAACTATGTCTTACTTTTACAGACCCATGGATCTGTCAGAACTGCTGAGGGAAGGAACCAAGGAATCCCATGACCAAGCACAAAATAATACGTTTATCCAAGACTTTCTAAATGGCCACATTAAGTGGGAAGATTTCAAGGTTAGAAGCCTCAAGAATTCTTCAGCACTGGAGAGGAGACCCGGTCTGGGGCTTTTCTGCAAGGGGTTTTAGTACAATTTGGGGTGGATGTAGAAAGTGTTTCTTCATTTTGTACCTATTGGAAATCCCCTTTGTAACTCAGTGTTAACACAGTAAGATTTAAGAGTTCAAGAGCTTCTTGAATAATATGGTGGCCCCCTGTCCCTTTCAGATTCCTCAGTTTCATCCTCTTTTCTCCCATATCCCCTTCACTTCCTCTTTCAGGTTCCTTCTTAAGAACTCTCTCATTACCTCTCGCCTTGACTACTGCAACCTACTCCTCACCGGCCTCCCACTTAGCCACCTATCCCCCCTTCAGTCCATCCAGAACTCTGCCGCACATCTTATCTTCCGCGTTGACCGATATACTCATATCACCCCTCTCCTCAAGTCACTTCACTGGCTTCCGATCAGATACCGCATACAGTTCAAGCTTCTCCTACTAACCTACAAATGCACTCGATCTGCAGCCCCTCCTTACCTCTCTACCCCCATCTCCCCTTACGTCCCTACCCGTAACCTCTGCTCTCAAGACAAATCCCTCCTTTCAGTACCCTTCTCCACCACCGCCAACTCTAGGCTCTGCCCTTTCTGCCTCGCCTCACCCCATGCTTGGAACAAACTCCCTGAGCCCATATGCCAGGCACCCTCCCTACCCATCTTCAAATCATTGCTCAAAGCCCACCTCTTCAATGTAGCTTTCAGCACCTAATCACAACACTTCTACTCAGGAAATCGAGACTACCCCAACTTGACATTTCGTCCTTTAGATTGTAAGATCTTCTGAGCAGGGACCGTCCTTAGTTATTAATTTGTACAGCGCTGCGTAACCCTAGTAGCGCTCTAGAAATGTTAAGTAGTAGTAGTAGTAGTTCTTCTTTCTGCCCCTCTTAAGTTCCTCTCCTTCTCCCTACCTTTTAGGTAAGGAGTTGAAAGCCGCAAGCTGGCGACATGGCACTGTGCTGCTGCAGTTTCTCCCTGAGACGCTCACCAGGGAAAGTGCCCTTTTATCCTTATGCTGCTGGTCTCCTGTTGTAGTCTCTCTATGGTGGCCCACGACAGAGAAATGGGTTTCCTTTGGAACTCTCTGGATGGGTTTTTCTAGTCTGTGGCTTTTCTTCTCTCATTTCACTGGGGATGAGTTAGTGCCCTGCTTTCAGAACATGTTGCCTGTGTAGTAGCAAATTATCATCGTCCAGGAAAATGTGCTGCTTATTTATACGCCAACATGCTTTTGTGGTGCATGAAGGGAAGGGGAGTCGCATATTCCTCTGCCATTCACCTTGAATCAAGTATCTGCCTTTAATATTGTAACCTTTTCATTATTTTTTTTTTTTTGCAAAAATAAACTTTTATTTGAAAATAAAAATACTACAAAATAGCAAAATACCAATACAAATATCAACAAATATAAATTCCCCTCAACATCCCCTCCCCCAAACAACCAAGGTCAATAAAACCATCATTAATTCTCTATGCCCAGACACTACTGCAAATAAGAAAAAGAACAAATTATTACTATGTCTGTGTGACTACAGCTGTATTAGATGTCTTCCACTTGTGACAAATGTCTCAAATCTTATGACAAGCAATTACTTGGCCATTTTGAATTGCCGTCAATCTAGTCATCTGATGTATGTAGTCCATCTTGCAAAGTACGATGTCCACAGTTGGCATATAAGGCTGTTTCCAGACCACTGCTAAAACAATCTTGCTAACTAGTGGCAATTTGATGATAGTCCAACTTTACCCCAGAGGGTTTAAAATGTTATAAACAATACTCAGCTTTTGCAGGGGAAGTCAAACACAGTGAAGGTGACAAAATAAGTAGAAGCTAGATGATGTTCAAGGTATCAGAAGTTTATAA
The DNA here is from genome assembly GCF_901765095.1 of Microcaecilia unicolor. Taxonomy (NCBI): domain Eukaryota; kingdom Metazoa; phylum Chordata; class Amphibia; order Gymnophiona; family Siphonopidae; genus Microcaecilia; species Microcaecilia unicolor. Next base: position 64,554,224 of record NC_044038.1, on the reverse strand, counting down.
AAATATCCAATGACTCAACACGAGTTGTGTTTTGGCCACGTTGGCCTGCCTCAAGAGTCTAAAAGTAACAATAATAGCAAAACAAATATCAATGAAAACATTTGACACAGTTAAAACACATGTGTACATGCATAATCCATAGTAAGAAGAACCATATGGCAAGATATCAATATATGTAATTATAAATTATACAACTGGAAATACAATACATATAAATCCTCAAGACATGTAAAAATGTTTAAAATAGTTTTTAACTGGTCATAAAACAATACACGTCTTAACATCAAACTAAAAGTTAACGGGAAAAAAATAAATATAAAGAAAGTCAACATATATGCTTGATAGCTATAAAAGAGGTAATGATGTGCGAAATACACATATATACCCCTAATCTGAATGATCTATTAAAAAAATATATAATCATTTTTACTGCTGAAGCTACCAAAAATATATTTATAGAAGGCAGAAGATAAGGGGCTGAAGAGAACAAAATGTTGAACCAAGAAAAAACATATATAAAATACCTTCTGTTGGATGTTTCTGAACATGCCAGCTTTCCAAATATAATAACAAATAATATCATATCTAAAGAATAAAAGTATCTTTTATGAATATGAAATAAATTATTAACTTATGGGGTCTTTTACTTAAGCTTAGCTCGAGTTATCTGCAGCAGGACCCATTTTATTCCTATGGGCCCTGCTGCAGATAACTCGAGCTAAGCTTTAGTAAAAGACCCCCTTAGAGATGTCATATGAAATGGGTGGATGGAATTAACCCTCATGTTGAGCATCTTCTCCTTGTGCCACAGTGGCATTCCTAGGGGGGCGGACACCCGGGGTGGCGCCCCGCCCCCCGGGTGCAGCCCCCCCCCGATGCAGCGCGGCCCCCCCCAGGTGCACGCTGCTGGGGGGGTGCCGCAGCGCGCGCCTGCTCAGAGTTCCCTGACTTCGCACATTCGCTGCAGCTTCCTCTGACCCGGAACAGGAAGTAACCTGTTCCAGGGCAGAGGGAGCTGCAGCAAACGCGCGGTCAGCGAACTCAGAGCAGGTGCGCGCCGCGGCACCCCCCAGCGGCATGCACGCGGGGCGGACCGCCCCCCCTTGGTACGCCACTGTTGTGCCATCACCATTGACTCCCCGTCTTTCCCTTTCTCGTGATATGGCCTTCAGCTACCTGGGTCCTAAATTACAGAACTCTCTGCCTTGTTCTCTCAGCAAACCCATTCCTCTACAATGGTTCCAATCCCTTCTTAAAACTCATTTATTCTTAGAAGCTTTCAAATGTGGGGATTGTTCTTTGTTTTGCCTTATTTTTCAGCCTCTTTCTTCATTCACCTCCCTTCATTTTCCACTCTACACTTTGTTGTCCTCTCTGCTTATCCTTTTCCCTCTGGATCCTCTACAACATTAGTCAACACTGTTCAAGTGCATTTTAGTCATGGTGTAAACCGCTTAGTTGCCTCCCCAAGCTCAATTTTGCGGTATATCAAATGTACAAAATAAATTAAATAAATTAACAAGTATCCAAACTCAATGAAGACTAATTAAATGTAAAATAACTAATGATTAATCATAAGGAGGGCTATAAACAATGTTGCAAATATCATTATGGGAAAAAAGCCGATAACTCTGAAATCAAAAATGTGAAAAACGGTGAACACTATCATTCCTATTATGTACTGCTACACAAATAAAATACATTGATGGGTAATGAATTTAAACCAACAAAACGCCCAAGTGTTTGTCACCAGTAATATGGACATATAGTAAATGACGACAAACTGCAAAAAAATGTGTGTAAAAATCAAAAACCTGAAACTGAATATGGATAAGAATTATGTAAAAAGTACTATTAAATGCTAATGTATACTAATTAGAAATCATCCAGACACTGTGAAAGTGAAAACATTAAGAGGCTCTTTTACTAAGGCGCGCTCATGTTTTTAGCGCACGCTAAAATTATGGGTGTGCTAAACGTTAGAGATGCCCATAGAAATGCATTGGCGTCTCTAACATTTAGCGTGCCCACAATTTTAGCGCATGCTAAGAGCACCTTACTAAAAGACATCCTAAACCTGCTATTCTGAATGTTTGATGAAGAAAACCGCCAACATGATATTTAAATAATAAAGAAGTGAAAGTTACTAATTGGCAAAAAGTGACATATAAACTCATTTAAAGCACAGTGACAATTACTAATTCACAAAAAATGGTATACACACTCATTCAAAATACAGTGGCACAGATGTGTGCTTTTAAACCCAACAGGAAATTTAAATTTTACCAACTAAAAAAAACAAAACCCAAAAGCATTCGTAATATGACAAATAGATCTATATATGAGCGCGCAAATCAGGAAATATATATGGAATAATATGTATCTTAATGTGTAAAATCTCCCTAAACCAAGTATTAAGATATAAAGCTGACATCAAGATGTCAATGTGCTAAGTTGAATACATGGTAAAGTTAAAAACTGAAAAACATGGCAAGATGTATATAATCAAGGAATAGAAATAAAGTAATTTGCATAAGTCAAACATATGCTCTGATGAGGCCCGGATGAAAATACTGTGCAGTTCTTGTTATAAAAAAATGGTGTTGACAAATTGGCGGGAAAATAGTGCTGGACACCTCTAAAAGTAACGCTAACGAGATAGGTAATAAACCTGTTTACACAGATGAATGAGATTTTAAATGATGCCTTACCTTTTGCAATAAAGGATTTCAATCAAGCAAATGCTCGCTCAAAAACAATAAACCAACAGAACGCCTTCCCAGCTGGCATTGAGGAAGGGCTAACATGCCGGGGTAGCACGTGCACCCAGCGGTAATTTTGAGTTTGGCGCATGCCAAATCCCACGGTAGAAAATATTTTTTCTATTTTCTATCACTGGGGGGTGTTCCCAGTGGTAATTGGAAGCATGGTCACATTGGCGCACGCTGCATGGTTACCACGTGGGTAGCACGTAAGCCCTTACCACTAGGTCAATGGCTGACAGTAAAGGCTCAGGCCATAAATAGGGGCACACTAGTTTTAATTTTCGCACACGACCATTTCCCGGCCCAATCATAAACGGCCTTTTTCCCAGCCATGGTAAAACATGGCCCAGCACACACCAAAAAGACGTGCCCATATTATCACAGGCCACTTTTTACCATTGCTTTGTAAAAGGACCCCTTAAGGCGTAATGTAAATGGACATATATAATGTCACAGTGACATGTCGCCTAAGGGGCCCTTTTATTAAGGCGCATAGGTGCCTTCGTGCGTCCAACGTGCGTCAATTTGGAACTAACGCCCGGCTACCATGAGCCCCGGGTGGTAATTCTATTTTTTATGTGCATCCAATACGCGCAGCAGAAAATATTTTTTATTTTCTACCGCGTGGCGCTAACCGGCAGTACATAAGTAATGCCACACTGGGAAAAGACCAAGGGTCCATTGAGCCCAGCATCCTGTCCACGACAGCGGCCAATCCAGGCCAAGGGCACCTGGTAAGCTTCCCAAACGTACAAACATTATATACATGTTATTCCTGGAATTGTGGATTTTTCCCAAGTCCATTTAGTAGTGGTTTATGGACTTGTCCTTTAAGAAACCATCTAACCCCTTTTTAAACTCTGCCAAGCTAACCACCTTCACCACGTTCTCCGGCAACAAATTCCAGAGTTTAATTATGCGTTGGGTGAAGAAACATTTTCTCCAATTTGTTTTAAATTTACTACACTGTAGTTTCATCGCATGCCCCCTAGTCCTAGTATTTTTGGAAAGCGTAAACAGACGCTTCAAATCCACCTGTTCCACTCCACTCATTATTTTATATACCTCTATCATGTCTCCCCTCAGCCGTCTCTTCTCCAAGCCTCCTTAGTCTTTCTTCACGTTGATGATTACCGCCCAGTTAACACATGAGACCTTACCGCTAAGTCCATGGGTGGTCTCAGGCCCAAAATGGATATGCGTCAATTTTTATTTTGCCGCATGTCTGCATTGAACAATGGACCTGTGCACATCCAATACAGTCTACATCAGCGCAGGCCACTTTTCGGCACACCTTAGTAAAAGAACCCCTAAGTGAATACTATATAAAAATACTCTGTCACACAGCTATTGATGCATCATCCTAACTCAAATTCTAGGTGACAACATCGGTACTCTTTTACTACTTAGGGGAGGATAATTGCATATCCGCCCTTTATAAACCAAATCTGATGTGTGAAGTGCAATAATTAATTAAATACCTCATTTTCACAATGTCTCTAAAATTTATTTTACTTTGTCAAATTTGTTCTGCAGAATAAAAAAAAAAAACATCAAACACAACTCCATGACTTTGTGTACATCACTGCATATAGTGGCAATCTTAGTTTACATTAAGAAACATATATATATTACACAAATCTCACACTCTCTCAAAAGTGCCTACAGAGTTTGACCACAGGGTAGTTGAGGAATTTGCACAAAATAGAGAAGGGGTATCTAAAACACAAACCGAGACATACAAGTTTGTGATCTAACCCTGGTTGCCTATTGTGCTGTTCTGAGGCTTCATTCTTACGTTAACTCAAGAAATTAGATTAGAAAGGTAGATAAATTCCATTGCAGGATAATTCCCATCTGAACACAAAATAATGTAAAAACCTTTTTTCAATATTTCTAAAATGTTCCATTCAATCCATTTAAACAACACATACCCCCTATATCTAGTTATATAGGGACATGCTCATATGTTTTCAAAGGACAAATACAGATTTAAAGATCTTCAATATTGTCTGAGTATATTTTATTTATTTATTTATTTATTTATTTATTTACTTGTTACATTTCTATCTCACATTTTCCCACCTGTTTGTAGGCTCAATGTGGCTCACATAGTACCGGAGAGGCGTTACAGACTCCGGTGCAAACAAATACAAAGTGATGTTGTGGTAAGATAAAGTTCATGTGGCCCAGCCACACTAGGGAATCATACAATGGAAGAGTTGTGTTATGTCCATTACGTTCTTTAGTTTTGTTGTGTTGCAGAGATCAGGCATTTATGTTGGATCGGTAAGGTATGCCTGTTGAAACATAAACAGGTTACTTTTTAGTGTTATATATAGTGTTAGTATATAATCATAGCACGATTATTTTTGGGACCCTTTTCTAATTTTTAAGTTAGGTGAAAGCGTGTCTAACAAAAATAATCGTGCTATGATTATAAACCTGGACAATATTGAAGATCTTTGAATCGGTATTTGTCCTTTGAAACATATGAACACGTCCCTATATAACTAGATATAGGGGGTATGTGTTGTTTATATGGATTGAATGGAACATTTTAGTAATATTGAAAAAGGATTTTGCATTGTTTTGTGTTCAGATGAGAATTATCCTGTAATGGAATTAATTCTTACGTTGACAGATCACATTATGGTACTACTACTACTACTACTTGACATTTCTAAAGCGCTACTAGGGTTACGCAGCGCTGTACAATTTAACATAGAAGGACAGTCCCTGCTCAAAGGAGCTTACAATCTAAAGGACAAATGTACAGTCAGTCAAATAGGGGCAGTCTAGATTTCCTGAAAGGTATAAAGGTTAGGTGCCGAAAGCAACATTGAAGAGGTGGGCTTTGAGCAAGGATTTATTGATTGTATTGTCGAAATGCTGAAAATTATGTCTTTCCAGATACCTTACAAGGTGTTTTATGATTTCTCTATATGTCTTAGCTGTTCACAACAGTGTTGTACTTCACGTACTCGGCCCTGGAAGAAGAAATTGAGCGGAATAAGGAGCACCCTGCTTTTGCACCTTTGTACTTCCCATTGGAGCTGCATCGAACAGACGCCCTGGTGAAGGATTTGAAGTATTTGTACGGGGAGGACTGGAAGGATAAGATTCAGTGTTCGCAAGCAATGAAACGCTATGCGGAACGAATCCATCATGTAGGGCAGCAGGAACCAGAGCTGTTGGTAGCCCACGCTTATACCCGGTACATGGGTGACCTCTCCGGGGTTCAAGTGCTGAAGAAGGTGGCACAAAGGACTTTGCACCTATCCAGCACAGGGGAAGGAAGCCAATTCTACTATTTTGATAATATTTCCAGTATCCAGCAGTTCAAACAGTTGTACAGGGCCCGAATGAACATACTGGATGTAGACAACAGCACCAAAGCACAGATCGTGGAGGAATCCAAAAAGGCATATCAGTTCAATATGCAGGTACCAGGAAGTTTTAGGATCTGCTTAATACATGGCAAGTGACAAACGTGGCAGGGTTAGGAAACATCTGAGACAAGCTACCATCAACCAGGGCTGTGGAGTCAATACACCAAATCTTCGACTCCTCTGTTTTTGTACTGTCTGACTCTGACTCCTACTATGTATAGTTAATCTAACTTGAGTCAGTGGAAAAGCAGTAACCACCAGGTGGATATCTCTAACAATTTCATATATAAGTATAAAGCAGTAGTGTAGCTACAGGGGGCCACAGGGGCCTGGGCCACCTCAAACTGGCTCCAGGACCCCTGGTTTGGCTGGCAGGGGTCCCCAACCCCCACCAGCTAAGGCATCTTTCCCACACTGTTCTTACATTGCTGGCGCCCTGTCCTGTCTTTCAGCGTGCTCGCTCGTTTTAATGAAACGCATGCTCAGTTTCATTAAAACGAGTGTGCACGGTGCTGAAAGCAGGACAGGGCACCAGCAATGTAAGACCAGCATGGGACACACGCTTTAGCTGGCGGGGTTGGGGACTCCTCCCACCAGCCAAGGTACCTTCCAGCGGCAGCAGCTGGGGGGGGGGGAGCGGCGGTAGGGAGGCAGAGGCGGTATCTTCCAGTGGTGGCAGAGGGGAGCAGGTGCCAGGGAGGCAGAGGCGGTACCTTCCAGCGGCGGTGGGTGGAAGAGCAGCGGCAGCAGCGGGGAGGCAGAAGCGGCGGGGTGACAGAGGGTGGCGGCATGAGAGGGCAGCAGAGAGGCAGGCCAAATTGTGCCCCCCTAGTTTGGGCTCTGCCCCCCCTCCCTTCAAGGTCTGGCTATGTCCCTGGTATAAAGTGATAAATTTACCATATATTATAATGTTGTGTTTTTTTATTTTGAAACTGGGTCAGCCAGTACATTTTTACTGGCTCCGACCACAGCCCTGCCCTCAACTGCAGTCAGTGACACTGCTGTCCAGTCCTTGTCTGCTAAGCACCTCTGAAACTCATTACCAAATCCAGCAAGTACCAAGGAGGAGGCATTGCTGGCCCTTGAGGATTGTAAACAGTTCTGGCTTTCAAAAGGTCAGTATTTGTTTTCACGTAAAACAGACTGATTTATGTATGAACCAGGCTGAGTTGCAGTCCTCAAGGACCTGCCCTATGGCTTTCCTTTGCCACCTCCTCAGGCTCACTCTTTAAGGTACATTGTTATTCATTGTGTTGGTGTTTAGTTGATACCAGTAACTCAGAAACATACTTTATTATCCCCTGCTTCAGGGAGCTGGGATTTTTCAGATGAGCACTGTATACGCACCACAGATCATCTCATCGCAGTCCTGCTCTTCAGACTTTCAGGGCGCGATGCACAAATCCTACCGGGCCAGCACATGTTTTTTTAAAATGGTTCCAGCCAGTTTAACGAGCAAGCTGTTCAGCGGGAGATGCACAGTGGAGTTCTACGGGCTTTTTACCATGTGGGGAGCAGACAACGGGGATCCTATGCTAATCTATTTAAATGAGCTATTAAACATTCAAATATGTATTCAAAGCAATGCAAAGCCATTTTCCCGAGTGATGCACAGAAACAGCCTCTACCTTTACCGTGAAAAATTTAACGGGAGGTCTGGAGCTGTCAGTCCTGACAGTTCTTCATTGTTCCAAGTATTCCACAGCTATTCCAGGGTCCTCTGCCACTCCTGCTGGAAGAGAAGAACCCAGGGAGAGACTAGACATGCCGGAGCAGGGAGATCACTGACCGTGGCAGTGAAATGTGGGATTGGAGGTGGGTTCCACTTTTTCCTCATGCCCTGTCTCCCGGCAGCGGAGAGACAGTGAAGACGCCGGAGCCCCAACATGACAGTCTGCCCATCAGCCGCTGCTCCAACCCTGAAAGCACACCCCACAGTAGTTTTGAGAAGAAAAAAAAAAGCTACACCGACTTTCATACACGCAGTTTCTATGTGTGTATGAAAGCGATATACAAGCGCCGCTCTGAGCATGTGCAGAACAGCCAGTTAGTGATTGCTCAGTTGACCAATTGGCGTGTGTATGTATGTATGTAATTGGGGATCATTGCTGCCAGGGAAGGGGAGGGGGATTGATAACTGGAAAAGTGGGAGAGGGATTCAGTGCAGATAACAAGACTTGATACCTTACCATTATCACAGAGCAATTCTGGGAGCAGGGGTTGATACTGGAAAGGCTGGACTTGGAAAAGTGGGACAGGGATTCAGCGCAGATAATTTCCAGTCAAGACTTGATGCTTTACCCTTGTCACACAGCAATTGCTGCTGAGGTGAAAAGCCCAAAGAAATGCCAGGTAGTTCTTATGGCAAATGCGTCCCTCCCTCTAGATCCTTATATCTGCATCAGTCTTTTGGAACTCAAGAGTAATGGAATTGGCACTCATGGTATTCAAGTATGACCTACCCAGCCTCATTGGGGTCCACACACATCTAATAAAACCATTTGAATTAATAGATGCAGCCTGACTGAGGTATCTCAGTCGTGAATGTGACTTTCCTTACTGTGATCATAAGAACTTATAGCCTTACTGGGTCAGACCAATGGTCCATCTAGCCCAGTATCCTGCTTCTAACAATGGCCAATCCAGAAACCCAATTAGTAGCAACATTCCATGCTGCCAAGCCCAGGGCAAGCAGTGGCTTCTCCCTTGTCCATCTCAATAACAGACTATGGACCTTCCTCCAGAAACTTGTCCAAACCTTTTTTAATAAATTACAAAAAATCAGGAAGAACAAATCCAACAAACCAAGTTAAACCATAAACTCACTATAATAAACTTGGTTTTTTTTAAACCTAGATACCCTAACTGATGTTACCACATCTTCCAGCAATGAGTTCCAGAGTTTTAACTATTCTTTGATGTTCTCATGCATCAGGAGGACTGGTGAACCAAGTACAGGTCACTTACCTTCATAGACAGGTAGTCTTGTGTACACAGTCACAGTGTTTGTCAAAGCTTAATGAAACAAACCCCTTCCCCTCCCCCCATATATACATACACACACACACACTGTGTCCTCTTATGCAGACATATAACTTGATATATATATATATATATATATATATATATATATATATATATATATATATATATACAGTGGGGGAAATAAGTATTTGATCCCTTGCTGATTTTGTAAGTTTGCCCACTGACAAAGACATGAGCAGCCCATAATTGAAGGGTAGGTTATTGGTAACAGTGAGAGATAGCACATCACAAATTAAATCCGGAAAATCACATTGTGGAAAGTATATGAATTTATTTGCATTCTGCAGAGGGAAATAAGTATTTAATCCCTCTGGCAAACAAGACCTAATACTTGGTGGCAAAACCCTTGTTGGCAAGCACAGCGGTCAGACGTCTTCTGTAGTTGATGATGAGGTTTGCACACATGTCAGGAGGAATTTTGGTCCACTCCTCTTTGCAGATCATCTCTAAATCATTAAGAGTTCTGGGCTGTCGCTTGGCAACTCGCAGCTTCAGCTCCCTCCATAAGTTTTCAATGGGATAAGGTCTGGTGACTGGCTAGGCCACTCCATGACCCTAATGTGCTTCTTCCTGAGCCACTCCTTTGTTGCCTTGGCTGTATGTTTTGGGTCATTGTCGTGCTGGAGACCCAGCCACGACCCATTTTTTAAGGCCCTGGCGGAGGGAAGGAGGTTGTCACTCAGAATTGTACGGTACATGGCCCCATCCATTCTCCCATTGATGCGGTGAAGTAGTCCTGTGCCCTTAGCAGAGAAACACCCCCAAACATAACATTTCCACCTCCATGCTTGACAGTGGGGACGGTGTTCTTTGGGTCATAGGCAGCATTTCTCTTCCTCCAAACACGGCGAGTTGAGTTCATGCCAAAGAGCTCAATTTTTGTCTCATCTGACCACAGCCCCCTTCTCCCAATCACTCTCGGCATCATCCAGGTGTTCACTGGCAAACTTCAGACGGGCCGTCACATGTGCCTTCCGGAGCAGGGGGACCTTGCGGGCACTGCAGGATTGCAATCCGTTATGTCGTAATGTGTTACCAATGGTTTTCGTGGTGACAGTGGTCCCAGCTGCCTTGAGATCATTGACAAGTTCCCCCCTTGTAGTTGTAGGCTGATTTCTAACCTTCCTCATGATCAGGATACCCCACGAGGTGAGATTTGCGTGGAGCCCAGATCTTTGTCGATTGACAGTCATTTTGTACTTCTTCCATTTTCTTACTATGGCACCAACAGTTGTCTCCTTCTCGCCCAGCGTCTTACTGATGGTTTTGTAGCCCATTCCAGCCTTGTGCAGGTGTATGATCTTGTCCCTGACATCCTTAGACAGCTCCTTGCTCTGGCCATTTTGTAGAGGTTAGAGTCTGACTGATTCACTGAGTCTGTGGACAGGTGTCTTTCATACAGGTGACCATTGCCGACAGCTGTCTGTCATGCAGGTAACGAGTTGATTTGGAGCATCTACCTGGTCTGTAGGGGCCAGATCTCTTACTGGTTGGTGGGGGATCAAATACTTATTTCCCTCTGCAGATGCAAAATAAATTCATATACTTTCCACAATGTGATTTTCCGGATTTAATTTGTGATGTGCTATCTCTCACTGTTACCAATAACCTACCCTTCAATTATGGGCTGCTCATGTCTTTGTCAGTGGGCAAACTTACAAAATCAGCAAGGGATCAATACTTATTTCCCCCACTGTATATATATATTATATATATATATATATATATATATATATATATATATATTCCAGAACCTGTGTCCATCAACCAGCAGGTGGAAATAGAAAATACTGAAGAGCTGGAATGGATACCAAGAGATATACATCTCAGCTCAGTTTTCAGTTCTCTATCTCCAGCAGGTGGATGGACACACATTTCGGCCTCTGGCTCTGAATGATTGTCAGTTGGACCCCAGTTGAGCTTTGCAGGTGGCTTGAGTTTGCAGAGTCATATCTGGAGGTCTTCAGATCTTGTCTCTGGTGCCCTGCGAATTTACTGCTTCCCTCCCTTTACCTCTGCCCTGTTTCTTGTGGAGATCTCCTTTTCTAGCACAACAACCTAATAAAAGAAAAAAGAGAGGTGAAGGAAAGATGTTTACTAGAGAGCGTGGGACAAAGTATCAGTCGTGATCCTATCTCATTTCAAGTAAGACTTGTGGAGACTGTGAGCTTGGGAGGAGCAGCTGGCAGTGGTAAGTCTGACTACAGTTTGACTTGGAACCACTTGAAGGGCTGCAAGTTCTACTTGGTGCAGGGATCCTGACTTACCGCTTGGGACTGCATAGTGTGGCGCTTGAAAGTCGGGCTGATAGCGACTCCCGAGGGGGCAGTTAAGCAATGTTCCTGCTGTGGGACCTGCTGGCTGGCATCAGGGTGTTGCAGTGCATGTAAGCCAGGAATCCCACAGAACACAGAGGGAACAGTGGCAGCATGTCTTTGGATTGTCTCAGCATCCGAATATGCCGGGGACTTCCAGCTCTCCAGCTAGGCCAGTGTGCAGTTGGATGCAGGAGAGCGTGGAAACATGCACCATTTTGTTGGGGCCGACTGGCAATGAGGAACAGCCTCTAATCACGTATGGAGCACAGCTGCTGTTTTACAACCTCAGGGCCCGACAGAGCATTCAGCTGCATTGGGATCTTTGTTTTCTCTGGAGTTTATATTGCTCTTACACCAGACCTATTGACTGAAGCAGAGCAATCGTAGGGTTACCATACGGCTCCAGAAAAAGGAGGACGGATTGAGCCAGCCGGGTTTTACTTCCATTGCTTTCAATGGAAGTAATTGAGCCAGCCGGGTTTTACTTCCATTGCTTTTAACGGAAAGCAATGGAAGTAAAACCCGGCTGGCTCAATCCGTCCTCCTTTTTCTGGAGCCATATGGTAACCCTAAGCAATCGGAGCTGCTGCAGGGTGCTTCAGTTTCTCTCCCTGCTGCCCCTCTGACTCCTAAGAGATCTCATTTAGACCTCTAGGAGTAGACAGATGAGGCTATCTCTGCTTCTCCTTCCTTATCTGATGTGGCCTTGGTCTGCTCATAAGAACCATCATTGAAGGCTCCGTTAGAGGAGGTACTGAGTACTGAAGTTGTTTCATAAAGAGGCACTCAGTACCCTTTCTGAGGCACCGGTGGTGCTTTCCATTGAGGAGCATTCTGCTTCAGCATCAAAAGTCTATCTTCGTCAATCATGAGGGGTTTAGAGGTTCTTCTAAGGCCTTCCTGATATATCATGACATTCAGGACTTGATTACAGTAGAATGGACCTGACTGGACGTGGGGCTACGAGTGGGAAGAGCCATGGCTTGCCTCTACTTGTTGGTTCCAGAGGACTCTGTTACAGTGGTGACTAAGAAGACTACATTGCCAGTGGAAGGGGGCATTACCCTAAAAGACCTAAAGGACAGAAAGTTAGAAGACTTGCTGAAATAAGCCTTTGAGTGGCCGCTTTGGACCTTCAAGCAACAGTGTGTAGCTCACTCATGGGAAGGCATACCTAAGTGGCATCGGCGGTCTGCAAAGCAAGAAAGGCACCATAATGCCCGGCTGGAAGTAGGGTTGGCCTACTTAGGGGATGCTATTTATGACATGTTATGGGTTACAGCCCACAGTATGTCTGTGGCTGTCATCTCTGGTTGTGACATTGGGCAGTGGATGCAGCACCAAAGTCATGTCTAGTTAAACTGCCCTTTCGGGGCAAGTGACTATTTGGAGAAGATCTCGATGAAAGAACTGGGGGAAACTAAGCCACAGTGGTTGCCAGAAGGTAAGCCAAAAGTCTCTGTTCATCCGTCTTCAGGGGGCTCTCGATCTTGAGACAGCAGACGATACCAGCCTGGTCGTTAGAAATATGATTAGAAGTCCCGATTTTAAGGCATGCCAATCTTTTGTGCAGACAGGAAGTCCTCCTCTCAGACCACTTGGTGTCACGATTGTGGCCGTGACCCCTCTTTTGACTCACCTTATTTCTGCTGGTCAGCTCATGTACTGGCTTCTATCTGCATTGTTGTGTTTGTCCTGTGTGTTCCAAGCCTCACTGTTCAGAGCGTAGGGTTTCTACTTCCTGTGTGTTTCAAGCCTCTCTTTGGTGTTGTGTATGTCCTGCCTCTGTCCTGTAGTTATGACATCATTAATGAGGGCCTTTATAAGGAAGTGGTTGACTTTCATTCAGGGCCTTTGCAATGCCAAAGGTCCCCAGGTTAGTCCGTGTGCAGTGTAGCACTTCTGCCTTATTCTAGTATGTGTGCCAGTGGGCACTTCTGTATAGATTTTTTGCCTTGTCTAGTCTGTGTGCCTGTGGGCACTTCTGTGTCTTGTTTCTAATTTGGGTGCCTGTGTGCACTTCTGTTTCTGTTCTTCTTTGTTTGTTAGTTTTGTGTCCTGCCTAGTCTGCCCTGCTAGTTCTAGTCCCCTCTACTTTAGCTTCAGTCATAGTTCTGTTTTTTGTGTGGATCAGCTTTGTGTTCTGCCTAGTCTGCCGTGCTAGTTCCCCCTCTACCTTAGCTTCAGACATAGTTCTGCTGTTTGTCTGTGTGGTCAGCTTTGTATTCTGCCTAGTCTGTCTTGCTTGTTCTAGTCCCCTTTGCCTTCAGCTACAGTCCCCTTCCTGCTTGTTTCTGCCCTGTTTGCTTTTAGCTCCTGTTTCTGCCAAGCTTGTTTGTAATCCTAAATCCTGCCTGAGTATCCTGAATCCTGTTTTCTGCCAAGCTTGTTTGTAAATCCTGAATCCTGCTTGAGAATCCTGAATCCTATTCCAGTCAAGCCAAGTCTGTTCCAGCATTTGGTTCCAGTCAGCCAAGCCAAGTCCATTCCTGAATCCAGTTCCAGCCAAGCCAAGTGTATCCTGAATCCTGTCCAGTCTTGCTTGGGGGGGGTTTGCCTCCTGCTGCCGCTCGATGACAGTAGGCCAAGGGCTCACGTTTGTGCCTGGTTGTTCAAAGCCTGGGATCGTGACACTTGGGCACCAATGCCTCCCAAGCTTCACAATGATGTGAGGCTGGTCCATTTTTCTCTTCCTCTGGTGGATGTCTTCAGGAGTTTGGGGAGGAACTGGCCAAAATCACATCAGACCAGTGGGATCTGGATATCTTACAGAAGGTTACAAGTTGGAATTATCCCGCCTCAATTGCTCCTCTCTCGTCAAAAGAGAATCAAGGTGGTTGAGGTTCAGGCCACCATAGATTCCTTGCTGGTGCTCCGAGCCATTGTTCCAGTTCCCCAGGCTGAACAGGACAAGGCAGATACTTCACCTCAGTGGCGTAGCAAGGGGGGGGGGGCGGTCCACCCCCGGGTGTCAGCTCAGGGGGGTGTCGCTCCCCTGCCAGATCCCCCTCCCGCGGCATCGACCCCCCCTGACCAGCTCCCGCACCCTACCTTTAGAAAGAATATCTGAATCCGAGGCAAGGCGGCAGCCCCTCGCGCCTGCCTGCACATAAAAGAACGGTGGACAGTCGGAACCTTCCCTCGCTCTATCTGTCCCCACCCTCTGCTGACGCAACTTCCTATTTCCGCAAGGGCGGGACAGACACAGCGAGAGAAGGCCCAACGGTCCACATTTCTTTTACGTGCAGGGCAGGCACGAGGGGCTGCGCCTCGCCTCGGATTCCGATATTCTTTTTAAAGGTAGGGTGCGGGAGCTGGTCGGGGGGGAGGGGTGTCGATGCGCCGAGGGGGGGGAATGTCATCGTGCTGCACCCGGGGGGGGGGGGGGGGGGCAACAGCGAACCGCCCCGCCCCAGGGGGCAGCCCCCCCTGCTAAGCCCCTGCTTCCCCTACTTCATTGTCCCAAGGAAGGAAGGCATCTTTGTCTAGTCTTAGATCTCAAAGGTTCTAAATCGCTGTCTCTGAGTGTTCCACTTTTCACATGGAAACACTAAAAGCAGTCATAGCCTCAATTCAAGCAGGAGAATTTCTCACCATCCTTGATTTCAAGGAGGCGTACTCGTGTATTCCATATAGCTGATACTTCAGAAGTTTCTACGTTTGCACTGCTGGACTGTCATTTCCAGTTCAGGGCTTTGCCGTTCAGTCTTGCCAAGGCACCAAGAATGTTTACTAAGGTTATGGTGGTGGTAGCGGCCTCCCATCGGTGCCAGGGAATCAGAGTTCACCCATATCTTGACAAACGGCGCATTCATGCAGCATCCTATTTGGACAGTGTGGCGGCTAGACAGTTGTCCGTCTACTGCATTGGGTTGGGTGATCAATTTCGAGAACAGCAGACTAACTCCAATGCAGCTGCTGGAGTATCTGGGCATTCTTTTCCACACAGCAAGGGAGAGCATCCTTCTCACAGAACTCAGGAGGTCAAAACAGGTTTAACAGATTCGTCTTCTCAGTCATGGCAGGCCCAGGGTCTGGGTCTTCATCTAGGTTCTGGGGTCAATGACAGCAGCAATGGAAGTGGTGCCATGGGCAAGGGCTCATATGCAGCCTTCACAGGAGTCTCTTCTCAGCCACTGGTCTCCTGTGCCACAGAAGTTCGATTTCATCTTCCTTGGTCGCTGATTGCCAGACGGAACGTGCAGTGGTGGTTGTCACCAGGAATTTTTATGGTTGGAGCTTCCTTTCCAATAATACAATGGGAGGTGGTAACAACAGATGCCAGCAAGTCAGGTTGGGGAGCTCATAACAAGTTCCATCTGGCACAGGGCACAGGATGGAACAGGAGTCCGTGGTGATCGAAAAATTGCTTGGAGCTCATGGCACTGCAGAATGCCCTTATACAACAATCACTCCCTTTCTGCTTCTGGACTTTATTGCAACAAAATGGAATGCCGAAGTGCCCAGTTCTTTAGCTGTCAGAAGAATGTGGATAGATGCTTTACTGCAGCCCTAGCCGGAGACACATATACTATATGTCTTCCCTCCTTGGCCCATGGAAAGGATCACATTACACCAGGGTCAAATCATTCTCATAGCCCCCAAATTGACTGCAGAGGCTGTGGTACACTGACCTGATTCAACTGATGGACAGGGATGCTCTCTGTCTTCTGCAGGTACACGGCCTACTGCAGCAAGGTGCGGTGCTCATGGAAGATCCATGCCCCTTTGGTCTTATGGCTTGGCCATTGAAAGGGCTTGGTTGAGAGGAAAAGGTTATTCTGATTCAGTCATTGCTACCTTGCTTTAGGCTCAGAAACACTTTACATCTATGGCATATATGAAGGTGTTCAGGACATTTGGAGGCAGGTGTTCTGAGCGTGGACTTTCTTCCTTCTTTTCTCAGATTGCACACATCCTAGCTATTCTCCAGACAAACCTTCAAAAAGGATTGGCATTGGGTTCTCTGAAAGTTCAGGTTGTGGTTTTGGCCTGTTTCAGGAGCCAACTACAGAAGACGTCTCTTGTGGCTCACTCGAATATAGTTCGATTGTTGCGGGAATCAGGCCACATGCGGCATCCCTTTCATATGCTGTCTCCAGAGCGGAACCTTCCTTGAAGCATCTCAATGTGTGTAGAGTCCTCATTAGATATCTGGAAGTCATAAATGAGTTTTGCAAATTGGACCAACTGTGCTTTTTGGTAAACAGATGCTTGGCCTCATGACTTCCAAGTCCACAATTGTTAGATGGACGGAGAGTATCGCATCAGCTTATTTGCTTGTATGGAAGCAGGCTTCTCAGGCCTTGTGGGCTCATTCTGCAAGGCATACAATCCTGGGCGGAGACTACCTTACTGTCTCCAGCTCTCCAGCGCATATTTGCAAGACTGCAACATGGTCAGTGCTACATACCTTTGCCAAGCACTACAAGGTGGACGTTGCGGCACGCTCAGAAGCCAGTTTTGGGGCTTCAGGGCTCAGGGTGATGGTGCAAGGATCCCACCCACTTTTATACATCCCATGGGTTCAGGAATAGTGGGAAGCTAGGTAATGGAGAAATGAGGTCTTATGTGATAATTTTCTTTCCATTAGTCCTTCCCACTGTTCCAGAGGCCTGCCTAAGGTTTCTGAGATGTTTAGTTGGTGTGAAGTAATGGGCCAAATAACAACTTCCACCTTACATTGTGCTTCCTGCATATCTGTTGTTCTCTATAAGTTGTTCAGAGATGAGAGGGGTCCACACATGTTTCCTCATCTGGTTAGTGTTAGGTTTTCGAAGTGGTTATTGTTCTTGTGTTTATTCTGAGTATTATCCTTACTGCTTGTCTATGTAAATACTGAGGAGCTGGACTGAATACCAAGAAAGATGTCTCAGCTCAGTTTTAAGTTCTCTGTCTCTACCTTCTGGCGTGCTTGGCCCATTATCTGGGCTGAAGCCAGTAGGCAAAGCTTGTCTTATCAATTACATTGGTTTGAGTGTACAAGATGGCAGAGGCTGTATTGGGGAGAATAAAAACCATCTGGGTGGACCAGCTTCAGCTTTGTCATGTCACACCATCTCCTATTAATCAAAAGGGAAGGATTAATGGAAAGAAAATTATCAGATAAGACCTAATTTCTTCTTTTGGAGTGACTGGTTCTTGTAATGCACATCAAAGACAGAAGTGAATATGTTTCAACTCAGTACAGAAGTAGGAGTTGGTGGTGGCTGTCTGTGCATGGTTGCTCTAGCACTAAGTTTCTTTGCTTCCTTCCCACAGGTTTTCGATGAGTTTTACAAGATTGGCTCAAAGAAAGAGGTCCAAAATGGAGGGTTGCCAGTACATGATGGGAAAGGGGATATCCGCAAGAATCCCTACTATGCTGCTAAACAAGGTAGCTTGCTTCTGATTGTTTTATTCTGAATAATTCTATTTTCCTTAGGTCAAAGGAATTGTAGCCAGGGTTCAAATTATCTGAACATGGAACCACTTACCTCTTTCTTTAACAGCCAGCCTTATATATATATTTTAAAGAGAAACAATGAAAATAAACTATCTATTGGTAGTGATTTTGGAAACAGTATCTAGTTGAAAAATCATCCATTTGAATATTTTTTCTGTAATTGGAGTTGAAGTGATGCTGCTGTAGGAATTTCATGTACCACATTGAAAAATATGAACACTTTGATTTTATTTTTAAAGGGGATGCTGTTTCCAAATTGAAAGCTTGCTATGGTAAGGGATTAGGGTGTTCATTTAAGTAACATTCTTTTAACAGCCTGCTCTATCTGTTAAGACAGCACTGTCTTAATTTAATTACCATTAATGAGGGGAGGGATTGTAAAGTAATACAGACTCTCTTGTGTTAAAATGTAAATGAAGTTTTTAAGATGCCAAATAAATTCAGTAAATTGAACTTGAACTAAGTTCATATTTTTAAAAAATCTACATTAATTCCAAAAATTAAGTGTACCTCAAAGTGACATGTGCAGAACAAAAGAGAGCCTGAGGTAATCCAGCCTCCCCTGATGCCACAAAGCTGGCAGTGGATGAGTGGGAATAGGATAGGGAGAACCTAAAAGACATGGGTGTATGGTATCTGAGGGAGTTGTGGAGTGAGGTTCTTGCATTGGGGGGTTTACCAAGAGCCACTGAACGCCCATTGTGATGAATAAGATGGAGGGGTAGTGCCTAGTGTTACTGTATCCAGTAACAGCGATGCATGCCTGTTGCTCATGACATCACATTTCAAGTTTATTAGGGATTTACTATCCCATCCGTCGTGGAAGACATCTAGGTGGCTTACAGCATAAAATTGTAAGGGAGAGCCGAGACATGAGTGGAGGGGCAGAGGAGGTGGAACGATAATTTTGATAGCTTGGGGTAGTACAAAAGGAGGGGATGAATTAATTCAGGCCCACTTCAGAAAGAGTAAGGCATTCAAGTATAGGCATCAATATTACCAGAGGCGTATCCAAGTATGTGGGGGGCATGGCTCCCCCAAACTGCAGTACCCTGTGGCCTGAACATAACCCCAGTACTGTAGCCAGACCTCGAAGGGGAGGAGGGGCCAGAGCCCAAAGTGGGGAGGGGGCACATTTTGGCCTGTCTCTCCCCCCACCCTCCCGCGCTGCCATCGCATGAAGGTACCTTGGCTGGTGGGGGTCCCCAACCCCCACCAGCTGAAGCATTTGTTCCACGCTGGTCTTGCAGTGCCTGCCCATCTCTGTTCTCAGTTGCATCATGCACACTCATTTTTTTAATTATTATTCATTTACAAAATATATCAAGGAATTACACTTGAATAGAAAGTGTTAAACTAGTAATTATAACAATTCAAGAAAATTTCTAAGCAGGAAAAAAAAAGAAATACACTTTTTCAACACTCAAGTCCACATTACTTAGGGGAGATATCCAATACAATGGCGGTAAGAGGAAAATAAGTAACTTCAAGTAAGAATTCAACCACTAGGAGAGTATGGGCATATTACATCAATTAGCTCCTTACTTTCTTTTAGAGGTGACAAACGTTGTTAGCTGAGATGGATCCATAAAAATAAACTTTTGTGTATTGTAAACTACTATACACTTGCAAGGAAATCTAAGAAAAAATGTGCCTCCCAGCCGCAGGACCTCTGGCTTCATTAACAGAAATTGTTTTAGTTTCTTCTGTGTGTCCCTTGAGACAGCAGGAAATATCGATATCTTAAGGCCGAGAAACAAATTATCTTTCTTTTTAAAGAACATTTTAAGCAACCATAATTTATCTGGTAGTAAAGCTATCATAGCGACTAAAGTTGCCGCAGTGGCTTGTGCTGTATCAGATGCTTCAAGGAAATTTGTTAAATCTAAAGTTGCTTCTTGTTGTGATGGTGGATCTCTTTGTTTCTGAGGAACATAATAGACTTGGGTGAAGGGTGGTAAATGGTAAATTAGTCTCTGGTATCTCAAGAACTTCTTTTAGATATCATTTCAACATTTCCACCGGACTTATCTTTACTCTAGGAAAATTTATGAATCTAAGGTTATATCGCCTCATATGATTTTCATGAAGTTCCATTTTATTCCTTAGATTCGATAAATCCTTTATCATACTAGTTTGAATATTCCCAAAACTTGTAATTCTTCCTTCCACCATTTCAACCTTTTCAAAACATGTTTTTATATCAAGTTCATTCTTTCCCACTTTACTTTCAATTTTGTTAACTTTTTGAGTTAACATATTTGATTGTTTTAGCAAATGTTGTGCCATTTGAGCCATTAAGTCCCACAGATTTTCTAGAGTTACCTTTGACGGTTTCTCTAGAGACCAGGGAGGCAAATTTAGAGCGTCTTGTTTCCTCCTCAGCTTCTATTCCTCGTTGTCCTGCAGTCGATTCTTTCGGAGTGCTCTACTCAGGAAGCGTTACCCGTCCTCCTGGCTCCCTCTTGAGCTGTCCAAGTTGAGCTTCATTCGAGCCTAGTTCAGACCCATTCTGCAGAGCTGAACTGCTCACTCCTTCGAGGGGGGAGCTCATCCGTATCGGCTGCGGAGGCGGAGCTCTAGCGTCGGTGCTCAGTGTCACATCAAGTCCAGGGAGCGCTGAATTTCCCTCCGCTATGCCGGCGCTCCGTATGGAACCACTCCAATCCTTCATGCCCTGTTGCTGGCCTCAGAAAACGGTCCATTGAACCTGCAGGTAATGGGGTTGGCGCTGGGGAAGCTCGGACCACCGTCTTTCCCCTTCTCTTCGGCATTTCTCTTAATCGAAGAAAAGCGAGGTCAGCAGCTCAACTAGTGCGTGCGGCCATCTTGGAATCTCCCTGCACACTAATTTTAATGAAACTGAGCATGCACAAAGTGTCGCATATGCTCAGTTTCACTAAAACGAGCGTGCACGGCATGACTGAGAACAGGGCAGGCAATGTGGCGAGACCAGCACTGGACAAACGCTTCAGCTGGCAGGGGTTGGGGACCCAAGCCCCTGTGGCCCCTCCCCGTAGCTACGCCACTGCTCCAGTGCAAAGAAGTTGGCGGTGTGCTTTCCAGCTGCTGCCAGCACTCCTCACACATGCTCAGTTTGCAAATTGAGCATGTGTGAGGAGTGCTGGTGTTGGCAACTGAAAAGCATGCCACTGACTTCTTGCACGGGGGGAGGAGGTTTTGATCATGGAGATCTTCAGCTGGTCAGCTGGCGGGGGCTTGGGTGTCTCCACCAGCAAAGATAAAATATTTTAATGGGGGGAGGGGGAGCGGAGAGAGCAGAGAGGAATGCCACTCCATAAGAAAAATGGACTGTTGGCTACTCCCCTGGATATTATCAGCTGCAGTAAGACCTGGTGTAATGTGGTATTCAGTGTTCACTTGCAGCAGTATAGTGTATACCATATTAACCAGTGTGTGTGTTGGTACTGACCCATATTGGAGGAGGGGAGGGCAGGTGAGTTATAAAATGCGGGAAGACCAAAAGACTGGTTTCAGTTGAGTTGGAAACCCACAAAAGCAACTCAAAAGTATCAATTAGACTTCCTTTAAAATGAAAAGACAAGGGAATAATAAATGCATTAATCTTTATCTCATGTGGAGCATTGATTATTTCGTGCTAGCTGTTTGTCCTTCTGACATTGAGCAGTTTGGATCAATACTAAGAACAGGTTATTAAGCAATATTGGATTTGTTAATAGAGCCAACTGCATTCAGCTCCTCAGCGTAATTGGTGAAGTTGGTTCAATATTGTTGACTTTTATAATTTTGGGATTAGTAACTGCACACCTGCCAAACTTCCTGATTGTCATGAGGTCTCTACCTTGTAGGGGAGCTTCCCACCATTAGCATTGTATTGTGCTCTCTGCTGCCACCTGCTGATCTGCTATTATATTTCTCAAGGGCCAATGCAGAAAGCAGCTGCAGGCTGCAACAGAGTTAACAAGAAGTCGACACTGTTATGGGCTGCACACTGCAGAAGGGGGTTCAGCGATCAAATCGCATGATACACCTCAGCACCTAGCATATTAAAATGTGTGGTTAAACAGGCTATTAGCTAATCCGCAGCAATGCAGAAAACTTCTAATCTGTACACTGATAGTGTGAGAAATGTAGCCAAGTCTGAGATGGCATAGAAGGGTTAAGGGGAGCCCTGGACCTGAGTCCTCAACCTAAACCCTCTGACTCCGCTATCATTCTGCATGGCTCCATGGTAGTCTAGTGGCCCCTCCCCCACAAAGCCCTTATTTGGCAAACTGACCCCACACTGTGCATTTCAGGATGCACCACACAGGGTCAGGTCCTACCACATTTCAAGATGGTGGTGCCAGAGTCTGGAACAAATGGGTATTGCTCCTGCCTTTTAAGGTGCAACCTGGGGTACCTGGAGCAGGGGCTCAGGTGGGTGTGGGGTGCCACTAGATGCCAGGGAATTTATTTTCAGTTGTGGGACAGGAGAGGGATCATGTTGGCTAGAGGGTGGAGTGTGCCGCTAGTTACCATGGAAGGGGACTTTTGAGTCTAGGGAAGGTAAGTGAGGTCACGTTGGGTGGACTCTAATTAAAAAAAAAAAATCAAGGGGGTCAGCAGGGTTGGGGGGGGGGGTGCCACTAGATACTGGGAATTGGAGATTTGAGAGGGGAAAGAGGGCCAATGCATATGCCAGCAGCTTGTACCTTTTTTTGGTTGTTGTTTTTTATGGCACCATTCCTGTCAGCACTTGAGGAAGTCACTGCTCAGACACTGACAAGAAAGTGAAGAAACATGTTAGCCTTGCTAGCCCTTGCTCTCAGTAAATTACAGGCCACTGGCTCAGGCAAAAAGCTAGGCCTCTTGAAATCCAAAAATCATCTCTGATACAAAATATGCAGCTCAAGCTGAAATGAGTTCCTAGAGAACTAGGCTTTGTAAGAATCAGAGATCACCTTTGACACAGTTACATCTTACTGTAGCAAATGCTGAAGTGCTCAGAGAGCTGACAGAGGATGGAGGGAATCTGCTCTGTAGATAATAAGGAGACTGGCACCTACAAAGCGTCATGAGCAAGATTGTTGTGGTTATGTAGAGACAGTACTACAGTACTGGGTCAGCTGCACCCCGGGTGAGAACATCCAAAGGAGGGGGCTAGGGCAAAATGCAAAGTCATCTAACAAGATGCGCTCTGAGCATATCTTGTTTATACTTAGAGCTTGATAACATGTGAAGTCATTCTGATCAACCAATAAGGGCCAAAGAGCTCTGATGAGAAAACTGGGGTCCATTGGAATCAATGGGATTGAAATAGTATATAAGGAGCAGTCTGAGGGGTATTAGATTGGAAGAACAGAGAAGGAAGGCTACAAGAGAAGGCGGGTGACAAGACGTGTCGTGGACTGCTGTTCAATTCATATGAATACCTGTTTGCCTGTACCATCATTGGGTGAGATGATAATGCTAATAAACTGTCTTACCATATCTACTGCATACTGGGTTTCTTTCTAATTGGGGAATTTGCCACTGCACAGACGGTGTAGAACTGTCATGTGCATATGCAAGGTTGGGGTGATTAAGTATCTAGAGGAGATTTGCAATTCTGTCCAGGATAGCAAAAAGCCCCTGGCTTCCACTGCTCAAACAGGTGAGGCAGATCTAATTAATTACAAAAGGTGACATTATGCAATGAACTGTGGTTTTAACACAACAATAATTTTGCATACTGATCAATTGCAGCATGCTGCAGAATTTTTAGATCACTAATTTTGAGACAGAAGTCACGCAGCTTTCTGCATCGGCCCCTCAGTAACCACTGAACAGCAGCCAGTCTCCAGGCTCCTCTAAGAGACCACCAAGCTCTGATTTCTTTTCTTTATTACCCAGCATGTCCCCCATGTTCACTGCAAAGTTTGCCCTGAAGCAACATGTCTCCCAGGCTTCCCTTTATGGGTGGTTGTTTTTATTTTCAGGTGCTGGTGAAACATCAGGATGTTCTTTCCATGTTGCCATGGCTGTGTGTAGACATCCCACTGTGCAGTTCCTCATTGCTGCCGCAGCAGGAGTTCTCTTCTGGTACCTGATGTGAAAGACCATTAACTGTCGAAGAAGATGCATGTTAAGAACCTTTCAGAGCATTCCTATGCAGGATTTATAGGAACAAAATTTTTCTAATGTGGAGGGGGTATAATTGAGGGCATCATTTATTTTATTTTTAGTTATTTTAGTTACATTTGTACCCCGCGCTTTCCCACTCATGGCAGGCTCAATGCGGCTTACATGGGGCAATGGAGGGTTAAGTGACTTGCCCAGAGTCACAAGGAGCTGCCTGTGCCTGAAGTGGGAATCGAACTCAGTTCCTCAGTTCCCCAGGACCAGAGTCCACCACCCTAACCACTAGGCCACTCCTCCACAGCATTATGTGGCTGCAGAGGTAGATGGGTAAAAAAAATAACAAAAAAGGGTGGGTGGATGGGCAGGGTAGGAAGTTTGGGGGTAAGTGGAGGGGTAGGGTGTGGGTGGTTAGGAGAATTAGGTATTATTGTATGGCTATATTTGATTGCAGATACTTGTTTGGTTGGATTGTTTTTCTATTGGTTTAATAATGAATAAAGATGACAGTAAAAAACAAAAATAATAAATACCCAGGGAGATCTTGCATTTAACACAACTGGCATCATCCCACAATTTCAAGTGACTCCCCTGTGCTCTACTGATGTATGCTCTGTGCATGATTTTAAGACGGAAGGTAAGATCAGGAAAAAAATGTGTTGCCACTTCTCCCCGAGTTTAGAAATGCCCTGTCAGTCTTAACTATCCAGCACTCCGGTTCCAAGTTGAGAGACTGTGAAGTAGACAGGGGATGGAAGCAACTTAACATCCAATTTAGTAATAGTCCACATGGTGCCATACCTGCAGGAAATAAGTCCAGCGATGGGTATGAGGAAGATCCCACTGCCACTGAAGTTGTTTAAAAGAGGAAAATCACTCTCCAAGGCCCTGAGGGTATTATTTCCATGTGATCCTAAATGGTGTTTACTGGGCTGGGGAAATAGGAAAGGGAAGAAATGGCAATGTAGAATTAAAAGGATGGGACTGGCAGTGGCGAAAACACTTATTGCGGTAAATTGGAAAAAGAAAACAGGCCCAACCATACAGGCCTGGATATTAAAACTTAAAGCATTAGCTGCATTAGAGCAATTGACGGACCACCGCAAGGGGCAGAGGAATGGATACATTTCAATGACATTTTAACACATAATATATAACTGAGGACTGTGAAAGCCAGTGAAAGTGAGAGAGGGTAGGATTTGAGGGGGGGGGGGGATGGGTGGGCGGGGAGTTAGGGGATTCTAAATGATAAACTATGTCAAGAAAATGTTCTATATTCAGTGTTGATGACTATGTTATTTAGGTAAAAGATTGGAAATTGATATTTTATAATGTTGATGGTTGGACATATTTATCAATAAAAATTATAAATTAAAAAAAAAAAAATAAAAGAGGAAAATCACCTCCAAAGAACTTCAGTCTGTTGTTAAGCACCTTAAACTGACTAAGGCTCCAAGGCCCAATAGGATGGACCCTGAACATCCTCCTCATGCAGGACCTGATCAAAGGCAGAGCAACCATGGCGCTCCCAGAGATGAAAAATGGATACTCCCATCCCCAAGAGAAAAAACAGATTTTCCACCAAGCTCAAGAAACAGGACACCTGCGGTGTCCCCCTGCCTCCTCCTCCTCCACAAATTCCAAGCCAGCCTAAAGGGCTTCAAAAACTGGAGTCTCCCTTTAAAGGCTGCCAAAAAACATCTGGACTCCAGGCACCATTTCATGAATCCAGCGCAATAACGCTACCACATTATAAAGGTAGAGATCTGGGAAATTCACCCCACCCTGTGATTTGTCCAAAATTTAATTTACAATAGTCAATGTGTGCTGCCCGACCCTGCCAAAGAAATTTAAGGAAATTTCCTTTTAAAGCCATCTCCTCTTTTCTTCAAACCCAGATGGGAAGGGCCTGTAGAGGACAGAGCAACTTAGGAACCATAACCATCTTGACAAGGGCCTCCAGACCTGTGAAGGATAGGGGAAAATCATTCCACTTATGACAAAGGGACTTGATTTTATCAATACCTGCTGCAATATTATGCTGATACATCACCGAGAACAAAGGATTTAAATAAATACCCAAATACTTCATGTTATGAGTAATGGATTTAATCAGAAGCCACCTCTGCCAGCGCTTCTCCCCTCTATGTTCTAATGGCATGACATCGAATTTATCACAGTTGACATGAAGACCTGAGCAAGTGCTAAACTGATGGACCAGACCCAAAAACTTGGCTAAGTTCACAGGGGCCTGATTCACATACTCAAGCGGGTTTCAGAAGCCCAATCCAGATAACCTGTATGTCTGGATCCTGCCTGCTAGTGGCTCTAAAGCTAAAAGGAAAAGAAAATTCCCATTCAAGCCAAATTTATCCAAAACCCAGAACAAGCATGGCCAAAGCACACTGTCAAAGGCTTTTTCGAGATCCAGGCTGGCAATAACCATCTGGTTAGGCTTTCTCTTATCATGCAGTGTCATGACGATTTACACAAATTCATGGACACGTGGAGGGGCATAATTGAAAGGGACGCCCAAGTTTTCCTGGGGACATCCTCACGGGACGGCTCCAGCAAGGGGCGGGGAAACCCATATTATCGAAACAAGAAGGGCGGCCATCTTTCATTTCGATAATATGGTCGAGGACGCCCAAATCAGCAAATTTAGGTCAACCTTAGAGATGGTCGTCCCCAGGACTTGGTCGTTTCTGATTTTCAGCGATAATGGAAAGCGAGGATGTCCATCTCAGAAACGACCAAATCCAAGCCATTTGGTCATGGGAGGAGCCAGCATTCATAGTGCACTAGTCCCACTGAATGGAAAAAGCCCTTCCCTTACCGATCCCTTAGCGATTCGGAAAGGAACGGCTGCTCGCTGTTAGAGCATTTGCACACGATTTCCTTCCTAAGAAGGGGAAGCCAGTGCAGAGCAGCCAAGTGTTATGTGTGGCTGCTCTGTGTATGCCAAAGACGGCTTCACACATGCAGACAAGCTGCATGTATAATAGTCGACTACAACCTTAGAAAAACACAAGTCCAGGTGGGTGGACGTCCTTCGCAATGCCTCCATCCCTGCGACGGCAGTTGAGGACGTCCTTCCTTCGTTATGCCTCCGTCCCTGCGACGGCAGTTGAGGATGTCCAAAATGTGGATATTTCTGTGAGGATGGCCATGCCTTTGCTATGCCTCTGACACCCCTTTTATTTGGATTTTGGATCACAAGTAGCAGCAGTGGGATTTGAACCAGCCACCTCTGGATTGCAAAACCAGTGCTGTAACCACTAGGCCACTCCTAGTGGATATACCTCCTACTGCTTCTCAATTGGCTAATTTTTTCCAATCTAAAATTCAGACAACAAGATCTATATTTTCAAATCAGCTAATATGCTTTAATGTATGTATAACTGATAATGACATAAGGGGTATTCCTGGCAATAGATTCTGGGTTGACTTCGATTGGAAGTCTTTCAATTCCTTATTCTCAAGATATTCCAACTCGCGCTGTCAGCTAGATCTTTGTCCAACTTACATGATGTTGGTTTCTCCTATTAAATTTAGACAGTTTTAGAATGGATGTAATCTTTGCTTTCCAATGGTCTTTTTTCAGAAAATCTAGGAGCTATTATTATTACTCCCATTTTGAAAAATCGTAAGGAGTCCATTCAGCAGGTTTCAAATTATAGACCGGTTGCATCCATACCATTGTTTGTCAAAATGTTGGTTTTAGTTCCTACACAACTAAACAGCATCATAATATCTTACATCAGTCACAGTCAGGTTTGCAAGCAGGCTGTAGCACAGAAACAATTCTGGATTCATTAGTAGATAAGGCAAGATCTTTTCTTCAAAGCAATTACAGAGCTTTAGTTTTACAGTTCAACCTCTCGAGTGCCTTTGATTTGGTGGACTATGAGCTTATGCTGTTGGAATTGGAGAAAATAGGTTTAGAGGGTAGAGCACTTGGCTGGGTTTAGAGGTTTCCTGCCTTCCAGACTACTCTGACCCTTGGAATAACCCCTGTGGTTTTCCACAAGAGTCTCTGCTTTCACCAACTTTGTTCAATATTTTTTGCATAGTCTAAATTCACTT
The DNA here is from genome assembly GCF_901765095.1 of Microcaecilia unicolor. NCBI lineage: Eukaryota > Metazoa > Chordata > Amphibia > Gymnophiona > Siphonopidae > Microcaecilia > Microcaecilia unicolor. The sequence continues at coordinate 64,526,092 of NC_044038.1, read as the reverse complement.
TTAGATTACCAGGGTTTGTGTTTTATTTATGCTGATATCACAGTTATGATTCCTGTTTATAAACAATCAGTCAGATTACTCTATTAGTCAACAGATGTTTAGATCTTATTTCTTCTTGGATGAAGAATTATAAACTTAAGTTAAATCTAGAGAAGACTAAGTTCCTGTTGCTGTCTATATCAACCCAATCCACTATATTCAGATTAAGCAAACAAAATACACACTTTCTTCTGTAATTAAAATCTCAGGGGTTTATGTGGATAGCACTCTGACTCTTCATTCACATATTAATGCTCTACTTAAATGTTCGTTTTTTTTTTCTATTAAGAAAATTGAGATGTCTCTTTGAAACTGATAACTTTAGATTCCTAGGTCAATATCTGATATTGTCGGTTAGGTAACTTATTTTTTTAGGGGGAAGTGCTATGTACCGTGTTTCCCCGAAAATAAGACACTGTCTTATATTATTTTTTGCCCCCCTAAATGCTCTAGGTCTTATTTTCAGGGGCTGTCTTATTTTTTGGGGAAACATCGGGGTTGGCCCACCCGCCCTCCGTCTCTCCCGGAACTAACCTTAAACGCCTCCTTTCACCTTCGCAGCAGCAGGGCAGGCCACTCCTTCCTTACCCTCGCCTGACATAACATCCGCGAGAGCGGGGCACGGAAGGAAGGAGAGGTCTGCCCTGCTGCTGCTTGCTGCGAAGGTGAAAGGAGGCGTTTAAGGTTAGTTCCGGGAGCGACGGAGGGTGGGTGGAGGGGGGGCGGCCTTGTCCGGCTCTTGGCGGCCCTGCTTTCAAACAAAAATTTGCTAGGTCTTACTTTCGGGGGAGGCCTTATATCTAGCAATTCAGGAAAACCTCTACTAGGTCTTATTTTCGGGGGATGTCTTACTTTCGGGGAAACAGGGTATAAGCTAACAAGGCTTCAGACAATACAGAACACTGTAATATGTCCAATTTTCTCAAATCTGATAGGATTATTATGTTAAATTACACTGGCTACCGCTAGAGTCAAGGGTATTGTTTAAGTCTGCATGTTTTTTTATTTAAAATTTTATATGGTGCAGTTCCAAACTATATGCTGGATAATTTTCAGTTTTCTTCTTCATCTGGGTCTTCAATAGTAACTCTCCTTTTAGTTTTCCTTCTGCTAAGGTTGTAAGAGATTGAAAATCCATGAATTACTGTTGGCATATCAAGCCCCTAAATTTTGGCAAGTATTTTCATTATGCTTTGTGCAACTTGAATCCTATGCTTTATTTAGGAGAAATCTTAAAACTTACTTCTTCCAGAAGTTTGTTCTGTCTATATAATCAGAGTTACTGTTTGATATTTAACTCATGTTGTAATTCCTGGGAGACTGCTCTGGCTTCTTATGAGTGGTGTGAACTGCTTACTAGAGAAAGACATGGGGATAAAGTTTGTCCCCATCCTCACAGACTGTCCCCATCCCTGCCCCGTCCCATGAACTCTGTCCACAGAAGCTTCAGTTTATTTTATATTTAAATCTTATTACAGTATAAAAAGGAATAATATTCTGAACTGTCATTTATAAAGCAAAAATAGAAGATACAGCCCCCTTCATCTCCCCTCCCTCCCTCCTCTTTCACAAACATCCCCTCTCCTATACTCCCTCCCTGCCCCACTTACAAAGGTGCCAGAAAGGGCCTGAGCTGTTCTAGCTCTTCCAAGCACAGCTACAAAAGGAGCAAGTTCCCACGTGCCATTTTTTTCTTTTGATGTAGGCACCGTAAAAAAAAAAAAAAAGATGTTAAATGCTCCCAGGTCTCAACCTAATTGTTTTTTAAAATT